>NC_135620.1:35465937-36130000 GCF_053574225.1 Canis aureus
CTCGGTGCGTTAGTTCACCTACGAATAATTTTCCAAACATTTCAAGAAAAGCTGGTCAAATCAATGTAAAATGAATATGCAGATGTTTGGCGCCATATGGTCAAACATCTGGCTATTTGACTCAATTTTTCAGTTTTTAAAGGTGTTCAATCTTTTGAAGATACTTGTCTGCTGCTGAACTATTGATTCAATTCCAGAAAGGTGGAGTGATGGTGTTAACTGCTCTAGAAGGAAAACAGTTTACCTGAGCCACACAAAATTAGCAAATCAGGCAACATTTCAGCCACTCTTTGTTCTTTTAATAGCACCCATCGATCACTAGCACCCATTGTCCGGTGTTGCATTTCTGCACATCTGCTCATTCCACACCTTACTCATCGTTGCAGTGCCGTAACTATAGAAATGGGAGTCTGGCTTTTGTTAGCAAAATGAGAGAAACCTGTGCAGTAATAAGAAGGTAGCCCACCTCATGCTTAACAGTAGTTGTAAGGCTCAAATACCTTCAAGGCTTTTTCCTTTATGTTGAAGTTCTCTCTCTGGTACACACAAACACGCCTGAATACCAAAAACATCTAGTCATCGACTATATTCACTAGATGAGAATTGGGCCTACAGCCATACCACCAACAGACTACAAACTTGCCAAGGCTCACAGGGAAGAGTCAGGCCAGCTTCTCTCTGGATAAGTTAACTATGAAATATCAGGTTGGGAAAGTAACAGCCTGTCAGAATGAATAGATTCCGGAGAGCTGAAGTCTCTAAAATATAATCATATTCTAAGGTCCCAGTCTGAAGGGATGCCTTGGTCTTTGCTGAGCTAATTTTTTTTTTTTTCAGACTAAATCTAATTCATATAACCTCTTTCAGCAGGAACATCTTTAATCTGGGTTTTGTTATTCCACATGCAGATTGCTTTTAAGAGTAATCTTGAAGTGTAGTAATCTTTCCTTAGATCTTAGAAATCGGTCACTGTGTTTCAAGTCATCTACCAACACTTCATCTTCTCTTCCTTCCAAATTTACCCCCCTACCCTATACCACACTTCTTGCTCCCAAAGCTCTCCTGATACTCCTTCCAGGAAAACCTTGACATAGATTCATCTTCTAGCTAGAAAGCTCTACCTGAAGCTCTGTTTCTTACCTGTATGTGGGTGGAACTCATTTCTCCAGTCATTTGGCATAGGATCCCCAAATTAAAGTTAACCAGGAGCTATAAATATGGTACTTAGGAGAAAAGATCCCAGATGATTTCCTTATAAAAATGACATTAAAAAATTACACTCAGAGGTGATTTGTCAATTCTAGTGCCCCAGAGATGGTTATCACCATGATGCTGAGTGTTGATCTACATCAAACCTAAGTGAAAGAACCATGCAGCTCTATTAACATCTCAGTCATCCCATTCTTGTCGTATTCCACTGCCATTATCCCATGTCCAAACCTCTTCCCCCAAAGAAGGCAATAATCTTTAAATTGTCTGTCTACCTGCACCATCTCCTTTCCAGGTCTCTCTGCCTTTTGCCTCCAGATAATCCATTAGATGGTGCAAATACAGTTATTGTCATTAACTGTCAGTGACTCTCAATTGCTTTCTGATGCTGGACCAGCCCTTAATAACCTGATATTCAGTCCCTCTTCCCATCTCTCCCAAAGACTCTTCCACTGCTGTACTGTGGTTGAACCGAATGATTTAATGTTTCCTAAATATACTCTGTGCTCTCATATCTCTTAGATCACACTGGCTCCTCTGCTTGCAATGCCCTCTCTGAAATATTTACCTGAAATTTGAACCTAAGTCTTCAAATTCCTACCCAGTACCCTTTCAACAATTATATTGTCTTTATGCGAAGACAGTTTGTGTCTTATGCACATAAATTAAGATATTGCGAGGAATCCTGGTGTGGTCGACAGAATGCCTCCCCCATGGCTCCCATGGTGCCATGGTGTCCATGCCCTAATTCCTGAAATCTGTAAATACATTACCTTACATGGAAAAAGAGACTTTTGAGGATGTGATTAAGGCCTATGCGATGGAACGATTATGCTGGATTATCTGGGTGGGCCTAATCTAATTACATGGGTTCTTAAAAGTGAAAAATCTCTCCCAGCTGCAGAGAGAGGTGATGGCAGAAGAAGGGTCAGAGACATGAGACATCGCTGCTTTGAAGACAGAGGAAGGCTTCCGTGAGGAATGTGACCTCTAAAAAAGTGGAAATGGATTCTCACCAGAGCCTCTAGAAAGAAACAAAGAAAGACCTGCTGTAACCTTGATTTTAGCTCAGTGAGATCTCTGTCAGATTTCTGATCTCCACAACTCTAAGAAAATAACCTTGTGTGGCCACTCGGTTTTTGGAAAATCATTGCAGTAGCAATAGAAAAAGAATACATCCGGGTTCAAATTCCAAAGTTTGCTAAAATGACTATAAATTGAGGAAATTGGAACAAAGGGTTTCTTAAGCTCTCTTTCGGTGGCAAAAGTCCTGTCCTAGGCTAAGTTCTCTTGATCCTTCAGAGACCAAGATACTACTTAGTTAATATAAGGAACAAATATACAGTAATGTGCTAATCAGTTCTATTCGCATAAACTAAAAACATTTTCAAGTAATGAGAAAAATAAAACTCTTGAAGGACACTAAACTCCACCATTGAACTAAAGCCAGTTAAATCAATATGGAGTAAATTGAACACCAATAAAAAAAAAAAAAAAATCAATATGGAGACATAATGTCAATGACTAGGTACCTTGTACATCTGAGTTGTCAAATGAAGATTTTTTGGTTAACCCCTCATTTAACGTATTAAGGAAATAAAGCTCATGGATATTAATCCACTTAGCAACAGTCACTGAGTTAAGTGACTCACTCATGTATTCATTTGCTCAGTAGCTATTAAGAACCTATTATCAACCAGCCTATTCATGGAAAATCCAGAACTCTAAACTATGTCTGGTGCTGAAGAAAGGTAGACTTACCTAAGGAAACAGAATTATCGTCCTTGGACAGCATGAAGTTTTGAGGAAGTCGGACAGACCACACTAAAGGGAGGTTTTTGGAACAGAACATTTTTATAAAAGAGAAACCATAGAATGAAAATGAAGGATCCACTGGAGATAGCTCTGCATACTTAATCGTTTTTATTTAGGGTTGGCTTTCAAAGATTCAAATAATATCATTAGAAGTAGATAAAATAAAAATAAAAATAGAAGTATTTATTTAACAAAAACTGTGAATATGAAGTGAAATATTAAATTCCAGGCATGTGTGATGAATTCAGGATAGATTATGTCCCTTATAGTCCTGGCTTTTCTGAACCTCACAGTTGTACTGCCTGTCGAGAAATACAGACATTAAGAAATAATTGTAAATTACATGAGTGCTAAAAAGACAAGTATACAAATAGGGCCCTAATTAAATATTACTGATTTTTGGAAGAAGTGGTATTATGCTGAGACCCAAAGGATGAGGCAAAGATGGTAAGGTTCTTCTTCTAGGAGAATATATCCCTTAAGATAGTTTTTTCCTCTCCGAGGGCTTGTTTCCTCAATGAATTAACATGGCAGTTGCATCACTTAAGAGGTTTTAATGGCAAGTAACAGAAGAGCCCTTATTCTCTCAAGAAGTTTAGAAGTAAATCCCAGGCTGATGATTTTAAAGTTTAACAAAGTTGTCAAGAATCTAGACCTTTGTTAACCTTCTCCTCAACCATCCTCAGGAGGTTGGCCTTTCTTCTCAGGTCTGTACACTCCTAAGATGGCTGCTCGACCTCCAGGAATCATGTTCTGCCTCAAAGGCAGGACGGAGACGAAGAGTAAAGTTTGTTTGTTTAACACATTTCTCTCTTTTTATTATGAAAAAAATCATTCCCAGAAGCAAGTCATTCTGTACCCACCCCTAAGAATATTGCCCCTTCTGTATAAGGCTGTGGCCAGGTCTACTATAGGCCACACAATGCAGTTAAGAATAGAACCTGGAGGTATGAAACTATGACGCTGCAGGGAGCTGCCTTATAAAGTAGTAGGTAGATCCTCTATAATCAGTGGAGCCTCTCTCCTGGTCTAAACACATAAAGGACTTGAGAGTGCAGTTTCTTGGCTCCCAGGAACTGGTGGTTGTCATTCTGTGTGAGTTTCACTGGGCACCACTCCTCAGACAGGCTCCAGGAAATGGCAGGCACCCTTTCTTGTATACTTATCTGGTGCATGTGATTTGTACCACTTGTTTGCTAGTTCAGTTGTAAACCAAAGTGATAGACAGCAACCTTGAACCAAGTCCAAATCCTTCTTCTCATAATTTTAACCTGGACCAATCTTTTGTTGTCTGACCTAGCTTATTACTCAGAAAAGCATTTGGTTTCCCCTAGCTGCAAAGAAGATTGGGAAAGAAGTATCCGGAATTTTCGGACTCTACTGCATTTTGTACAGAATGGATGAGGAGAAACTGACTGTTGGTTAGGGAACCAACATTGTCTGAGCCCCCATATGCGTTTTTAGAAACCAATAAGAAACATTGTATCTTCAAAAGGAAAAACCACCATAATGATAAGATGGGAAAAGAAAACCTTAATGTTCCTCAAGAAAGTTTTTTAAGATGAGAGTTCTTTTTAAGTTCTAGAAGTCTAAACTCTCTATACTATTTCATGTTTCTCAGGCAAATTCTAGAGAGCCCAAATTCTTTCTGCTGTTGGCCAAGGCTGCCACAGATAACTCAGGTTTGGAGGAATTTTTATTGTTCTTTTATATCAAGGACCATGATTCTCAGTTTAAGACAATCAAAGTGAAGCTCGTATTCAAATATCAACGGAAGAATTAGATAGCTGTGGCAGACCCTAAGCCAAATCATTTGCATTCTGTGTGGTAGGTGTTCAAATTGCCCACAGAGCATCTTGTATGGTTCTGAGATTATTGTATGCTCAATATTAATGAAGCGAAAAACATGGTCACATTCCCAATTATGGATTAATTCCACTGTCCCAGAGTAAGAAATGAGAATAGTCTTGTATATAGTCATATCTGACTTACACCAGAATTATCAGTGAGCATATTTTAGCTTGTTTTCTAGACTGTTCCTTCAGGACAGGAATGCTGTCACATAAAGGAATGCTGTATCTCCAAAAGGCCTGGATTCATATCCTTGCTCCGTTATTTGGGACTAGTGTGACCTGGGGCAATTACTTCATTTCAATTTTCTCATTGGTCCCAGAAGGCTTATCCGCTCATGCATGTGTGTGTGCATGTGTGTTGTCTGAGTTTGCAAATAAAATGTAGAAATTCATTAAAGAATTTAGAGCCATGTCACTGAGAGAAAGTGTCCAATAAATGTTAGTTATTAAGAAGCAAATTTACTTCTTAATTGGAAATTAAGGCCTGCTTTTACCACTAGCTAGCTGTGTGTTTTTGGCTATGACACCCGACTTTCTGGGCCTCATTTACCACATCTGCTGAAGGAGGGAGCTGTGCTAGAATCTGCAGGCTCACTTGCAGCTTTAAAGATCAGTGATTTCTGACATTGTTTGTCGCTAATCCTCGAGCATGCTGCAGGGGCTTGAGAGAAGAAAAAAATAAGTCTAACACCCACCAAAGACACCTAGCACAGTTAGGAAATGTGGAAACTTCATGATGTAGTTTCATAGCGAAGCTGTCTACTAGTCATTACTCACCAATCTGTTACCATGAGACAAAGTGCTGATAGTAGCGAGTAGAATGTCCAATAAGTAGAAGGACCTTTTTAAGAAAGAGAACCTTCTCTCCCTCCTGTCACGTGGAGAAAAGGATCCTTCCATGGTGTTTTGTAAATGAGCTCTTGGCTATTGCCGGGCAGTAAGTTCCCAAGTTTAAGTTTTACCCTTTATTGGCATCCAACAGAGAAACAGAGTACTTTTATTTGGAAATACATTTGGAAAGGATTCCAGAGAGCCCAGGCAGCATTAATTGTACTCTAGTTTGGGAGATTTTCACCTTTTCTGTGCTCTGTAACTAGCTGGCATTCTTCCAACTGTAATTTAGACTTACCATGAACTGTAGGGCTTTTTTAATGTGTGCAGTGATTTCTAAAAACCAATAACTTCTTTTACTCGATCTAAATTTTAATTTTGCATCTGCCTTCATTTTCAAGAGCTCTCTAGCCCCTCAATGTTTATTCTCAAAAAAAAAAAAAAAAAAAAAAAAAAGATACCAATCAGTGGATTCTAGTCACATTTAAATACTTTGGATAGTTGGTGAATTTGGGTTCACTCAGGAAACTTTTACTAATCCCTTTCTAAGCTCTCATCAGTAAAGTCTACTACCCCAAGACTGCTTTATTTAAATTACAATAGGAAATGCCTCTGAACCTTTAAGCATCCCAATTTATGCTCTTTTAATCAAACAACTGCAGGCCAGGGTGACTCTCCTAGTGAACTCATTAAAGGAACCAGGTTTCATTTAAGCCCAACTTTTTATTTCTTAGAAGATTAAAAAGGTAGCAAAATTTAACATGCAGCCTCATCTTATAGCTGTTTACAAGTTAGGACCAAATAATCCATGTTGTAATCAACCAGATATTAGCATGAACGGTATTTGCACAAACAAGTGAATAGCCAGATGCACTTTGGGGGTCTCGGGATTCAATTCATTAAGATGGACAATTATTGTGTTTCTGTTGTGAGAAGCTCATTCTCTGGGAACAAAGAGGAATAAGATTGATATTTACCTGGAGAATCAGATCAGTATTCAAATTCTTATTTTGTTTACATGTGCCAGTGACAGTGATGATTAATGTCAGGTTACATATTTTTCCTAAAATCTAAATAAAGACTCTACTACCTTGGAAGAGTGGAAGAAAAAAATGTAGAAGGTCATCAAACACAAACAAAGCTAAAAGAAAGACTGTTTTGGTGGGTGTGAGGATGATAGACATGCCCCCAAATGTAGACTGAACAAAAGATTGAGTCAAGAACAGGCATTATTTTTAAGATTTTATTTACTGATTTGAACAGAGAAAGAGAGAGAGCGAGCATGAGCATGAGGAGAAGCAGAGGGAGCAGACTGTCTCCTGAGCCGGGACCCTACGTGGGGCTCAATCCCAGGACTCGGATCATGACCTGAGCCAAAGGCAGACACTTAACTGACTGAGCCCCCCAGGTGCCCCAAGAATAGGCATTTTTAATATGCTTTCTGTCTTGTTCAAGATTGGCCAGGAACTAGGAAGTCTGCAAGGGAAGTGAGAGACTTCAGAGCTTACGATATCTGCCATCAGAGTTCTCTGGCTCATTGGCATAGTGGGTGATGAGGGTGGGAGAGTCAAGAGGAGTATCTCTTCCCTTGTCACAAGTCTTCAAGAGGCTGCTATGCTTTATTCCTATACCATACTTCTTCATGAATTCTCCATTGCTTTTTCCTTAAATTTGGTGATATATCTTTTCACAGTGAAACCTACGATTTATTAGAGATTTACACTTGGTGTAAGTTGCCCTGTATGGGTCCAGCTTATGTTTTTCAGGTGACTGACAAACTAGTTGCCTCAATACCATTTTTACAATAACATATATTTTCTCAATTGGATTAAGATGCCCCCCTCCACTTTTATATTCTAAATTCCTTTTTTGTATTTAAATTTATTTCTGGATTCTCTGTTGTATGTCATTGATCTGTCTGTCAAGTCATGCACCAGTACCATACTGTTTTAGTCACTGTGAATTTAAGTTAACTAACAACAAACCCAGTATTGATAGTACCTGGCTCATGTCCACATTCCACCCTCTTAAAAGACAAGTTCTTTATTATTTTTCATCTTTTTGCCCAGGGCCAACCAGATGATATGATAGCCTGACGATTGGATCTTCATCATCTCTTCACCCACATAAGCATTTATCTACAACATATTTACTGTAAAAATTGAGAATTTCTGTAGTGTGCTTCACCAAGTGACAGATATAGCAAGAGGCAGATCTATTTTTTTTAATTTATTTATTTATTCATGAGAGACACACAGAGAGAGAGAGAGAGAGAGAGAGAGGCAGAGACACAGACAGAGGGAGAAGCAGGCTCCATGCAGGGAGCCCGATGTGGGACTCGATCCCGGGTCTCTAGGATCAGGCCCTGGGCTGAAGGTGGCGCTAAACCACTGAGCCACTCAGGCTGCCCAAGAGGCAGATCTATTGTGGAGGAAAAAGAAACAAAACTATTCTGGCATATGTGAGAAGTATTTCCAGAAATATAAGCTATGGACTGCAGAAAGTTCTTTCTGTCAGAAGTGCCACATCATTCTTCAGTACTAATGCCAGGAAGAGAAACAACTTTCATGCTTCGGAATGTATTATTAATTAAGTTTAAATATGAAATATTTGAAGCTATTTCTTAAAGCAAACTATTCTGCCTCTACAGAATATAAAATAGTTTTCATTCATTCATCTTTCCTATGTAGTTCTTTGCATGGCAGGATAAGTTTATCTGCAAACCAGTGTATGTAAAACATTTTTTTCATAGCTTCCAATTTTTAACACAATAGTTGCATTTTTTAAAAAGGGTGTTTTTAATTTTAAAAATCCTTAATTGAAAATTTTATCTATTTTTTATTTTTATTTTTTTGAAAAATTTAAAACATCAGGGGAACTTACTATTTAAAATAAAAAATTTAGTAAATCTCTTTGTTGAATGAACTACTGCTCTTTTACGTTGGATAAGTCTATATTTTTATTTTGCTAAAGGTAAGGTACCGTTATACAGCTATAACCTGCAGTAAATGCTATTTTCTATCTCTTGCAGACTTTTTTTGGCACGTCTGGAAAGAAGAGAAGCAAATGGATCAGGCAATAATGCAGGAGAGATCAAAGCAATTCCTTCTGTCAACAGTAGCAATTCAAGCAAATCTCTAAATACTGAAGGCTTTCCTTAGCTAAAGAGAAGTCTGGGAGAGAGGATCATTGTGGAAATCACATCACAGAGACTGGTATCAGCTTCTGAATTTTATGTCATAAGTAAATTCTGGTTAAGGACAACCAACCTTGGCATAGGAAGAGGGGAGGAAGGGAAGTGGAATCAGGATTTATTGAACACTAACTATGGTATTTCACCTGCATGATGGCCAAGACTTCTACAGCGTGCTCCTCTATGGCAGAGTGGTAATTAGTGTGCTCTTGAGCTAAGTTGTCTTGCACCTATACTCTGTCTCGGCCACGCACTTTGGTGCAGGTTATTTAAGCTTCTTTTGCTAGCACTTTCATCATCATGAATAGTAAAATCAGATTATTGTAAGTATAAAATAAGTGAATTGACATCATGTATTTACAACAGTACCTGACATATGGTATCAATGAAATATTATCGCTCCACTTTGCTGGTGGGAAGACAGAGGACACTAATCTCAATTCATTTGCTTATTAAGTGGTGGAGCTTAGTTTCTAAGTAGTGGTGTGACACCCTGCTTAAGGATTGTTCTACATGTTTGCTTCTCAACTTGTGGTCTCTGAATCAGTAGGACGAGCCTCACCTGGGAGCTAGTGAGCAATGTAGACACTTGGGCCTGCTCAAGAGGTAGAGTCTGCAGTGAAGCAAGATCTTCTGGCGATTCCTATGTACTTTAAAGTTGAGAAGGGCTACAGAACACACCACTGCCCAGTCAGACCTCTGCTAAGTGGAAGGACAGCAGAGATTTATTTGCATAGAATCTACTGCTTTAGAGACCCGAAGTATCCCAGAGCAGGGCTGGTCTTCAACACTTTAGGTTCTATCTTTCTTGTCAGGTGTACTGCCTAGAGGCTCTCAGGGCTGACTCTTGCTTTCTCTAGAATGAACGAATCCCTGTGGTTCCTCATTTCTCTCTCTCTCTCTCTCCATCTCTCTTTCCACCTCTCTCCCCCCTCCACCTCTCCCATTCACCCTATTTTTCCCCTAGGTTTGGGGGCTGCCCAAGGGTAGTTGTGCCCTGTGGTTCTGAACAAAATCCCACCGCAGCATCCCTTGATAAAGGCAGTGTTTATGGAAACAGGGCAGATTATGGAATTGGGTGACACTGAGTCCAAATATTAATTCTTTCACTTTCAGTTTTCTCCAAACAATTTCTTTAATCTCCCTGAAACTTGGGTTCCTTGTCTTTAAAAATAGTGATATTAATAGCTGTATCCCAAGGTTGAGAAGATCAAATAAAATCAAGGTATGATAAAGCATCTCGAGCATAATAGGTGCTCAGTAAATTTAAAACAAATAACTAAACACTGACCTATGTATGACAGGAGGTTTTCTGTCAGAATTAAGGGGACTCATTACATTTAAAAGGGTGGGAGATGCTGACTGCCCGTCATGGGATGCATGAATTCCAACTGTGTTTAAAGGAATATCTTCTGTATGTAAAGACTAAGGCAATTGCTTTTATGTGGAACCAGCCCCAGGAGGGCTCTGTTTCTTAGAGAGAATCATCAGTTTCATTTTAGTCTGTACAGATGTTTTTTTTAGGAGATTTACCATTAGTGATTTGTAAGAAATCTTGTCCCTTTCATCATGTGATTAAAAAAAAATTGCTCCAATCTTAAGAGGAATTTTTATCAGAGCTAAAATTCTTTATGTAAGAATATGGGATGAATTTTATTAATTACAAATTGAGGGCAATGAGCCGAAATTTGCTTTCTGGTCCTATTCAGAGTGTATGCTCTTTCCATAAAGGAAGGTGCACCCGGATAGCATAAAGGCACGGAGCAGGGCAGGGTAAGCTCCCTGAGTTCCGGTTCTCAGGACCACAGCGAGCAACTCACAATGGAAATGCCTTTCAAATTGTTGCAGCTGCTCTCTGCGGAGCACCCACTGAGTTAAAGGACAGACACTCCACGTACATGTGAAATCCTCAGGCTTCAAAGCCTAATTAATGTCCTGAAATCTATCCAAAATGGTCCAAAATCATGCATCTAAAGTATGGACACATTCTAGAATAGAAAACAGTTTAAAAATAAATTGAAAACAAAAAGTAAATTGCACACAACTTTATTCTGTCCTTCTGTGTTTACACACTCCTTAAAGATTGAACTTAAAACAACCTAAACCTTTTCACCTCACAGTTTGGCTTCAGTTATTTGACATTTTTGGGTAGCCTGGCACACTTGAAATTGGATTTCTTTGTAATTTGCGGTTATGTGCAAATCATGTAGGCACACCACTCCTGCACATTTTCTCCTGATTCCCTTTTCTCCTTTTTAAAAAGCAAGAACAATGCTCATTGCGATTAAAAAATAAAAAGCAAAGAATCCAGCACAGTTTGGGGGCAACTTTTTTATTTCCCATTGAAATCATTTTAAAAAGATTTACAGACAACATAAATATGAGATTACATGACACTTCTTTAGTCTTTCTCCTCAATTGAAGGATCCAGGTATGAAAATGTCTGGGCATGAACAGAACCTCTCGAATATCCATAACATTTAGAAAAGAAAAAATTCCGGTACACCTTGGGGAGAAAATGCCCTTAGAATTTCCTTCCCTTGGGAAACCACATTTATCACTGGGAGTTCAGAAGGGTCTAGTCAAGGACGATGAGGCTGATTGCTTCCTGTCTCATTCTGTAGAAAAACAGGGCTAATCCATCCCCAACATGCTAGCTGTATGCAAGCAGGTTCACAGATATTTGCATTGTTCCTCTAAAATGCATTCAGATAAACTCAATTTGCTTCCTCTCTCATTGCTTGTTCACCTTCCTGTTTCCATTACTGATTTTTTTTTTTTTCTTACTGTTTTCACTCTAGTCCTTGAACATTGGGACTAACTATCCTGCTTTAACCCTGGAACCCTTTGGAACATGGCTTCTGGAATTTGTTTTCTATCTCCCTGTCCCAGTAGTTTACTCATGTGTCATAATGTGGCTCAATGAAATAAAATGGGTTTAGTGGGGCACCTGGGTGGCTCAGTTAAGCATCTGACTGTTGATTTCAGCTCAGGTCGTGATCTCAGGGTCATGGGATCCAGCCCCACGTGAGGTCCCGCAATTGGTGTGGAGTCTGCTTGAGACTCTCCTGTCCCTCTCCCCCTCTCCCCACCCATTTTATCTCTCAAATAAAATAAATGAGTAAACAAACAGATAAATAAAATTGTTTTAAAAAGATGGGGTTGGTGGAGACGGGCAATGTGGGGCATTCACTGGCCTTGGAGGGATAAGCATTCCACATTGTATCACAATACAAGAGCCTGTGGGTAATGGATTTTTTAAGACTTCAGCCATTCTTTGCCCCCAGATACCCCATTACGATACAATTTGTTTAAATGAGCATTAGAATTCTTTCTTGAACCGTCTCTGTGCAAAACTGGCAAGGAACATTCAAATAGCTAACTTGCAAGCTGTGAGTATTTCCTTTGCTTTGGAGTTTGCATTGACAGGTGGGGAGAAGGTAGGTAGCTGAGATCCCTTGAATTTCTGGGGTACAGAATTAGGGATCTATTCCATTGTATAATTCCAAAGCATCCAGAGTGATGGAGGTGCTCCATTATATCTCTTAAAGTCATTACCTTCCCAGATTTTCTCTGAAGCATAATATGTGGTCTTCTTTGAATGTCCTGAGATGACATGGCTACATTTCATCATGGAAACTACCATATTTTATCAATTTTAAGTCATCCGAATTTTGTCAGTTTAACTTCTCTGAAACTAGAAAGTGTCATAAAATTGATGATGCATCATTGCTTGATTGCCAGTATTTTTTTGTACTTAGTGGTACAGAAAATCAATGCTCCATTTTGCAATCAAGTCGTCTGAAATTTAAGAGTTAGGATACACCTTTTCAAGTGTATCTTCAAAGAGGCCCTACCTGTCAAATCTGGAATTGCAGTAAGAATAGCAACCTTAGCCATCTCTGTATTCTGTTCTGCATAGCAAGAACATTTGCATGTGAAATTTAAAATAAAAGAAATTAATGAAAAGCCAAACTAGAATGTTAGAAAACTTTTAACATTTGAATGTATTGTCATTTACTATGAGCTATTGGACTGAGAGCTCTTTTCCTTTTACACCCACTTCAACTGTCCATAATAAATGAGTTCTCCATTTGCAAATGGTAAGCCACTGTAGTCAAATAACTGCTGATGTATCATTAATCTTCACTTCCAACAGAAAAACACATCCTGAATTGGATCGATGTGTTCGATCCGATCAATTACTGCAATACTGAAAGTGTCTGAAACTCTGAATTAACTGTGTCATGACTGATTAGTTATACTTGAGTCATGATATTATTAAACCTTAAAGTCATTGCTCCAAAGATAGCTTATATATTAGATTTTCTTCAAATATGCAAGATGTTAGTATAGTTCTCTAGTGACTTCCGAGGTTCTCTCAGTTATTTAATCTGTGTTAAGATTTGTGATTGGTGTTGAATAAAGTTAGAAGAGAAGGATATGAGACTTGAGACCTTTATTGAGCAAAACCACCCTGAATCCTTCATGGCTATTGACCAAGCAGTAACGGAAAACGGGAACCAAGAAATAAAAATCTCATCAGCACAGTGAAATCTGTTCTTCTCTCTGTATATATAAACCTCATGTGTTGGCTTTGGCAGCAGTTTGAACTTTGTCATTCCAATAAAGTTCCTGAAATTCACTAGATATCACTTCTCTTTACAGGAAAACATCTGCAAGTGTATTTATCTGGTTATAAACAAAAATACATTTTACTTTTTCAAGTGATGTAATAGAAATATTTACTTGTACTTGCAATATACATTAGCCCATCGAAGAAATCTGTGAACGCACACACATTATTAAAACATCATTCATAAGTTTAAAAATATACTAACTAGAGAAGCATACATAGTTCTCTACTTCAGAACATTTTCATTGTACTGTTGAAAGAATTTTACTTGGTTGAACGGAGAATGCTTTTAAACTTTCTTTAGGGAAATTTAGTTCAAACTTTCCACTCTTAAACTTGATGCAATCTGCAGTTTAACTCTTTGAACACACACACACACACACACACACACACACACACACTGTATTTTATATAGCTAAGATTAAACTTTTTTCACATTCCTCCCGTTACTCAAATGTGATGCATCTTATAATTGATGGCAAGGCAGAGTTCAAATGCCAGTTTTTTTTCTTTCTTTACTGCAAAAAAGAATGTGTTACCTAAGATAAAAAGTAAGCCTCGAGAATTTGAGTAGAACTTGCCCATGCCACTGCGTGAAAAAGCTTGATGTTTTTAAGAGGGGCACAATGAACCAGCTTCAAATGTAGCACTTGTGTTCATTTTTGTCCCAAAGCCGACATTTGGAAAGTATTGTCATTCTGCATGCATTCTCACTACAATAATAAAATCATGGCATTATTAGGTGGTGAAACTCATCTACTTTTTTGTAATGTGTCAGCCTATTCAGGTAGGATAGCTTGTCTTCCTTCAATTTATATTTTCTATGGACCTTTTTGGGGGTCAGGCACACAGAGATGAGTAAATATTGGAGGCATGTCATGAGGAAGGGGAGTCAGCTGAAATGAAGCTGAAGAGCCAGCCCTGAAATGAAACTGGATCTGGGTTCTGTTGCAGAGACCTGGTGTACTGACTTGCTGAGTTGTGAAATACGAATCCTTCCCGATAAGCTGGTTTCTGCACCAAAATCTCTTCTACGTCTCATGATTGTGAGGATAAAATGAGATTCAAGCCCCACAATAGGTTTGTGTGTGTGAGAAAGTGGGATTATTCTCTGAGAATCACAAATGAAACATTTCTTAGCCCTGAATTGTCATTTCCTTGGTATTAGTTAAATAGTATTGCTTCTATATATAGACACAAATTTCAGTTCTCTCTCTCTCTCTCTCTCTCTCTCTCAGTGGATAATACTCAGTTTTGGAGGTCTACAGAGTGAGTTTGAGCCTTGGCCTCACCACTTAACTGTGCCACCATGAGCCTGTTCTGTGACCACTCTGAATCTCAATTTCCATATTTAAAAATGGGAATAGCACCTTCCATTCAAGGATTTTTTTGAGACTGAATAACATAAAGCACCTACAATTGGGCCTAACACATAGTAAAGATTAAATAAACATTGGGTACTTATTATTGTCCAAATAGGTTGCAACCAACTATCAGTATTTTAATCTTACTATAAATTCCATATGAACACAGCAAATCTGACATAGAAAATGTTCTAGTCACCATTGATGATACAGAAATAACTAAATACTGTCTATGTTCTTGAAAAATCACATGTGGTTTAATTTCTGCCAAATCAATTATTTTGTCCATTTATTTAATCTAATTTGATGTATTACAGAAAGCAAGGAACTAGCATTTTTTTTTTTAAAGGCTGTCATTATGTAGTCTGTAAGAACCAACTTGCTCAAAATAATTGTTCTGGACTAACCCAAACATTATTATTCCTTTTTTCCAGTTGAGTCCCATCAGTAATTTGTCCTTAGAACACTGGTTGAAAGCTCAATTTCCTTTATTCTATATATGAAGTCAGCTCACTTTCTTTCTTTCTTTCTTTCTTTCTTTCTTTCTTTCTTTCTTTCTTTCTTTCTTTCTTTCTTTCTTTTTTCTTTCTTTCTTTCTTTCTTTCTTTCTTTCTTTCTTTCTTTCTTTCTTCTTTCTTTCTTCTTCTTTTTCTTTTAAAGAAAGAGGAGGGAGGAGGGGCAGAGGGAGAAGGAGAGAGAGAATCCTAAACAGGCTCTATGCCTAGCGCAGAACCCCATGCAGAACTTGATCTCATGATCCTGACTGAGATCATGACTTGAACCAAAAGTCAGACACTTAACTGGCTGAGCCACCCAGGGCATCTGAAGGCAGCTATTTCTGAGCCCTATGAAATCTTCTCCACTTTATGCATCTGTTATGTCCTTCCTTCCAGGTGGCTTTGTCACACTAAATTCCCTTATCTGCTGTATTATTGACCATCTTGGACATCTCTCTAAATTTTTCTTGAAAATTTATCCCAGACTTACCCGAAATTGTCTTCTAAATTTATTCTAAATTAACTTCTTTATATTTTTGCCCACATTCTGTACCTGTACCTGTACTGTCTTCATCATTGGGAGGCATTTAAAATAAAAAAAACTCTAGAGCCTGACCTGCTAAATTCAAATCCTAATTTGAATTCAGCTCTAGGATCTTAGTGAGCTAGTTCTTTTTGCTTCAGTTTTCTCATCTGTAAAACAGGATTCTTAATGACAGTACATAGTGTAGAGGGTCATTGGGATAATATGTCATTAATATGTGTAAAATCATGCTTAGAATCATGCTTATAAATGTATATAAATGTTTGCCATTATATTATTAATGCTTATTTATGAGAACTCACCCTGAGTTGTTGGTGCTGTCAGATGTGTTCATAATTTTACCACTCCAAGAAATTAGATGATGTGAAGGAAGAACCAAGCAGCAGGGGATACAAACAGAGAACATATATCCAGAGAAAAACAATAAAGCTACAATAAGATGGGAAAGTTATGGAAGGTTAGACAGAACAATATTCCTAGAGATGGAAATGAAAAGTCTCAGAAATCTGAGAACAGGTAGCAAGAAAGATGGACTGGAAAAGAGACCTGGGGAAGTACCAGTGATCATCATGGTGATGGCAATTTTCATAGTGTGATGCACTGGAAGGGAGACTTCGACATACCAAGGACTAGAGAAATGTAGGGTGAAAAGCAGGCTGTAGGAATTTGGAACAAAAAGAACAGGGAGTGACAGCTTTTTAAGGATATTAAAGATGAGTACAAATTTGGAAGAGAAAAGGAAAGAGCCCATAGAGGCAATCTGATCAATGGTGAAGAAGTGAAAGACAATTTAAGCCACATTCCTTGGGGATTACTAATAACGAAGACAGCTTTCCTGTTGCTTGTCAAAAACCAGGTGGGGGCAAGGAATGAGAGAAGAGAAACAGAGATAGGAGCATGAGGTCATGGAGAGGCTACTGGACAGGAAGTTGAGACATCTTCATTCCTAGATCCCCCCAGAACAAGGGGCACGAGCTTTGTCCAGTTTCTTAGTATTACTGGGCTAGATAAATGTAAAGTCCTAAACATCCTTTTCACCTCTAAATCCTAATGAGCTTCCAGGCTGAGAAGAGGGGTGGTTGGGAAAAGGTATATATATGTCACATCAGGTTTGATCTTAGAAAATAGAAGTCAAGGTCATATTCACGAACCAATATCACAGACAGGCACATGGATGACTCTCACATGGTGGAGTGAAAGAAGCTGATCACAAAAGCTTTATACTATATGATTAGGGTTATGCAAGATTCAAAAATAGACAAAAATAGATCTGTTTTTGAGGTCACAAGAATGGTTGGTTGCCTTTTGGAGATGGTATTGACTTACAGGGAGGAGCAGCATTAGGGGATGCTGAAATGTCCTCTCTGTTAATCTAGGTGGGAATTACACGGGTGTGTCTATAGATAAAAGTAATGGAGCATTGTATAGTTAAGATTTGTGCACCTTACTGTTGCAAGTTACACCACAACTACAAAAAATAAAAATAAATGAAGATTCTAATTAAACAAAAAACAAAAAACGAGAAAAAATGTCTGCTCAAAGTGAAAACCAAGGGCCTTGGATATATTAACTGCTTTACATAGTGAATAGTTACTATTAGTAAACTATCTGTCATTGGTACTAATTTTACAAATATATTTCATACACATTCATAACATACAGCATATATAGATTAGAATAATAATTTTCAAAGTGCTTTCCTAACTTCCAATGCCTCGTGGAGGATGCTCAGGGTCACTGTGTGGGGTGAAGGGAGGGTGACCCAGCAGCCTGAGCTCCTTGATCTTCTGTGTCCCTGTATTGGCCAGTGTGGTTCTAATTTAATCCGTTTTATGAATTGTGGCTTAACCACAAGAATTAATATATAAACAGTAGTGTCTGAAGATATTGTAGGAAGTTATACTTAAAATATACATAGGTTATGTGTGATCTAAAACTTCATTTAAAAAAATGGGGTCATCGGGACTTTTTATTGATGCCCTACTAGTAACTCTCAGAATCAACAGAATTCGAAGTATGTTTACTTTCCTCCTCCAACTAACTATCCTGTGCTTGCAGTGGGGTGTTGGAAACATGGAATGTGAAGTCTCCAACGTTAAGGAGTTTAAAAGCCTTGACAATAAGCCCTTAGATCTAGCCATGATATTTCTGGTCTTCCAATATCAAAGATTTAGGATGAAAGAAGTAAGTGTGCTTTTTCTGTTTTGTCTGGCAGTCCTGACTTCTCACTTCCGATAAAGGAAAAGTCTCACTTTAACTCTCCTCTCTGCCAGGGAAACTGCTGGCTCTTTGTTAAGTTTCCAGAGCCTGGGTGCTTGTAAGGAGAGCTAGAGGGACAATGTGATTTTATAGTGTATTATGGAGTGTTTGACATACTCTAGTTCCTTATTTATACAATTGGGGGGTGGGCAGAGGAGGAAGGAGGTGTCTGTGATGATCACTGTTATTATTGTAATTCTCACTACGCACCCACCAACTAGAGTTTCCTGTTTTCACCACCTTTGACAGCCACCTCTGCCTCCCCACCCTGAAGGTTCATTTTCTCTCCATCTGCTCAATTGACAGTTATGACACTCATCAGGCTTTTGTTTTCATACTCTTCAGATTCATCTATTTTTCATTGTTTTTGTACTTACTCAGAACCCATGTCCATCAGCAGCACAGAAGTGGCATGTAACATGTTAGACTTTATCCTTAGTAAGGCTTCCTATTCCTGGGACCTAGAGGATTTTTGAAAGCTCTTAATCATAAATGTTGGCAAAATCTTTTGGGGTGTGTGTGTGTGTGTGTGAGTGAGAGAGAGAGAGAGAGAGAGAGAGAGAAGGTGGGAGAGATAGTCAAATTGCCTTCTAAAATACCTATTTTTAAAAAGATTTTATTTATTTGTTTATGAGAGACACACAGAGAGAAGCACAAGCATAGGGAGTGGGAGAGACAGGCTCCTGCAGGGAGCGTGATGCAGGCCTCAATCCCAGGACCCTGAGATCACAACCTGAGCCAAAGGCTGATGCTCAACCACTGAGCCATCCAAGCGTCCCCTAAATTATCTACCTAACTTGATTAACAAAGTTATCTACCTTTTATTTATTTATTTGAGAAGGAGAGAGAGCACAAGTGGTGGTGGGGGGGGGGGGAGCAAAGGGACAAGCAGACTCCCTGCTGAGCACAGAGTCAGGATGTGGGGCTCCATCCCAGGGCCCTAGGATCATGACCTGAGCCGACGGCAGACGTTAGGCCTACTGAGCCACCCATGCGCCTTGAAGAATCCACCCTTTAGATTTCTTCCTTCTCTATGGACCCAAACTACCTCAATTAAAATAAATATGTTTAAAAGAGAGACCCTAAAATTCTCCAACAGTTTCAGTCACAGCATTTCATTTGCCATTAAAAAAATCCATTGTGAAAAAATAAAAAATCCATTGTGGGCTCTGTATGCAGAGATAACCCCTCTTTGTCTGTCTTGTTATTTTAAGCATCTCTGTATTTTGTATTTAATCTTTTGCTCGTAGATTTGATGCTGGCTAACCCAAATCAGGGGGAAAAAAAAGTCTACTTCGTACTTTCATACCATGAATTATTTTTCAAAAGGTGAACATGTTTTTAATCTGTGATAGTATAATTTATGTTCCTACAAGCATGGAGTTTTAGAGGATCAGATTAGTGGAGCATTGAGCAGTTGGAACAGCACACCACATTCCTGAACTTCCCACACAAATGTTTCCATGCTATTCAGTCCGTTCCAAAACCTCAGATTTCCTATAACCTCACGAGGAGCCTCCTGCTGGTATTCTTTCCTGATAAGGTCCAGATATATTTATTTTACTGTCTCACCTTCTCCATAAAATGGAATTAGAAGGAAATAAGGGGCTCTTGGCTTTTACAATTTATTATCCTTCAGAGGATTAATGTTTGTACTTTTTAGCCACAGAAACCTTTGTTCAAATAAAACATTACACTAAAAGCCAAGTGTGGAAAACAGATAAATGTTCAGTTGCTCCAGGTGAATTAGGGTGGGGGCCCGAAGCCCTGGACACTGGGCTTATTCCTACGTGACAGCGGCCCAAGAAGAGCTCTTTAAAGCAGGGTTGGATCTGTTGATTTGAAGCAGTGGTTCTCATTCTGATTGTCCATTAGAATGACTGGAGGAACTTCTCAAAACTCCCCTTGCTTGGAACCCACCCTGGATATAATGATCTAGCTGATAGAGGTTAGGGCCCAGACAGTTGTTTTATTCAGAGCTCCAGATGTTCTAGCAGGCAGCCATGGGTAAGAACTACTGCTTCAGTGTGGTGCTTCTCAATTTTGAGCGTGCATCAGAATCCCCTGTGAGCTTATTAACACACAGCTGGCTGGACCCCACCCGAGCTTCTGACTCTGTAGGTTTGGAGTGGGGCCTAAGCATTTGCATTTCTAATAAGACCCCAGATGATGCTGATGCTCTTGAGAGATCCAGGGAATATATGTTGGAATCACTGCTTGGGAGAAATGGTGAAATTGGCCAAGATTATATCACTTCTGCTAAGAGCTGAGAAAAAGAATGAGCTTCCACAGGTTTGTTTTTCTCTACCCTTTTTTGAGTTGAAAATATATAATTCCTATGCCCAGACATGTTAGAGTCTACAAAGAATGCATCTTATAAGTCCATGTATTGTGCTGGGAAATCAGGGTAGAGGAAAACCTGCATCTGCCTTCGGGTAGATTAACTAAAGCATCACTCAGCTTCCTGGTTGCCTTTATTTCTCTCCATGTACTTCTCCAGCTTTCCACACACAAGATCTAGGAAGGAGGGCAGCAAAATATTTACTTAATGACAATCATTTGGGGGCAAGAAGATATAGAAAAAGGAGTTAATAAAGATGAAAGGTTAGACAAAGTTTGGGGACTTAGGTAGACTTTTTGTCAGAATCGCTGCCATGGGATGGAGGGGGCACCTGGGTGGCTCAGTGGTTGAGCGTCTGCCTTTGGCTCAGGTCATGATCCTGAGGTCCTGGAATCAAGTCCTGCATCAGCCTCTCTGCAAGGGAACCTGCTTTTCCCTCTGCCTGTGTTTCTGCCTCTCTCTGTGTCTCTCACGAATAAATTAATAAAATCTTAAAAAAAAAAAAAAAGGAATAGCTGCCGGGGGACATGACAGGCTCAGTCACTGACAATCACAAGGCTGGGGAGCTCAAGCTAGGTGCACATAAGGTGCTCCCTTGAATTGAGAGGACTGGGAGTCACAGAGCTTAGGTACTGAATTCTAGGTACTAAATAAATATAAGTGTGATAACATGGTGGTCATCCCATGCACTCCTGCAGAAGCAAGAGCTTGGACAGGGGCTGATTGGCAGGAGAATTGTTAATACTGACTGTTGCGGGTTGATCTGTCTTCCCCAAATTGAAATGTTGATGTCCTGACTCCCAGTATTTTATTTGGAATGCAACTTCATTAGGAAATAGGGTTGTTGCAGGTGTAATTAGTTAAGATGAGGTCACTAGGGTGGGCCCTAATCCAATATGACTAGTGTTCTTATAAAAGGGGAAATTTGAACACTGAAACACATCCACACAGGAAGAATGTCATGTGGACAATGAAGACAAAGATCATCAGGGTGATGTAACCACAAACACAGGAATCAACCTTGCTGAGACTTTGATCTCAGACGTATAGCTTCTAGAAAAGTTCCTGCTGGTTAAGCCACCCAGCCTGCAATACTTTGTTATGGCAGCCCTGGAAGACCAATACACTGCCCAGAACACCATGTCAGATAACTGTGCTGTGAGAGAAGACTCATGTGACTCCACTCAGAGAACTCAAACCAGCATCTCAGAGGGAGCTGACGTTGCATGCAGTACAGGATGCCAGTCATGACCACGCAGAGAAGCAACAGCCAACAGGGACAGATCAATGGAAGCAGCTGGTAAAGAAATGAGACAGTAATAAACACCTGCCTCGTTCAGAATTGCTGTGTCCTGAAGGGCACGCAGGCAAGAGTCAGGGCCATACCACCTGCCCTCACTCTATGAAGTCAGATCCCCAGTTCAAGGCTGCTGGGGGAGAGGACAGTTGGGGAGGTAAGTAAGAGGATGAGAAAAGGTGGTCAGGAACTGAGATAGAAGTATTAAATAGCATTGCATTTTAAGAATCTGAAGGGCCAAGAAAGGTATAGCCTTCACTCAAGAGATCGCTAAGAGACCAAGAAGAGAGGTGAAAAGTTGTGACCAGAGAAAAATGAAAGTCTTTCCTGATTATATTTTACTGAGACACTTATTGGAACTTGTTGAAAACTGGTGGTAATAATAATAACAATAAGAGTACACAACTAATATTTATTTTTCCTTTAAAATTATAGTCTGGAAAAAAATAAAATAAAATAAAATAAATAAAATAAAATTATAGTCTGGGCCAAGTGACATGCATTCTATCATTTAATTTCCATAGAATCCCAGTAAAGTGGGAGGTAAAATACTATATATTAAGAAACTGAAGTCCAGGGGTGCCTGGGTGGCTCAGTCGGCTAGGGGTCTACCTTAGGCTCAGGTCATGATTCGAGGGTCCTGAAATTGAGCCCCATCTAGGGGCTCCCTGCTCAGTAGGGAGTCTGCTTTTCCCTCTCCCTCAGCCCCTTCCACTGCTCATGCTCTCTCTCTCTCTCAAATACATAAATAAAATCTTAAAAAAAAAAAGAAGCAGCACAAGTTCCATAAAGGAAAACATGTGTACGGCTACCTAACCAGCAAGGTGTAAGAGCCTGGGTTTGAACCTGAGCTCCCCATGGCACAGTAGTACCCCAGCTGCTTTGTTTCTGAGCCTCATTGTGTCTGCCTCCCACTCAAAAATGAGCTCTTCTTGGGGCCTGCTATGTGGTACTTGCTCAAGTATATTGTGGCAAGTGCCTCTGACATGCAACTAAGAGATATGGCTACTACAAATGAAAACCATCTTCAAATATTAAGGGGGTTCTTAGTCTCCCTCCGAGTTTCTGAAAGCAAGCACTCAATGTTACTATTTAATCTGAAAATAAAGTCAGAATTCTAATTCTGTGAACTAAATCATTAATCCACCCTGATTCTGGTTAATATGACCTGAGTCATGACTCAACACTTCATAAAACAATGCTAGGTTGATGTGAAAGATATAATTGCCACCCACACGAAGAAAAATAAGCCAAAAATAATGGCATGCATCTACCATGGTTCCAATCAAGCCGAACAGAAAGAAACCAAAACGTTGACAATGATTATTTCTAGCTGGTCATATAATGTGCAATTCATAGTTTCTTTTTTATTCTTTTGAAGATTCCAGTTTCCTTACAACGAGCATGTATTTCTTTTTTAACCAGAAAAATATATTGCTGCAGGAGCAGCAGGCTCTGCCAAATGCTCCAGCATAACAAAACAGTTATCTCCCTGAGTTTCAGTGGCTAGATAGGAAAACATTTCCTGGTCTCATCAATATTATTGTAACACATTTTACCCTTAACAATTACATTTCTGCCCTTTACCATCATTTCCAAAACACCGTATCTCCTTTGCTCCTGTTTTTATTAATGTGGTCATACGGTCCACCCTGACTGGAAGTGCTAAAGGAGAGTTTGTGGCTTTCAGTTCATTTTTGGTGAACCAGCAAAAACAACATTGATGATTTTTCCTTACACATTAAAGTATCTTTCACGTATGATTGGTTATGAAATATTCTCAAGTTCCACTGCAAACTCTACCCTGTATGCCGAAATTTATGAGAGGAAATTATCTGAGAGCTTGGAGCAGAATAAAATTACTGAGCAAAAAGATTTGCTGACCATCTAGTCCAGACTTTATTATTTTACAGTTGGGAGGGTAAATGCCAGAATGCCTTGTCCACTCTTATTCACCCAGTAATGCCAATGCCCAAGGCCACAGGTGCACTCGCTTGTGTATAAATGGGTGAGTGGGCCCTCTGGACACTTTAGCAAATAATAGGTAATTGGGTGAAAACTTACTTGATTGGCTGGTACCAAGGGCATTCTTAAAAAAGAAATTGTTTGCCTTAAGAAAGTGCCTTGATGACCTGCCTGGGGCTTAGGCTGAAGCTTTGAGGTGACAGTGGGGAGGGGGCAGACGGAGAGCTCTTCCTGCCTGGTGTAGAAAATGAACGTGGTTTGAGCACGGGAGCTGGAGCCATATTGGCTGGAATGGCTAAAGGGACTTAAGGAACAGACATGTCTAAAATTCGAGTTTATGCTTTTCCAACCATGGAACAACTATAAGCTATAGAGTGGACAAAACAAGTTTACTGGGAGCAGGAAATCACAGAGCAGAATATCAAGCACTGGTTATTTTTGAAAATATTGGGAAGGACAATGGGTTATTAGCAGGACAGATAATGGAGTTTTGATACAGTTGTCCCTACATTTTGGGGTACAAGTTATCCTCTGTTGACACATGGGATGTACGATATAATAGCTCTCAGCTATTGGACAGCCTTTCATGTGCCAGGCACCACCAGTTCAACTTTTCATCTATTATTTGTAACTTTTAGAGCATTTCTACAAAGTAGTTATTATTACCCTTTATTTATAGATGAGGACCCACAGGCTTAGAGAAGTAAAGAATTAGATCCGCTTACTAGCATGGTGATCTTGAGCGAGTCATTTAAACTCTGAGTATCCTCTTTTTTCATCTGTGAATGGGGATAATAACCACATTCAGATTTAACATGTAGATGAACTGCTATGCAAATCACCTAGCATAGTGTCTTAAATGTAGAGTATACTTAATAAGTGGATTAATTATTAGAAATTAGGATGAAAGAAGCATAAATTTGGAAATATTTCTTAAAAGTTGAATGAGACATATTGATGTGATAGTGAATTAAAATGCAATATGTTCTCTATTTGTACTGTTCAGTCTAGACACATGAGTGATGAAGAATGAAACTGAAAACATCACGACTTCACCCCATTGTCTTCTATTCCTAAAATTTAATTTGCAAAAGATTGGGATTACAAAAAGTTTGATTATATGTAATACTTTTTACTTTCCTCTGTTATTCCCTTTACTTTCATTCTGTTCACTCTTTTTCCTTTAAAAATTCTGATATTAAACTGTTTTTATATATTTATTTTTTAAAGACTTTATTTATTTGAGATAGAGAAAGCAAGTACGAACTGGGTAGGGGGGAATAGAGGGAGAGGGAGAAGCAATCTCCCCACAGAGCAGGGAACCCCATGCGGGACTTGATCCCAGGACTCCAGGATCATGACCTGGGCCAAAGGCAGATGCTTAACCGACTAAGCCACCTAGGCACCCTTAGACTCTGTTTTTAAATAAAATAAATATTGTATCAAAACTCAAAGCACTTGCGGAAGGATGTGAGGTTTAGATTCTTTACAGCTAGAATGTAAGCCCTCTGAAGGTAGGGATTTTTGTTTTGTTCACTAATGCCTCTCAAAGTCCTAGGACAGTACTGCATATATGTAGGAGACGTTCAAAGAGCATTCGTGGAATAAGGAAAAGTTTTCTGAAGAATTCAATTGATCAATTCTTCTTGCATTACTATGCCTTAGATTTGTATGTAATACAAGTGGCTGGTTATAATGGTGGCTCTAAAAGAATTTTTTGCTGGTGGGGCTCAAGCATGGTGTATCGTAGGGTGCCTATGGATGATGGGAGGTAGGAATCTCCTCTGTAGGACTGAGGATAGGGAGGAGACCCTGTCTGCTCAAGCTCTGGTCCCAAAGACAGGCAGTGGGCACTACAGTCTCTAAAGTCTTAGTGGCCAATTGTAGTTCTATTTCCTGAATGAGACAACTGAGATGAATCAAAGAGGTTCTGAAACTCAAGGTTGAAGCTTCTGTGCCATTACTGTTTTCTACCTATTTGATGGCTAGGCCTCCTTATTTAATTACTTCAAACAATTGCTTGAACTGCCAGGCATACTGCATGGATGCTTTGTGCATGGGAAAGAGCAAAGCCCTTTGTGTCCTTCCCTCCTTCCTTACCCTACTCTCCATCAAAGATTTTATTTTCACTGAACTAGTGCTTCTTCCCAGACAGTAATTTAACTTCATAGCTTTCCAAATTAGAAGGGTTTGCTAAGGAATGTCTCTAAAGTCTCTGCATAGGCTAGCTGTAGCACTTTGCCAACAGGAATTTGAATTTGGTGTAATTCATTGGGCATGTTTAAGAACTTGGCATTCCCAGCATCTCTGCTGTCTGCTGCCTTAGAATTTAAAGGGACCTCAGTGCTCTTTTGAGTCCCCCTATGCTAGACACATAGACCTTGACCTCTGACTTTCGCACTATCTCGGCTCACTCAGGAGGAAGGAATGCTGGTTCCAGAATGCCTTTCTCAGAGAAGGCAGTTTTCCTGATAACTAAAACCCCAACACACTAGATTACTCCCATGTGGATTTTAATGAAAGGCACCTGAGAGAGTCTGGGGATGCCTTGAAATCTCTATACAAGTAAGGAGAAGCCTATGGACAGAGGACATCCAATGCTATTGTTAAGAGGTATGACAGAAAGGTGTGTGTTTTTAGTGACCTGGTCAGGTAGCTACTGAGACTTACCCATAGCCCCAAGAAGAAGATCAGTGAATTATCCCTAGGGTCAACTGAAGCCTGCTTGTAGATGATCTAGGGGCAGTAGAAAGCTAAAATTACATCCCAAGAATATATTCTCTTTGTAGAGAATGGACAAGAATATCTACAATGTTTGCCATATAAACATCTGTGATATTAATAATAATTTTAGAAACTATAAACATACAGATGGGATTACAAGGATTTGTAGGTAAGAAATAAAGCATACCAACCTTCTAAGACAAATCTGCGCCAAATCTTTTCCTCGTTCCTCTCTTCTGTTTTTCATCAATTGGCTGAGGTCACACAGCTGTGATTCAGGCCCTGGTGACACGGATGAATCAGACATGGCACAAAGTCCAGAATTCTTGGCCAGCCTTACAACAGATTTTTCATCTATCAACCAGAAATGATGCAGTGCTCTGATTCAGTTATGGTGGCCCAAAAAGTTAGCTAGGCTATTTTGGAATTATTCCTAGTATTTAGGCAGTCTCTTACCTTCTTTTTGCTTCTTCACATAACAATTATGGGAAAAAAAAACAACAAATAGATGAAGTGTTTTCATCCCAAATACCTGGGCACTGCCATGTTATTTTTCATTATTGACCCTTCCATATGGACCACTTCTCTTGGATCAGGTTGACAAAATAAGATCTAATGTATTCAGGTAAAAAAAAAAAAAAAAAAAAAAGCAAAATGGCTGAAATAAATTATTAATGTTTTCCTAAGTCCCAATGTTAAGTATCTTTTTTTTTTTGTCGGGCCACGTGCTAGGTGTCTCAAAAGATATCTATTAAGCAGGCTTCCAATCAAGTTAATTTAATTCACCTTCACTTTCTAAAAATTTATTGGTTAAAAGCTTGGAACTGAGAATCCTACTTGTCTGGATTCTGTTAGTAGCTAGACAACTTATTTGGTACATGCCTAAGAGAAGTTTGACTTCAAAGACACACTTTCTTCACCTGGAAAAAGAGGAAAATTCTATTTGCCTTGACGGTTAGTAATGGGAAATAAAAGAGATAGTGTGTACCAAATGCTTGGTATAACCCCCAAGCTCAAGGGCAGCTGGTTTAACAGTACGACCTCAAGAGTCCAGCGCTTGATTTAGCAAATAAAGCTCACAGTTCAGAATAAAGAAAGCACCGAGAATGAAAAGTTCACGTTGGATGACAAGAGAAGCATCGTTTGTGGAGGCCTGCCATCTCTCACGGGGGCAGTTGGGAGAAGCCACCCCACCTCAGAATGGAGCAGGGGGAGGAGAGAGGAGAGAGGGGACAGAGAAGAGGCAATTCTGTTTTATGGAAGAACAATGCTGGTGAGCAAAAGGTACTCCCCCATCTTACTTCCTTGCTCAAGAGAGCACTGGAGGGCTTCTCCACAGTGAAACCAAATGAGAGGAGCCTAGAGATTTGAGGAAACTGCGACATTAGACCCCACTGGTCACCTGGCTAGCCACCAGGTGCAGGCTTACCTGCACTTGCTTTCTAATGTAGGGGTAACAGCATTGGAAAGAAACACTGAGCCTTCCAAGGAGGGTGGAAGTGGGCTTCCATAGGGGAGCCTCATAACCTGAAAAGAGAGAGGAGCTCAAAAGTCAGATGAAAATAGAAGGTCAGTGTTGCTGGGAGATCACAGGGAGAATTGGGGTGCTCTGGAGGAAGTGAGAGAGTTTGCCAAGGAACTGACAATGCATGCTTGGAAGAAGATGTCTTTGAACAGATATGAAAATGAAGCTCTAAAATGAATGACTGAATCATAAGAACAAAATAAGGCCATTTTAATAACCATCCATGAAATCAAACTATCTATTATTGGAACTTCCTACTCAGGGGGAAAAGGGGAGCTTGAGAATTTATTTTTATAACATCTAGGAGCCAGTAAACAGAATGTGAAGCATTTTAAAGTTTTTTGAGGCCCAAATGGGATCAGTCTAAAAATGTGCTATCTTTCCTCTGATTTTGTGACATTTATTTTCTTCCCTTTCCAGAATTTCTATTAGAAATTATGTTTCTCAACCTCTTTACTTATTCTCATTTTTGTTACCATAGAATCTGCCTTTTGAGTTTTTTTCCCCTAATTGTCCTTTCTTCATGAAATCTTAATACTCCCACTATACCCTATAACTCTTTATACACTCACGTATGTCTGTGTTTTTTATGTAGTAAGACTTTTTTCACCGTTCAAGAACAAATTTTGACCCCTCTGGGGGCAATATCGCCCTGTTGAAAGTCCATCGATGAAATTGACAGAAAGGCCTCCTAGCCAGATTGGGCCTGTATCTCCTCATTTCTAAAACTGAGAATTCAATTCAGTAAACATTTCTTATGCTCCAGGCATCTTTCCAGGCCTAAGGATATGAAGAGGAAAGAGGCATGGATACTATGCTTAAAGAGATGGTTGCTGTATGTTCTACACAGAGCATTTCCGGTGTGTAATATCTGTGCCTTCTATTGCACAGATCTACGATGGACTTACGAGTGTTCCTTGGATCATGGTGACTTTATACATTTTTTTTCTTTTCTGTTTTGAAAATTTTTATTCTCAAAAATTTAAGGGCTATTTTTGATTGAAAAAATCCTCAAAATGTTAGAGCCAGAAGGACCCTTGAAATCATCCCCTCCAAACTTCTTGGGTCCTCTTACACATACAGCAGAGTCCCTGCTGCTGGCTGCACTTTGGGTTGTAATTATTCATCTGGAGCTGTGGTTTCTGTCCCTATTCTGTAGCCAACAAACTGAGTGACCTTGGTTGAATTATTGATCATTTCTATGTAATTTAGGGAATGAACTATGGAACTTCCTAAAGCTTCTTTGAATAAGGAAATATTAAGATTCTAAGATTATTTTTCTTATGTACAAAATAGAGTGGTGCCAGTGTCTAAAGATATTGTAAAAAAATTAAAGAAGTATATTATTTTGTAAGATAGTACACCTTCACTTTAGGAATGAAAACCACAAATAGCCAGACTCCAAGTTAGCCAACAATACCGACACTTTACTTCATTTTTCACATATTTTCCTAGATCAGCCAATATCATTATTTGAGGTTCTTTTGATCTTCTTGGAAGCTTTCTTTTTCTACCTTCAAAAAGCACAGTTGAAGTTCTGCCTGAATTGATTTCTTTATCACATTTGAATTTTGGTTTGGGGTATTCTGCCTAACATTTTACTTCTGGGTCTAATGACCAGCAACTTGCACTACTAACATTAAATTGGGTTGCCATTATTGGAAGATTATTGGCAATAACCTGCTCTGCTCCCTTCTGGATCTCATTTACCTCCATGATATTCCTTTACATCTTCTTTTTGTCTGTAGGACTCAGGCCAAGTCCGGCTAATCTTTGTCATGATTTAGCACTGAATCATTTTGATTATTCTCTGATGTGTGTTCTCAGACTTAGAATGTCCTCCTATAGCTCTATGCACAACAGTGCATAGCAGCATTCCCTGGTGAAATTTCATCAGTACTTTATGTGATGCCAAAATAACATCAACACCGTAAAATATGCTTCATAATAATCTTACTTGCTTTTCTTTCTCAGCTGTCAAAGATCATACAGATGGTTTGGTGAAAAGTCCACATTGACTCCCACAGAGTACCCTTCACATTTCTAGTTGATAATAATTTTAAACTTTCATTCCTAATCATTTTTTATTATTAAAACAGCTTTGTTTTGAGAAGTGGGATAGTGGGATAGAAACAATTTTCTCCAGATGAAAAGATGGTAGCCCTTTCCTGGGGAAGTGGGAAGAAAAGATTTATCACAGCCCACATAGTCTCTGTGGACTCAATTCTGGGTTAGAATATCATGGGGAATGGAAGAGAAATGAAAGTCATCAAGAGGAAAGTGGCGTCTTAAGACAGTGCTGTCCAATAGAACTTTCTGCGATGATGGTAATGTTCTACTTGCACTATGAAACACAGTAGCTATTAAGTACTTGAAATGTGGCTATTGTGATTGAGGAAATGGGTTTTCAGTTTATTTAATTTATATTAATTCAAAGTGAAATTGCACCTACCATGTTCATAGTACACAGCCCCAGAAAGTAATGTGACTAGTGCTGGGGCCCAGAGTCCAGTACAACGTTGAGCAAATTCTGCTCCACCATTTAATGAATGTGTTCCTGGGGAATATTTAGCCTTGCTGTAATAATATACGGGCAATCTTTGTACCTGCTTCTGAGGGCTCTTGCAATGAGTAAGAGCGATAATCCATGCAAAACACTTGACATGGTGCCTTTTCATTCTACTTGTTATACATGTTTGGTATTATTTTAATCATTCCCTTTAGGAGGTGTGATTTAGACACTTGCATCAGGAAGCTGACATAATGTATTCAGAACCTAAGGTTGGAGTCCTCCATTTTTTTCTCACAGGAACGCCATCTGTTCTAGAACTGGGGTGGTAGGAAAATCCTTCCTGAGTGAACCTGGGGAGGGAGCGATGTAAACTTCCTGAAGTTAATATTATTCCTGCTGAACACTCTTTGCTCCGTCTCAAACTTTTCCTTTCTTTGCATTTCATCTCTCAGGATTGTTAAAAATTTAAGAATGTGGAAATTCATCATAGAACATTTAGTCGGCAATGATCAACTTACTTCTGGTGTTTACTTCATGTTCCCTGTGCGACACTTGTAGAAATGAATACACTTCTGTGGAGAAACCTTCAGATGTCAGCTTGATGAACTACAGCTACCTTCCTGGGTCATTCTGAAGAGACCTTGTGTTTGTACCCCTAGATGTGTGCTGCCAATCCTCTCTATCTTTAGCTAAGGATCAGAGCACTCACTGAGTGTCCAGCCGTGTTAATAGGAATGGTCTTAAAATGGTATACCCAATGAGGCAAGAAAAAATTATTTTCTTTATTGACCAACACAAGTCAGCTATCTTCAATCTGATGCTTTCAAATATGCACTAAAAATTAAATTATGTAAACTTTGTCTTTGGAAGCAGCATAGAAATTTAAGGAGCATTTAAGTAATAGTGGATGGTTATTGAATGTCAATGGAAGCACTCTGACATCTATGTTAATGGAAATTAAATTTGTAATCAGTGATATGACAATCAATACCTCATGTCAGCCCAATATATACATTATTTTTTTCCCTCTTGAGTCAGAATAATAAGAAACAGCTTTCAACTTATCTTATGCTTCCTTCTTGCTTTTCATTTCTGTATGCTGTCAGTGTAAATGGAAAAGGATGTTTGGGCTTTTCCCCACCTTTCCTCCAAAATTAAAGCTGACTTCTTTATTCTGCATCCTGCTCCAAATTGTACAGCTACTACAGCTGTACCCATCTCCTTTAGGGAGACATGGATGTGTATGTCCCAACTTCTCATTCAGAACTGCGTACACCTAGAGCCCAGCTATGCATCCATTAAATCTAAACTCAAAAGCAAGGATGCTGGAGTGCTATGAGCAACAAAAAAATAAAACCTGTAGAGTCTGGCTGAACATGCTGTCCTTCTGCAGAAGATAATTTATAGTTTGTTTTTTTTCTCTTGCTGAACTGCTATGGTCTACCTTTTGACCTTTCTTTCTTTCTTTCTTTCTTTCTTTCTTTCTTTCTTTCTTTCTTTTTAATGGGAATGTGGGCAATTCCTATCATTCTTCTGTTTTCCTAATGATTCTCACCGATAATGATAAAATGTGATCCTAATATAAATTAATTAAAGATTTTCATTAAATTTTGATCCTGGAACATTTTAATAGACTGAGTCCTTCAATTGTTTTTCTTTTAATTTGTGAAACACAGGCTTCTTAAATCATGCTTCCTAATATTTTCCTAGGAATGAGACCACATGAAAATCTTAATTAGTCCCTTAAGCTTTACAGACATTACTTTATTTTTATGTCCGATGCCAGTTTAACACAAAGTACTTTTGCAGTAATTTTCCTTTGGAATTCTTTTTTTTTTTTTTTTTTTTTTAATCTTTGAGGTTAGAGTTTGAGGTTTATGGAGAACGTGTACACGGGAGGGCAACTGTTATATCAATCACATTTAATCAGTCCCCTTTTTCAGTTACTTACATCTTGAAAATGAAAGTTACATCTAAACTAAAATAATTATTATCTAAAATCTTTTTTAAAAACAATACAAACTTTTGACTGTGGAATGCATGACAAAGAATTTATTTCAAGAATGTTGTTCAATTTGTTACCATCAGATGTTCAGTTTTCCATCTGGAGTGAGTGATATGTTATCATTAACCAATATGGACTAAATTTTATCTTATTTTTATTTCAAAATTGTTAAAATACAAGGTGGGAAGGAGGCCTTTGTCTTGTATGTATAATTTTTTGTTCCTTTTAAAGCTAATTAAGACTAGTACTATCTTTCTGAGGCTTTCCCAATGGGATATTTATATAAATCAGTTTGACTCTATTAATATACTGTATTGATCTACAATTCATCTAATTGTTAGGAGGATATTAATGGATTCCATTAGTCCATTTTCTAATTTCCACATATTCTAAGGACCATAAATCTCTGGTTCACCTACTTGTAAGGAAGAGTCAATTCCAATAGAACCAGTTGAAAATAGGACAAAGGACTTTTCTAATAAAATTTATTAGCACAAGTAAAATCCATTTGAAGAATTCTAAAGTCTCTCCTCTTAAACTCCTTTTAAAAAATCTTGCTGATAGCTAATGTATTTACAAATATAGACTCATAAATACAAATTTGCAAAGTATCTTTCCTGTAACTATAAGGGTTAACATCTAAAGAGCAGGATCCATCCTTAACCCCTAATCCCAACTGATTTATGATTGTTATACTGATTTCAAGCAGCATTGTGTAGGAGAGATAACTTTTCAGCTAAAACAAGGAGATCTACTTAGTAAGGTTACTGTAAGCAAAAGAGAAAATATTTGTTAAATGACTAGCACAGTGCCTGGAAACACACAATAAGTACTCTGTGTTCTGTTTCTGGGCTATGTCATCTCTACAAGGTGGGAAGGAGGCCTTTGTCTTACAGGTATGATTTTTTTGTCCTTTTCAAGATAATGGAGACTGGTACCGTCTTTCTGAGGCTTTCCCAATGGGACATTTATATAAATCAGTTTGATACTATTAATATACTGTATTGATCTCTAATTCATCTAACTGTTGAGAGGATCATCTCAAATAATTTAGATAACAGCGCACAAGTTGTATACAAGCGCTTTCCAACACACTTCTTTGAGAATATTTTCTCAGCTGATTATCTTTTTGTTTTTTTAAGATTTTATTTATTTATTCATGATAGACACAGAAAGAGGGCGGGCGGGGGCGGGGCGGGCAGAGACAAAGGCAGAGGCAGAAGCAGGCTCCATGCCCGGAGCCTGAGGCAGGACTCGATCCCGGGTCTCCAGGATCACGCACTGGGCCAAAGGCAGGCGTTAAACCGCTGAGCCACCCAGGGATCCCGCTGATTATCTTCTATAGCAATGAATAATAGGAAACCAAATATAATCTTAATGAACTCCCCAGGAGATCTGATGAAATCTAATGCTTAATCCATCCATACTGAATAAAACTACCTAGAAACACTGGGAGACATGACCTAGTCGATCCGTTACAATCTGGAGGAGGACCCTGATTTCAGGGAAGAGAAAGAACTTGATGAAGGCTCCAAGCCATTGAGTTTATAGCTGATGTTCTCATGCCACCAGGCCCATAACTTTGCCAACATATCACGATGCTTCTACCTTAGTTAAGTACTAATTTCAGAACCATACTTCTTTGTATGGCTTTAGAGAATATTTATTGCATGCCTGCCATATGCAAAATATCATGCTTGGTGTTGTGGAGAATGTGAAGATAAATAAGAGCTTTCCCTTGCAATATAAATATATTTTAGGGTGTCTGGGTAGCACAGTGGTTGAGCGTCTGCCTTTGGCTCAGGTGGTGATCCCGGGATCCTGGAATCAGTCCAACATGGGGCTTCTAGCAGGGAGCTTCTTCTCCCTCTGCCTATGTCTCTGTCTCTCTCTTCATGTCTCTCCTGAATAAATAAATAAAATCTTTAGTAAAACAATATAAATATATTTTCCTTATATACAAATTTATATCACATAAAACACCTGAGGCTTCATATAGTCCCATCTGTATATGGTGTAATGTATAAAGAAATAGCAATGTCTATTGATTCTTGAAGAAAATTAGATTTTGAAGATTCTTTTAAGGGATTTTAGACAGCACACATCAATATTAGGAATTCTTCCCTTTTCAAATTTCTCTCACATATTAGGTACTAACCCTCTGCACATCTCTCATCCCTATTGCCTCTTTACTACTGTATTCTCCCCTTTATCACCATCTCCTCCATTACATATGCTTTTTCCCAAAGTGGGGGGAGAGGGAAATCTTCATATCAACCACTCTTAAAAGGGATAAAAACTAGCCTTCCTATCTTCCTGAACTCTTCTTAGAATCCTGGTGAAATTCTTTTCTACTTTGTAATGAAGAAGTAGTACTTCATTAAAAATATTTTTTAATGCGTGTGTATTATATGTGAGAGAGAGAATATTTGGCAACAAAAGATAAGATCTTTGGAAAGGCTGAATAATTGAGTATTCTATGCATTGTCCTCAAGGATGCTACTAAACAATATTCTGATTATTACCTTGATTCAAGTTGACTCTTGATGGATGCCTGACTTACAGCTGAATTTCACTCATTCCTCATATGCTACTCCCTTAAGCTCCTGGTTTGTTGAAATAGAGAACAGTATTCTTTTAAGAGTTTGCACAAGAATTTCTCTTACATGAAGGAAAACTCCCCCCCTCCCCTTTTTGGAAGTTATTGATGTGCCTGTTTGGGTTAGAAACAATAATTCAAAGGAACCAAATGTGGAAGATCATCTGTCCTGTATGAGATGAGAGGAAGACCTAGTGATTTTGGAGGGCAGAGAAGATAAAGAATGAGGGGGAAGTGCAGGGCCACTAAGAGACTATGATCAGAGTCTCCCTTCTGACCCACAAATTCTTGGGTCATTTTATGTCTCCCTCAAGGCCATGCAACATTTCTTCATCAGTGAAATAAATCATCCCATGCCTCATGGACCTAGGACTGTAAGCAAGAAATAAGTTTCTCATCCTAAAAGACCATTGACCCTAATACGTGAACTAAGCTAAAATAGGCCTCTGGTTAGCCCTCTGCTACAGTAAAGAGAACATGGGATTTTAGCTTATTTGTCTTTTAATCTATCAAACTAGCAAGGTGACCAAGACTCTCGTTCCATTCTATTTTTACTAGATATATTTGCTGAGTCTCTTGTCTCTAAGCTATCCTAAACACTATGTGGGTGTTAATATGCCTTTGTACATTTTTCTTCCTATATTTCTATGGGTGCTATTTCTGTGTTTTAGGCAGTATCTTCAAATTCATCTTTGTGGATGGTTGTCTTATCAGTGGTTTACTGATACCTGCCATCATTAATCTGTAACACAGTTTTGCCACAAGAAGTCCCACACTGCTTGCTAAGATTGTAAAATCGGGGTACAGGGTTCTTCTTCTGTGAGTGTTTTGTGGCATAACAACCTGCTCTCTGAGCACTTTGATGGGGGACACTTTATCATTTCCATCCTCTCTAGACCTACCCAGAATTTGATAGATACATATTGAGCTAAATTACTAAATACTTATGCAACTTGTAAAGAAATTAGGGGTAAAACATGAAGTAGATTCTAGTCCAAAGAACTATTATAAGGTAAGCTACCACTACTCTTCAGTTACTATGGACTTGTTTTAAGTAGCCAGTGATTTAATATACTTTGTGTGTCTCATGCTTTACATACATGAGCTCATATAATCTTATCAATAACTATAAAAATAAACATTATTTTATAGATGTGGAAACTGAGGTTCAAAGAACTAACATAATGAGTAGCAAATAAGAGTTCAGATGTCATGTTTTTTGAACTGAATAGCCTTTGCTGAGTGCCACCACACCCTGGCAAAACTCATAAGGTAAAAATAGATCAAAATAGTCAAAAGAAGTGAATCCTAAAGAAAAATATGGTTATAGTTCTTTCTCTAATTTTCAATTAAATTGAAACTTTCTAAATCATGCTAATTATTTCTATAATTTTAAAGATTATAAAAAAGGTATTCAGGTAATTTCAGGCAATTACACAATTTGTAGGTGTATAAATATTATTAAAGTTTTGAATATAAGTTAAACATCCAATAGCCTCGACTTCACGGTTAAATTGTGTGTGTGTGTGTGTTTAATATTTAATTTATTTATTCATGAGAGACACAGAGAGAGAGAAAGAGGCAGAGACACAGGCAGAGGGAGAAGCAGGCTCCATGCAGGGAGCCTGACACGGGACTCGATCCTGGGTCTCCAGGATCATGCTCTGGGCCAAAGGCAGGCGCCAAACTGCTGAGCCACCCAGGGATCCCTTAAATTGTGTTTTGATGTTGTCTAAAATAGTAGAGAAGTCCCCGGAACCTTCCATCATTTTCTCCTATCTTAACTCCTCCCTTCACAGAAAAAAAAATTGAGTTTACCCTATGGAGATATGTAGGTTACAGATAAATTCTTGTTGTATAGTTGTTGATTTGGTGGACTTCAAGGATGAATTCAAAAAGTATTCAACTCTATATATTCTAATTTAAAATCTGATTATGTCTTAGTTACTTGTTTACATTTGAATCAAATCCCTCCCGAAAAGGGCCTCTTCGTCCAGGGAGCTTGGTGTTGCATATTCATGAAATCACATTTTGGAATTTTGACATTTTGTAAATTAGAAGTGGGATTCCTAGTCATATACTGGTGCTTTAGGATAATACAGCAAGGAAATTCTAATGAGCATCACATTTTACTGTGAGAATAAAGCACATTTGTCCATTTATTAGTATTTATTAATGAAAATGTATAGAACATTTAAGCACATATCTTCTTAGCATTTAGGATAACATCAAGGATATAGATTCAGGAATTCTATATCTTAATAAGTTGTAAAATTTGCACTCTTCCTTTCTTTTTTTTTTTTTTAAACTATTTCTCCTCCTTATTGCCATTGACTTATGAACTTAGCATTCCATCCAAAGAGATCCATGGTAGATGCAATTGAAACTATTTGAGTGGACTTATTCTGAAAGAGACATTCCCTTTCAGGTCTTGTTCTGATAAAAGAAAATATTTTAGTTGTATACATTTAGTTTTTTTGGGTCAGTGTTTCTCCCAAAAGCTGGGGTTCATTGGTGAGTCACCATTTCACTCTCCAGTCATTGGGGAGTAATAAGAATAAACTTTAATTATTGTTTAAACATTTCTAATTCTCTATTAGGGCATATATATTATGGCATATAAAATTTCACATAGATTTTACTTCCATAAAATGGTCAGTGTCTGTCCCATTCAAATATTTAAAAACTGGGTAGTGGTGGTAAACTCATCCTCAGAGTGACTGAAATGGATATGAAAACACTATCAGCTTCTGCCATCCTAAATGACAATATTTTTCTGTTTTTAGAATTCTTTTCACTTGAGTCTTTATCTTCATATTTTCAAAGTAAATTGTCCTTTACTAAAATTTCAAAAACCTAACATGCCATTGAGTATAAGACGTACATCATTTTATGAGAGTAAGAGAGACAAAAACCTTACCAAATTCATTTAGACACACACACTATCAATTATAAGACATATCCAAATTTTAGAAATATTAAAATGTGAAAATCTTTGCATCCTAGAATTGATAAATGCTGTATTTCTTCATATGAGTAATTCTATCCCCCAAATGGAGGCAAAATCCAAAGCACATCACTTTTACTTGACTTGGTGGATCAAGCTTAATTTGATGCATTTTAATAAATAAGAGACTGACTGAAGTAGGAGGTATCAAAACTTAACAACCAATTCATTTAATATGGATGAAGCTCTGCTGTGAATGGAAGGAAGAAGCAGAATGTAAGTTGCTGTCAGAAGTTTCAGTATATTTAGCATATTATTCTAACTTTGGATAAATGTGTTTTGTACTATGGAAAAATGCAGTGATGTGGATCTGGAAATCCTTATAGCACTGAAGCATTACTAATTACAATAAAATGCAAGGCAGTCTTGTACATGGAAAAAAAATGAAATCCAAAGAAATAAATTGTTTTGCGAGCTGTACATCTATTCCATGGATAGTATAGATAACACACTCATGAAACATTTCATTTCTGCATCAGCATGACAATGTTATCTTATTTATTCTAGTCAATAGCTGTTGCCTCCCTGGAAACATATTTATAAGCATACTCAACCTCCTAGTGCATAAATTATTTCATGGAAGAAAATTAGAAACTTTCGAAACAACATAAACTTTTTGAGGTCACCAAGGTACCATTAGGTAAATTATTGCTTCACAGCCCTAAATGGTACCTAGTAGCCAGGAAGAGTTTAATGCACCTTTCAAAGTGCCTAATTTACTCCCAGGGAGTAACGAACTAGTGGACAGGTCCTAGATGATAAATTACACATTGAGATGCATTTTCCCAAGTGAATAGGGCTCAGTGTTGTCTGACTAAAATTAATGCCTCACATTTATTTCAAACATGTGAAGGCAAAGGTCTACAAATAGTTTCAGAAGTCTAAAGACCATTCCATCTACCTAAACGCAGTAAAGGGCAAGGTAAATTCAGTTATATAAACCAGGATGGCTGAAAATAAATTGACCAAAGCAATTGAATAAAAAGTATTCTATGTGTAGTTAGGAAGGGTCACTGATCCAAAAACAAACAAACAAAAAAACCCACCACAGAATAAAATCACATCTGAAATAACGCTATACTTTTTATAATCCTTGTGTGTTCCAAAAAGACCTTTCCTGTAAAATTTTAACCTGTCCAACCTTGTAGAATCTATGATACCTGCCAGGATCACAATCCAAGGTGGTATGTCTCCAGGCCATGAATACTGTTGTGTGTATTTACTGAATAATGTCTATTGCAAAGAAATTGTAAAGTATTTTTGCATTTGAAAGAGTTCCCTTTGTTAGTCTTTATGATCTCAGAGAGATTGCATAAATGTCTGGTATCCTACTTATTACTGCTTTTCCTTTGGGGAATGATGAAAGAATCTGGAGTTGTTTCTGAATCCAAGCGCCCTGAACTCATCCGATCCTCAATTCCAAATAGCCTGAGGCAACTAAACCTTTAAAGCATACTGACTTTGTATTATCACATTTGTACTTTCACTGATGTCTGAATATTCACTCCATTTAGTATCATATTTAAGACTAATATGACCAAATGAAATGATAGTAAACTATAAGACCACTTGAAGACAGATAACAATGCAAACTAGATTGCATTGCTGTTTGCTCAATATTCCTATTTATTCCCCCTGGTGTCTCACTCTATAAGAGATTATGTATGGATCTCCAGTCTGTTGAATTCAGGAACGGTCATGGGAGGAACTGATACGTACTTCAGCACAGAAGGGTTATGATTCAGCGCATGCTTCACCATTTCTTTCTATCATGAGACAGTCATTGTACAACACAGAGGATCCTCAATTGTCTGCGTCTCCTAAATGACATTGATGATGGAGGAGAGCCAACATTGACCATAGAGAGAGAGAGCCAGAGAATAAATGAGGGATGATATATATTGTTGTAAATCAGTGAGATTTGGGGTTTCTTTGTTACCACAATATAATCTATCTGACCTTTATTGGTATGGTGAACAATGCCTGGCATACTGCCACTGTTCAATAAATATTTGTTGAATGAATCAATTTCTCAAGTTTTATAGCAAATCACTGTTCACACCACCTGAAATCTGGAAATCATAATCTCCTGTCAATAAAATCAGGACCACAAAATATGATTTCTCTCTAGTCCTACCCCACAGCCCTATCCTCTTAAATAGTCCCTCTAAACGTCTTTAGAATTCTGGGGAATATTTCTTTGCACTTTATCTTACGTTTCCTTCTATCCAGTTTTGTTGGGATCATGTCTCCTTTGCTGTCACTGACAAAGAGGCATTTAGGTCATTAGCTGTCAACTCAAGGGGTCATGGTTAATTTTAAACAATGATAACATCAAAGATGAACTTATTGACTAATGTTGAGGACACTAGTGTCATCACCTGCCATGCAAGACCCTTTGTCCTTGTTCGTTTTTCTTCTCATGAGCTAAAACTTTTTAGGAAATGATTATTTTGGTTTTCATTTTTTTGTTTATTCCCATTCCTTGGAGTCTGTCATGAATTCCTAGGAGGTGAGCTGGGAGATAACAGAATGAAAGACATCAGGCCTTAGAATCTTACCTTCCCCCAATCCTGGCTCATTGTCTTTGAATAATAACAGCTAAAATCTCTTGAGCGATTGATTATATATTAGCCACTGTTGAAAGAGCAGTTGAATCTTTACATCAACCATGTGATGCAGAAACTAAGAAACAGAGAAGTTAAATGACTTTGCCATGATCACAGAGAAAAATCACCCATGCTATCTCACTTAGAAACCAGGCTATTATACTTCTCAACAATATTCTAAGTTTTATTTATTTATTTTTTACCTAACAGGTTCTTTGTACACTTACATTAACAGAGCCCTGGTGACCTCATTTCACTAATTTTCCATGCATGATGAGTGGAGGTTCATTTCCATAGAGGTACAAAGACGTGTTGGCTGTTCTGTTTTTGACAAAAATAAGATAATGATGAATATTTCAGATATCACCGTGTCATTATTTTATGTGCAATGTTTTAAAGAACATCATTATATTCATTGTATTATTCAAATTCCATATTTGGAAGCAATAAAAACTGCATTTATTTTAAAATGTAGCCTATTTAAAATATTCAGCTAATAGATATTCTCACTCCTTTTTTTTTTTTTCTCACTCCTTTTTTTAAAAAAAATGAACGGTGGACTGTAGACCTTTTTTTTTTTTTAATACAAAGTATTTTTCTCCAGTAGAACAGTAGGAAAAGGTTGTCAATCTCTGTAGACTTCCCTGTTGAAATGTGTATAATGGGGAGGAAAGGGGGAGAAAAAAAAATGAAATGTGTAGAACAAATCTAAGTAAATCTAATATAGCTTTGACAATACAAAAATCCTATTAGAAATAAATGACTAATCAATAATGGTCCAAACATCAATGACATACTATGCTGCAATTAACATGGCCTCTTCTGTTCATAATGGAGATGGACAATAGGGGAAAATATTTGTAATATAATTCTGTATGAATGATTGGAATGTAAAATTATATGTGTATTATATTTACAACCATAAAAGTACCTGTATATATGCATATACACGAAAGTTAGAATGAAATAAATCCCAATCATAACTGTTTTGTTAAGTTTGTGAGATTTGGGGGCAATTAGAAATGATGTCCTCAAAATATTTGTTGGTTTTTACATAAAAGTGAAAAAAATCTGAAAATAGAACTTAATATTTTGAAAATTGGTCTTGATAAATACATTTAATGTATCTTAATGATGCATTTAATTTCTGAAATTACTTTCTTAGGTATATTTCTTAACAATCGAATTGTTGACTACTTCTCATTTCTTCCAACCATAGTGTTCCCTGTCCTCCTGCCATGAAATTCAGAAGAGTGAAGTAAGGTGAGTGGAATGGTTTAAAGAAATAAGATAAGCAGAGATCTTATCATGACTCCTTTGGGAATATATAAGGTAATAAAACTCCATCGAGTTGTTTTTACTGGCAAATATTCAAATATCAGCTTTTGAATTAGAGCTTCACTGGCCAAAAGTTGGCAAGACAAGCTTCTGTGCAATGTCTGTGAATAAAAGTCCCTAAGCTGAGTCGGGAAATTGCCAGGCTGTGTTCAAATTTTATTAGGAACACTTTAAAGATCTAGTAACAAAGGTCCTACTTAGGTTCCCTTAATTCAGCCCAAGATAGTTCATAAACACATAGGCCAAGTTCAGAGTTAGAGACTTTTGTATGCAGGAGGGCAGCGAAACAGCACATATGCAGCCACTTTTTCTTCTTTACCCAAGGCAGGCATGAATAATCTATCCAGGACTTCATGATATTTCTACACTGAGTTTCAAATTCTTTTCAAGATGCACTCTAGGGGATCTATACTGTATGAAATGATAAGGCACTTCATTTCATCTGAACATGAAATAAAATTATTTGACATTCCATACGTAACCCACTGATTTTTCAGATAAAGGAACTGAGATCCTTCACGGGAGGGAGAAAACGAATTCTAAGCATTTTCTATTTTCAAAGCAGCCAAATAGGTGTATGACGCATGGTCTTAGGAAAAAAGTTATTAACATTTCCATTTGACAGATGAAGAAACTGAGTCACAGAGATACTAAGCAAACACAAAAGCGTACAGGCCTTACTGGCTACAAATGCACAACTGCAATGCAATTCTCTTGACCCATGGACGAGTATATTAGTATATTTTGCACTACCGCCAAGCTCTAAAGTAATGTTATTCTTTCTCTGAAGAAATTAATGGGTGATGTTAAAAGAATCCTTCTCAGGTCAATGGCAGTCACTCATCTCCCTGTGAACCAGAAGAAACAGACTCATAAATAACAAACCACTATGCATAGCAGCCACCTGGCACCTAAATATTAATAGCGTGTATGTGAAATACTTTTACATAACCATACTAAAGGCATTAAATAAATGTCAGGATTTGAAAAATTACCTCTTTGGGTCACTGCTGGCCACTAAATTCTATGGTCTGGCTATTACAGCAGAGAGTTTTAGACATTCCACTGTCCTGGGCTTTTCTTTCCAGGAAAAATAGTATCTTCCTGGACAATAAAGAACAGTTTGGGCCTAAAATTCACAAACTTCATTACTATTTGTGAAGTTTGAGCCATAGTGGCTCTTAACAGTTTCCACTCCCTTCCCTCAGTTTGCAATTTCTCAGCAACCTAATCTAGAATATTCTCCACAGTGCAGAGCAGAGTCAGGTCCTCCGCTTGGATGGAAGACTAGGCTTTTATCATCAGTAATTCAAATATTTGTTCCTTTTTCCAGGTCCTTGGGGGAAAATTGACTTCTTAAGAGGGAAGTTTTTCTGATTAGGAAAGGTTTTCAGCTTCTCTCCGAGATAAATCATACTGTGAATTCCTTTAGTTGAATTCCTTTTCATTTGTTTTCTATTTAGTTCTTGTTTCATTCCCTCTAGGTCTCATACATCCCTGTTGTATAGTAAATTCTAATCTGTTTTCAAAATAAATACACGATTGATGAAAGAAATATTAGGAGGAAGGGTGGAATGAGAAAGAATCCAGCTAATCTTGATTGTGTATTTAGGCTTATTGGAAAACTAAATCTTTCTCCACATCTCTACCCCCACACAGTATATTACCTGACTTCTGTAGAAACAAAAGTAACAGATACAATTCTCTTTCCTGGTCATTTTAAGCAAGATGCAGAAAGTGCTGTCTACACACCCCTGGACCCTGGCAGATTCCGAGAACTCTAGATCTGCTTCCAGAACTTTGTGCTGCTTTGTTGGTACAGTTTCTGCTACTCTGACTTTATAATCGCCAGCATCATTCTTTGCTCTTTCTTTTCCAAACAGAGCGATGAGGGTGGGAAGGAAATTCTCTGGAACGTGACAAAGCTAACATAATGGGAACCTTGTAAGGTTTATGCTGGCAGCAGAGCAGAATTCACACTGGCTAGGAGAGTTAACCAGACCATTTGTGGTTTCTGGTATATACTTAGGGTTCTCAGTAATTGGTGTCCATGGTGTAACCAAAAGCATATGATAATTGGCCATGTTCTAATAGGCGATGTACTGTTTTAAATATCATCACGTGTAATAGTTTGACATCCTAGGCAACCTTTTAAGTTCTTCCATATTTTAGAAATTATTTGGAAATTTAATGCCAGCTCCTGACAAATATGAAAAATAATGTTTACAATTGACAATAATATATTTTCCCTAATATTTGTCCCTAATTATTTATTAGGATAATATATGTTTTCTGTGAAGAAGGAAGAAAATAAAAATCACCCCTAATCTGATTGCTAAGATATAACTGCTACAAACATTTTGGTTATTTTCTCCTAGTATTTCCCTGGATGTTCAGTTATGCACCAATAACAACACAATTGGAAGAATACTGCACATTCTATTTGTTCCATCCTTTCTCACTTACACAATAATAGGAGCGTCCCCATATCCGATGTAAAGTCAAGAAAAGTGGATATTCTCTGAGGTGAAAGAAGATAGTGTTTAGATGAGAATAAAGTAGTTTCTAAGTAATGTAAATCATTTATTTCTTGACTTGGATGGTGGTAGCAGATGTAATTTTTCTAAATCTTCAAGGTGCACTCTTACAATTGGTGTCTTTCTGTTCTGTATGTTCTACTTCAACAGAAAGTTTATTTAATACAGAGTCACAAATTAATCAGAAAATTATTCATAATGATTGCAGATCTTTTCGTTAAAGGACTCTGCTGTGATTGAGAATGCTATTCTCCCATTGTTGGGTATTTAATCACTTCTTAATATTAAAAATACATGAAAATATTTATACTTAAATATTCATTTGCATCACATTCACTAGAGGTGGAGTTCTGGAACTTTCCAGAGAAGAAATTACTGTGTAATGAGGAGGATTATTGTAAGTACATTTTCTGCAATTGCATTTATTGCTGGCATAAACATGGTGGAACCCTCGAATTCTTACAGCTGTCAGCTGGAATGGAAGATGTGACTGTTAAATCCTGAGTTGGGTCCCACGTGGAACTTGGGCAGCAAGTGAGATATTCTGCATTCCAATCAAGGTGAACAACCATCCATTCAATTTATTTGGGCAAACCACTTCTTTTTTGAACACCAAATCTGTGGCAGGACTCTTCCAGACAGGAGAGTACAAAGATAACAAAAGGATAGCCCTGTTCTTGATTAGAATTAAGAGTGGACCCTATAGGAAAGACCCTCAAACTGGTGTGGATATGAATGTTCTCCCTCATTTCGTGGTTCCTCCCTCTGTATATTGGAATGGTGACGCTTACTTCAATGGCTTGTACTAAGGATTAAATGAAATAGCTGTAGGAATGCCAGCCAGGGGTGCCATTCAAAACACTTAGTAATCCATACGTATTGGCATCATCTAATCAGAATAAATGCTGGTTCCAGACAAACTAAAGGCTGGTGATAAAGATCCAAATGTGTTCTGCCTGAATATTTTGTCCCTCAGCCTATAGTAAGTACTGGCAATTATTAGTTTTTGGTGCTTTATTCCTTTGGATTTCATCAGACAAACTGAACTTTCCTTAAACTCCTATTCAGTGTTTGAATGAAATTATTTTACTTATAAATATTTGGAGAAAGCAACTCCAGAGATGTGATTTATGCTTATATATTCTTCCTTTAGCTTTTCTGAAGAGTAACTATTGGAACTCTTCATTTGCTCTAATCGTTATTTCCTTATTCGACTTCTATTTCTACTGCTGATAGCCATAGCAGCTTGTTGAGAGAAAAAAACACAGTGTACATTTAGTCCTAAAATTTGGCAAAGGATATAGGAACCATGTGGGAGGTGGAGATGGGATGTGGAGGCCAGTCATATAAATATAGTAAACGAAAAGTTAGAAGACCTAAAACATTATATTCTGGGAGCAAGTTTCCACTTTTCGAGTACCATGAAACTGCTTCAAAACTGTGCCAAATTTGCTAAAGTCAAAGATATGAACTATTACAGAAGTTGAATCATAACCATAGCTATAAAAAAATGCTCAGCAATTACTGTAGATTTATTTTTTAGGTGATCGTGGTTAAGCAGTTACAGGTCAACAAGGGCATCTTGAAAATATGTTGACATTTGTTACAAAAATTGGGAAGAAAGATACATTATAGGAATAATATATTGGAATTGTTCAAATCTCATGTCATCTTTGAGTTCCAATAAGAATTTCTAGATGCTAGGAATTGTGGAGTCAGGAATGAGAATATTGGGTGGTATCATTATTACAATCAGAGATTTAAAGTTCTGTAGGTTCATTTCAAAGAATGACATTTAAATGCCCATGACCCAATATATGGCTTGTATGGTACCTGGCACATAGCTTTGCCTCTATTAAGTGCTTAATAATCTTTGTGGGAGCAAATCTTGGAAGACTGCATGTTTCTTGGACACCAGAGGTAATGTAAATATTTGGAAAGAATATGTATTTTGTTGTCAGAAGGATATGGGTTAAAGATCCGACTTCATCAATTACTATGTGACCTTGGGCTAGTCATTCAAATCTGAGAACCTCAGACTCCTTATCTGTAAAAATGAAGAAAATAACATATTCGCCGAATTGCTATAAAATTTAGAAGTAATGTGGGCAGTCCCGGTGGCTCAGCGGTTTAGCGCCGCCTTCAGCCCAGGGCGTGATCCTGGAGACCTGGAATCGAGTCCCACGTCAGGCTCCCTGCATGGAGCCTGCTTCTCCCTCTGCCTGTGTCTCTGCCTCTCTGTCTCTCTCTCTCTCTCTCTCTGTGTCTCTCATGAATAAATAAATAAAAATAAAATCTTTAAAAAAATTTTTTAGAAATAATGCATATATAGTGACTGGCACAGAGTAGAATCAGAAGAATAATAACTAATATCATATGTAATAATATATGTCACGCTACTTATTGCTATTATAAATAATTTTTAAAAAGTCTGGGAATCAAAAAAAAAAGGCTGGGAATCATGAAAATGTGGGAAACACTCAAAAAAAAAAAAAAACCCTCCCTTTGTGGTATCCTCAACATAAATGTCAATGAGGAAATTCACCAGTAGTGATTTAACAAAGGTAAAATTAGGAAAATATCCCCAGCTAAACACTTGTGTAATGAAGTCTTCATTTTCCTCCTGAAGCTTTTGTCAAGTAAAGCTGATTTCCACAATAACCCAATTTCAAAGTATAAATAGTGATGCTTTGATCTTGGTAGGAGGCATCCTCTGTGGGTTCTTGGACAATAGGCAGGTAAATACCTAAGCAACAGCTGCCCCAGGAATCCAAATAGTTCACATTTCATCTACCTTCTCATGAAACTTCACTGGATCAAACACTGTGGGCAAGCTCCTTTTTTTTTTTTTTTTTTTTTTTTCCCCCTTGATCCAGCCAAATTATCTAGCGGCAAAAGAATGCTTTAGTTTGTCAATATAAAGTGTAAGGCTGGAAGTGAGGTGGAGTAGAAAGATAATCACATTCTCTTCAGGAGGGCTTTAGTTTTATCCTTTTTAATCTCTCTCGATTGGATTAAAAACTACTCAAGAATGCCCTCGAAATTTTCTGTTTTTGCCTTTCAGTTTCCAGGACTAGAACTTTCTCTGTGTTGGCTCTGCTCTGCTTTACATTCTCCTACCAGTCTCTGTACCCAGAGACACTGGTGGGGGCAGCTGCTTTTCTGCCTTCTCCTCTTCCAAGGGGAGGCAGAGCCCAACTGGGAACCTCTGTGAGAGGAGGGAAAGTGAAGCTCTCACTGGCCATGGAATAGGTAGGTGAGCAATGGGCAGGATCCGAGTAATGGGATATGACTTACATGACCATTGTCCGTCTACATGTATGGGGGCACACATGTGAGAGCATGTGTGTGCACACACACACTATCAAATGCAGCTCCAGATAGTCCCAATTTCTGTAACATTATATAATAACTTGTTGTGATCAGGTCAAACTGTTTATATCATACTTTCCTTGGCCAGCATCAGTAAAATACTATCAAGAAGAGTCAACTTGCTCAACTGCCTGGATGCGTGCTAAGCTCTTTACGTTCATTATTACAAGAGCTCCTCTCACTCACCCTCTAAGGGAGGTACTATTCTTATCAACATCTTACAGAAAAAAAAAAAAAAAAAACAAAAACATCTTACAGAAAAGAGAAGCTAAGGAGCTTAAGTAACCTATACAGTCACAGTGGTAGTAAGCAGTAGAGCCCAGATTTTGATCCAGATAGCCTGATCCCAGAGCCTGAGTTCCAAAGCATTCCATTGTCTGCCTCTTTAGCCATATCTAACCAGGCCCTATTAAAGGGAATGAGGTATGTGGGCTGATGAGATGCACATGTCCTGCTGATGGCAAGTCTGAGCTGTATTTGAGTGCTTGCCATAAGCAAACTTTCCTTTGCACAAACTTTGGGACACAGGAAGGCAATCAGACTTCACTAGCTGTACCTTCTGCTCTCTGTTCTCTGTGTGCCATTTTAGTTCATCCTAAACAAGACCACTTAGTGAACATAGTATATCTTGTTGAAAAAACTGGCATAGAGTGGATCACCTGCGTAGCTCAGATGGTTAAGTGTCGACCTTTGGCTCAGGTCATGATCTCTAGAGTTCTGGAATTGAGACCCATGTCTTTGGGCTCCTGGCTCAGTGGGGAGTCTGCTTTTCCCTCTCCATCTGCCTCTCTCCCTGTTCATGCTCTCTCTCTGAATCTGTCTCAAATGAATAAATAAAATATTTAAACAAACAAAAAACTGGCAGATGGTGGCTACACTTATAGTGAAAATTGAGTAATGTATAGAATTGTTGAATCAAAATGATATATACCTGAAACTAGTCTAACTTTGTATGTTAATTATACTTCAATTAAAAAAATAAAATGAAAATCTTTTGGAAAAAATCCAGAATAAACCTCTCCATCATTAAATTCCTCTGTAAGATATTTTTGTGTATTACAGAAATTGAGTGAGATTTCAGTTTTTCATGTTTTCTCCCCCAGAAAACAAGGATATGACAGTAAGTTATATACATTAAGTTTTTTGTATCCTGATGCCATTTATTTATATTTATTAAAAATTGAATCAATGAAAAGTATATCAGTAATATGAACTTTTGGTCCTGTTGGGTATTCCTTAGCATCTGGAATCTGTGATATTTACATAAAATTGTTCTTGAATCCTTATTCTATAAGTTTTCCTTCCATCAATAGAATAGAAATTTAAAATGTCAGCCATGATTGAAATTATGATTTCTAGTACTCATTGGTATGGCCTTTTAAAAGTATAGCTAACTGTTCTATTCTCCTCTTCCAAGATGATCTTTTTTTTTTTTTTTTAAGTTGATTGTCTTGAGCATCTATAGGGTCTATATTATAAGCGAGTGCTTGTCAACTTAAAGTCAATGAGACTGATGGCATATCACCCCATGTACACCAAATGTAGAAAGAACATCCTGCCATGTTATGGTTGCCAATTTTGGAAAGCTAAGGAGGGCACTGAATATTTCATTTTTTATAAAAATCATGTTAAATTTCCTTGTTTATCCCAGATGACTAGTTGAGCCAATGGTATCACTCGGATTCAATTCCTTGAATATTGGTTTATGTAAATCTACAATTATATGCAATATTAACTGAATCAGGTAGCTATTGTGATTGTTTCAAATGTGCACATACATTATTTTCCCCAAGACAATATGATAGATATTGAATTTCTGTAGACTGGCATGAAAATACTATATATTTCTTTGCACCATGTTTAACTTTTGTGGTACAATTTATGTATGTCATATACATTTCCTGAAGTAACCATAGGTAACTTCTCTGTTTTTGATGCCCGATATAGTAGCATTTGATATAGGATCTTTTCTATATTTCTAATATATTAAAGACAACGTATATATTGCTCCAATTTGCATAGAACAAGGTAAATTAAATTGTCTTCGATTACTAGTTAAGCATACTTATTTAAAAAAAATTTTAAAGCATACTAAATCTCCCTTTCTTCTTCTACTCTGTCCCTCTCTCCCAAACCTGCACCAGTTTAGCATCAATGTTCCATAGGGCCATTTCTAGTTAGTTAGGTTTCCATCTATCCTTCTAGTTCCTTTTCTTATTACTCTTGTCGATAATTTCTTCTCTCCAACCAAATTAGATTCTTTATTTTTTCCAGAATGGTCACTGCATTCCTTCTCTTTATGCACCTGTTAATGACTTGTGCTTTTATCTCACCTAAATAATTCCTTCCCATTCTTCAGAATTCCATTCAAATCCTCTCCTGAAGCAATCAAGATTTTTTTGTAAAAAGTCAGACTTGTAGTAACAGATTGTAGAAGGGTGGTTACTAGAAGCAGGGATTGTGAGGGAGACTGATCAAAGGATACAAACTTTCAGTTATATAATGAATAAATTCTGGAGACCTTATCTACAGCTTGGTGACTACAGATAAAAATAGCGTACTGTACACTTGAAATTTGCTGAGAGCAGATCCCAAGTGTCCTCACTATTCACATACAATGGTAACTGAGGGAGGTGATGGATATGTTAATTAGTTTGATTGTGGTAATCATTTTACAATGTATCCATATATCAAAACAGTACATGCTATACTTTAAATATATACTATTTGTGTTTGTCAAAAATAAAAATGTAAAGAAAAAAAACCCCTTCCCTTCTATTTAACATAGACAAGATCAAATAGCTGAGACAGATTGCTTATTTCATTCACCAGACAATTGAATATATACAACTGACCCTTGAGTAATGTTTGGGTTTGGGATGCCAACCCCCCTCACAGTAAAAACTCCATGTATAACTTTTGACTTCCTCATATTTAACAACTAGTAGCCTACTGTTGACCAAAGGCCTTACCAATAACATAAATAGCTGATTAACACATATTTTGTATGCTATATAGATGATACACTGTATCCTTAGAATACAGTAAGCTAGTGAAAAGGAAAATGTAGATTAAGAAAATCGTATGGGGCACCTAGGTGGCACATTTCTTTAAGCATGTGACTTGGCTCAGGTCATGATCTCAGGATCATGGGCTTGAGCCCAGCATTGGGCTTCCCACTCAGCAGAGAGTCTGCTGGAGATTCTCCTCCTGTCCCTTTACCCCTCCCTCTTCTCATGCTCGCTCTACCTCTCTCAAAATAAATTTAAAAGTATTTTAAAAATCATAAGGAAGAGAAAATATATTTACAGTGCAGTTGATACCTGAACAACATGGATTTGAATTACATGGATCCACTTATACACAAATGTTTAAAATAAATATATTGGAAGAATTTTTGGAGTTTTGTGGCAATCTGAAAACTCACAGATGAACCACATAACCTAGGAATACCCCAAAATTTAAGAAAAAGTTAGATATGTCACATATACATAAAATATATGTCAATGCTAATCTATTTTACCCCTTACTACCCTAAAATATATACAAATCTATTATAAAAAGTTAAAATTTGTCAAAACTTATACACACAATTATAGACTTTACAGGGCACACCATTTGCAGCCAAGAGAAAGGTAGACAAACATAAGGATGCAAGATTAAATCATAACTGCATAAAATTAAGTGTAGTACATACTGTACTACATATAAAAATATCATAGCCATCTCCTTTGCTATTGCGGTGAGCTCAAGGGTTGCGGGTATTGCCTAAAATTCCACATGAGGCAAATCATCTCTGAGTAAGCCATTTGTCTCTCTAGTAAATTATGCATCCCAGTAAAAAGTGATCTCTTGTGGTTCTTGCAAATTTTTCATGTTTAGTGCAGTACTCTACACCTCGAGTGATACCATGAAATCCATACAAAGTGCCACTAGTGATGCTGGAAGTGCTCCCAAGGAACAGAGAAAAGTCGTGACATTACAAGGTAAAGCCTAATTGCTTGATATATACCAGAGATGGAGGTCTGCAGCTGTGGTGACCCACCATTTGAAGATAAATGAATCCAGTGTAAGGACCATTGTAAAAAAAAAAAAAAAAAATTAGAAAAGGAAATTCATGAAGCTGTTGCTGTAGCTAGGCCAGCAGGTGTAAATACTTTGTACTTTTTGTGAAATACCCTTTTATCTCATTGAAAATAGAGCTTTTATGTGGGTACAGGGTTGCTATGAGAAAGGCATAGACTCTACCAGGATTCGAGAAAAAGCCAAGTCGTATGACAACTTAAAGCAAAAGGAAGGTGAAAGGTATAAAGCTGAAGAAGTTAATGCCAGCAAAGGATGGATTGATAATTTTAGAAAGAGGTTTGGCTTTAAAAATTGTGCAGATAACAGGAGAAGCAGCTTCTGGCAACCAAGAGGCAGTAGGTAAGATCACACAGACCACTAGGAAAATCATGTAGGAGAAAGGATATCTGCCTGAAAAGGTTTTCAATGCAGACAAAAGTGCCCTATTCTAGAAAAAAAAAAATGTCACAAAGAACACAAAGAAGGGAAGCAAGCCCCAGGATTTAAGGCAGGAAGGGATATACTAACTCTATTGTGTTTGTGCAAATGCAGTTGGGTTTATGATCAGTATTGCCCTTGTTTGTAAAGCTGCTAACCTCTGAGCCTTGAAGGGAAAAGACAAATACCGGTGCCCCTATTTTGGTTGTAGAACAAGAAGGCCAGGACTATGAGAACCCTTTTTTTCTGGACTGGTTCTACTGATGCTTTGTTACTAAAGTCAGGAAATGCCTTTCCACTAAGGGCTACCTGTTAGAGTTCTTTTGATATTGAACGATACCCCTGGCCACCCCACAAGTTCAACACCAAAGGTGTGGAGTGGTCTGCTTGCCCCCAAACACAAGACCTCTAATTCAGCCTCTAGATCAGGGGGTCATATTCCTTAAGACCCACTGCACATGATACTCAGTGTAAAGATTATCAATGGTACCCAAGAGAATCCTAAGAGAGAGAAAATTGTGAGAGTCTGGAAGGACTACATCACTGAAGACTTCACCATTGTCACAGAAAAAAGCCACAAAAGTCATCAAGCCTGAAACAACCAATCCCTACTGGAGAAAACTGTGTCCAGATGTTGTACATGACTTCGGAGTATTATGACAAAGCTAATCAAGGAAGCCATGAAAAAGATTACGGATAGGGCAAATGAGGTGGGGGTGAAGTGTTGCAAGATACAAGTCTTGGAGAAATTCAAGAGTTAATAGGCATCCCACTGGAGGAATTAATGGAAGAAGACCTGGTGAAGATGAGTGCTTCTGAACCAGTGCCAGACGAGGAAGAAGACGTAGAAGAAGCAGTGCCAGGAAACAAATTGACATTAGACAATCTAGCCAAAGAGTTCTGATTACTCAAGACTACTTTTGTCTTCTTGAATGACACAGACCCTTTGATGATGTGGGCACTGAAACTAAAGCCAGTGGTGGAAGAAGGATTGGTACCATATAGAAACATTTTTAAAGAAATGAAAAAGAAAAAAATCAGACAGAAATCACAATGTATTTCTGTAAAGTTCCATAAGTGTGCTTGCCTCTCCTGCTTCCCTCTCACCTCCTCTACCTCTTCTGCCTCTGCCACCCTTGAAACAAAAAGATCTACCTCACCTCTTCTTCCTCTTCCTTGGCCTACTCACCATGAAGACGATGAGGATGAAGATCTTTATGATGAACCACTTTCGCTTAATGAATAGTAAATCATCATCATGCCATACACTTAACAGACTTACCTTTTGTGCATGTGCATGTCTTTGTGGGAAAATCTAATAATTATAAGCAAGAATCATGTGAGACAAGTTTATGTCATCATCGCCTAAGTATTTATCATGTGAACATTGAGTGCAAGACTTGTATGGGAATGGACAGCCTGTTCTTTCTTCATAGGCATAAGGTGAGTGATATTTAAGATAAAATTAATAATGTGTTAGTTTTCTTACTGTCTTATAACTTTACTTTCAAAGAATGACATTACCTTACAGTATGCCTCTCTCTCTCATCATTGGAAAGACTGCATTTCAGCCTCTTGTCTGTCACAGGTAAGTGGTTTTTAAAAAACATAAAAATGTTTCCAATACTGTATTTTAAGTATGACTCTAAAACTGTATGCCATAAAAATTTCATCATGATACATTCATTGGTGTATCGACTAGGTTACCGTTACGCCATCATATTGATTATACTAGGCTACATCAAAGCCATCATATCGCTGCTTTTTCATTATCAATGCATGAATCATTATACCTGTAAATAAATATGAATATCTTTTTCACATTATCTTTTCACTTTTGATGTCTAGTGTATGTATAACATCCTACTATGTTTTGTATCATACAAGGCAATATTGATGTAGGTATTAACAGATGATTCTTCTTGTAAATAGACAACACAAACTTATGATAGAGTAATGTAAATGTATTTTCTCCTCCTTTTGATTTTCTTAGTAACATTTTCTTTTTTCTAGCTTACTTCATTGTAAAATACAGTATATAATACACATAATGTACAAAATATGTGTTAATTGATTTATTTATGCTATTGGGAAGGGCTCTGGTTAACTGCTGGTGATTAGTAGTTAAGATTTGGGGAATAAAAAGTTATGTGTGTATTTTTGACTACACAGGAGTCACTTACCCCTACTCCCCATGTTGTTCAAAGGTCAACTGTACTATACTGTGTTTATTGAAGATAATCCACACATAAGTGGACCTGTGTAGTTCAAACTCATGTTGCCCAAAGATCAAGTGTACAGTTTCATAGAAGACAGGAAGGAGTAAGCCAATAAGTAAAAAAATAAAAAAATAAAAAATAACAACATGCCATTTTGCCCTTCTCTAACAATTAAAACCATCAATAAAAATCTCTCTCATACTTTTTGCTGAGCCAAGATACCACACAGCCTTCTCAAAACGGGTCCACTAACAGAGTCGAGGCAGGATGCGAATGGTAAGATCAGAATCTGGAACCTGGTTCTACTTCTGCTTGCATCCCTAAGTAGCCATCTCAACAGAAGATTCTATTTGAAATGCGATAATGCAGATAATGAAAATATAGACCTTAGATATTATAAACATGCATATAATACTCTCTCAAGCTGTTATTTTAATCTTCTACTGAGATATATGCAGTGATGTGCTGGTTTAACAACCAGTCCTCCAGAAAGAAAAAATGTGATTCAGAACATTTGTAGATTTCCTTGGTACAAATATTCCCACCTGGCAAATTTCAAACTACTTATGGGCCATCACGAGGCATATGCTTGAGAAGAGAAGAGATGCACAGTAACACATCGTTAACCAGTATTATCACCATACAGATGCAGTAGGCATAAAAGTACCTCGAAGAGCATAGATAGAGAACAGTATAAGGTAGCAAATGGATTGTAAGTATTTATGACTTTTTGTTTTAAACATAAATGTAATTTGATATTTATTATTTAATAATGATTGTCTCTAACAAATTACTGAGACTTAATTGGCTTTCATGAGCAGGTACTACTTGTCTGTGGCACACCACTGGGATCATCCACATTTTCTTCTCCAAATACATAAGTGCAAGTGCTGTGTTTGAGTAGTGTACTTCAGTGTTGGCACATAATAAAACTTAATTACTGTTTTACTTATGAACTGTGATGTACTTAAGAAGGCTATTGCCTTCTCAGAAGGCAATATCAGAAGACTGATTGCTTGAGATATTTAAAAAATATAGTTATTCAAAAAGCATTTATTGACTGCACACAATTTGCCAGATACTCTGTGAAGCTAAGATAGAAGGAAAAACATCATATGGGTTAATATTAATCATCAAATCCTCAAAGGCAAACGATCAGAAAAATCTTGTCAATTCTTTGGTTGTTCCTTTTAGATCTTCTGCCCACACTTGTAACTCATCAGAGGAATGGCAAGATCCCGTGGCAAAAGTTGCTTTGATCCTCAGGTTATAAGTGAGAAAACTGAGGTTTTGAGACATTGGCTGTCTTGTTCAGGGTCATTTCATGAATAAGGATTAGAGCCGGCAAAACTTTTACTTAGTTTTTTTTTTTTTTTTTTTTGGCAACAAAGCACTTTCTGCCCTCCTTTTTCACATAACACGTGAACATTTCAGTATAATATTTTTAACTATGGCAGGCTAGAAAATCTTTTTTTAAAAGATGGAGAAAAGCTGGTAGTATATTATATGTAAATCTGTTTTTCAAATAAAAGTTGCCTTGACAGTTTTTATTGGACTGCTTCCTCATTTACACATAATAGAAGGATGAATAGTGATGTGAAATTTGAGGGCAAATAACCACAGGATATGAAATTCTTTTAAAGGGGTGGGTTATAACTGGCAGTTGGGCATGTTAACTTTGAACCAAATGGAAAGTCAACTCTAACAAGATCTCCTTCTTCTTCTTCTTCTTCTTCTTCTTCTTTACTTTTTTTTTTTTACTTTTTATTTTATATAAGCATTTATATTACTGAAGTAAACCATAATTACTTTTGCTTCTTGATGCAAGAATCATACTACCACACATATAGCACAAAGTATAAAAAAATATTTCCTCTGGGATTTCAGGCTCAAGTTTAGAAATAAAATTACCAGCCCATTATCATAGAGGCAGGGCAGATACTGTTCTGAGTTTTGAGTCCAAAAAGCCAGATTCATTTTTCAAGAGGCTGCCAAAGAAGAACCATGAGATGTTTAAGAACAGAAGAGAGGGGAAAGAAGGTAGGATCTTTTTAACAGTCCATCATTTGGAAATACATGCTTAGTGGAATCATGATGTAAAACTCTATTGAAATAAAACTGGGAGAAATTCAGTAAAAAATCCAATAAATCCCATATCATACAATGCTGGCCCAGATTTGCATTGTGATAACATTAAGAGAATTTTCAACTTTGGAGAGATGTATTCCCAAGAAATTAGTGAGAGAACAAAAATAATGGGACAAGAAAATTTTCAGAAAAAATAAAAGCATAGAAACTACAACCAGCATGCCAGTCGTGGTATGATTCTCTGACCAAAGTCTTTTATTAGAAGGATCCTAGAAACACACCCTAATGAGAAGATTCACCCTTCACTGAATTTTTATACAACATGACTATTTACATGGTAGGTCAATGTCCAGGTGTTAAGAGAAATGCAGTGACCAAGACAGTGACTATGGGGTGAAGAGCAGGGTCTCAACCTACCCATGTCAAGTTGAAAGTAAAGTCTTCTTTCTGGGCAAGGCACTCTGCTCCAAGCCACAAAAGAACTTGTATAAGCCACAGCCAGAGAGGGCATCGGCTTGCATTCAAGGAGGGGAACTCTGGCTATTTTTGTCCACTCTGTATTCTAAGGAGCATGAAGCTTTGCATCATGGACCCAAGGAAAGAAAAGTAGGGATGACTGAAAACTCAGAAGGGGCTTTAAGGTTCAAATAGAAATCAATGAGCAAAAAAGAAAAATCAAGCATCTTCAGATATGTCTAATTAAAAATAAAGTCAACTCCTATTTTTTTAAATTATTTATTCATGAGAGACACAGAGAGAGAGAGAGGCAGGGACACAGGCAGAGGGAGAAGCAGGCTCTCTTCAGGGAGCCCAATGCTGGACTTGATCCCAAGACCCCAGGGTCACGCCCTGAGCAGAAGGCAGATGCTCAACCCTTGAGCAACCCAGATGCCAACTCCTATTTTTGATACATTCTTCCCTTCCATGAGGCAACAGTGGTCTTAATTTTTCCCCCAGAACAAATGGAGCCTCTGTGAATTTTGTAGGCATTTCTATGCATTGAAAGGGATAGGCCTAATAGTCTTCTAGGCTCTTTCTTTTTGAACACGTGCATGGTTGTTTAGACCTGTCTAGTTAATAATAATAATAAACTGCAGTGGCATGAAGTAGCCTGGCACTTCATTCTCAGCCCCAGCCTGTAATGCAGCAGAGAAAATCTTGTTGTAATCTACAATGAGGAAACTGAGACAGCAATTTCCTTGCTCAAAATATAGTCCGTTTGTACCAAGTCATGACTGATGAGCATCCCAGACCTGTCTTCAGGCCCAGGCCCCGCAGCTCTGCCACACCATGGTGCTGTTCTCTGATCGGTGATCAGGCTTGTTGACATGACAGGGAAGGTTCGTTTTTGGCTTCTAGGCAGTGTGGCAGTACATTCTGGTACAGTGGGGCAGAATTAGACTCTACTGGGTTACCTCTTTTTTCAAACACTCTTCAAAAATGGGGCAGCATCATGGGATGGGCTAAAGGATGATTACAAAAGCCTTTTTCTGACAAGGTCTGAATCACAAATGGCACATCCAGAAGCTTATATAATTACCTCCTTACCACAATGAACGAATTGCATCTTGATTATAATATGGATGATCCTAATTCGTGGTAAATTTAACCTGGAGGAAAATCGTATGCTGAGGACTGGGAATCATTTGACAGTCCAACAAGTGCAGAGAGGTTCCATGAAGGAAGAGGAATGGATCAAAGACACTACTGAAAGCATATATCTAAAGAATTTTTATTCCATTAAAAGACCAAAAACATACTGTAAAAAACCATATATACAGTATGATCCCATTTTTGATTTAGGAAATACTACCTAGCTCTGTTTGTGTATGTGTGTGTGCGTGTGTGTATAAAAATATAATTGGAAAGAAATATGAAAAAAAAGGAAAGAAATATGATTGAGTTCACAACATATTGGTAGTGTGGATTTTTCCTCTGTGATGTGACGTGGTTGCTTTATGAATAATTTTGTTATGTCCTCTAGCATTGTGGTTGTGTTCTGGAGGGAACAATTGGATTTGATTTCCAAGTTGCTCACTTAATGTGTGGCCCTAGGTACCCCTTGCCTTTGTTGTTTCAAATGTAAAATGGGAATAATATTAGTATCTACCTCCTGTGTTGCTGCTGAAATAAAAAGGGATCATATAAATAAGTAACAAACTACAGGGTCACTGCACATAGTAATCCCTTAAATATGGCAGTTGCTAATTGCATTTTCTTCTTTTATACATTTCTGAGTTATTCAAAATTTCTGAAAGGCTTTGTTTACTTTCCTCATCAGAAAATAAAAACAACAACAAAAAAGAAAAACACAAATGCAGAAACTTTACAAAAACTGTTGGAATCAATTTAACTCAATTGATAACCAGTACTTGTCGCTAATTGACCAGGTTGGTTTTTTTTTTTTTTTTAAGATTTTATTTATTTATTTATTTATTTATTTATTTATTTATTTGAGAAAGAAAGAGAGAGAGCATGAGCTGGGGGAAGAGCAGTAGAAGAAGGAGAAAGAGAGAATCTCAAGCAGATTCCATACTAAGCATGGAGCCCAAAGCTGGGCTAGATCTCATGACCTGAGCTGAAACCAAAAGTCAGATGCCTGACTGACTGAGCCCCACTAGTTGCCCCACTAGTTGACTAGGTTTTAATCTAATTTGATCTAACAATAACTTGGTAAGACAAGGTATTCTTTCCTTCTTGCCTAGATCCTGAGCCAGCTTCTCACTAATAGTAAGAGTCAAGAAATGGAATTGCAGTTGAATCTAGCTGTTCCCAAACTGACATGTGTTCTCAAACTAGTTTCCTTACCAATTCCTTTTCAAAGGGGTATTCCCTAGCCTCATTGTGCCTACCTTCCAAGGTAGTTGAGAGAGAAAAATAAATGTCAGAAGCAATTGGGGAAAGAGTAAAGTGTGCACCGAGGCATAATGGGAATTCAGGAAAAAAGGTCAGAGTGTCTTGGGGTAGTCTGAGGGAGGAGGTGGAAATTGCATGAAGCCCCGAGGGATCAATATTAATAATACAGGTTAAAGGGATATGCCTGTAAAGGCATTTGACTAAAAAGGCCATAAAGTGGCAGCATTTCCTGCCCGTCAAGTCTCCAAGGGTTATTTTTTTTTTTTAATGAGTGGAAAAAAATTTTAAATGTTTCTCCAGTTTTACCACTACCCTTTCTTTCTTGTGTTGCCACCCTCCCAGTGACTTTTATTATGGCATTAAAATATTTCCCAGGCATTATCGCCATCTCTACCCAGTGACAGCATTTTAAAGGGGTGAGTAGTGGTGGCAGTATACAAATAAAAGACGGAGGAACCTCTGAAAATGCAGTTTCAGGACCTCCCAGCCCCACACATCCGCATTCCACCTCGCGGCATCGGAAGGCCCATGCAGACGTCCCAACAGGATTCTCCTCCCGAAGTAAATGCTTTCCAATTCCATAACTGCACAAAATGCCCTGCCGGAGTGCAAGGCTCGGCTGTACGGTCGTCACCCTCGTGGCTCTTTGCAACGGAGAGACTGTTTTCATTATAAGAGGGAGGCCAATTCAGGCCAAGCGAGGGAAATGTGGATGCCATTGGATAATAAGTGAAGGTTTTAATAGGCCTCTGTTGATTTTGACATCTTGATTCCTTGCCCACTGATCTTAAGGTAGTGTAAAATGGTTGGATACATATTTGAAGGAAAGTGCTTTGGACAAACCTCCAGATGACCTCGAAGTTCCCATTGATATGGAGGTTTTGTAGGAATAACTACCATTTCTCAAGTACCTATTATGCATTAGGTTTTCATTTATTTGTTCAATAAATATTAAGTACCTATTCTTTGACAACCGTGGAAGTTATAATAGTGAACAAAATAGTTACTCCTTGCCATTGCGTGGCTCTTGGTCTAGTAGAGAGACAGTCAATCAAATTAAATATATGGTAAGTGCCGTGATGGAGGAGAACTGTAAGGTAGTTGGAGAATAATATCAAAGGAATTGGGCCTACCAGAATGATCAAGGAGCAGGCATTAAATAGATCACATAGTGTGAGGGAGCCTGGCCAGAATGAAGGATCCAGACTTCCAGGAAGGCCGGTTTGGCTTCAGCAGAAGGGTCACACATGAGGGCTGAAGCAGAAGGGCATGCAGAGGAGGGAAGAAGCCAGATCATGCCAAATCTTTATGATAATCCACAATCACAAATCCTCCTCCAGCTCTGGGAGTTCGACCCTATCCTCATTTTGCAGAACAGAAAAATGAAAGTGAGGAATGGGCCTCAGCTCACATGGCAAGTTGGGGCCAGAGGTGGGGTTGGAACTGCATTCTCCACTTTTAGAGCCCGGATTTGCAACCCTTGTTCCCAATGATTGACAACTCTATTTTGACACATTGTCCAGTGGGTGATCTCTCCAAATGACCCAATAAAGACTACTTTATTCTCTGGTTCCAGGGAAGCCACTGCTGGCTGCCCCATGGCAAATGGTGTCTCTCCTGCCATAGGAAAGAACACTGCTGTGCTCTCTCACCTAAGAAAGAGGGCTGCTTCACCCATCAAACTGGAATCCTTGTTTTGGACAGTATTTGCTTTTAAGGTTTCCAATCAAAGCCATCCATATTCAGGGCTTCCTTGGATGACTGTGATGATATTTTTTTTTTCAGAAAATAAAGTTATATTATTTCATTCACATGGGACTTGTCTTCTTGTTTGTAAAGCAGCAGTAGCAACACTGCTTGTGTGTCATGTAACAAGTGTTCTGCTGAAGCAGGTTACACACATTATTTCATGGTGGCCTCAACGAATCCACCCAACTGGGCAAAGACATACGATTGTTCACTCTTGACAAAGGAGGACCTTGAGGCTCACTTAGTTTAAGTGACCGGCCTCGGGTCACACAGTTTCTAAGTGACACAGGTGAGGTTTGAGTCGAAGAGACCTGATTCCAAAGCCATGTTTTTAACATAATGTTGCAAAAGTTCAACTTCTAAAAGAGAATTAGTGAAATAAAAAATCTCCTAAAAATGCTGCCTGCTAGTATGTACTATAATTCAATAGTAATAATATTGTTAAACAGGGAAGAACTTGTCGTATAAAGATTCTCAGTGGCTTCAACACCAATTATGGATGCTTTAGGAAGTAAGTGTGATTTCCCAAATTAAGATATCAAGTTCAAGATGCAGGGTTAAAAAATAAAACAAAAACAGAAATGATGGGCAGCCCAGGTGGCTCAGTGGTTTAGCACCTGCCTTCAGCCCAGGGCCTGATCCTGGAGACCTGGGATCGAGTGCCATGTCGGGCTCCCTGTATGGAACCTGTCTCTCTGCCTCTCTCTCTGTATGTCTATCATGAATAAATAAAATCTAAAAAAAAAAGAAAGAAAGAAAAAGAAAAAAAAAACACATTAAAAAGAAAACAGAAATGACTTGCTTCCTAAAGATGAAGATGAAGGATACATATATTTTGGGGCTGTGTGTGTATGTGTGTGTGTGTGTGTGTGTGCTGGGGGTTGGAAAAAAAAACAAATGAGTAAAAGAATTATTCTATTTTGGTAATCTTTCAAAAATTACGTGATTGTTTTTGAAGTTCATACGGTAAGTTGGTGGGGATAGGGAGACCACCTTAAGACACAACCACAGAGGCGCCTGGGTGGTTCAGTCAGTTAAGCATCTGCCTTCAGCTCCCTCATGATCCTGGGGTCCTGGGATGGAGCCCACATCACTCCCTGCTCAGCAGGGAATCAGCTTCTCCCTCTACCCCTGCCCCCAACTTGTGCTCTCTCACTCTCTCTCACTTTCTTTCAAATAAATAAATAAAATCTTTTTTAAAAAAGGACATATCCACACACAGAGAGCTGTTAGTGTCTTTCCAGTGCTGTTTTGTCCTTACTAAAGAAGAAAGGTTTCCCTTCACAGTGCATTTACGTCAAAGTTCTAAACCTTCATCATATCAACCTTGTCAAGTCTCACTTGTTGAAATGAGTGGGATTTGAAAACTCCTGAGTGTGCTACTACATTTTCTATTTATGTTCAGGGAATACGGCTGTGTGAAAATGAGGTCAAGAGTTGTATGTGTGTATGTGTATAGGGGGGTGACTAGAAATTGAGGGAGAAAGAGCTCTAAATGAGTGAAACTAAACAGATGAATTGTTTCAGGTGGTGGAGGACAGTGGTCTCCATAAAGAGTGGGACAAGGAGTTTGGGAAGAAATTTGTTTTATTTCTTACATTTTAAAATGTTTACTGCCCTATTTAAATTACTCATTACATCAAATGCTAGAGTTTAACTGAAAGAAGCCAATGTCTTTGCTTTCAAACTATATACAAGTAAAATACGACCTTATCTTCATTGAGATAACAATAAGATGGTTCTTGGGGTTTTTTTTTTCTTTTTTCTTTTTTAGAACTCAGCCAGAGACAAAGAAGTTATGAAAAAAGTGAATACTTTCATGAAGATTTCTTAACTTTCAGAAAATGAATTCACCATTTTTTGTCAAATTTGAGAAAATACAATTCTAAAACTAACCCTGATTATGTAAGCTCAAACTATATAATAGAATGACCAGATGCATTTTAGAGGAGGTAGGGATTGTTTATCGAGGGGAGACACTGCACATGACTGTCAATTTCTATTTCCATAATTCTTAGTTCTTTTCTCTCTATAACTGAGTACAAGTGAACATCTTTCAGGCTTCCCAAGGAACTTAGATTTTTTTCAAAAAATTTAATTTGGGGAAGATGTCTCTTAAACAGCAAATTTCTTTTTCAAGGAGAGACCAAATGTTTTCTTCTAGTAGTCAGTAGAGGGAGCTGTTGGCATTTGATTTGGCCTCATAACTCGACCTGGAAGTTCCCTTCTAATTAATTCAATGTTTGAAATCAAACCACCGTTTAAATGTAATGATATTAATATGCAAGGATAGACATGTAAACGTGGAGATTTTCCATTCCCATTAAACTTTCTACACAACCACATATTTCTGGTTCTTCTGTGGGCCTCTTTTAGAGAGCTTATGTTATAGAAATGTTGGCTGCTATAAATTAAAGCTGCTCAGAACTGAGTTCATGCACCTAGGCAATGATTCAACATTTCGAAGACTGATTGCAAGTCAAGAAAAAAAGCAGCTTCTTTCTCCTGCTCTATGAAGAAAGAAAGAAAGAAGGAAAGGAAAGGAAAGGAAATGAAGAAAGAAAGAAAGAAAGAAAGAAAGAAAGAAAGAAAGAAAGAAAGAAAGAAAGAAAGAAAGAAAATGAAAGAAAGAAAGAAAGAAAGAAAGAAAGAAAGAAAGAAAGAAAGAAAGAAAGAAAGAGAAAGAAAGAAAGAAAGGCAAAACAAATATTTGACCTGGAAATAATACTTGAAATTTTCAAAGAAAAATTAGCATGTACTAGGTTTATAATAAATTTGAGTATCTTTAATCCAGGGGGAAGAATTTTCCATAGTTAAATTCTGGGTATATTTGATGGTATCCTTGTGATAAAACACAGTATATTGATTTTTCTTATATTTCCCTCCACCCCAGATTCATGTCCATCGCTGTGGGTTTTTAAAGACTTGTTTCACAGCCTAGTATTGAAAAGATACTTTTCCTTTGTTCCTATTTTTTAGTTAAAATAGATCACTATGTAACAATTTCCAAACACCTAACCGAGTTGGACAGAGAGCCGGGAAGTGATTGTTCTGGTAGCACTGCTTCTCAAACAGCCCAGCCTGGGAGAGTAGATAAGTCCCCCTGGAACGTTGAGGAACATTGGAGAGAGAGTTAGAAATAATCATTCTGATACAACGGAGTTTTTCTGTCCTGAAATGAACAGAAAAATAAACTAGTAGATATTTAAACCAACGATATTGAAGACCTGAGATTGTACCAAACTTGAAATGGAAAATTACTTGAAAAGATAAATAAGAGAGTGATGTTTGCCTTGATGGGCATTAACAAATGATCACTAAACACACCACCCAATCCTTGCTGATAGACGTAGGATTTCTTCATGTATGTACGCCGCAAACCTAGCAGAGATACAGGGCTCGTTGTGTTCTCAAGAACAGAAAGAAGTGCCATTTTCTGGGGACAGCACAGAACATTGCAATTTGCAGATTGAAGGCTAAACCAAAGTCATTTGCCTTGTTCACAAAAACACCAAGCAGAGCTTCTTGGAAAGAAAAAAAAAAAAAAAGGTGTTTTTGTATCTGAATGTGGACGGTGTTTTATGCTATTTCCAGGTAGTGTGTGTTCCCTCAAATGGCTCATGCTCCTCCATGTGTCTGGCTTGGTCTATGTTTTGTGTTGATTTCTGGGCCTTGCAATCAACATTAATTTTGCTGCTCTTTCTGAGAGATGTTGTTAGGGGGGAAAATGAGCCACTCGTGCAGGTAGAGTTGAAAGACAAGGAACAAAAGTGCTGGATTGTACTCTTGAGTGCCTTAGATAGCTGAAACAAAAACACCCGAACGCTATTAGACATATAATTTTAGGTGAAATTGGGTTCCATGTGAAGCATTAATTTTAATAGAGACTTTATATATAAGCTCTCGTTTGAATAATAATGTAAAATTAAATTTAAATTGTAAATAACGTCCAGATACTAGTCGTTTCCTGGCTCAAATTCTTTAGCACATATGGTGCTAGCATAAGCTTGTGCCTGTCTGCCTACTCTGGGTAATTTTGCATGCAAATAGTTTTAGTGCCTATGTTGAGGTGCTAAAACGTGTTTAGTACACTTGAAAATATTTGCATTGCAAAAGGAGACTGAATCTCCTGAGGAAAATCAAATTGATATTTTGTATTAAGAGACCACTCTGGGCACTGCATGGCATTCTTCTATGGAGACTTCTGTTTATAGTGCAAGTCACATTTTTAATTGACCTTTAGAAGAGAAGGTCTGGCTCCAGCTTTGCCAGGTTTATAAACCGTCGGATCATCTTCTGGCAGCATTCACCATATTAATCAGTAGAGCAGAGAAAGCTGAGGATAGAATCTACTTGCCTTGGCCGGACTGTAGCCTTTCAGGCCTCAGGTTGGTGGATTGGTAGGATAAATATGTTAATTATAATTAAAAGTTTCAGTTGAAATGTGCCTAACTAATTAGCTAACTAACTAACCAACTAACTCAGGAAAGGCTTTAGCACAGTGAAGCAGCAGTGGATGCTGGGTGTGAGGCCGCACACCCGCTCCCATTTGCTACACTCCCATCTGCTGCATTTACGGGAACCAGTTCGTTAAGAGTCTGAATTGAATCCAAATAAAATGCATTTCTGATGCAAGCCCGATGACTGGTGCCATTCTACGCTGCATTATGTCAAATTAGAGTTCGTTTGGAAAAGAGGTTACAGAGATTTTACCGAAATGTCACATGCGTAGAGCATCGAGGTAGAGTTCTGCACAAAGTCAACATCCGATTTCTAGAAACAAATCAACCTCCTTCCTGATACAGCCCTTATTCACCAAGACCAATGAAAATCTTGGACCCTCTAATCAAGTAATAAGGAAATTTCACGAGGCTTGTTAGGAAGAGGTTTATAGAACTTTCCTCAGAACCATCTTTTCAATGATTGTAGAGAATTTTACTTTATTACATTGACTAATTCAGGTGTAGTAACATCCTTAGAAAATGAAAGTTAAGTTTAGTATCCATGAAGTAAACAGATGATCCAAGGTCTCCAGGAAGAATTCAAATTGTGGGACTTCTCTGTCTGCACCACCTTCCTCGGCGGAGAAATGATGCCAGATGGAATCCTAATACCTCCCATTGTTGTAGAGTGGCTCTATGGCTTCCAGCCCAAGCACCATGCAAGAGATTGCCTATCATAGGTGCTTATATTGGCTGAAACTCTGGAGTTTGATCCAGATTTTCTCCCCATATTTTACCCTTCCACACGTAATATTTTATTCCTTCATCCCTGCCACTTCCCTCAGTATGCAAGGTGCAATATTTTGTGTCAACGTATAGCCATAGACAGGTAGCAGGCAAAAGCCAAAAGGAACTCATTATGAATACAAACCAGGAAGGAGGGGTTGACTCACTATGTTAGTGAAACTCCTGTTTGCAATCTATTTCCTTTAAAGCAAGCTTTAAAAAAAATAGCCCTGTTGTCTGTGGGATCAGCCTGGCACATCAATCAATCCATTAAGTAAGTAAATAAGGCAATAACTAAACAATAAATCATTTTGAATTTCACGCATGCACAAACCTTTTGATACATAAATTACCAGAAAGGTTTAGATTTGGATGCTGCAGCCTCTTTTCTAATGATTTTGCCTAGAAGAGAAAGAACTATTCTAAGCTATGGTGCATTGCTCCTTCTGGTCCTCAGATCGCGGGTTTCTCTGCACCCCTTCGGTGGTTGTGTGTATGATGCATGGCATGGGAGTTGTTTGTGCACGCGCGTGTGTGTATGTGTGTGTGTGTGTGTGTGTGTGGCGTGTGTGGGGGGGCATGCTGTTAGGGGGAAGCCTCTCACACATTTCTACCATCACAGACGGTGGGCAAACAGCTGTCTCCACAGCTGAGGCCACTGGAACTGCTCGCGCTGCTCCAGTAACTCGAGAGCGCACGGCTGGTCCCTGGATGGCATGGAGCACTGTGCCTGCAGCAAAGCGCCAGAGCTTTCCCGGGGCTGAGCAGGCGGAGACTTTGCCACCAGACACAATAAGCATCTGAAACGGGGTCTCATGAATAATTCATCCTTGGTGTCCTACGAAACAAAGAAATGATATGTTTGCTGGTAGATAACTGTGTTGTGGCATTTGTAAATCTTTTTGAATTTGGAGTTGATCATGTTTCGTGTTGGTAGAGAAATATGTTTTTTTTTTTCCTACCCTAAAACAAAAAGTTGGGAGTTCAATGCGATAATCTTACAGTGAGGGTCTTCCACGAATAGGATGGATTATACTAATTTGGCTCCTGTTTTAGGAATTTTTAAAAATCTCATTCAGTGAAGAGGGATGTTAAAATGGTTTTACTGCCATAAAATCCAGCAGGATACCCAGCTCTCAAGGAGATTATTATTTTTTCCTTAGTAGGCAACCAGCCCACTTTTGCTAATGCAAGTTTCATTACTGTAGACTAAAAAACAGTGGTGCCTTTAGCACACCCAGGAGAGCATCAGGAGGAAGAATTCTTCACTTTCACTAAAATATTAGTAAAAATGATACTTCAGTGAATTGAGCCCTAAATTGTTTTAGTGACAGTTAAATACCCACTAATTTAACACTAGTTAAATCGGCAATAAAATGACCCCCAACCGAGTTGAGCCAACCATCCTATTTTCGGCACAATAGTTCCGGACCTAATGCCAGTGATCTAGAAGGACCACTGGGTAGACTTTATGCATTTGCATAACAAACACTTCCAGTGTTGTATAAAGTAGCCAGCTACTCAAACTTATCATAATCAGGATTTATAATTAGTATTTGTGTATTCATTTCATTTATTCTTTAATATCTGTGTACTCATTTCCCTGAGAAAAAAAAAAGATATCGATTTAATAGTTCTTCATTGTCTTTGAAATGACAACCTGGCAAAACAAATCCTGGTGATGTTCTCTGTCATCTCTCCAATAATTATCTCAAATCTGTCATCTATTATTCACTCACGCTTTCTCCGTGACACTCTTCCCCCCACTATCTCCTGTAGTCTCCCTGGCTTTCAGGTTGCCCGGGAATTATTGTGCATCCGTAAACCTCACACAATCTGATATGTCTGGCAGGGAAAGTCAGAAAGAAGGCACATTGATTTCACTGAAAGGAAAAAAAAACAAGCAAAAACAAAATATGGATCTGCCAATTATATGCTGGAGTGAAAATACAATTCCTTCTTGCTTTCAGGTGAGGGAATTGGCAGTTGGAGTCTGAACTGGTAGGTGGTGAGCCCTCCAAGATAAAGAAGAGTAGTGAATGCTGTGTGAGTGCGTTTGTGTGTGTGTGTGTGTGTGGGGGGGTGTTGTGGATGCTGGTGTTTGTCATTTGTTTCCTGAAGCTCCGATAATGAACCAGATAGGAGATGCACAATATACAAGCAGGTGATGACTACTTCTCTTTACTTTGGCTGTGTAGGATTAAGGCTGTAAATAAAATTATGGTGGTACGTGTATTGCTTTGTACTTTTGAAAAGGTAATTAGATTTCCAGTGGAGCTAATAACAAGGTAAGTGGTAAGAATGGCCTGGGCCAATGGAATAGCATTAGAAACCGAGGTGACAGCCTGTTTGACCAAAGGCAAACAAAGCCTACGAGGTCAGAGGCAGAGTCTAATAGAAATGTCCCTCACTTCCCATGGACTGCCTTGCTGCTCCACCACCTCCTGCACACTTCGGGTTAGCGGGGGGCAGCAGAAGTTGCTCACGCCTCCTCTTTCCAGGCTTCTCAAAGCTTCTTCGGGCTCAGTCAGCTACTGAAGGACACCAAGTCACTATGACTTTCCAGAACATCACCACCTGGGCTTCCAACTTTTGTTTCCAGGATGTAAAAGAATCCTTTACGGGACTATCAAGCAAATCCATACCCCTAATGTAGTATATTATTCCATTTCAATATATGAGAATGAAAAGGAAATTTAAATAAAAGACATTTAAGGATGTGTGCTGTGATCACACAAATAGTAACCATAGGAAAGAAATGTCAGGAAGTCAATCAACAGCTTAGAACATTGATGATATATTTACAGTTAAAAAAAATGCACACACGCAACAGGGTCTCTGAATAAAAGAGACTTGTATTTCTGTCTCCACCACACTGGGGTTATGATAGACATTTGAACCTCCCTGAATATATTTCCTCGTCTGCAAAATGGGGACAAAAATACATACCTCACAGAGTACTTTTATAAAACCGGAACTAGTGATCTAATATATGTCAAGTGTGGATGGTAGTTTGTAACAGTTGAAGCATGTCTGAGTCACCTGAGAGCTTTGAAAAGCTACCAATGCCCCCTTCCACCTCTGTCCAAATAAATCTGAACCTCTAGGGAACAGGCCTTGGCATAAGAGTTTTTAAATGCCCCCCACCCCCCCACCCCCCGGTGATTCCAGTGTGCAGCCAAGGATTTGAACAACTGATGGAAAAGCTTGAAACTGAATGAACTCTCAGTAAATATTACCTAATTCTTCTTGTTCGTGTGATATGAATATTACCTTAGTCAGGACACGGATTTTTATTCCTGAAAGGAATCCTGAGGCCAGTTAATCCATGTTCATGCTTCGAAGGTAAAGAAGCTGAATCCAGGAGGATTAGTGACATGTCCATGGTCATATGGCTAGTGGTAGAAATGAGACAACAGTTCCAGTGTTCATCCTACAATACTGCACGAAGTTGCCCTCCCTAGCATAGCTCTTAAGATATCTCAGATAAGGCTGAGCTCCATCTTTCCTTTTTCCTTTTCTCAACAGTATTTTTCCTGCAGTGAAGATATCACTAATGGAAAGGATTACACCCTCAACTCTTGCCTTCATTAGCTTGGCCCTAGTAGCATCTATTCATAGAAACTTTTGAGCAGAAAAACTGAATCCCAGCAATGCTCTGTGTGGAGGGCACATGCATATGTAGTTTGGCTTCTGAGAGTGGATGTCATAATGCTCCTCCATCTCACTGAGCATTTCCTGTGTGATTGATATGGAAAATCTGAGCAATTTACCACAACACAGTTATGAGCCATCATACAGGTGCATTTAATTTTTAATTACTCTTAAAAATGTTTTTAATAATTAGTAGCAATAACCACTAATTGGCACGTAAGCTATTCTTGCACCAGCAGGCAAACTGTAGGTTTACTTCTGTACACCCACACCCAATCAACTGAAAATTGCTTCCATGCTTATTTTATAATTACTGTGCTTAGTGCTGTTTGCATTGTTTGGAAGCTTTTATAATTAATTGATTTTTTTTTTTTTTACCTCTGAACCTGTACATGGAACAGTAAAGATCAGTCCTTTGCTCAGTAACATCTTATTTACATTGAATTGTGTAGACATACATAAGGTGGAAAGTGATGGGTTTTGTTTTTACCTGCCAAATAGATTTCCTTTGGTTTGACGATAGTGGGACAGATCCCACGTAGAATATGAAACTTCTCTGGCTACCTCCTTGTCTTTCTCCTCAATGTGGTTGCATTGTGGCACAATTACATTTTTAGGCAGATTTTTTCAGCCTCCATGTACCTTTATGTCATCTGCATTATTGATTTCGAAAATATTTCTGGGTAAAGAGCAAAAATTTGTGGAACGTCTGTATTCAAGTAAAGGTCATCATAGTTAAAGTTGCATTGTTAGTACGTTGGGCATCATTCATGGATTTATACTTGTGCCTGTAATTGTGCCTTTGATCTGAAAGTGGCAGGAACAGTTAATCACTAAAGAAATCATGAAACAAATTGAAATTATTGGTATGGTAAGCCATTTTAGAAAAAGTGATAGATCTGCCAATGTTTTCATAGTAGTAAATGGCAAATAAAATTTTATGATGAGAGGGGCAAAAGATAAAAATTGCTTTGTAATTGTAGGTCATTATGTACTGGTTATAAACAGAAACTGGATGAAGGCATGGGTATGAATATTGCTCCTTTTATTTATTCTCTCATTCAGCAAACAGTATAAGGAATACGATGTGCCAAGCAATGTGCTAGAAAATGGAAATACAAAGGGAACAAGACATTGTAGGAAAGTGTGGTCTTGGGAGTCAGAAAAAAACGGAGTACGAAAATCTTGATTCCACAACTAAGTAACTGAGACACTTTAGGAATATCATTTTGTCTTTTAGAACCTGATTTCTGTCATTGGAAAAGTGAGGACAAGGATACCTACTGTGAATACTCATTGTGAAGATTAAATGATGAACAATGATACATAAAGCACTTTGCACTTTGCCGTTGTGCAGTTTTTTACTGAATGCATGCATGCCATAATTTTAATTAGATCGAAGAACTCATAGTCCAGTGAGTGAATCACATCTATCTCTTCCAGAGTTCTTTGATTGCAGGCACAGAAACAAATTCTGGCTGCCTAAGCAGGTGAGATGTTTATCGGAAAGCTATTGGGATATGCATGGGATCAACTAGAAGGCTGGAGAATCAGGCTTGAAAACAGAAGAACTAGGGTACCTAAGAGTTCAAGTCTCAGGATCACGCCAACAGTCTTACAGGGCATCACCAGTGAACAAATGTATTCCAAATTTTTCCCCTTGTGCTTTCATCTTTGTTCTCAAGATTCAAAGTCTTGGAAGAAAGAAAGAGAGAGGAAGAAGAAGAAGAGCAAGAAGGAGAGAGAGGAACTAATGGAGCATGAGCTTGGTCATGTCCCTATCCCTTAGAAGGAAAGGGTAGGATACCTTGATTTCTAGATGCATTGAGACAATATACAGCAAAGGAGAAGGATCTCTAATACACACACACACACACACACACACATACACACACACACAGGTGATGGGTGATTAGTAAAGTGAAATCAACACAAAATATATAATGCAGAATCTGATTACAGTGGCTTTATGGACATGTGATTTGCACAAAGGGTTCCATGCTAAGCAGCTCTTACATTTGATTTGATGCTCTGTGCCACCACTTTAAAATTCTTAATAATTTATAAACCAGGGACCCCACATCCTCATTTTGTTCTGGGTAGTGCAAATCTTGTAGGCAGGCCCTGATCATATGCCCTATGGTAATGATCTATACAAAGCTCTGCAGAAGTACAGAAGAGGGAGAATGGCCAGGAAAGGATTCAAGGAAATGCCAGGGAAGGGGTTCAAGAGATAAGAATTAAAGTATCAGTCAGTGTTTGCCAAGTGGAGGAAGGGGCTAGAGGATTCAGATAATGAAAACCTAGAAGCAAAAACCACCAACATTTCTTATGATCAGGATATTAAACATGATTTTGGCATAATTTGAAGTAAAAGTCATCCCCTTCAGAGTGGTAAAGTAAATAACTTACTATTACAGATTGGAGAAAACAAGTCCCTTTCACTCTCTGTATGTCAGTGCCAAGCAGTGGAGGGGACCTGTACAAAGCTTGAGAAGAATCCCACCAGAGCTCAATGAACCAGTGTGCTTCCAGGCCACTAGAAATGTGTGGTTTAACTGTCCTAGCTTCCTCCTGAAGTCACTGGAAGCAAGAACTGTTGCCAGTGCAGACTCCTATCTTCTTGGCACAAAACTCATATGTTAATGGCTGGGCTTTTGAGTGGGACGGTAGAGAGAATAAGCAGAGCAGTTTAGCTTTGCTTTCCATGTGTTATTTTAGAATTGATGCAACTCTGCTTTTCAGTGTTTCCTGATACCAAGACTTTTTCCATTCTTTTATCAAACATTTTTATAGAACTGTGGGCTTCTAGCCTAACACTTTTCCAAAGCATGAATTTCCTGAACATGTCCAACAAGTGCTCCTTCAGCCTTGGCTGGAATACCTCCAGCCCATTTGAGTTTTGGATAGATCTAATTGTCAGAAAGTTCTTCCTTCTATTGAGTTGAACTTGGACTCTGAGTAAAATTCATCAAAAGATGTTTTGGAGTCCCTCAGATTAAGCCTGATTTTTCTTCATCGTGCAAAATCAAAAATATATTTTCTAACCCCAACAGTGGAAATTTTCTTTGCTATTGGGGCCCATATCAGTGGGAAAATACATATAAGGTTTCCTTTAAAGAAGCTCCTTTTAGCACCTTGAGAACAGTATACTATAGGGTAGAGCCTGAGAGGATCCTCCTATGAGCTGAAGAGGATTATGTTATTCTTCCGAGATGGCAAAGGCCTGAAAGTCTCTCCTCCAGATTCATTTTGCCTTCTGAACTTCATACTCTTGGTGGGAAACAACTTTTTCCATTCCCTTTATCATTTGTAATGTACCAGGCTCATATCCAGCTGACTCCATTGCATGAGAGACAGAGCAGGTCACAAACACACTTGTGCCAGGAAGGACAGCCCAGACATTTGCCATCTGTGTCTCAGCTTTCTCTAGTTCTGTTCTTGGGTTGCTTGTCTAGGGACACACCCATACACGCTCTTTCCCATTCCCCTGGCAGTGGAAAGAATTGGCACGTTGCACATTAGGTTTTCGAGGGAGGCCTTATTTTACAAGATTTTTGTAAATTTTAGTGAAATTTTTTTTCTAATGTGCTAATAAATTATTTTCTGGAGTGGTGAACATTCAGATGCGTGTGCTAAAATTAATCTACTTGATTATAACAACAAGAGCATCTTCATGATGACATTTTGTTTTGCTTTGTGGGGAAATCAAGGCATCAAGTTAATATAGGTATCAAGTCAATGCCTAGAGGCTCTTTCCAGAAGTATAAACGTTCATTGATTAAAAGGTAATTAGAATTGTACATACGTGGATATTTGCCAAAGAGTCTTATTGAACAAGGGCCTCTTCCATGACCAAGAACTTAATTTCAAATATCATGTCTCCTTCTCTTTAGTTGTCTTGCAAAGTGCTGCCTCGTAATGCTGAAAATCAAACTATAACATTATGCTCCCTTACCCCTTAAGTATCAGTTTCAGGAATACAATACAATTTTCTTTCCTTAATCTTCTCTTTCTCACTCCCTATACCCTAATTTTCTTTGTACAATCTTCCCCACTTGATTATTTGATCTCTGGCCAAGGTAGAACTTTACAATGCAATCATGATGAGCTTAACTGGAACTTACATGAAATTAGCAACAGATATAGAATATCAGGAAAATATAAGGTAGAACAATTACAAAAAGAGCGGCTAGACTGTTTACAGAGCGCCTACTATGAGTCATGCCTTTTGATGGGAATGATACATATGTTTTCCTTCATCCTTGCAATGCTATAAGATAGGAATTATTGTTCATATTTTAAAGATAAGGAAACTGAGGCTCAAAACTTTTAAGTAACTGTCCCCAGTTCGGGCTGCTCTTAAATGATGGAGCTGGGGTTCACCAAACTTTGAAAGTTGACAGTGCAAGTGAAGAAGTGGTAAATAGAAAATCCTAGACTTGAAAGGCCTGGCTGAAGGCAATCTAAATTTGCCTGCATGACTCCCCAGTATACTACTTTATGGTGCGAGGGGATGTAGTGTACGTGTATAGCTCACATCTTTTCTGGTGTAATCTAGAAGTCCTTAAATATTGAACCCCTAGGATATTGTCATAGCAATCAAGATTTTGGTAACAAGTATCTTATATTAAGCCATTGCAGATTGGATGACAAGGCCCTTGAAGCATAAAGCTAAAATTGGGGTGCTGGGAAGCTCAGTTGGTTGAGCATCCAAGTCTTGATTTCAGCTCAGGTCATGGTCTAGGGATCTTGAGATAGAGCCCTGTGCCAGGCCCTGCTTTAAGCCCCTTGTCTGCTCTGTGCTCAGTGGGGAGTTAGCTTGAGATTCTTTCCCTCTGCCCCTCCCCCCATGCTTACATACAAGCACTATCTCTCTCTCTCTCTAATAAATAATCTTTTTTTTTTTAATTTTTATTTATTTATGATAGTCACACACACAGAGAGAGAGAGAGAGAGGCAGAGACACAGGCAGAGGGAGAAGCAGGCTCCATGCACCGGGAGCCCGATGTGGGATTCGATCCTGGGTCTCCAGGATCGTGCCCTGGGCCAAAGGCAGGCGCTAAACCGCTGTGCCACCCAGGGATCCCAATAAATAATCTTTAAAAAAGAAACATGGAGCTATAGATGATAGCAACAAAAAACCCTCAATTTTTGAACATAAAGCTGTACATAATCAGTCATTCTAGCTGTAAGTCCATTTACTATTCCAAAATTCCCCCATAGTGCCTCATCACAATGGGCTTTCCTTTCCCTTGAATGGAGATATGTATTCATCTGCCTTACTTAATAAAGTAAAAAGTTGATGCCTGGGTGGCTCAGCGGTTGAACATCTGCCTTTGGCTCAGGGTGTGATCCTGGGGTCCTGGAATTGAATCCCGCATCAGGTTCCCCACAGGAAACCTGTTTCTCCCTCTGCCTATGTCTCTGCCTCTCTCTGTGTGTCTCTCATGAATAAATAAAATACAACCTAAAAAAAGAAATAGTAAAATGTCAGCCCCAAGGTTGGCAGTGTGGAGGAAATCAAGGCCGAGGCAGGAAGCTAGACTAGGTAACTGTGATGGTCCCCTCCTTGAAGGGATAACTCACTCCTTGGCCAGAAACATTGAAAAGGGTAGACTTGGTTTCATGAGTTGAACCAGCAGGTCCTAACCTATGTGGAGACAGTGGTAGAATCCTAGAGACACCCCTAATGGAGTTGGAACAGTGCCTCTAAGACCCATACCAGCCAGAGAGTCTCCCACTATTACCAAATTAAATATATCTATGCTTGGTATCCTGAGAGGAGCTAGTGGGTTTTCTTTCTTTTTTTTTTTTTTAATTTTTATTTATTCATGAGAGACACAGAGAGAAAGAGAGAGAGAGAGAGGGAGGGGGAGAGACACAGGCAGAGGGAGAAGCAGGCTCCATGCAGGGAGCCCGACATGGGACTCAATCCCAGGTCTCCAGGATCACACCCTGGGCTGAAGGCAGGTGCTCAACCACTGAGCCGCCCAGGGATCCCCCTCTAGTGGGTTTTCTTACACAGCCTGCTAGTGTAAGTAGTGGAGAGTGTATTTCCTTAGAAACTATCTGAAGTAGAAATAATGGGCAAGAGACAGAAGTGCTAACTTACACTTTTCAATAATCCAGGTTTTCCTCACTTCTCAAAGTCACTGGGAAATTCAAATCAGAACAAGATGTGAAATCACAAGTCAAATAGCAAAGCATTATTATTTTGAAAACTAGTGAGTGGCAAATAGATGTGTCTTATAGTCTGATTTTATAGTCCTAAATCCTATTACCTGGTTAGGAAAGCTTTTTTTGACTTTGCTTTTAAGATTCATTATTTTGTCTTTAAAAAAATTTTTTTTTAAGATTATATTTCTTTCAGAGATAGATTGTGTGCAGGCGAGTGAGACTTGTTAGGTGTTACTATTATTAGGCAGATAGAATATAAAATATTTTCAACACCTGCTCATCAATAAAGACCATTGGTGCTGGTGTCTCGTGAAACTTTGTAATGCTTGGGTATTTTATTTTCTGTACCGACCACCGCTGAGAAGTATTTTGTTCAGAATGGTGATGTTGACAGTGGTCGGGACAGGAGTGACCCCACTGAAACAGAAAATGCATCTTCAGCTCCCAGGAGGAAACTCCATACACCTCTGCTTGTTGTTGTTTTTAAATATTAATTTAATTTTATGGAAGGGACTAAAGTACTCTAGAGAGCCAAGAAGCCTGATTTCCAGGGAAAGGAAGCCATATATCCTCGAAGGCAAGTCTGTGGTCTATCTCATAGCAGGTTTGGAACTGCAGAATTTTAAGTCAGATCATCCTCCAGAGAGAGCAAGGAGCTGAGACTCAGACTCTAAACACAGCCTCACACAGTAGTGATCTCAGCTGTCCATGGTGGCCCCAATATATGCTGTGGCACCTTGTCTGGACATAGAACCTGGAGGCATTACACGTAGGAGGTAAAATTCTCTTGGGCACCATGTATTGGGACAGCCCCTGGATGCTTCCCAATCCCCCTGCCCTGCACTTGAGGTCCTCCATGTCACTTTATTTTTCTGTGTGAGATCATTGGACTTCCTTAGAGAATTTTTGAATTCTTTAAAAAGGATTATGTTCCAACATATAACTAGACTCTTGAGTCCTCTCCCAACTCACCTTAATTTTACAGCTAAATAGACAGAAGACAGGGATGGGCTAAGCAAAGAGCACAAAGCCACCCAATGCTGGAGCCTGAACCAAGACCCTGGACTTCTCATTCCCAGTTCAACCGATAAGCAGAGAGATTTACTAGTAGCATACTGGATTCGTTAAGTAGTAGTAATAATGATGATGATGATAACAAATATTTTTCCAGTACTTATTAAGTGCCAGGTACTGTTTTAAGAATTTTACATGTATTAACTCCTGTTGTCCTCATAAAAAAACTATGAGGAAGATATTACCATCATCCCCATTTTACAGGCAGGTAAACTGAACCATGGTGCAGTTGATCAACTTGCCCAAAGGCAGAACTAGTATGTGACTGAACAGGGATGTGATTCCGTGTAATCCAGCTACTGAGTCCATGCTTTTAAGCTACACTACATCTTATTTAATTAACTGCTTCTACCACATGTAGTTTAACTCATTCTTCTTGATATGCTTTACTTTAAAAAAGGCCTGAATCTTTAGGCTATTTATTAGACACAGAATTTATCAAAAGCCACACATGCCCATTTTGTACCTTTCACATACGTTCATCCATGTACACAGAAAACCCCTTTGTAAAACCAGCATATAAATATATATGTATATATTTATATATAAAGATCTACCACATGCAGGGCATTTATCCAGGATAGCAATGAGTGATACTCCGATCGTTAACACATCCTGGCCAATTAAGTTAACAAAACTGTAACGTATACAGTATTCATTTGTAACAAAAATAAAATAAAATTAAAATACATTTGACACCAAAACTGTACTCATCATAATACAATTTCATTTAAATTCCGATTTGGAGGGCATGGCAAGTTTTATAGTGCCTCCAGTCTTCCCTATCAACATTTTACATTCTGAAGATAGAGAGGGAGAGAGGAGGCAATTAAGTTGTCTTTAAATGCTATTTCAGGAGCTTTTCTAAAAGTTACTTCGTATGACTATATCCCTGTTGTCCACGATTTTTGTTTGTTATTTCCTAACGTCAAAATGCAGAGTGAAAACAAATTTGAGTTACTTAAGCTCAGTGGTATGATGGAGCCCCAGAAATAAGGATTTGCTTCCATCCTTAATCTATGCATATACCAAAAAGCTTTATAAAGAGAGGGAGGGGGTTAGAGTTATTGGATAAGTAAAAAAAGAAACCAGCCCAGTAAATAATGATAGGATTTTTACATGAGAAATGGTCCTTCTGAATAATAATGACTGATCTCTAATACACAAATTAGAAAAGACAGTATTTGTGCTCCATACCTGTGCACACACTATTTTATATGTAGAAATGTTGTTTACCTTTCCTAGATAATATTCGAGAGGTTATTCTTGTCTTTATTGTTATTATCACTACTACTCACATGTTCACATCCTAAACGCTCTCACTCAGCTCACCCTAAAATAAAAAAGTTGTGTGCAAAGAACCCATCTAAAGGATTACATCTCAAAATAAGGTACATACTCTAATTTTGCTGTAGAGTTGTTTTTTTTTTTAATGAAATAATGAACATGGCCAAAAATAATTATTTTCTTTGCAGGGCTAGCGATGCTAAAACCTGGCTGCCTTATTGCAGATAACAAACTTTGGCTCTTTGTTCTTTATTTGGAATTTACCCTATAGCAAAATAAAAAAGAATAATAGGGAACACACACACACAGACATACACACATATTCAAAGAGAAAACCTCTGTTCAGGACCCAGTCATCCATCCCCTGAAGAGATGTAATCTCTGCATAACAATGCTTAAATCAGCACATTTACAACACATATTAAGTGGTTTGTTATTTATTTCAAGACTTTAATTGGCACAATATATTAACATCATTGTTGTACCAGTTCCGCTTAAGATTTTTTCCCCTTAAAAAGAGGAAGAGAGGGAGAGAGAAAAGGAAGAGAGAGAAAGAGAGAGAGAGAGAAACAATCAACCAGAATTACGCTATAACCACTGTTTTGTTATTTCTTTAGCCTGAATGAACTGTTAAAGATGAAGGGGGGAAAAAAGGAAACTAGCTTCAAGAACCATATTTTAGACTCAATTCAGTTTTATTAAACCCAGACCAGTGTTTTTTTTTTTTTCTTTCTGTCATTCTAATATAACCTATTATGAGAATTTTTTTTTTCCCAGGGACAAAAACAACACCAACTTTCCCTCCCTAAGAGCTTCTTATTGTTCATTTTCGTTGCTATTTGGAGAAAAAGCTCATTAAAATATTATGAAGCACATAGCGCAATTACGTGCCAGCCTTCGCCAATGAGGAACATCTGCAGCACAGTGTATGTATATTTATGTTACTGCAAACTTGTGTGCAGACTCTCTCTTTCACCCCTTCCCTACTTTGCCTCTGTTCCACACAATTCTTTGTCCTGACTACAGAGCCCCGCAAACGTGTGAAGCGCACAGGCTACAGTGTGCGCATTGTCAGCCTCTCCCGGGCTGCGAGCTCCAAATGTTATTATTCCATCATTAGCCTGTAGCTCACGCCAGGGTAAACTGTGCTCTGCTAAATGCCTCCAAACCTTTTTCCCTCTTTTTATTCCCCCAGTTATTTTTAAAATGTATCTTTTTCCTCACTCGCTCTCTGGCACAGAAGGATCTGCAAAGTGCATCCAACACACACCCAGTTCCCAAATCCGTGCTTCTCTCCCTTCTTTACATTATTCCACTTGCTTTAAAACCAAAGAACCTTGGGCATAATAAAAACATTGAGAGCTTGCCTATACCACAAATATTTGTGGAAAGCACATGGTGCCATTTTGCCAGACTACTCTTATTTGTTAAACTGAGTTAAGTGTAACACGATTCCAAAAACTGCCTTTAGAATGAAAGAAAAGGCTTGTAAAGCCAGGGAGATAATTACCGCAATCTGGGTTAGAGAAAATGCAAAACAAAGGAGCACAATCCCATTTTGTGTGTGTGTGTGCGCGCGTGTATGTGTGTGTGTCTGTGGTGTGAGTCTTTTTGTTTTGTTTTGTTTTGTTTTTTCCTCTTTGTTGATGTACCCAAACATGTAAATATTCCATGGCATGTGTTGTGTGGGGAGAAAAACCAACCCGAATCCTGCACAGACGGCACAAAGCGCAGACTCTGTAGTGGACAGTGGCATGTTCCTGGTGGGAACATCTCTCCAGAAGGGAGGCTTTCGTTCTTTTTCTTCCTCCATCCGCCAAACACTCACCCAAGGGTTACAGTTCTCACTGGTTGCCAAGACTCTGACACCCACTTACCTACCCTTCATTCGAAGCTGTCAATGTATTTTTGCTCACATGAAGAAAAGTTGGTTTGGCAAGAATTTAAGTTCTGAAACTTTGCTTATGAATCCATCCATAAAAATACTAAAGAATCCTCCACTCTCTCCACTCCACCTCCATGGTATTGTGTTCATGGGGATTATCATGCTATGTCTTCCCACTGTCGGGAATACCGTCCTTCGGGATGGTTTTGTAAACTGGACCGTTCCCAGTTTTCCTTTCTTTGTCTGCCAATTGTTTCTGGATTTAACCGCTTTCCGAGACGATTAGTTCCATACGTGTACGTGTATGTAAATATTAATAATCACTGCGTGTGTGTATTTATGTGTGGGTAAATAAACACCATCCCCACACGGATTTCCCGTTTTTAAAGAACTAGTTCTTACTCCATAAAAAGATCTGTGTTCCCAAAAGCAGGTTGTTAATGTGCTTTATGAAAGAGAAAGAGCGGACCTTCCCCATTTCCCTATTTTATGTTTAGAAGTGAACCTTGCAGGTCTGAGCTAAGCTTTTTGGTATGTTTTAGCCGAGACCAGATTACAGGCTGACGGTTTCAAAGCTCAGATCACCCAGTTTTCTCAAAAACTGTCCCCACAGCTCCCTCTTTAAATTTCATCTGGACTGTCTCTAAAAGCCCCAGCTGACCCCCTCATTTCCTTCTCTTATTACTAACATGTTTCTCCCTGTGTGTACAACGCGATGATATTTTCCAGAGGAAAAGGGCAAAAAAAAAAAAAAAAATACAGTAGGGGTTTCTTTGCCTCCAGATGTAGACATTTTGTCACCCGAATAGCAGTGAGAGGACACAGAAAATGAACCTGAGCTCGGAAGAGACAAAATACAGGACGTCACCGAGGTGCATGTAAGGATAAACCCGTGAAGCTCTCGAAGCAGGATTTGGCAACAGAACTGTCCCGTGGAGCCAAAAAGCCAGGCAGGGCACGGAGCTGGGGATTGGGGTTTGCTGGGCGAGGGGGGCCCGGGGCTGCCCAGCGTGAAGCCTGCTCAGGGTAGTGGAGGACTAGGGAAGGAGAGGCTCTTGAGGGACTCCGAGTCCAATCCAGCTGCGGCTGCACCCTAACCTTGGTAAGAATTCAGAAACGAGGCAAAAATAACATTTTTTTTAAAAAATTCCCCCAGTAAGATCATGGGTCCCGTCTTGAATCTTCTGACATTCACGATGGGCGGTTTCCACCGTGGGCAACTTGCAACTACCTGTTAGAAAGTGGGCGAGAAGCAATGCCTTTGAATGAAAGCACCAGCAAATGCGGAGGAAGGCAGGAGCAGGAGACGGTGCTGGAGGGAGCTCGGGGGAGCCCTTCGCAGCCCTGCCTAAGAAAGCCAAAAATACCAATTCTTCCCATCCGAATTATGTGACACATTATTGGCTCTTTTCCTCTCTTTCATTTTTGTTTCCAAACATGCTCGAATTGGTTCTTTTTTCCCCCCTTCTCTTAATACTAGATTGAATCGTGCGAAATGTAGATGATTTGACAATTTTGACTTTTACAAAAATGTAATTTTGCATACTTCAGCCTAATAATCCCTTGCCTGAAGATAATGCTTCTATTTTCTTCTGATTGACTCATTTTAGGATGACCTACGAGTCAATAATAGGTGATATTATTTTTGTGTTGTTTGGTTTCTTTTCCTCTGCTTTCCAATTTAGTCGCTTTTTGTATTTTAATGCCTGCTGAAATTTTGGAGAAGTGACTATTTGGTTAGATGAGGAGAAACTATTTAAAACCTGTATTTAATGTGAGGTTGAAATGGGCTTGTTTTTCCTTCAATTTCATTTGGAGGCGCTCTGTATGAAGTTCGGTTTTCCAGATTTTTTGTCCACTGTGAATACTAGGGGGAGGATGTCATGTTTGTTGCCTCTAAGGCCTTTACTTCACTTTTTAGTCTTAAAAAGAGAAATCTGAGTTTTAAAATAATCTATGTTAAAGAGATAAGGTCAGACAGAGAGAGAAATGCATTCATAAGTTCTGGTGGTGATCTTTTTAGATACTCAGACGTCCCAAGGGTGGGAAGGGGTGTTTCCATAGAGTGTTGTCCATATGCTTCCTAACGTTTGGGAAAGGGACAGAGTGGTTCTTTCCAGAGTGGTTCCTAGCAAGGATCATGCATTCTGGAAAAGGAGGCAGACTAGTACACCCTAAAGTAAAGTGGAAAAGAAGCATTGCTGGGATTATCAGTAAGGCCCCCTCATTGTTATGGACGCCGAACTGAGTAATAAGGATCATCTGAGTGAGAGTCTGGAGGAGCCGATGCTCTGAGAATTTATTCTTTTCAGAGATTTCAGCATCTCCTCCAGCTTTTAGGGAAAGACATGCTGGATAAAACTAAGAGCCAGACATATTTAACTCCCTGTTCTCACTAGCCAATAAAGAAAATGCAGCCCAACACACTTTGTAAATCTAGAAATAATACTCAAAGCGTGACCTAAAAAAATTAATTAATAACACTCAGCACAAGCAATTCATAAATAAAAATCTCGATTCTGTTTTATTTTCCTCATGTAGAAAAGTTTTAATTTGCATTAGTTGGGAATATGAACTTTGTTTAAAAAATTTCCACAGCATCATTCATTGGGAAGTAAAAAAAATTAATCTTCATAGACTCAAAATAATTATAATGTCTCTTTATACTATTCTTCATAATTAATAAAGTAGGAAAAAAATCTGTATTTATTTTGAAACCAATAGGTGGTGCTATAAATTTCTATATTTTGTAATATGTTGTTATAGTTTCCCACCCCTCAGTGGCATTAGAAATTTCTTTAATAATCATATAGGATTTCTTGTGTGTCCCTGCCACCACCACTCCCCCCACCACCACCCACCAAAAAAAAAAGAAAGGAAGGAAGAAAAAAGACTGAATTGACTTTCCCATTCAATTAGCCACTGTGATATGTCTCTTTCCCATTGGAAAATCAGTTATAACTCAGAGTATAAATTAAAGTGAAGGAAATCTATACAATTTCTGGCAGGAAATTATATTTATGGAAACAGACTTATATATAGTTCTCCATAGTTTTTTCCCCTAACCCTTCCACTAACGGAAATGCCATGGAGGAACATAATTTCAATATTTAATTTAATATTTCACTCTATGAACCATCTTAAGGTGTTAGATTTGGGTAAAAAACAACAACCGCAGTATCATAAGACCATGATTGTGTTATCCTGGGCTCCCCTAACCACAGAGCAAAAGAGACTCTCAGATATCAGGTAGCTGCCAATGAGGCAACTGGCAGATACAAGTTGAAAGTGCTAGAAACAGGCACTTGATGGTCGTCACCATGGGAACCAACACGTTCCTGGTTTAAAGCCAAAAAGTTTACGAAGGTTCAAAGACACTGAAAAATTAATATCCAAATTCCATTTCAACTTGTGTCAATAGTCATCTCAAACTTATGCATTTCATTGATGTACACCTTGAAGATAAAAATCTAAATCCTTTCCTTTCCCTTAGAAAAGCTCTGGAAGTCCTTCATAATTTTACCGGTATGTAGGTGTGTGCGTGTGTGTGGGGGGGGTGGGGGGGCTGATATACTAGAGAAACAAGAATTTCAGTGAGGTCTTGAAGAAGTGCCATAAAAAGACCATGGCAGCTGCAACTAGTTCCCATCTCAACCCTATCATTCCTCAAACATCTGGGTGATTTTTACCTCTCTTCGTCCAGATGTTTTGGTACCCTGCAGAAATAGCCTCAAACACTTGTCAGTATTGAATGAGCAGCCTAGTTACTTACTGGAAGATGTGTTTGTAGAAGACATGATAATTTGCATATGATTATACTTTGTGTAGCAGATGAAGTTTCCTCCTTCCCACCAGGAGCCATTTCTGGGCGGGCTCGTTATTTCCTGCTTCCCCCAGCCCTGTGCTTCTCTGCCCTTCGGGGGTCAGGCTGATTTCTTCTGGCTTCCCGGGTAGGAATTGGACGGAACCAACCATTAAATAGTCATTTTTACATTCTAATGAAATATTTCATAATGTTGAGGGTATAAGAAAGACGAAAATATGGCCCAAGAAGAAGAGCAAATATCACTTAGGAGACAGTAATAGGAACATAATATCTAGAAAAGGGACTTGAGAGTCTTGTTCTACATCGTGTTGCACAAAATTTACGGGGGGCATTACTTTCAAAACCAGGCACTTCACTCTGAAAAGAATTTTGGCAAATTAGGGTGCAATTGAAAGGGAGTAATGAGAATAATGTAGAGATATGATAAGCCCCATGAGAAATACTTTAAGGAATTACAAACTTTTAGGCTGAATAAGAGACTGATGGTGAGGATGTGGTAGGGTTGGATATGCTAACTGCCTCCTAGTAATGGATGAGCTGTCATGTGGAAAAGATACTAAAGTGATTTGATGTGATTTCAGAATGCTTATGGAGGACTGATTGAAAGACATTGTCATTTAGTATCTCATTTTACCATCAAGATATTAGCAGTAGATGTGGATAGCTTTCTTTTACTATTATAAAGTGAAATGCAACAGAATGAATCCGGCTATGCATTGAAGTAAAATTGATTTAAGTAATCATGGTATGGTTTGGCTCAATAGCAAAAAGAACCTTCTTAAAATTCATGTATGCAATAAATATTTATTGAAAACTTATGTGCCCGTTACTGTTCTAGGCACTGGAAAGAAAGCCATGGACAAGATGGAGTTCTTGCTTTCATAGTGCTTTCATTCTGCAGAGGATGGAGACAGTGAACAGAGAAACAAAACTATGAAATAGGTCAGAGAGTGCTAAGTGCTATAAAGGAAAAGAGGATAGAGTGGCGGGGGTGCTCCTTTAGATAGAGAAGTCAGTAGTACTGTCTGCACATGGAAGGGAACATTGTCAGAGGCAGGGACTGATGAGAACCTGTCGTGGAAAAGGAGTGAACCTGGATAACCGATTTGTGGGAGGTGTAAAATATTAGCACCTGTTTGTTTCTGTGTTCTGCTACCCCATTGGTTTATGTGTTCATTTTGAGTATGGGTACTGTCTTACTCAACTCTGCATGAGTAGCTCTTCCTACTATATGACAGTGCTTCATCAAAGCTTCTGGAGTGAAAGCTGTACAGGAGCTTCTGCCTTGGCTGACATGCATAATCTCCAAATCTGCCCCAATTTAGATGGTAGATGGTCTGTTTCCTTTGTAAGCATTCACACTCTTCTTTCTTTTTTTCCCCAGTTTTATCTTCCCCTCTCTAAGCCAAGAGAGTATGAGTGGCAAATATGTCAAGACTTTCAGTGATAGGGTTGGTAAAAGGAAGTGTGGGGAAGAAAATCCCCTACTTCCTCTGATGCCAGTACTTTCAATGCAATAGTAATTCAACTTTTTGGGGGGAGGGACAGGGGGACACAGCTTGCTTAGTAGAATTAGATTCAGCTGCGTGGAAAGAAAATAAAAATTAACTATGGCTTAAACATTAAAGGTTTTATTCTCTTATAAAAATCCTAGAGATTGGACATTCAGGCTGGTAAAGCAGTTGCATAAAATCTTCAGAGAATAAACATCCTTTGAAGTTTCTCTTATACCTAGAGTGAGGTTCTGTCATCTATCTGGTCTCAGAGGTTACTGGATGGCCAGTCAACACCATATGAGTTGGAAGTCTGAGAAATGGGTGCTAATATCTGACTTACTTTTATCTGTTTTATATATCAAGAGTTTTTGTCTAATGAACTAATTTTGGTGCTTAAAAAACTGGAAAATTGCTAATCTCTTTTACAAACAAGGATACTGAGGGCCAGCAAAATTGAATGCCTTGCTTGGGACCCCTGAGCTAACTATTGACATGGTTGAAATGGGAACTTAAGTCTCCTAATGACATCTGTGCCATTTTCACTGTTAAGATAGTCAATATCGTATCCAAGTCACATACAAATAGAGGAGTTGAGGCACAGCACACTGTGGAATCCATCTGCCACACCATGCATCTTCAGTGTTGAGTAAGTATTACCATCCACTTGAATGGTGAAGAATTTTGGAAAATAGGATAGATAACTGTCTTTAGCAACATTGCACTGTTCCCGGCAACAACTTTACACCTCCAACAACATGAGAGGAGCATAGGAGGAGCTGTTCTGGGATACATGGCAACAATACTGATATTCCTTTAAGAAAGTGAGATTTAGTTACCACACCAGTCTGTTCTAAAACACCCCTGTTTCACCCTTCTTTCGCTTTCTTGTTTCAAAGAACTTTCAAAGATGTTTGGAGTAAATTTTGCCTATTAGCTATGCAACCATGAGGATGTGGGACAATTGATTTGGTAAGATTGGATAGAATTGCTTCGTCTTTATGCCAAAACTACTAAAGGAAATCAGTGCTTTGTCTTTATATCTAAGTGATGCAAACTATTAACATGGAGCCTCCATGAAAATGAGGCAAAGTCGTTTCAAATAGGGGTTGAATATGCTTTCAACTGAGCAATCTGCCAGTATCAGTTCCTATTTTGTGTGTAGTTGAACTGATTGAATTACCATTTGTGCCTAGAACCACAGAAGCCCAGGAGACTCTAGGGCCCAAACCATGAACAATGGTTCTTTGTCTAAGGCGAGCCCATGGTTGGGTTTTTACACGCCAACATGTGTGATTTCAATGTATAGCAGAATGATTAAGAATTCAGCTCTGTTCCAGAGCAGGTCTATTGTCTCTCAGCCCAGCCCCTTATTTATGAACAGAACACTCTACTACATGTGAAGGCATGGAAAAATCTTGTTCATTTGTTCAATTATTTCAAGGTGCAAATTCATCACCTCTGTGATGTGTTCCCTCTCAGTTTCAAAGCATCTAACGTGAACCCCTTTCTCCCATTTACAAGAGAATAGTGTGAAAGTAGATGATTCTGGCAGGATTCACAGCATTGCCACTTTGGAGTCTGCTGGAGAAACCAGGCAAGGGAAGGTGGTAGCCAGGTGACACTGCTGGAGTGATTCCTTCTGGGGACTGCACATCTGGGTCGTGCGGCTGCCAAGCATAAAGCATGTGCTTCGATTAGCTGCAGCTCGGAATTAAAACGTGGAGAAGTAGAACATGTTCTACAAAATGCCAATAATGTAAAAATGTTCGGGGTGAGGGGCTGACTTGTCTGTGTGTGTGTGTGTTGGTGTGGGTGCACACCAGCACAGTCTGCAGTATTGCATGTTCATGTTTCTGAATAACAGCATATGGCCTTTTAAACACCAGTTAGACCTTGGGCCCACAAGGTTTAGGTATGCTTCATGGGAAAACCCACTTTATGTGTACCGGGAGAACAGTGAAACAGCAGTTTGTCAGAAGGTCTTTGCTTAGCATTAAGATAGAGCCATGGCTGGCTGATTAAACAATATTAAAAGACATTTCTTTTCTCCCTAAATCCACTGGGGTTTGGCACTCATAGAAGGTAAAGAAAAATAGAATGTTCTAAAAGATTCAGGTATTCTTTGGATGTAATAGGCATTTAATATTTATTCGGTTAATGCATACCCACCGTACATGCACATTTAAATGCATAATGATTGCACAGCTCAAAAATCATGTTGTTTATTTCCCCACCAACTTTCAATCAGCAGGAGGACTATAAAAATCACATAATTGAGCCCAGAGTTGGTCAGCATAAGCAACTAATGAGCCCCATGAATCTGACTTATTTTTTGCTCATTACTAATGCTCTTTAGATAGCTCATATTTGAATTGAAAGACCAGATTCCTAATGACCAGGAAAAGCATAGGACTGTTCAATGATGGAGTCAGTCTGGGAAATTGTGTACCAACATCTTGGATGGCTGGAGCACCTTAAACCTTATTTGTTTATTTTTATAATAGGTATTTGGCTTAAGTGAGGCAAAGAAACTTTGGGTCTCATCTCTGCATTTTGTTTTATGATGTGATTCTACCAACATCTTTTATAGCTATGGTGACTCTACACAACCACGGAAACAAAATAGTGAATTCTGCAAGACTTACCTTGGCCTGGACCCAGGCATGTAAGCAGAAGATCCTGTAAATATTCTTAGAGCATTGGACCTACCATGATTAAGGAGTAAGAAAAAATGGGATACAGCACCTAGTTTTTCTTCCCTTAACTATGGCTCTCATCAAAATCAGGGCAGGTGCTTTGAAATGCTAGCAACAGAATTATAAATTATTTGAGTTGTAATGATCAAATCTCAGAGCTAGAAGGAAACTTGGAGATTTCCAGTCAACCTCTCTTATTGTAGATGAGAAACTCAGGACCTAGCAAATTTAGCCTTTGTTATCTCCAGAAACTAGAGTCTGGCCTCCAAGTCACAATTTCCATGGCTTTGCTCACCTTTCCTGCCCCATTGACTCATTAAGTCCAATAATAAGTTCTTAAATAAAAATAAGGCTTGCTGTGTTCTCCTATTTAGATCATTTTTGGGGGTCAAACCTCCAAACTGAGCTTCCACCTGGTTTCTGCTTCCAAACTCCCTGATGCCACCCAATTCTCTTTGGCTTCCAGGAATTTTACTTTTTTTGTCCATGGTTGGAAGTCTCCAATCTATAAACACTACAAAAATCTTGTTTTTAGCTTGGAAATTCTCTAAGAAGAAGGGCAACGTACCAAAGAAAGGCAAACTTCTAGGGTCTTTCTCAAGATTTTGATTGGTTCCACGAAGATTCTGTGGAACCTAGACAAAAGCCACTTCTGAATTTTATCCTTTTAATATTCATTAAAACTGCTCCTCCAGAGACCTTTATGTTAGATGACAGTCAGCCCACCAGAGGGTCCTTCCCCCACTGAGGACACAGAAGGAAGTTATTCTAAAGCCCTCTGGCCTAGACCCACACTGTTGTGGAATCAGATTATAGTATAAGGGCTCTGTAGGGCTCTGCAGCAGAAGGGAACCATGACGTGTTACTGTGTGGAATGGCCTAGCTTTACTATTTGGTTTCTAAATGTGCAATGAAAATCCATCAACCATTTATGCATCTAATGAGTAAATTACACACACTCATACACACACAGACACACACACACACACTTGAATTTTTATTTGTTGTAAACTAGTTAGGTTCTCCAAGCACATAGAAAAAAAAATTAGTCTTGGTAGAAGTATTCAATCAGTAATTTGCTTCTTATTTGTTTCCCAAACGAGCACAAAACCAGCAACAATGAAATGGGAAAGCCCTGGTATCCTGCTCTGGGAGTTGCTTTTTTGCACAAGAAGCATTTTCTGGAGTTGCTTTGAATTGGCCCTTAGACACCACTTTACTGTTAATGCTGCTGAGATGTGGGGGTTTACAGTGAAGTAGACTCAATGTCCATGCATTTTGCTTAATATTGAAAAAGATCGCATGTGTGTTTAACCAAAGAATTGCACTAGCGTGCACAGTCCATATTTTTGTTTGCTTTTCAGTCCAAATGAAATTCTGCAGCTTGTTGGGCCATTGACCAAAGGCCATTGACCAGGCCTTTGACCCTGGATCACATAGAAGGGACTGCCCAGTGAAGCTATCACATCACAGAATTTTGGAAGTACCGCTAGGGATGCCAACTTGATGATCCAAACCTGTTTTCAAATTTTGTAACATGTCTCCAATTTAAAGAAAAATGTACCTTACGTGGGAGATGGTCATTCATGAGTGGTTAACTAGGGAAGTTTGTGTTCCATCATTCCCTGCTTAGAAGAACATGAACAGCATGATTTCAGGTACACAGTTAGAGTGGCTGATGGCACATCTGCAACTGAAACAGGGTGGGTCGGAAGTCACAAATGCAAATTCTATTTAGGTAAGTCTCTGATCACATGAAATAAAGCAATATTATTAAGTTTCCCCAGAGGATTTTTTGGCAGGAAATGTAACTGGAGAGGGACAAATCTAATATCTTTATACACTTTGTAGAATTCTATATTACATTTTCCAAAAAAATTGCAATATGATAGAAGCTAAGAAAGAATTTTAGATATTATTTTTTAAATATCATTACACACTTTATTTGCTCTTCCCACTTATTTAAAGGTATAACGATAGCCCTAAAACTTTGAAAATGATATATGATTTCAAGAATTTGCAGAGATTTCAGATGTAACTTGTAAGGACACTTTTAATGGTTCAAATGAGTCTGTTGGTTGAGAATTTCATCTTTATAGTGTAACTATCTTTGTATAGGATCTGTATCTATATGTAATATATAGCTCTATATATGCATTTTATATTATAAGCACCTTTATACTTAAAAAGGCTTAGTAAAGAACTACAATTCCAGATCCTTAGTATACAAAATGATGTATGATTTCACCAGAATTTCAGATTGCAAAAGGCTCAGAAGACTGTTTTGGAATTAGGACACGCTTTGAAGAAATTTCCCAAGTTTATCATAACCAATAGGAATCAAAATGTCCTCGGCTAGAGACAGATTCAACTCTCTAGATTAGCTGGTCTGTTAAATTCAGCTAGTAAATTAATTTTATATTGTCTAATAATTAGCTTTGTTAATCTTGTGCCATAAGAGACTTTCTATTCATGGAATCACAAATGGCATTTGTTGAAAAAATTCTCACTCCAATGAAATCTAACCCAGAAATAAACTCTATATTATAATCTGGCCAAATTTGTTTAAGGTGGTGGGAGGGTGGGGCAAATCACAGGAGGTTTAATTTTCTGGAAAAGGATCCTGTGTCTCCCACCACCTCCTAAATGGCCACCATAGAAAGCAAAGGCAAAGAGCCACTATTGGCACACTGTCTCTCTGTCTCTGTCATCTGATTTGGTTCCCAAGTCACCCATTGAAATTAGTGCAGCTGACAGCTGGTTTTGATTGAGAACTATGACATTAAAAGCAATAGTAGCAGTCGGCCATTACCAATAGTGAACTACCTTTTCCTGTAGAATGGAGAGCTAATTACTTGTCTTGAGATTTCTTCCCCTCTTCAAAGGAAGTCAGTTTGATTCCCCCAAAGTTATCAAGCATAAAAGAACTCTGCCCCCAAATCAGGATTGCCCTTTTGCATTTTCCCCATGATTTCTGAGATTTTCACTGTTGTTACTCTGCTCTTCATATCCTGTTTTGCTGCTTCCACTTAGACATGCCAATTAAAGAAAGATATGGTTTATTTAAAAAATATGGTCCTAGTGCTGACTGTAAAGAGAGCTCTTAAACAGGCCTGAACTCTTCATCAGGATTAGCTGAACGTAGTAAGTAAATCCCATGTTGAATGGTGACCTTGTAAAGTCTCCAAAAAGCGGGGCTATATTGGGCTTTGTAGCAGCTTAAATGAAACAAACCTGCTTCTTCCCTTGGGTCTCACCAATCCTGGACCAGGCGATGTAATGGGCAAGATGCCCACTTTAAGGGGCTATAAGAACCGTCTAATGTGGTGGTTCCTAAAATGTGGTCCGGAACCAGCAGTAGCAGTAGCACTTGTTAGAAATGCACATTCTCAGTTCCCGGGCAGCCCTGACACAGGGCCCAGTAATTTTAATAAGCCTTTCCATTGATTCCGATGCATGTGAGCATTTGAGAACACTGGTTTAGTGCATCAATAAGCTCTCTGTTGACACTCACAGGCTTAAATCTGGTTTAACTTCACTTTGAGGGAATACAGAATCCTGGATTGCAGGAAAAGTTGGATGGGCAGACAAGTCAACAGCAAAAAGGCACCAACATATCTTAACTATATCTGAACAGCCTGATATTTAGACACCTTGCTCTCTCTCAGTCTCTCTCATTCTCTCTCTCTCAGATATAAATGTATCGATTCATAGATTCTAAGCTATTTATTCATTTAACAATAGTTGTTTCTATATATAAGACACCATCCCAGAAATTGAGAGTACTGTAGTAAGCAAAATATACTAAGCCCCTGATCACATGCTATTTATAGTCTTGTAAGGAGAACTTCAAGCCAATAAGCAAGTGAATACATGAGGTGGTAATGAGGGGATAGAGAGTGACAGGATAGGGGCTGGGTGCTCTGTGGATAAAGGGGTTAGGGAAGTATAGATAAGTCTTAAGCCCCGTCTCATATCTTCTCAATCATCTTTCTTATTTCACTCTTTGCTGCAATGGTCAGATTCACATCGACATCATCGTGTCACACCTCAACTTAGTTTTGCCTTATATCTCTACTCTCTGTACAGGGGATTCTCTGTCCCACTGAGTTTATTCCTTTCATCATCCTGGTACATGCAGGAGCTCACTTGCTCAAGGAAAGTAACATTCCATTCAGAAACTTTTGATCAATTAGAAAGAGAACTGGTAAATAAATACTTGCTTCTTTCTCTACGGGGTAGACAATTCTGTGAAGCATTCCTCATGATCCCTAGCCAGACTGAGCTCTGGTTGCCCACAACATTGACCAGGTTACTAATGTGCCCTGGGTTTAGCTTTATCTCCTGGGATCCATTCCTTGGGATCAATTTTCCCCTAAAAGTACCTACATCTGAACTTTTGTCTCAGGCTCTGCTGTTGGGGAATCCCAGGCCATGATGATGGATGGACCTCAAGGGGGCAGAAGCATGAGGAGGGAAGTCACACAGATATCTTGATGAAGAGTGTTCCAGACAAGAGCAAATTTCATGACACTAGAATGTGTTTGGCATGTTTCCAGATTAACAGGAAGCCAGTGTGGCATGTGTGGAGTGAGCACAGGGGAGGGAGAGAGAGAGTGGAAGGAGGTAGGGTACAAGACGAAGAGGGATGCCCAATCACTTAGGGCCTTGTAGGCCATCAAAAGGATTTTGGCTTTTGTTCAGAGTGAAAAGGGAAGCCAGTGAGGAATTTTGAACAGAGGAACTACATGGATTTGAAAGATGTTTTGAAACATTCACTTTGGCTGCTGTTTTTAGAAAAGACTTTAGTAGAATCAGCAACAAGACCAGTTTGGAGGCTTTTGCCATAATTTGGGCAACTTGGACATGGTGGTGGCAAAGAAAGTGACAAATTGACAGAACTGACACTTGGACTGGATATGGAGTGAAAGAGAGGAATTGAGGATGTCCCCAAGTTCTTTGTCTGAAATTGAATGGAAAGTATAAAAGTATCCAAGAGAGCATACTTGAGCAAAGTGGAGCGAAGCTGAGTTGAAGGAAAGGAAACCATAAACAAGTTAAATCATATTCTGGTTCATCAGTGATTATCTAATAGCCATGGTCATTGGAGAGTCCAACATGCTTCTTAGCCTATCAACTATCCATGTCCAGAATAATAGGAATTAAGCCTCCATCTTTTCCTAGGACATGGCAGAATCAGCACAATAGACACATTCTCAAATAATATTGCATCAATTACTCTCCATTAATTATTATATTTAATCCTTTAAACAACTTGTGAGTTAAATATATTTATTTTCCTTTTATAGATGATGAAACTGGCAAAGAGCATAGCTAAGGAACTTCTTCAAGGTCTCAGTGCCTAAAAAGGGCAGATCTCAAATTCAAACTCAGGTCTTCTTTACCCAACTTATTTTTACTCCTAAACACCAATATCTCCTTCTCTCCTTCCCATTTCTAGCATAATGACTTGTCAAAACCTAACTCCTTCACTCTTGCCAGCCTATGTAAGATTCTAGATAGGTTCAGCATCAGGTGCAAAACAGTTGTACCTTAAATCCTTATCATAGATAATTATCCCAAAATGATTTTCTTTCACCATTTTTCTTCAACCCTTTATCATCTGTCTCTACAGTCTTCTAAGATATGTTTATCTTTCTTCATTTCAATGCATCTATTTTTTTAAGCACTTGACTATCAAAGATTAAATCTTTTATGAGATGAATTCAAATGCCCTTACAGTGGAATAATATGTACCAGTGGACATGATGTATAGATTGGTTTTGACTCCCTTTTCTCCCCATTCTTCCTAATAATTTGCAGTAGGGGTCAGTTTCCCTCACCTAGTGGTTCAAGGATACTCCTTGGATTCATGTTCCACTCAGAAGGCTGTGATGAGTCCAGCAAGAGCTCTAACCAAAGGAGTTTTCAGGACAGGCTGGATACTAAGAGGGAGCCATGAACACAAAGACAGAATTCAAGTTCTAGTTAGAGAGAAGAACCCAAGCCAAAGTCAGAAAAGCAAGACCAAGCTCAGAATTAAAGAATGTAGTAAGGTTGTAAATAGGAGATTGTATAATGAATAAACTCAGTGGGTCATAAGCCAGATGGATCAGAAACACATGGAGTGTAGGGTATAGAGTAGGTTTGGACAAGTGGCTCAGGACTAAGATTGTGACTGATCAGAGGGTATTGGAAACCTGTTTTTATGTGATGCCAGCTGCTTGGTACAGGATAGATTTAATGGATTAAAAGCCTGGAAACAAGATCTTGTTCCTAAGTAGGGGTATTATAGGAACTATAGGCTAATTGCTTACACGTACATCATCCAATTAGCTAGGGTCAGCTCTGACAGCTCTTTCTCTGTAAATATCTTCATCCTCTTGATTCATTCATTCATTCAAGGCATTTTCAGACATGCATTGAGCATTTGTTCTGCATTGAATGCTCTATTTTGAAGCAAAACTGGACTAGAAAGATGAACTGGCATAGTTGTTGTTCTCAAGGAGTGTTTAGTTTTGTTTGGAAATAGTTTTAAAGCAAATAGTGAAGAGAAATGACATGGTATAGTAATGCCCTGATGGAAATAGGTATGAGGCTCAATGGAGGCACAGAATATCATGCTCCTAAGTCAGAGATGTCCTCACAGAGAAGGTCATCTTGACCTGATTTTGAAGCACAGTCAGCTTACAGAGAGGGGGAGTGGTACAGGAGCAGGTTTTCCAAGCAGGGAGACCCACAAGTACTAAGGAATGAGCAAAGAAATTGTAGTCATGGACGTGTGGTGGTGGTCTGGGCAGGGAGGTTAGCGTGGAGAAGGCTGGAAGAGCTGGGGATGGTGAGATCATGAAGGGGCTTATGCTCCATTCTATGGAGTTTAGATTTTATCAGGTGAATGATGGAAAGTCACTGAGTTATTATGTAGAGGGGAAGCACATGAACTCAAAGTCAGAGAAAGTCTTCCAAGGGCAGTTGTGGGCTTTGGAACGGTCCTTTTGATTAGGTAAACAAACAATTACTAGGTGGAGCCGTAGTGACCAGAGACTCTTAAAGAGGGATCACAAGCAAAAACAGAGGACCCCCCTTTCCCCGGAAATATAGAACATTATAGGTCAAAAAGCTCAAAACCACTTCAGCAACAGCGCTTCTTTTCCTAGGCTTTCTTTGAGCCAATAGTGCTTGAAAAATACCAGGTTTTTTAATTCTTCCTTTTTTTTTTTCCCTTTTCAGATAACTTAAATAAATTCACTTATTTTTAAAGGCCTTAATATTTTGGAATGAAAAATCTGTCTTAAAGAAAAGCTGTGTATTTTTTCATATTAATTTTTGACTTGTCAGAAAAGTACTTCTTTGTCTAAAGGAAGCATTTCTCTAAAGAAAGTTTTTTTCTGGACATGGGTCACTGAATCTCTTGCCCCAAGTACCAAGGGTGTACTATAATTTCTGGCTATTAGTTAAGTGTTTTTCTTAAGGCAAAAGTATTAGGTGTGTTTACCCCCATTTTCCTAAGGGGAGTGTAAATATCACTCCCAATTCTTTCTAGACTGGCTTTAATTGAAGAAGAAAGTAAAGCAACATTTACTGGGGAGGAGGCTAAGTGACTATGTTTCTATAAATAATACATGCTTTAAGAGTTTGGTCCTCTGAATCCTCTAAGGGCAAGTACTACCTGTAGCCCTGATGCAGTGGATCAAAGATCCTTTGGGGCAGAGACTGCATCTTCTCTCTCCTGTTGCTTCTCACTGCACTGTATTCATGGCAGGATCTCAATACTTGTTAGCCTCTCATGAGAGTAATGAAAACTTGTGAGATGTGGGGAACAACTCTGTGATGATCAACAACCCAGGGCTTCCCAAACTTGCCTGATGGTAAAATCATCTGGGGCTTTTAAAGCAAAGATTGTGGAGCCTCATCTCCAGACTCCTAGATGAATTAGGATCTCCAGGGAGAGGGGTCTGAGAATCTGTACAGAGATCAAGTATTCCAAGTGACTCTTAGAATCTGGCAAATTTGGGGAGTGCAGGCTTACTCTATCTTCACCCAAAGGAGGTATAAATTTTTAGGAGTAAGTTGGAGAAGATACATCAAAAGTCAAATATAGAAACAATATTTTTAGTTGCAGTTATGGCCAGAAAGCCAAATCTTGCCTGTTTTTGTAAATAAGGTTTAATTGGAACAAAGTCACATCCATTTATTTATACATTGTCTGTGACTGCTTTCATGCTTCAGCAGAAGAGAAGAGTAATTACAGCAGAGACCATATGGCCTACAAAGTCTAAAATACTCACTATCTGACCCTTTACAGAATAAGTTTGTTGACCTCTGATCTAGAGCACATGGTGTGCTTAAGAAAGAGCTTACCAGTAATAGTATGCAATATCCAATAATAATTGCAATAGCAGGTCACTTCAGCCATAACTTTTTTAAAACCTTAAAAATCCTATTTTCCATCCTGTTCCTTGTAAATGTGAGATGTGAATGCTCATTGGGATGAGAAATTATAATATATAACTGTGTCACATCTATCTCAAATACCTTAACCAATCCCCCACTGCCAATGAAATCTAACTCATAGCCTGGTATTTAGGACTTTCCGGTATCTGGACACAACAGCCAACCCCTTCTCCCATTAACCTCTCTGGCACACCATTCCTCTTGTCAAATCATACCTCTGGCTGTTTCTGGCATCTAAACAGCATCTTTTTGCCTTTCAAAATCCAGACAAAATATTCATGCATAAAGACTTCCCATTCCTCTCCCATGATATTTAAAGTATATCACTAGTATTAAGCTTTCTTATGTCATGGCTACTTTGTACCTACTTTATCTCCTCCAGTAAAGTAGACATGCGTTAAGAGCTGGGGTTGTATTTTGATCCATTTTGTAATTTTTTTTTTAATTTTTTTTTTTTTTTTTTATGATAGTCACAGAGAGAGAAAGGGAGAGAGGCAGAGACACAGGCAGAAGGAGAGGCAGGCTCCATGCACCGGGAGCCTGATATGGGATTCGATCCCGGGTCTCCAGGATCGCGCCCTGGGCCAAAGGCAGGCGCCAAACCGCTGCGCCACCCAGGGATCCCCCATTTTGTAATTTTTGAATGGACCAAATATATATAGATGATGTATTGTGGGTATTTATGAATTGAATAAAATTCTTTGTATATCAAAAGTGACTGGATCTAAAACAATCTCATGTGAGTGGGGGGAAAGCACCAAGGGGAGAAAGTCCTAGGAGCTGGGTCAAAAAGACAGGGGTAGTCAGTAAGGTGCTGTAGCAGGTGCTGCTGGTGGTTGCCCATACACTTGCAGACAGCTCCAGGTAACTCTGAAGCAAGGTGAGGCAGATGATGAATAAATACTCTATCTTTCTTACTTCTAGTAGGATAGTTCTGGCCAGTGTTCCACACAGACGCTCAGAGGGATCCTAGTGGGATGGAGCCCAGTGGCACAGAACTGTAATACACTCATTAAAGACCATTATCTTAGTTCTTTTGGGCTGCTTTAGGAAAATGTCACAGATTGGGAGACATATAAAGAATAAATAATTATTTTTCACAGTTCTAGAAGCTGGGAAGTCCAAGATCAAGGTGCTGGCAGATTTAGTGTCTGGTGAGGACCCTCCTCCTGTTTCAAAGAGAGCCTTCTCATCACTGCTTCCTCAAATGGCAGAAGGGATAGGGATCTTTCTTTTTCTTTTTCTTTTTTTTTCTTTTTATTTTTTTGACAGGGATCTTTCTTATGCCTCTTTTATAAGAACACTAACCTCATTCATAATAACAGAGCTCTCATGACCTAATCAGCTCCCAAGGGCCCCACTTCCAAATATCATCACATTAGAGATTAGATTCCAGCATATGAATTTTGGGGAGACACAAAGATTAAATCAATGGCAATCATTTACTGCTTGTCTTTCCTTTCCTGTCTTATTTCCATGCCTCTTCACAGTATTTTTGGGGATCTATTTTCTAATAAACTGCTTGCACCTAAATTCTTGTCTTAGGATCTGCTTTTAGAAGAACCCAAACTGTGGTAAGCAACCTCTAAGATGATCCCAATGATCCCTGTTTCCTGGCACTCATGTTCTTGTCTAATCCTTCCCCTTGAGTGTAAACATGAATTGATAGTTTGCTTCTAATGAATAGAATATGCTGGAAGTAAAGATATGTGACTCCTGAGCTTAGGTTATAAGAAGACTGTGGGCTTTGTCTTGGGAGCTCTCTTTCACTCTTGTTTGGATTTCCAGACTTTTCCCGGAAAAATAGCTGCTGAAATACTCAGACTGAAATCCTTATAGTTAAACAAATCTAGAAGAAAGAAAGCATCTTTTAAATGTTCAGAAAATGTCTTGGAATTGAATGTTTCTGGCTACCCTGGGTCATAAGCTCAGCCATGACCAGAGGAATTGGTATGACCAGAGAATATAATACACAAACTAGCCAGGCTAGGTCCAAGGTACACTTCTGTTGTGTAGAGAATGGGCTGTCCTACCTAAATAATATGGATTGAACAGGTGATTCCCCAAAACAATATCAAGTTGACGTTAACAGAATAAAGGATAGTGGATAATGGACAGAAAACAAACCAAACAACTAATCAAACAAACAACCAGTCAAACAAAAAACAAAACAACTACAGACAACGAGACATCTCCATACAGTGGGGAATCAGAAATGTGGTTGAGAATATTCAAGATCACAGTTGGAAGAAAGATGATAGTATGAGACAAGTTTGGAGGACAAGATGTTAACAAGCTAATTCAAGAAATTACAGAGAAAAGGGAAGAGTTGAAAGGACTGTAAGGTATGATCATGACAAAGATTATGTACAGAGAGAATGTGTCAGGATTCTCTGATCAACTCCCCACCCCTACCCCTCTTCTACCCTACACATGAATCTTTGGACTGTGCTTACTACGGACCACTGAAGGCTAAAGGAACTATTCATGGATGGACAAAAAGGGATATTTGATATAATATTTTTGTAACCATATGCATCTTTCCCCAGAAATTACTCATTCACAAAAGTGACATGAATAGTCACTGCTATTATCTGTGCATATTAGTACAGTGATCATTTATTTTCAGTTTCTCCTTAACTGAACAACTAATATAAACCATAAGTAGTATGGAATGATACCAATCCAGACACACCCTAACACTAGATGCAAAACTGAAGTTGCAGAGTAGACATTTGGGACTCTATATGTCAGCAACTCTTCCAGTGCCTATGAAAAAGCATTAACTTGAAGAGTTATTCAATTTGGGATTAGCAGATGTTGAGCATCTGCATGCTATTCACACCCTTATTATCCTGGACATAATTAAGTTGCATTACTTCATCTGAGAATCATCACCCTGACAAGGCAGTTACAGAGGGAAGATGGTGGATCCCACTGACAACAGTATGATGGCCTTTTTGGGGTGGCCTAAAAAGCAGGGAATAATAAGAGGCATTTCGTATTTCTTGCATTTCTGTATAATTTCTTCAGAATGTGTTTTGACTGCCTTCCCCCAACCACTGCCCTGTCTCAGAAACCCTAGTTCTTCTCATCTTTTGTTCAACAAGCTTTTCTTCATTCTCCTCCTTGGTCTTCATCTATCTAGTGTTTTTCAACATCTGCATTATTGACATTTTGGAACAGGTAATGCTTTGTTGCAGAGGACTGTTGTATTCATTGCAGGATGTTTAGCAACATCTCTGGCTTCTGCCCACTAGATGCCAGTAGCATCCCCAGGCATCTGGGTGGGGAGGTACCGGAAGGGGAGGGGGCAAATTGCCTGTAGTTGAGAACTACTGGCTAATGCTACTTATCTTCCTGAGGTGATAGAATTGATAACTGTGGCTTTAACTATCATCCTTGCCGATGGTTCCCTTATCTGTATCTTTGTCCCAGCATGCCTCAAATAGGACACCTCCATCTGACTGTTCCTTTCGCATCCATAATGGAACCCATCTAATACCAAACTTTCTTCTTTCCCTAAATCTCCTTTCATTTTCATCCCCACCTCCTCCTCTTCCTCCTTCTTCTTTGCTATCTTAGTTATAGGCGACACTCCATTTTCACTTTGCCAAACTAGAAATCTCTGGGTTATTATCTGATTTTTCTTGATAATATATATTCAGGAGTAGATCTGCCTTTGTGAGATCTAAAACTCACACAGTTTGAGGAAAATTTTTTTTCAAAGATTATAAACTTATAGATCAGATACAGGGACTTGGAAGGGGCTGGTGCAAAGAAGGGAACCCAAAGCCTATATTTTATTGGTTTCATTACTAATCCACCTTTGTATTGACTAGGTTTCTAAAGATTTTATTTACTTATTTGGTAGAAAGAGAGAAAGTACAAGCAGGAGGAGTGACTTTTCCTCCTGGAAGAAGCAGGCTTTTCACTGACCAGGGAGCCCCCCACATGGGGCTCCACACGGGGATCATGACCTGAGCCACCCAGATGCCCCAATGTATTGACTATTCTAATATAAGTAAAGACAATTCACTCATATAAATATTTTTTATTCAATGAAAAGAACAGCAGGCTTCCATGATTAATTGAGGAAATTTTTGTCTAATAAAGAAAAACTTTTATAAAATGTCTACGTTGTGTCAAGCATTTTTTCCTCATTTAATTTCCTTTGCTACCAATGAGGAAGGTATTAATCTACTATTGTGGTTAAGAGCATCTCCTTAGAGGCCACACTGTCTTAGCCTGACATGTGGTTTTGCTAACCTACCATGTGACTGCACAAATCACTTAGCCAATCAGAATGTCATTGTTCTCAACTATGAAATGCAGATAAATTTTAGTGACTACCTCACTGAGTTGTGAAAGGTTAAATTAGTTACTATGTACAAGACACTCAAAAGAGTGCTTAAGATATAAGAAAGACATGAATACAAGCTATTATTATTTTGCTGATAAGAAAACCAAGGCCCAGAAATTAGATAACTAACCCAAGGTGATATGTTAAGAGTGGGAGAGAAATAGGAAATTGAACTTGAAAGCTTGGGGTTTTTCTACCACATCAATTCCCCACTATAACCTTCATGAGTTTTGGGCAGGATTACATATGCTACTGCTGATTCAATTGTTTTACATATTGTTACACCAATATACAGAGATTATAAGGGAAGAACAAAAACAAACTAGAAAGTGGATGTTTGGAGGTTTGGTTTTAATAAAAATAGTTTGGAATTAGAAATAAACATAATGAGAGAAATAGAAATAAATTTATACTCTGAAAACTATAAAATCTTCTTTAAAATTTTAAGAAAACCCAACTAAATGGAAAGGAATCCCATGTTCATGGATTGAAAGACTTGAATTGTTAAGATGACAATTCTCCCCAAATTGGTCTGCAAATTTAATGAAATCCCTATCAAAATCTTTGCAGTGTTTCTTGCAGAAACTGACAAACTGATTCTAAAATTCATATTGATATGGAAAGGAACTAGAATGGCCAAACAATATTGGGGAAAAAACAGAGTGAAGTTGGAAGACTCACATTTCCCAGTTTTATACAACGGAAGAAAATATTTGAAAATTACATATTTGAGGGGGATCCCTGGGTGGCTCAGTGGTTTAGCGCCTGCCTTTGGCCCAGGGTGCGATCCTGGAGTCCTGGGATTGAGTCCCACGTCGGGCTCCCAGCATGGAGCCTGCTTCTCCCTCTGCCTGTGTCTCTGCCTCGCTCTCTCTCTCTCTCTCTATATATATATATATCATAAATAAATAAATAAATCTTAAAAAAAAGAAAATTATATATTTGATAAGAAATATGTATCTACAATATATAAGAACCACCCAATTAAAAAAATGGGCAGAGAATCTGAATAGACATTTCTCCAAGGGAAATATACAAATAGCCAATATACACATGAAAAGATGTTTAACATCTTTAGTAATTAAGGTAATGTAAATCAAACCCACAATGAGATTTCACTTCATGAAATTCACTAGACTGCCTATAATAAAAAAGATAAAAACAAATAACAAGAAATTGGAACCTCAAACATAGGTTCCAACTGAAAACCTGAAACCTGAAATGGTGTAGCAGCTTTGAGAAATAGCCTGGCTGTTCCTCAATAATAAGTTAAGTTACCATATGACCAAGTAATATAGATATAGATATAGATATAGATATAGATATATACAAATATATGTTCGCATAAAAACTTGTACGTGGATATTCATAGCAGCACTATTCAAAATAAGTGATGTGATGAGCACCTGGTATTATACTATATGTTGGCAAATTGAATTTAAATTAGAAAAGCAGGGATCCCTGGGTGGCGCAGCGGTTTGGCGCCTGCCTTTGGCCCAGGGCATGATCCTGGAGACCCGGGATCGAATCCCACATCGGGCTCCCGGTGCATGGAGCCTGCTTCTCCCTCTGCCTGTGTCTCTGCCTCTCTCTCTCTCTGTATCTGTCATAAATAAATAAAATATTAAAAAAAAAAAATTAGAAAAGCAACAAAAAGACCCCCAAAATAGTCAAAAGTGGAAACTATTCAATACCAACAAGCTGATGGATAAATAAAATGGGTATATTGATACAATGGAATATTACTCAGCAATTAAGGGAAATGAAGTACTAACATGTGGCACAACATGGATGAACCTTAACATTATGCTTAGTAAAATATACCACTCGCCAAAGTCCACACATTGTATAATTCCATTTATATAAAGTATCCATAATACGCAAGTCCTATATAAACAGAAAGCAGATTAATGGTTGCTTCGGTCTGGGAGAGAGGTTTGGGGAATTTGCTGAAGTTGGATATAAATTGCAGGTTCCGAACTCAATCTTGACTGATTCAGCAGAGACTGCTATTTTCACTACTACTAGAAACTTTGGGGAATTTCTGACTGTTAAAATCAAGGACTGTCTTCCCACACTTTCTGTATACTTAGACCTCTCAACCATGTTAGAGAAGTATAGGAACAGTTGCTCAACTTACTGGTCAGTCTGAGGATATCATGGAGCCATAGAATCATAATATTTTAAATATTAGCTTATCTTACTACTTCTAGACACAAATGAAGAACCACAACTCCATGGGGATTGCACATGATTATTGCTATTATTATTACCTGAATATGGCTTTCCCAGAAGCTGCTGAAGTAGCCAGGTGACATAACCTGGAGCAAAGTTTGACCAGTTGGGAACAGCATATGGGAAGGGAAGGCAGAAATATTCTCTTTCCATCTCATTCTGTGTACTGTTCTGAAGTTCAATAGGCTATCCAGAGAATTCCAGCCAAGTGACCAGCTGGGAGTCTTTGTGGGGCACGGTCATCTTGTATTTACCTCTCGTGCTTCTCTGTCTCGCTTCTTTTTCCTCACTTCTTCCTCTGCTCCAAATATTTTAATTGTCAATTAAGCATTAATGCTTAGCCCTTGCTTCAACTTCTGTTCTCCAGAGAAACTGGGCTAAGACAAAAATCGTCAGTGTGTATCCAGCTATCGATAAGGGAATATTCTAGTGCCAGTTCTGTTCATATTCTAGTCCTTTGTTGATTAGTTTTCTTTGAGAGGTGAGAATAGCAGGATTTAGGAATCAAACCTCATCCTGAAATTTTAATTTATCACGTATGTTTTCTCTCTTTCCTATGGTGATTGGATCACCTTACAGGGATTTCTGCTCTATTTATTTTGAAATGCCAGTTGCGAATCATGTGATCTTTTGCATGCATTTCTACTTTGGGTGATTGATTTAGTTGTTTTATGGAATCAAAATAATCACCATACTTAATTCAGCAAACATTTTATGCAATTTGTATGTGACCAGGTACCACAGCCATAAAAGATAAAATATAGTTTCTGTCTTGCTAGAAACTCCAGTGCAGTAAAACTGGACAGAGATACTTTATTTTTCTAAAAAAAGATTTATCTATTTATTATAGAGAAAGTGAGAGAGAGCATGATGGGAGAGGGGCAGAGAGAGAGAATCTCAAGCAGACTCTCCACTGAGCACAGAGCCCTACATGGGGCTCAATCTTGTGACCCTGAGATCATGACCTGCTGAAATCAGGAGTCTGTTGCTTAACCGGCTGAGCCACGCAGGCACCACTGGACAGATATACTTTCATCCAAAATGACTGAAAAATGACTAGTAGTGGAACAAATACAGAGGAATGGGCCAGTGGGAGAGTGATTAACCCCAACTGGTCAAAAAGGGTAATGACTTGTAGAGTAGATGGTGATCAGTCAAGCACTGAAATATGTGTATGAATACAAAAGATAAAAGTGGGACAGATGTGCAATGTAGGTGTAGAATGAATAAATGTAAGTAGAGAAGAGATTGCAGAGTGGATTTATGGAAAGGGGACCCTTGGAGCATAGAGTTCATGTGTGAATCTGTTGTGAGGTGGTCAGACTTAATATGGTGAGTAATAATGAGAAATATCCAACATCTAACTCATAGAGAGCTGCAACTGCCAGACTGAGGATTTAAGAAGTTATGTGGATGAATTTGGAAGACATTGAGGTGCTTAGGTAAGGAGGTGATATAATCATGTCTGTGCTTTATAAAGATAACTGTGTGCATGATGAACTGGTGAGGGAAGAGTCTGCAGGCAAAAAGAGCCATTAAGAGCTTAAGGCAGCAATTCAACTGATGCTGATTTATTGTTGTGGCAGTGGACATGCCAGCATATGAATTTACAGAAAGGAAAAAATAAGAAAACTTAAAAATTATTTTGTGAATTTGGGCAGGAGAAATGGAACGTTGATTAGCACACATTATTAGCTGAATTCATTAGATGGTAGTCTTATTAAACAACCTCATTGTGAGGAAGTTAAAATGTATTTGGCCCTGATGGCCATCTGGTGAAACTAGTTTATAATCTTTGATAGTTTTACCACAAAAGGGGTCATTACAAGGAGGGTATTCTCAAAAAAAAAAAGAAAAAAAAAAAAATCCGAAAAGGCAAACAAACAAACAAAACCCCATCAAAACAATAAACAAAACCCAAAAAACAAAAAAACCTGGTCTAGATGATTAAAAAAAAATTTAGAGCTGCTTTCCCCCTAAGGTCTATGAATATTATGCACATAGGTATTTTCTGGTCTTATAATGTTCTGTGTAGTCCTTCCTCCAAAGAAATCATCTTTCCTAGAAATATTTCACCTTATCTTTTATTAAGGAGTTTTTTAATTTGTATAAATATAAGCATAATTGTATAAAGACCTCTCAATTGTTCCTCACCCAGTTTTTAAAAGTATCTACTAATGGCCAATCTGTATCACTGATTCTCCCATACATCACTCTGCCCCACTCGAATATTACTTTGACGCAAACCCTAGACATCATCTTCCGTCTTTGACTATTTCTGTTTCTCTAAAAGCTAAGAATTCTTTAAAAAAACTTATCTGCACACCTAAATATTAGCAATGATTCTTAAAAATAGTAAGTATTCAAACTATTTATTTGTTTTTACTGTTTCAAGTAAAATCCAAATAAGGTCCACACATTGCAATTAGTCAATATATCTCTTAAATCGCTTTTAAATCTATGGGGTTTCCTTCCATTTCTTTTTTTTCCCCCCTTGCAAGCAACCAGAAAAGCTATTTGTCTTTTATAATTGCTCAGTGTCTGGTGATCTTATGCATTTCTTGTAAATTGGTAGTTGAATCTAGAACAGTGATTCTCACTGTGAGGGGACAGGGTGATTTTGTTCCTCTCTCCAGGGGACATTTGGTAGTGTCTTCAGAGATCTTTGGATTTCATAACACAGGGATGTCCTGGCATCTAGTAAGTAAAAGCCAGAGATGCTGCTAACCACCGGCAATGCAGACAATGTTGTGGGGACACCATCCCCCACTACACACACAACAAGGAATTATCTGGCCTAAAAAGTCATTTTGAGGTTGAGAAACCCTGATCTAGAGTCTTGGTCAGATATAAGTTCACATTTTTCCAGCAAGACTACTCTAGCAATGTTGAGTGCTTCCTTCTGGTTGTTAGTGATGCAAGGATCTGTCGATAATCAACATCCAGAAGCACTAATTCAGAAGTATGAATTCATTAGAGTTTGCAAAATGATAATATTCTAGTTGTACAATTTCTTCTTCATTTATTAGCTGGAAAAATTCTTTTTTTTTTTTCTTTTTTTTTTTTGGAAAAATTCTTTAAAGAGAAATTTCCCCTCATCTGCTATTTGGTTGCCCTGAGAGATGATCGAAAATATTAAAGTCTGTTGAATATCTTGCAAGATATGTTTTCTTTCTCAAGTACTTAGATTCAGTTCTAAAGTAAGTGGAATGATATAGACAACATCAAGATTAATTGGATATACAAACCTTTCCTTTTTAGTCTTCCTAGACAATCTATTAGAGTATTTCTACTGAGATTTTCTTCCCCTCAATAACTTTAGCTGTATTTAAAGTTAATGAGCTTTTACAATTAGAGCCACAGATATTTAGCCTTTGGATAACATTTGGATGAATCAGGGTGTATCTAATTACTCTGGATAAATTCTTAAGAGGCTGAGAAGATTCTTTACTCAGAACAAGCACAACTTAAGTTGGAGTCACGTAGTAGACATCATTCCAAACAATATGCAAACTACCTTTGAGAAACCTCAGATGTGGCTGAGAGTTTAAGAAATGCATGCAAAGGAAAGCAGAGAAATTATTATTCTTTTCAATAGTGACCTGTCAATTCTACAACTAGACGACAAAAGTAGCAAAATTTACGGCCTGAGTGTTCACAAAGCAATTGTGGTATAGTCATCAGGAGGACCCTCACTCACTGACTTATCATTAGACTGACTCCAGGCATAGCCAGACTCAGATGTCCAAAACAAACAAACAAACAAACAAAAAAACAACAAAACAAAACAAAACAAAAGTCAGAAATATGTTCTAGAATGAGTTCTTCAATGATCTGGCTAGAGTCAAGTGCCCATCCTTGAAGCTGTCACTATGATTAGGATGAGTGAATACTTTGACCTGGCCTGGTTCTTGTGGCCACTTCTAGAGCCACAAGATAGCATCAGCTCCACCAGAACTACACAGACTGAGAAAGTAGGCAAATGATGTCACCAAGGAGCTTTGGGTAGTCAGATAAAATAGATGTCTATTATACTTTGGTTTTATGGTCTTTCAACTTTTACACTCTACTTACCAAGCATCTTACTGCATTTTTATTTGCTTTTTGTATTTCCTTTACATAGAGAACCAAGGAAAAAAAGGTATTCAACAAAGATATTAGCTGTTTCCTGAAATTTCAATATTTTAATTATCAACTCGCCAATTATGTCCTAACATAATTTAGTAAATTAGCCTTCATGCAGTGACAATTGTTGAAATTATAATTTTGCAATTCTTTTCCGAGAATTTCAGTTCACAACTGGATCTCCCTATCAAGACATTTTATTTATTTCAATAATTACAGCATATCATTAAGAACACGGGGGAAAAAATCTTTGCATGTGTGTGTTTGCACACGCATATGTGTTTCATTAAATTTTGGAGGAGAAATTTAAACTTCCTCTCTACTTAAAGGTAACCACAGGAAATTCTTGAATTTTATACTTTATTAATGTGAGTATTTTAATTATTTTCTTTAGTAGAGATATTAGGGAAGGTATTTCTAGCATCAAAAATGGAAATAGAAAACAAGTTTGAAGCACTTACTAAAGAGGGAAGGAAAAAGACATTTTAAGATGGTAGTGTATTTTGCAGAATTCCAATAGGCATTTACTAAACATTTATTGAAGGTGGAAATTGGGCTGCATGTGATCAGAAAAGTTTACAGCTCTGATTTTTCAGCTGGAGGAGATTCCCAGTGACTTAGGTCACTCTTAACACCCTTGTAGAAACATGCATGTTTCTACAGGGTACTACAGGGTACTGTAGTAGCATCTGTCACATTCTACCTGGATTTCCCCAGTGAAAATGGAGCCACTTATCCCCCCTGCTTTCTGGGGTGGTGGCTAATGTCTCACAGCTGGGCAATTCCCTAAGCTTTGCTCTCAGCTGAGAGGCACTGGTAAAAGTTATGCTTTCTCCCTCTGGGCAGCCCACATCAATGGCTGCTCATGTGGTGCTGTGATTGTCTTAGTTTGAGACCTCTCTGAAGGACTAACCTCTCTTCAGCATTCCCTGTTGAATTGGCTAAACCTCAGCTGAAACTACATCATGGTTCAACTTGTCCATGTGTCCAGTCCTGCTTCCCTGACTTCCTTACAGTTGTTACCAAGAGCATTGTTTCCTCAATACACTTATTTTGAAAAGATTTAATTAATTAGTTTATTTATTTATTTATTTATTTATTTATTTATTTATTTATTGGGAGAGAGAGAGAGAGCATGAGTTGGTGGGGAAGGACAGAGGAGAAGGAGAAGCAGACTCCCTGCTGAGCAGGGAGCCTGATGAGGGGCTTGATCCCAGGATCCTGAGATCATGACCTGAGCAGAAGGCAGACACTTAACCGACTGAGCCACCCAGGCGCCCCTCTCAATAAAATTCTTATATGCGAATCTCCATCATAGCGTCTGTGTCCTAGGGCTCTCATTCTCTCACAGTTGGTACCAGGCTTGGTTTTTCAAAGCAGATTGTGAATGAGATTTTGGAGTCGGATCTGTGCTTCTCTGATTGGCAATGAGGATGCCATCACTGACAATATTAGTATTATTCGGATTAATAGCCCCTGGAATATGTTACAGTAGAATTTTAAAGACTTTCACCATTGCTGAACCTGGAGGGACATCTGTGGAGGGAAATGCAGGGCTCGTGCAATATTTCTAGCTTAACACTATGCATGTGGGGATGGGATGGAGAGAGGTAGTTCTTGCAAGAGCTAAGAAATTAAATGGATATTTCCTGGGATAATCAGTACATTGGGGAAAGTATAATAAATGCCTGGGAGTGGTTAATCATCAGTTTAAGGTTAAATGTGAAAATCAGGGGCCTTTGGCAACTAGAAAGAAGCTCTCACCTCCTGTAGCTGGAGGACAAATAAAGCTGAGGACTAGGCCCATGAGTTCACTGACCTTTTTCTTGTAAGTTCCATCAGGAAAAGAGACCAACTAGAATCCTGGAAGAGCTGATTCCAGATGGAGTGAATTTATTCAAGGAAATGAAGGGAACTATGTGATACAAGGGGTAGGCTGTAGTACATACTGTGTGGCACAGCCCCTTTCGGAAATAAATTCCTGGGCTCCAGTCACCAGGAGCATTCTTGTTGAAGGGTCACAGCTGAGGCTCCTCTCAGGCTTGCCCTAAGCTGAAAGGAACTGCTTCTCCTCAGTCTATATCTCTTTCCAGGATGCAGTTTAATTCAATAACTGGTTTATACAGGGGGAGGAGGACAAATTTTGTGGCTACCAAACAAGCAAACTAACAAAAAGAAAAAAAAAAAAAACACTCACTCTGAATGAAGCATTGAATGCCGTTATCTATAGGGCCGCTAGCGTCTTCTAACGGGTCTCATTGGATTAGTCTGTTCTGTTCTATGATGCCATGATTTAATATTAGGTGTAAACAAGTAGTGAAGACATGCAAGTGTAATACAGACCAGGGCTTTTCAAAGGTATTTTAAAGTAATGAAACTTTCTTTCTGCTCCAGACTTTTTGGGGGGTTTTTTGGAAGGGAGAGAAGAATTCCTATATATAATAAGGCTGTACATGGATTTCCTCTAGTTGGTCGATTTCTTTTATCCCCTCCTATGAGTAGTTCAAAATTTGGGTAGCAGGCACTCCTTTGACCTTGTCTCCTACTACTTTTTCTCCTCTACCCTTGCTCCCTTACAGTGGCTTTTGTAGTATGTTGGAAGATTCTTAATTCTCCACAGAGCAGTATTTATAAATCACTGTTCAAAATAACATGATAATCCTACAGAAGTCATTGAAACACTGGATGGGGTGTTGAAACTGTGAGTCCTTCATTTCTCCAGGCTTTGATTGTGTACCACTTATTACGTCTTCTTCGTCCTTTATTCTCTATATACCAAACTCCTACTTTGCATTTCTTTGGGAATCTCTTTGCTCTTTAGGTATCTCAGAATAATTAAATTTTTGGTTTGGGTTTTACAGCTTCATGTCAACAAATCTAATGAGATGCTAACCAAGTTTGCTGCCTATTTTGTTCACTTGAAATCATAAACAGACATCATGAATATCTTAGTAGTTACTGATGAAAATGTCCTAACAATTTCTCTTAGAGATAATCAGATTTTGTAATGAGTTTGGACAGAGAGAGATTACATGACTTGTTTGTCACATAATTAAGTGGCAGAGCTGGGGTGGAATACAGGGTCTTCATCCTCTCAGTCAAAATTTTCCGGTATTCCATGTTAAAGTACTCTGGCAAATGAATTTCAATTTATTTCACCAACCATTGCGTTTGCACCCCATTAGACCAAAGTAAAAGAAATGTTAAAAAGAAAAATAAGATCCATCCCAAAGGTCTAACACATCTATCTTCCTTTTTCTATATCCCCTCCATGTCCTCTTTCATACACATAGTACTTTTTAAAATTTTTATAATTCTTGCAAGAGAGATCTCCTCCTCCCATTTCTGCCATAGCTTCTTTTTTTCCTCATCTCCTATTTCTTTCCCTCCTTTCTTTTTTCCCACCCTCCTTTTCTCTTCTTCTCTGTTCACTCAAGTCTCAGTTGACAGCACGCCATGCTGAAAGAGGTTATTTTGAAGCAACCAAGGTCTGTCTTCTGGATTTCCCTTTTTCTTAAACAAAGGGAGTAAGAGGAAGTTTTCAAGTAATCAAAATCAATCCTTTCTCCTGCATGACAATCTTGAGAAGTGAAAGAACAAATCTGCCTATGATGATCAGGGATTTGGGAGTGAGGATAGGAGAAATAGATAAATTAACAAGTGTCTCTTGAGATTTGGAAGAAAGAAGTTTTATCAGGTGGGTTAGGTTGGCCACAACCAAAGCCTAAAGGCTGTAAATTCCTGAAATCTCATCTGCATGAGGGTAAAAACATGAAAGTGTCGGGGAGTTGAAACCAAAAGACTATGACTGGCCTCAGAGAAGATGGAGACAGAAGATGGTTCTGTATCAGTGAGGAACTAGTTCTGCCCCAGTCTTGTTCTGGGTAAACAAAGAGCTAAGTGTACCATGGACTTGTATGCTTGGGGCTCAGGCTACTAGTGAATGCATTCTCTCAAATGAACATGACATCAGATATTTGTCTTCCCTTGAAGAACTTGCTGCGATTAGAACAGCAATCATCTAAGAGTTCCAACAGCTGTAATGTGGCCTTCACGGTCAGGAACAGAGCATGGGAAATGCAGCTATATCCTGAAAACAATATTCACCTCCCTCCTCCTAGATACCCCTTCAGTTTCCTTGGTATTTGGCAATTTCCAATCATCTCTGCTCAGAAGTAGCAATCCTTCCTATAGCCTGAATTTTCTACTTGTGACAATTTGGCTACACAGCTTCCAATGGGCATTGCTGTAATTCCACCATAGCCCTTTTCTCCATCAACGTTGGCTCATGAGGGAATTGGGACTCTGAACTTTTATAATGCCACTACTCTGGGCATCTTTGTGCCCTGTGGGGATAGGTGGGTGAGGTGATGAACAGAACATGGAGACCAAGGACTATCTCCATTTTGCTGGAGAATCCCCATTGTCAAGTGTTATTGGAAAGCAAACATCACTTTGGCCCTTCTGACACCTACTGGAGCAGATTTCCCCTTAGCTACTTTCTTCTGGACATGGCCAGAAATGACAAAGTTATATTCTGTAGCCAGCAACCTTCAGCCACAGGCTGCAGCAGCACATGGAGAGATGACTGACACACACCAGACTTCTTCTATCTCTCAGATGCTGAAAAGCCTTTGCAAATCTCCAGTTCTGTAATGGGAATGGCTTGAGGACTTGGTAGACTAGCCTGGACTTTGTAACACTACTGGCCAAAGAGATCTGACCAGTATATGTGAATTGCATCCCAAATCATACAATGGGATACCTTAACTAGGCTTGCATTCCACTGTTTCACTTACTTGTACATCATTAACATTTCCCATATTGCAACATGGTTTTGTATATTTGTTTAGTGAATGGCCTTCATAATTACAATTTGATTGCAGCATAATGTTTCCCTTAAGAGGATGTGCCATAATTTGTGAGGCATTCATTGATTGCTGGACATTTAGGTTTTTTCCAATGTTTCATGATTAGAAATAATGTTGCAAAAAATATGCCTATTGCTTCTCTTCTTATTTTAAATCATTTCCTTAGTGTACATTCCCAAGAGTGAGATTACCGAGTCAAAAGTGTAAACATTTTAGTTAAACAAGTCTAAAGGGAAAAACACATTCTATATGCTTGAAAAGTAAACTATGAATCTGGAAAATACCAATTGACTGGGTCTTAATCTTTGCCCCATTTGATTTAATTTGAAATAAAGGTAAACTTTCTTTTTCTATAACTGAATCTTAGGAATTAGCGTCAACCACATAGGCTCTACCTACCGGCTGACCAAACTGACTCTAACTGTAGGGCTGTGATACAGCATAACAGAAATTATCTTGCCCTTGGGTTCAGTACAACATCCAATTGCATTATCATTTTCCGAGTAAATAGCTCTTGTCATCCCTAACTACAGCTGTGTGAAACCAGCGGCGTCCACTTGGCAGTGAATCACATACCAAAGTGTTACTCAATTATTATCCAGAAATAAAACTTAAATCACTTCTCCTGGCTAACTGAGTGTAAGGTACTTTTTATTTACTGAAGGGTGAAATCATACCTTTCAAGCAAGCTTTGGTTTCAAGTGTCAGTTGTCTGATAGGGGAAGGTATTTTGATGGCCTCAAAATATAAGGTGGACACACAAAGCTTTCTCTTTTTTTTTTTTTCCCCCCCATGGTTTTTGGCATTCAGAATGTAATCCTGGAGCTTCACCTCAAGGCAAATTCCACACTTACCTTACCATTTCCCTCAGGAAAACCCATTTCACAATAGTTATACTACAGTGGTATTTGCTTCACTTCAACAAAAATTTATTGAGTGTGTACGTAGCAGGGCGTATGGAAAGAATATGGCTTGAGAATCATGCTGACCGGCTGTGTATTCATGAAAAATGTATGCAATTTCTCTAAATCCCAATGCCTTCATTTATTAAGTGAAAATAATAATACCTTTTTCACAAGTGGGAAGTACAAATAATATACAAAATAGGAAGTTCTTGGCATGCAATAGGCACTCAATAAATGACAGTTCTTTTTCTTGGGGTCTATATGGAATACAAAATTGCAAGACAGGGTTCCTGCTTTCAGAGCCTACAGAAGGGCAGATATGAGCAGGTAAATACAAGTAGCTAGGATACAAAAGTCTATGACAAATGCCATAAAAGAGAAACAAGTTTGAAGGGAAACATCCAGGGGAGACAACAGAGACGACCTAGAGAGAGGCTATAAAAAATAGTAAAAACAAACGAGTCTGGATTCAGAGATTCTGGTTTCACAAGACTCCAAATTCTTTGAGACTGAATTTCTTTATCTAGAAATGAAGGAAGTCAATTAATATTAATAGGGTTTGGAAACAAATGACATCATGTATATGAAATCTCTTTGAGCCTTACATCCTTTGCATTTGTTAGTAATTGCAATAATGATAATTCCAAATTCAACTCTCTGGAAACCCTTTATGGAGGTAGTGGCATATGAAATAGCTGTTAGAGAATGGATTAGATGTTGATCACATGTAAGAACTGGCTGAGGGAGTAGCTTAAGTAAAGGTTTGTGAGAAAGAAAACACACCATAGGGTGAGTGAATTTAAGTGGAAATAACAGTGAAAAGTGGGTTGGGACCATTTGGGAAAAACTGGATGGTTTGCTAAGCATGTATTTACATTTTATTTTACATTATGGGAAGCTCTTAAAGTTTTGTGAACTGGAAGCAAAAGCACTCTCATCTCTCTGCTCTCAGAATGGAGTTTTAGAAAAGAATTTTCACAGTGGTATAGAGACCGCACACTCTCCCTCCCCTGTTGAGAAGGAATTTAGAGCACACATCCCAGAATCAACAATTGAATTGGAAGTTGACTTAAAATATTCTGTGGGAGTCTTGAATAACAGCCCCCCCCCCCCAGATGTTCACCTTTTAATCCTCCAAGTTTTGAATATGTCACCTCGTGTGGAAAAAGAGGATTTTGCAGGTGCAATTAAAGATCTTGAGATGGGGATAGTGTCCTAGAGTATCCAGGTGGGCCCAGTGTAATCACAAATGTCTGTAAGAAAAAGGCAGAAGTGTCAAAATCAGAGAGAAGAGAGGTATGCAGCAGAAATTGGAGTGAAGTGCTTTGAAGGTGGAGGAAGGGGCCACCAGTCAAGGAATGTAGCTTCTGGAATCTAAAGGAGGACCTGATTCACCCTAGAGCCTCCAATAGAAACACAGTCTTTCCAACGCCTTCATTTTAGGACTTCTGACCTCCAAAACTGTCAGATAATACATTTATATTGTTATAAGCCACTCAGCTTGTGGTAACTTGTTATATCGATGACAGAAACTGACACATATCTTCTGTCGTGGTTGTTTTCAGCTTATTTATGAACTCTGTCCCTAATCCACTACCCACACCCACTATAAATCCATTAAAATACCCAAATTTTTCTCTGGGGATTTCTTTGAGAATATAAATGCATATCATTAAAATAAACATTGTCGTACATTCAGATCTGATCTTTAAAAAAAAAATTCAAGATCCATTTGAAAGTGGTACTTTTGCCTGTTTGGTTTTTCTCATCAGCTTGACACTATTTGGAGTCAAGGGAGCCCCTGAATTGGTCACAGCAAGGAGTTTCAGCTTAGGATCAGAGGGGCTGTTCCACAGACACAAAGTTAAATTTCGAATGCTGTTCTTTCCAAATGGTCCCAACCCTTTGCATATACACCTATTGAGAAGACTTTTTTTTTTTTCTATCCAGTGTTCAGCTTGGCTCCTGTACTTCCTGGAATTTGGAGAGGAAAAAAAGTCACTAACTTTTAAGCATAAAGTAATAGGAAACTGGAAAGGGGAAAAACATCACAAACTATGGTGCTTTCAGAACTTACCAGGATTCCTTCGTGGCCATTCTTCTGTATCCCTATCCTCTATGACTTCAGCCAAAAAACATTAAAATGAGTTCCTTATACCGTGCATGGTTTGCAGGTGAGGGTTGTCTGAGCTTTAATTTGCTGTTTGATTCGCCCCAGGATTTTCAGGTGTTGCATGAGGGAGTAAAGTACAGAGTGTACCTTAGTTCTTGGTTGTTAGCCATTGGATGATGGCCATCATATTATTAAACCATCCAAGCACGCTGGGTCTCAACCACAAAATTTAATTTTCCCTACTGCAGGGACTAATCAACTACTATAGACGTAAAGACCTAAAGAGACTGTTTTTATCTGCAACAAATTCCCCCTGCAGACTGAAGTGGAGCTAATTTTAGTTTTGTCTATCCTCGGGGTTACAAACATTGATAGAAGTTCAGCGTGATGAGAAACAGATAAGAGGTGGAATTTATCTGAATGCAATCTGTGACATAAATTAAAGAAAGATGAAAGCTCTGAGGTTCTTCGTAACACCTTGGTCAATAATGTTTGGGGATTCCACTATAGGCAGTTCCCATCATACTTGTTAATATATTTTTACATCCTCTAGGTACCTCTAGGAGCTAATGTCTCCCTATTCCTTTCTGCCATTCCCCAGGAGGATTTTCCTCTTCTCCAACCCATTCCCTTTTCCCTGACACCTCCTCAACCTTCACTGTCATCATAACCTGCTTCTAACCTTCCAACTCTGCACCAGCGGACAGAATCGGTGATACTGAAGTGGAAGCAGGGAAGAGAAGAAAATCAGGTGCACTGGATGCCTGCAATATTGGTCTTGGGCTCTTGTCAGACCTCACATATGACAGAGAACAAGATGTTGGGGCCACTGGTAGCCAAACTCCTCTGATTATCAAGGCATCCCATTATACAATCAAGAATTTTTAATGATAAAAAGTCCTTGTAAATATTCTTAGACCTTTTTAACCCTTATCTTTAAAACTACTTCAAGTACATAAGGCTCCCAAAGAGGTAAATTCATGTTTGACCACGTTAAGGCTGCTACTGAAGCAAAGGGTGCCACATGGCATCGATTGTTCCTAGGCTGATGCAATCAGCATGGAGTAATAAAATGGAATGGGCTGACTCTTGAGGTGGAAAAACTTTTGATTATGCGGATTACACGATCAGAAGCAGCAAATCCATATGGCTCCAAGCCAAGTGACAATTGCAGGAAGGGCACTGCATCTCTTTCAAATATTTAAGGATGATCTCATTGAGACATCAAAGAAATAAATTGTAGCTATAGCAAAGGATTGATTTGATTGCTTTAGGACACAAATTGTTTGGCATAACACCAGAGTTTGGGGGTAAATTCCAAGTATTTATACAGGTGACCCAAGACTTACAGCTGCTTAACTTGTAACTATTGTTCAGGAAACAATTAAGATGTAAGTGCGGGGGTACAGTCAGCAGTATACTCCAGGGAGCTCCTGGGAGGTATAGGGTTTGGGGGGCTGACTAGAAGTCCAACCACAATTTTTTATAATTTCTATTGAAACATATAATCACAGTTCTGTAAAGCCAAGTTAAAAGCTATCTGAGTTTCAAAGCAATCTGTGTTTTGCAATGCCAAACTTGCCCAGGGAAAACAAACTAGTATCTTACTTGATGCAAGTATGTGATACAATTTTTTTTCACTGGAGTGGAAAGTTGATTCTGATTGAGGACTGAAATACCGGTTGACCAGACTGCACTGTCAAGTTTTCCCAATCTGATTAAGAGGCATTTCATTTATCTGAGAGAACAAGTAAGAATCGAATGGCTAATTGGAATAAGGTGGCACTTTACTTCCTTTATACCTTAATGGGTCAAACGTTATGAGGTGTTTGTCTACCATTCCACCTCTCTTCCTTACTTAAGAAAACTCCAGTTTTGTTGGGTAGCCATGTGCTCAGTTCCAGGAGGGGCCTCCTGCTGTAATAAAGAGACACATAAATAACCCTTTCCTCTCTGTCAGTTATTGGTTATAAGGTGGGTATAAGAGCAGTTCTTGTCAATGGGATGATATAAGAAGTATGAAGAAGACTTTTTTCTGCCATCACTTCTTATCGTCCTTCCATTTAGAATGTGCTTCCAAAAAACTTTGATGATTGAAACATCGGCAGCCATTCTGAGATCATCAGGGGAGACCTCTTCCCAGGACTGAGAATACAAAGAACAGAAGCTTAGAAAGAGAGGGGCCTTCATCTATCAGTAAGTCCCAAACACAACTCAGGAATCACCTCTTCTGGCCATCTTATTGTGGAAACAAAGAATGTTTTCTATTTTAAGCAACTTTTGGTTGAGTATTTTGTTGAGTATTATGTGCTTTTATTCAGCAAAAAGCACTCTAGATGATCAACTCAAGAGACCCTTTCTTCTAGGAGGTGGCACCATGGTTTATCATGGAACTCGGAAATCAAAGAAGATTAGAAAGCAGATTTGAGAGCCTTGGGCCAAAGAATCACAGCAATCACCCAAAGGTGTTTTCCTATGGGCAATTATGAGAAAAATTTGAACTGGAGCAATCTTCCCCTTATAAAAATTAACCCAAGTCACAGGTAAGGGAACCACTGAATTCAAGAACTTTTTCAGATAGAGAATTATATTTCACTCTGATATTTTGGAAGGGAAAAGTGAGTGAGAAGTCAGAATTCCTGCAAATGTGTAGGATGTGCTGCCTTAACATTCTATTTAGGTTTTGAAAAGGGTCTCCCTTGCTATTTTTGGAAATATCGTTGGTAAGTTTCACACCTGTATTCCAGGAAGTTGCAACATCTGAATTTTACTTATTAAAATGAGGCATGGTCTCAATTAGCTTCTGAAGAGAGAAAAGCATGAGTAAGATCACTGTGGGTCTCCCAAATGTAAAATTAATCCATGTTACCCTTAACCACAGAAGCCTTTCTTAGACAATCTGAGAAAAGGAGAGGGTGGGAAGAGCAGAGAGGAGATCAGAAGGCGTTTGAGCTAACTAATGGTCCCTTTAAATTCACCGGTTCTGGCAATAAAGGGTGTCCTCCACACCTGTTAAATTTATCAAGCAGAGGCAGGACAGCTTCCATGACTAAGAAAGAAAGCCATTTTGAAGTGTTCATTCAAAATGATTGCTGTCGAGGCTTTACAGGAAACATTAGCTTTAAATGACAATTGGAAATTGAAGAAAGTTGCTACCCAAGAAAACAATTATAAGTATTCTTAATTGCCTGGAAATGGTTTGTCATGCAAAATCGGACCATGCACGATACATTTACATAAATGGCTCAGAGGCACCGATGTTGTAATGCCGCAGAGTCTCTTTGCACACAGTGTTCGATAACACGCTTGAGACTAGGAATCTGACTTGCTTTTCTCTCTCCTCCCCTACCTTCTCCACCACCTCTTCATGCTTTTTGAGGCCGGGAGGGATGGAGGGAAGGAAGAGCAAGCATAAAATAACTGCAAAGAGTCAGTGACTGCTACTCAATGTATTTTATTATTTCAGGAATTCATTCAAAGCCGGTCTGCAATTACATTTAAAACAGGAGAATAATGGGCTATTGACATGTATATGGTTTTAGAAATATAAGGCCTCATTTTCTCAGCTGGAATTTCCCCTACAATGTGCATTTGCATTACATTAGAGATGCTCTTTTGGAAAAGGAGGATCACATGCATTCAGACATTTTGACATTATCTGGGTCAGAGGCAACATTTAAAAGCAATAGCCCTACTAGTACCAAAGCTCTCTTGCAGGCAAGCATTGCAGTGCATTAGAGAAAAAGGAGGCGAGCCCTGAGCGTCTCCCTGCATTGGCCATGTTTTATGACATACCTGCCTAACCCAGACATTAATCTACTGAAGATGAATTGGCCTGGTCATGGTCCTCTGCTAACCTTCAACGGCGTGTACATTACCTAAATTGAAATCTGCACTTTTTCATGCCACGTGTGGTTTGATGTGATGGTCCAAGGAATGTAGGGTGCATTAGAATTGGTTTTTATGTGAAGAGAATCTCCCCTCCTATTTACCTTTCAGCAGGGCAGCTGCAGGCTTTCCTGCTCACTTGACAATGAAGGCATTATTCTCTACTGCTTCACCCAAGAGTAGCTACTCTGGCCGGCTCAAAATTGCGTGGCCCTGGTCAGGTATGTAAGCAACCCAGTGCCTTTCCTGTTCCCAGAAGTGCCAAAGGCATAATGAAAAAGGAATGCAGAAGTTTTCACCTGTTGTAACTGTCTAATAAAGCCCTGTACAATGAATTCTTTGTCATCTTCCAAGAAGAGGTCAGTTGTAGGTGTCCGTGATTACATGAGTACTTTATGTGAACAGAAAGACCTGTATAATTGGTGTGATATGACCAGTAAAATCTCATCAAAGTTGCACAAGATGTCTATAATTTTCTAATCCCTCACGTCCTGGTTCCTCAGACATGACACTCTTTATTTACCCTGCATTTACACTTCTTCCCAGAATGGGCAGGGAAACTAGACTCGTACTGGTCCCTCTATAATTACTGTAATAAGTTGGGGGAAACTAGGAAACAGTGAATCCTTGTGAAACTGTTTTCCTTGAATTTTCTGTTCTTCTGCAGGTTAAAATTGAAAGAATAAACGGACACCACAGGGCTCATGAGCACAGGCTTTATGGGCAGATAACCTGTGTTCAAATCCTCCTCCTCCAGTTATTGGAGATGGGTGGCCTTTGAGCTTAATTTCCTCATTGGCAAACAGGTGATAATAATGAAGATCAGATGGGTTTCTGTGATCATTCATTCATTCAACAAGTACATAGAAAACAGTTCCATGTACCAGGCACTCTATGTGCCTCCAGCTATTGGGGATAGACTGCTGGTATCTTGTTTTCATGGAGCCTATAGAGATCAATCCAGGAAAGCATTTAGCAAACAGTGCTTGGCACATAGTAAACACACCATAAATTTGCTATTATCATCATAATTACTGTAATAAAAGTATGCAGAGTCACATTTCCACACTTTCTATTGAAGATATTCCATGCTGTCATCTAGAAGAGCAACAGAAGGGTTATTTTAAACAATGGTATGACACTCTCCAGACAAGCATAGTTTAGAAATTTGACTACTCGCTTTCTCAGTGCAGATACTTTTGTAAAACTATCAAGTCTTTGTTTTGGCAATCAAAGATGATGGTGCGCTCTGGGTGTTTTCACTGAGGTTATTGAGAGCCAACTATGCACCCAACAGTCTTGCATTGGGGGGATTCTGGAAAGACTTTTTCCCATTATTAACATCGTTTTTGTTCTCATATTGTTCACAGAACAACTTCAAAGAAATGATCTTGCTCCTGAGCGTAAATGCTCCCAATGTTTTGATACATGAAGGACCCATTCAATATTAGTGATCAAAAGTGCCAATGTTGACATTCAAGCAATTGAATTTCATTACCATTAGCCCCCCATTATAGAACTGACTTCATTTGTTTACAAAAGTCACTTACAGTGAAAATGACATTGCCTGGCAGGATCCCACAGAACTGGGTTCCGAACAATTGTAACATAAATAAGTAGTCTCTGGCAAATGGGTGCCAAAGAGAAGGGAAATGGGATGATGTAGATGGGCAGGAGAGCTGTACACCTGTTGGAGTTATAACTGGCATGAGCCAATGACATTTGTTTCCACTTTCCTAAGCAATAAATTTGCTTGGTGAGTAATGGTGCACACCTACCAATTTAGAAAATTAGAGAGAGAGTTTCCGTTTCAGGGAAATGGCTCCAAAGGGTGTGTGGAGAGCTGGAGGCTCTTTAAATAATCCAAACTCTCCACAGAGTAACTCCTTAGAATTTGTTTCACTGGCATTGGGAATGATTTGCAGAGAGCACAGAACATTTAAATATAGACACTGTATTATACAAGCCTTTGATGACTGTATGAGAGAAGTGCTCTGCAGCTAACATGGGAAAATATTGGGAGCCTCTACCATAAAATAACCTGAAGAGGTCATTGTACTGTTTTGTTGAATGTGATTTATTTCCTAGATTTGAGAATAATGGTCACTAGCAAGGCCTCTAACCCGATACATCTAGAGACTAAATCATGAAATGTTTTTAGAAGTACTGATAAAAGCAGATAGAAGTAAAAACAAGCCCAAGATTAGACTGAAGCCCAAGTTCAAATGCAGTTCTCTGTGATTTTTTTCCCTGAAAATTATGAAGGTGTTTATCTATTTTTCTTTGACCCTGTTTTGTTTTTTGGGGGGATTTTCCTAGGGATACAGTATTTAAAAGAATATCCAATAATATGAAGCATCTTTGCCAAAGTGAAACCATCAAACAGATGCAAGAAAACTATGCTCCTGCTTCTGATGGAGCTTGGAATAGAACCCTCTCTTCATGTCACGAGAGTGTTTAGTTCCCAGTTCTTTAATTGGTATCTGGAAGCATTAATAAAGGAGAACAAAAGTTTCTGCCAACCTCACTTGCCTAGATAGCTTGTTTGCTCACCCCCACCCCCAGCATTGAGACACTGAAGGCAAAGAGAGGACATCAATAATTTTCTAATTAAGTCACAGTAGAGAGGCAGTCAGGATAGTCTGAATTATGCTAAAATAGAAAACACTCAAAAACCCCATTGGCTTAAAATGTTGATTTCTAGTTTACACTATATGTTCAATGTGACTTAGTAGGGGCTCTGCTCAACTAAGTCCCCGGAAGATACATTACCATGTAATTCATGCTTTCAAACTCTCCATGACAGGAGAAAGGGGGAACATGGAAATGTCAACATTGACTTTTAAATGCTTCCACTTAGTGGGGACACATATCATGTCATGACAAAGACAAATATCGAAGCCTAATTTCAAGGGGACAGGGAAGTGCAATGCTCCCATGTGCTCTCCAGCATTACCAGCATTACCATACCCAAGAATATAATAATCTATATCAAGATTTTCATTCATTACGTAAGGCCAGTGGCTCTCAACTGGGGGTAAATTTGTCCCCCAGAAAACACTTGGCAACAACTGGAGGCAGCTTTGGTTGTCACAAGGGGAAGAGAGTGACACTGTCATCTAGTGTTCAGAGACTAGGAATGCTGCTAAGCACCTTACAAGGCACAGACAGTCCACAGAACAATTATCTGGTCCAAAATGTCACTGGTACTAAGATTGAGAAACCCTGCATTGGATTACTGGGTTTCTCAAAACTGGCATACATAAGAAAGTCCATGCCTAGACAAATTAAGACATATTTTATTTTAAAATTCTATTTAAATTCAATTAATTAACATATAATGTATTATTGGTTTTGGAGGTAGAGGTCAGTGACTCATCAGGCTTACACAATACCCAGCGCTCATTACATCACATGCCCTTCTTAATGTTTTAAAGTTCTAGTGATGTTTCAATGGACACCGAGGCTCCTTCCACAGTTTGGCTATTGTGGACATTGCTGCTATAAACATCGGGGTGCAGGTGTCCCAGCATTTCATTGCATCTGAAGATGAATGGATAAAGAAGATGTGGTCTATGTATACAACGGAATATTACTCAGCCATTAGAAATGACAAATACCCACCATTTGCTTCAACGTGGATGGAACTGGAGGGTATTATGCTGAGTGAAGTAAGGCAATCGGAGGACAAACATTATATGTTCCCATTCATTTGGGGAATATAAATAATAGTGAAAGGGAATATAAGGGAAGGGAGAAGAAATGTGTGGGAAATATCAGAAAGGGAGACAGAACATAAAGACTCCTAACTCTGGGAAACGAACTAGGGGTGATGGAAGGGGAGGAGGGCGGGGGGTGGGGGTGAGTGGGTGACGGGCACTGAGGGGGACACTTGACGGGATGAGCACTGGGTGTTATTCTGTATGTTGGCAAAGTGAACACCAATAAAAAAATAAATTTATTATAAAAAAAAAGTTCTAGTGATGGAAACTGTGTTATATTGGTGAAGGAATAGACAAAGAGATCAATGGAGCAAAAAAGGGAACCCCCAAACAGACTCACTTTGTATGAATATGGTAGATGATAGAATGACAATCCCACACAAGGCAGAATGATGTGAGGGTAATTATTTATGTGGAAAAAAATAAAGCTGTATCTTTTTCTCGTATCACATGCATGAATAAATTCTGAATGTATTAAAATTGTAAAAGTAAAAACATGACTATAAATTTACTAAAAGAAAATATCAGTGTGTTTCTATGAAAAGAGTAAGGGACATCTTCTTAAGACACACAAAAAAACCTTAAAGAAAGATATGCATAATTATCCCGATATCAAAATTACATGACAAGCAAGAGATGAAAAAAACACTTATGAATGTTTACACAACACCCAACTAAAATATATAAAGAAAAATCATCTGAAATATATATAGAAGTTTATCAAATGTAAAAACAAAAGAGGGAAAATACAAAATGAGTCTGGAGCATCTTGTGGTGTCTCAAAAATAAGGAAGTGCTCAGAAAACAAATGGTGATGGCATGTCAAAGGGACAGAGAAACCAACACAAAAGAGCTTCCAGTGGCAAAATTGGAACAATTTTGAGCAATAAAATAAACATGTTTTAGCAGTACATTATAAACAATAAAATAATATATTACTGGGTTAGAACCCAGAATGTAAAATAAATATACAGGAGTCCAGGCTGATATAGAGGATTGAATAAATAAATAAATAGGAGAGAAGAGACAAACCTTCCTTGCAGAAGAATTCCACCTTTTGTAAACAGTACGCCTCCCCCAGGAGGTGGGGCTTAGCCACACCTCCTCCCCTAGCCTCCATGTGGCTTGGACTTTGTGACTTCCTTCAAAAGAATAGAATATGGAAAGGAGGGAATTATATAGCTTTATGGTGGAAAAATCTTGCAAATACTAGCTCATACCCAATATCAAAGAAAAAGGTCTACCAGGATTCATATTGAAGCAAAAATGGTGGTTGCTTTGGTAAGCCGACAAGATGGGAAATGTGATATGTGGATGTCTGGAGAGAAGAAGGGAGCAGTACTTTGGAAATAATATATTTTTATTCCTTATGTAATTTAAAAGTAATTTAAAATAAATAACCATCTTGTGTGTTTGTTGAAGATGGTTCATTCTTTGACCTTTACAGTCAGAAATTCAGTAGGTCTGGGGTGGGCCCAGAAGTAAGAATTTTTAACAAGTGCTCTGGATGGTTCCAATGCGGTACGCACATCAGACTTTGCATTCAAGAAACTGAAAGCTAGGAAGGAAGTTCCTAGTTTTCAAGTTGTGTTCCATATATTACTTACTTTTCTGAACTGAATGGGGTTAATTTCATATGTCCATCCCTTAACCAGTGTTAGGATTTGAAAGGGCCCAAATTCTGATCCAAGTGAGACATAAGACCAAAGACTGAGGCAAATGGGAGATAACAGTATCATATAAGTATACCTAAAGATGTCATAAAGCTGATACTGGAAGGTGTGGCTTTTACCTGTGGAGAGGTGATTTTCATGTTATTAAAATTAAAAATAAACAGGCTCACCTGCATAGTGACACTGAACTGGTTTCTGCTTTTACCTCATGACAAAGAACATGTGCTGTTTTCAACCAATTTCACCTCCATGGTGAGAGAAAAGAGCTACCCTATATATTCCTCTTAAACACACCACAGAGAATTTGCTTGACTTTCCATGAGGAACAGTAAGTCAAGGTCTACAGAGAGGCCAGAATGTTATCCTTGTGGAGTCCTTTCCACAGGGAAAGAAATATCTTGGAGTAGGGAAGGATTGAACTCCTAACAATATAGGATGATATGAGAAAATTCTATGGCATTATTGAAGGAAACTGTCTCCTTAGAGGCATCTCCATCATTCCAAGGTGTCAGCTCTTCTAATTAGTGCTTCAGTTTTCCAATTCATACTTTTTGTGTGGTAGAATAATAAAATGAAGCTCCTTAATTTTTCATTTTTCACTTGTTCTTTGATTTATTTATTTTAGAGTGGGGAGGTGAGGAGAGGGGAGAGAGAATCCTAAGCAGACTCTAATGTTGAGCTCAGAGTCCAATGCACCAGTGGATCCCATGAACCTGAGATCGTGACCTGAGCCAAGCATTGATTGTTTAACCAACTATAGCACCTAGGCTCCCCTTCGCTCGTTCTTCTGTCCATAACCCTGTATGGCTCCCACAATTAAGACCCACAATTACTTTGGGCTTCATCACATATATTTTGACCAATGGAACTTGATAATGGGACTTAAAGTTTATTTTCATCCTGGATTTTGGAGCCCCAGCCGGTATCACCATATGCATAGGCCTGGCCTAGCTCATTGTATGAATAGAATCAAACAGCCAAGATACTTCGATTGTTTCACAACTACTGGACCTGTGAGCAAGTTCATCTATCACCAGTCAGCCCCAGACAACCTGACAAATGACCAATAGCCACATGAATGAATGCAGATGAGATCAGGACTCTGGCCTGAACCAGAAAAAGACCCACCCAGTAGAACTGTCTACTACAACCAAGCCACTAAGTTTTGGGATGGCTCTGCAACAAAAGCCATATGATACTCTATATAGCACTAAGTATATATCCAAATCGTATTGTAAAATTTTTCTTTTATATTTTGTGTGGAAAGTCTGAAACTTCCTAACACTAAAATTTTAGATACTGTTTCATGAACCTTATGAAATAAAATATGAAAAAGTAAAAACAATGTGAAGGTCAATCATCTTAAAATTGGAAAGCTTGTTTCTGTATTGTCCTCCAGATACTCATACCCAAACTCTATCTGAACCTTCTCTAGTTGAATCCAAATTTGACATGAGACCTCAATGTCGCTAGGTTAATGGCAGTGCACTCAACTTACACTGTAACTGCATTTAAATATTAGCATATTCATTACATTAGGCATTTTTGTTTTCAGGATCATGCCATTGGACAACACTGAGAAACATGCTGAGTCCCATTATGCTCCTAAGAGGAAACTGAAAATGTAATTCTTCCCTGAGTGGTGGCTTCAGGACTTCATTAGCAGTTTTGATCATTGCAAACCTGTTTTTGTCAAGGGCAGGTTTGAACTGTGTATCGGTGGAAACTGAATCATTCAAAGACAACAAGTTTAATTTTTCACATGAGTTTGCATTTGAATAGGTAAACGTGAGTTGTTTCCTCTGTGGATTTGGTACGACCTTGCCTATCAGTAATAAGATGCTATTTAATATCCCAGAATTCCCCATGGAATGGGCCATCAAAATGGAATAGTCATTGAAAAGACATGGAGGAAGGAGTAGATTCAGATACCCATCTGCCAGGGAGGACCTCCTACTGTCCTCCAATTCATAGAGAGTTGGCAACTCCATGCCTCCCCTACTGCAAGCTCAGTGACTTCCCAAACATACTGGGGTACCAAGAATTCAACACCACTACCAGTGGTCCCATCACACCACCACCCCCTACCCCGCCCACCGCTTCTTGGTTCTTCTTCCCAATCTGTCCAAGTTCCTTTAGGAATCTTTGGATGAGTACCAGTCTGCTTGGCTAATACATACCCTTGGTTGCAATCAAAGTTATTTTAAGAAGATTTGCTATGTGGAAAAACATCCAGAGGTTGAAGCCTTTGAAATCTCTTAGCTTTAAGTTGTAACCTATTCCATAAAGAAAAAAGTCTCAAAAGCTAAAGGGAAATACCTTTGCCAAAATGAGTCTTATGAAAGAATACATTTTAGTGCATGCTGAGAAATCACCAACAAGAACCACAACAAGTCCCTTAAACATCTGCACTGGTTTAAAACCATTACTGTGTACTGGCACGAGTATAATTCACTCCAAAGTTATTCTTTTTGCTCAAAATTAAGGGCAGTGGCATCCATTTTGTTTACTTGCAGCGGCATGATTCTCATTAAAGGAATACATTCAATTCTTTTACATTTACATTCCTACGAGCAAAGCAAACTCAAACCAGAAGATGCTTATTAGGCACAAATGTAAGCATACATGCTCGCACCAGGAAATGAAACCTGAATCTTTTGTAACCATTGCAAAATGCTAATTATGACTATTATGCCACCTTATGCGAAATACTGGCTTGAGGGGTGACAGAGATTTAATGTGTGTGTTCTCTGTGCAAGAGGTACAGAAGATTGGTGATTTGTCCTTCCTCCCTCCCTTCTCAGAGAGGTAAATCATCCAGGTTGTTACTAGAGAAATTAGACATCCTTAATCACTTCTACTTATTGTTGTTTTAAATTGCTGCAAGACTTTTAAAATAAGCACACGGTGGTTACCTCTGAAATAGGCGTGGTGAGTGGGTGACAAGCCATTGCAAAAGTATGCAAGAGAGTTTCTGTGGGGATAAAACTTTCTGTTTTCATTAGATTTCTAAATCTGTAAATAGTGTTTGTAAAAGGGAAAGTAAGTAAGTAGGAGGGGCCGTGCTCACCTTGGCAGCACATATACTAAAATAGTAAGTACGAGGGGCCAAGTCAAGTAGGATCTTACAGTCTGTAGCAAAGGATTTGGATACGAGAAGCAAATTCATGGAAGATTTTCTAGCAATGGAGTGACATGATCTCACTTATGATTTTAGAGGTGGACTCTGTCCGTGATATGGCCAGGGTGCTATAGCAGGACAAAACTTGAATCAGGGAGATCACCCAGGAGGCAATTGCAGTAGTCAATAGTAATGACCTAATCCATGTTGACTTGGAGGCGATCGAAGTGGAGGTTGTGAGAAGTGGTGCTACTTCTGCCCTGGGCCATGTGATGTGCTACTCAGATATACTTGCACCCCTGCCCCAGGAAGGGGCTACAGGGAAGGTTTGGTTGCCAGCACTCAGGTGTTAGTCATCTTTGTGAGTTGTATCTTCTAAAGAAAGCCACTTGCTCTTTTTTGTGGGGCAGCCCAAATAATAGGCTTGATAGGTTGATGCAGGGGTATAAAGCCCTGACTCTCTGAACCCCACCCAGGACACCTCTAAAAGGCCATTCCAGCCTTATAGCTTCCTGCAAGTTTGGCTAAGGCCTCGTGAGTGCCCAGCAACTTCTCTCTCTATGGATCTGCTTCTCTCCTGTTCTGATTCAGGTGTTGGTCCTAAAAGCACTCCCTAATAAATGCTAATTTCTGTTTCAGAATCTACTTCCTGGAGAACCCAACCTGTAATGCTTTGCAACATAAGTTTATTTCCTTTTCAACCGTCTAAAATTGAAAGTTGTGCTTCGGGAATTTCATCCTCTCATGTAGTGATCTATGGTGGGTAGTGATGGTCTAGAAATGGCAATTAATGATGAGTCTCTCCCTGCCTCTGCTTCTTAACTGGCCATGGAACACAATCACTTAACTTTTCTGGGATTCTCAGTTCCATCTTCTGTGAACTAAGGAGAAATTTAATCAAATAAGATATCCCAGAAGGAAATTTTACACCTCTATGATAAAATTCATTGGAAACTAACAGAAACTGAAAACCAACTTATCTTTTTGTTAATTGGTCTTAAGATCTTGACTTCCATTGATCCACTCCCAGGGTGTTAGCTATTTCTGTGTTCACACAGATCTTTAGAAGGTACATAGGAGACATGAAGGAAAATTAGACTAAACCTAGTCAGTTCTCCCAACTGTTTACAAATATAAGACTTAGTTGGAGAAGATTGTCATTAGTAATTACCAAACTCAATTTCTTGTGTTTTTCTTATGTTTTGGTTTTGAGTATTCAGTCCCTATTCCAGTGATTTCAAGTGGCTCTAAGTCACTGCCTAACTTGATTTACCTCTCCTTGTTTTTGTTTATTTGTTTGTTTGTTTTTTTAAAGTAGGCTTCACATCCAATGTGGGGCTTGAACTCACAACCCTGAGATCGAGAGTAATATGCTCAACTGACCAAGCCAGCCAGGTACCTTAGCTCTCCTTGATCTTGATCTTTCATGATGTTTAAGACAATCCTGTTTCATTCTCAAGACACATGTTCCCTCTGCCAGAAATATTCTTTACTCTTAACACATTTAACTCCCACTTATCTCTTGGGTCTCAAGTGCAAAGTTACTTCTTCAAGGAATTTTTTTCTTTACCACCAGTAATGCCTGGTGATTTCTACCTTCTTGGAACATTCCCACAGGCTTATCCCATACTGGAAGAGGTTTCTAGGAGCTACATGTAACTCCACAAGTGAGTGAGAGTGACATTAAACTCAACTCTATTTTTAAAAATCATCAAATTATTTGAAAAATCACTGTTAGTTGCTATTAGCAACATAGCGCTTTGTGATGTACTACAAAACAAATTAACGTATCCCATTTGGTCACTATGCCAGCAAAATTTCATATCTTTGCCTTAGAGAACTCCATACAGTATCAGCAAGGCCAGAGAGTGAATCAAATGCATTCTGATTCTGTTAGTTTCACTATCCTTTAAAGACATTTTCACCGTGGGGAGTGGGAGTAAAGGAATTAATGATCACATGTTCAGGCACCCTTGATGTACTAGCAAAGAAAGAAATATTTACATCCATTTCTGCAACATTCTCTGTGGTAAATTTAAGATATCTAGGTGCAAATTCCTTGACACTCCTCTGAGGAGTGTGGTCTGTCCCCTCCACTTGAATCTGGCAGGCTTTGTGATTACTATGAGCAATAGAATAGGATAGAAGAGACACTGGGGGGCAGCTGGGGGGCGGGGTGGCTCAGCAGTTTGGCCCTGCCTTCAGCCCAGGCCATGATCCTGGAGACCTGGGATAGAGTCCCACATTGGGCTCCCTGCATGGAGCCTGCTTCTCCCTCTGCCTGTGTCTCTGCCTCTCTCTCTCTCTCTCTCTGGTCTCTCATGAATAAATAATTTTTAAAAATCTTTAAAAAAAAAAAAAAAAAAAAGAGAGACACTGGGCCAGTTTCCAGTCCCAGGCCTTAAGGAACAGGCAGTTTCTTCTTTCTGTTTCTTAAAACACTCTCTGGAAGCCCTGAGCTGCCATGGGGGAAGTTGAAATAACCTTAGCCTGCCATACTGGGGCCTATGATTAGATGTTCCAGTTGACGCTTCTGGACCCAGCCTTCTAATCCTTCCCTCTCAAGTACCAGATTTAAGAATAAAGCCATCTTGGACTCACTGGACCATCCTATCCTCCAGCTGAATAACACCAAGTAACTACTACTGATCACATGGGGAATAAAAGAATCATCTACTTGAGCCCAACCTAAATTCCTGGTCCACCCAGTTGTGAAATGTAATTAAATCGTTGTGGTTTTAAGTCACTAAGGTTTGGGTAGTTTGTCATACAGCAAGTTGTAACCAGAGCATCCTCGTGGCATACTCTTTCTGTGTTTTGTTTTCCCCTTTTCTCACGGTGTCAAGGTGTCAACGTACCTTGTTGCAATGCCCCCATACCGCTAAAGGAACAAATGTCTTCTTTGTTCCCAAAGTGCTCTTATATTCAAAGAGTCCAAGAGAAACTTAACTGACAATGAGACCATCCTGTGTTGGTAAGATAAAATGTTAAAAGCAAACAACTTGGCTTTGAAAGGAAGATGAGATTTAGAAGAAGTACCCTGTCTTAGAGGAGTGTCATTGGTTCCACTTTGCTCTTTTTCTCTTGCTAATATTGAACTAAATTTAAACTTCTTAAAGATACATGGTGTTCAGGGGCACATGGGTGTCTCAGTCAGTTAAACTTCTGCTTGCAGTTCAGGTTGTGATCCCGGGGTCCCGGGGGTCCAGCCCCAGTCGGGCTCCCTGCCCAGTGGGGAGCCTGCCTCTCCCTCTCCATCTGCCATTCTCCCTGCAAATCAGTAAATACAAAATTAAAAAAAAAAAGATGCATGGTGCACATTATAGACAACAGTGGTGATTTGGAGCATCCCATATTTGCAATGGTTGACATGCAGGGTGTGGCGGAACATTTACTTGGTCCCGTCTGGTTCACACACCCTCCCTCCCCCTCCTCCATCACTCTTTGCCCTCACCTCTGCTGTGATAATCAAGGGCTTCTCACAGTGTGGCTCACAATCTACTTGCATCAAAATCACCTGTAAAGCTAGCCCCAAATGCTCATTCCCCGGCTACATAAACCTCATGAATTAGAATTCTGGGGATAAAGGCTCAGTACTCTGCATTTAAACCAAGCTCCTCAGTGACCTTATGCATGAATCACTACCTTTAGGGACATTTTGTTGTCTTTTGCTTTTGGGTCCTCCCCATAATTCAATGTAATCCTTTTAATATTGTCTAATAGTTTTAATGTGCTTTGGCTTCAGTTGTGTGTCTCCTTCCTTCCTAGTGTCCTGGGTTCTTCTTTGTGTTCTGTTTGACTAATCAAAGCACTCTAAATATAATTCTTAAGCCTACAGGTTTCTTTTTTGGTTTATTTGTTTTTGTTTCTGTTAGATATTTGTAGTGTTTCACAAAGACATTATTACTGCAGCCATTTAAAAAACATAAAGGGGGCAAGCCTCCTCTTCTGCTCTTTGGGTAACTAATTATAGAAACATTTATATTATAGATACTTATTATTTTTTTGTTATATGTACTTAGATTACCACATTCTTCTTGACTTCAGTTTTGTTTCAATTAGCTGGAAGAAGAGCTGCCTGACACTGTTTTGCCCTTCCTCTGAATATTTTGAAATTTATGTTATCCATCTTTCAGAACACACCTGTGTCTTCTTCACACAATCTGGTAAATATTATAATATTTAAGCATCATGGGGGCATTGATGCATAACTGAACCCTGGGCTGGCCAATCAAGACTCACAAGGAATGCGTTTCAGGAAACCAAGATGATGTGTCCTCAGCCACCTGAAAAAATATGCAGAGACTCGGGTTACATCTGGAACTCATTCGGTGTTTTGTCCGTCCGTTCCTGATCAGTTTTCTCACCACCCTCCCCGTGAAAATTGGGTGATCTGGGTGAGTTCATTTGCATGCCCTGGTTCAATTTCGCAAGGAGCATGTATTGATCACTGCCATAGTTCAAAGCACGGCCTTGAGTGGTGAGGTAGGAGTGAGGTCTTTCAAAGCAGTGGGGAAAGATGGGAGGAGCCCCTTTGGCAGCTGGGATTCTTGAACTCCCAGGTAACGCAGAGAATGCTGTGATTTATGAAGTGTACTGTACTAAGCTACACTATAATTGTGTGGTACAATTTAGGGCGTACTGTGTTTCTCCAAACACAGTGATTTCATTTCGACCTTAACAGTTACTCTGCAGTCTATAAAATATTTACATTGCCTTTCTAAACATATACATTATTTACTATACGGTCTATAAAATATTTATGTGATTTTCTCTAAAGATCCTATATATGGTGCATTATTTCTATTCACTTTGTTTCCCTTCCTAGAAACAGGCATGCAGTGAACTAGGACACTTTTTGAAATCCAGAAAAAAGTGGCAGTAGAGAAGGAGACACAATGGAACATTGAGAAGAGATGGCATCTTTGGTTTTGGTGGTCTTGCTCTCAGCTGCCTGTACCCTGTAGGCCTGTGTTGGCTCAGAGACCAAGTGACCAGAAGCAGAGGACCACCAAGTGTCAAGTACTTTGGTTCCTTGTGAAAGAGAAACAACATGTACCCGGCCACATCTCAAAGAAACAAAAGAAGGATGACATGTACACACACACCCCCACACACAGATACACACAGGCCAAGACATAACAAAACATGAATCAGTCTTCTAGTTTGGCTACTACAGTATTGTTTTTGATTTCATACTCTCCAACTTGCCCCAGTAGAGTCTATACTATTACCTCACTTCCTTAGGTCCAGAGACATGTTCCCTGAAATGAAGGTGAAAAAGTGAATGGGGGAATTGAGACATTTGTTTAGAAAATGTTGGATGATAAATGCTGCTGCCATTTCCAAATCTTTGATATAGTTTACACAACACTCCAACTAAATAGAATTTATGATTGAATTGTCCCAAAGATCAAATTTCTCAAATAGTGGTTAAACCCTTTGCAGCATTGGGGCTAGATACTTTGGCACAGGGGCTATGTCTATGGGTCGCTAAATGTTTGGCTAAAAAGTAAAAATAATGTAGTCAACCATGAGAATGTTTTGTCTTCATGACACTAATTTGGTTTGAAGTTACCCAGTTAAGATCCAGACTCGGTTCACATTCATTGGAATGCACCGTACCATTAGTTCTCCATATTATAGAGAAAATGGGCTTGATTTGCAGAAAAGCAGAATGGAGGGGGATGGTGGAGAGCTCATTAAAAACCATTTAACACTAAGCTAAATGTCAGCATACTTTGAAAGAGGCCTATTAGTTAATGTACACAAGAAGTTATCAGCACTTGTGATAAGCCAAAGAAACCAAACAGAGAAAACCATTAGGTGGTACTTGTAAGACAGCTGAGCTTTAAGAAATGTTTTAGATAAATTAAATTGGGATTGACAGAATTTTTTTTTTTTTTTTTACAGGGAAGGATTTTTACTTGTGTCCTTACCTGCAGCCCCAAATCCTGAGTTTTGACTGCCCCTAAATGATTAACTTGTCTACAAGGAATCGGTGACCTCATAGGGGACAGAGAGGACATAATTACATTACAACCAGAAGTGCTTTTTTTTTATCTCCCTTTGTCGTTTCATGGATATAATGTATATAATGGACAATATCCTCACCAATACACAAATAGTGTTATTGCTTCCAAAGACTGTAATTCAAAACCTCCTTCCTCAGTGTAGTCTGCTGGCATTACAGTGAAAAAGCATTTCTGGTACATAGTTCTTATAATCTGGCTAGATCTAAGAATAACATTGAGAACTTTTAGAGTAATATTATTTCTTTCAAATAGACCTGCAGAAAATACAGGGCTGTAATCTCTGGCAAGAATATTCTATGGTGACAATTGAGAGGAGAAACATGATCTGGCAGTCAGTTGGGGAGGGACACAGATAAGAAAAATAATGAGCTTACCCCCCAAATAGGCCAGAGTGGATTATTACTCCACAGCAAAGGAATAACTATAGGAAGGCACAACATGTTAATGGAAGGATAGCAATTGAGACTGGTTATATGCCATATCATTTCATCACAATGCATTTTAAATGCAAAAAAATTCAAAATAGGTATAATTACCAGCTACCACTAATGGAAAAAAAATCTGTAACACATATGCACATGTCAAATTTTAATCGATTTAGATATTTGTGAGGCCTCAATGACTAACTAATTGAAAACTATACCTTTAGGTAATTGAATGATTTGACCCCATATAAAATTTTTGGATAAAAGCCAATTAAATGCCAGAGAATATCTTTAAAGCTGGTAATTTTGGTTTTAGTATATTTAATTTTAAGTAATTCTTCTGCTAATAATTAGATAGCAGAATCTATTTTGTCTAGTAAGGCTACATGTAGTGCATAGCAACAAAAACATGCCCTCGGCATAGGGGGGAATTCTAATCATGTTGCTTCTCAATAGCAGGAAGCGATTCACTTAGTTCATGCAAAAGTCAAATCAAATTATTAGGATGAGAGTTAAAGAAAGGACAACCAAACTAAGAGTATTAAATTTATATCTCTTTTTGTTTGTTTGTTTCAATTTTAGATGACTTTCAATTAAGTTCTAGCAGCATAATAATAGGGAAACATTATGTACATCCCTACTATTTGCCAAACATTATTCTGCCTTATCCACAGGTATACATTTATTTAATCTTTACAATAATCCTATGAGGTGATCCCCATTTCATAGACAGGGAAATCAGACCTTAGAGTTCATAACCTGCCCAATGGCATATTGAATAAATGGTACAGTCAAGATTTGAATGTAGATATACTATCCTGCATCTTGGTTTAACCCTCGTGTCGTGTCCAGTTGAAGTAGCCTTCAGACAACCCAATATCAAACCTTTTGTTTACCAAAAATAAATATTTATTCAGAGAATGCTTATTAATTATTATATTTTAGTTGACTATAAAGGGAAACAGTTACTCCATGATATGGATATCAAAACATTTAAAAGAGAATAAGAGATCCAAAAAGAAGTGGGTGGATGGCCAGGGTGTGGGGTGTTTGGTGATAGAGGTGAGATAGACATACAAAAATAGAGAAAGAAACTGCCTCGTTCTAGTCAGTTAGAATTAAAAGAAAGCATATTATCCTCAGAAGAGAGCTCAAATTAAAGGAAAAAGGACAAAAGTGAAAGGGCAAGGTGAATTATGCCATTTATTCTAAATCTTGATGACTGGCTTGGTGACTTTCCTTCTCAGGTCAGGAGCCTAGAGGAACATCTACAGGGACATTGCTTTGGTATCTTTGATACCCTTGGCCTCTTGGCATTTGATACTGGATACCTTTGTCTGTTAGAAGAATAGTTTGTAAGTGGCTATTACAGATATTATATTATAAAGTAGATAAGATACCATCTTTGGACCAAGTTTGCCTGGTTTAAAATAAAGATTGTGCCCTGTTGGAAACATTAATTATATATATTGTAAGGATAGCTGAATTTAAATTTTGGCCTTTTCATTGATTATGTGTTCCATTTTCTGAAAGATTCCCAAACATTTCTCTAGCTTTCTTTCTAGAGTATTTTTTAAATGATAATGAATGATTACTTTTCATTATTGTTCCACACTTTTAGTGTGAGCATGACATATCAGTGAAATTATTGTTTGCTTCCCTTTACTAAATGCTGAAAAAGTAGTTTATAATCTTTCTTTCTCTTATTCAAGAATACTATCATACATACAATGAGAGCGCAGTTCAAGTTCACAAATATCTATTACCATGTTATCTGCCTTGAGTATACTGAATGTTTGTAGCACAAACATCAGAAAGAAGAAAAAATAAATACCATCCAACAAAGCAACCATTCATTAAATATATCATATCATTTTGAAATCTAATACTTTAAATTATAGTATTTTTGGACAAAATCCTATACACGATAACGTCAGCAAAAGTCCAAAGTTACTCTATTCAAAGGACAGTGGATTTCAAATCTGTTGCTATAATATTTGAAGGCCAGATCTGAAATCCACTGTCCTTTAAATAGAGTAACTTTGGACTTTTGCTGACATTATCATGTAGTTCTGCACCACATTAGAAGGGGTGTCTTTGGTAAGACAAGCTTCCAAATATAGGAATTAAAGTATTGTTTGTTCTAACATGAACTGGAGCTAGGTGAATGTAAGAAACAGAATCAGCTCTGAGTATCCCAAGGGTCACAAATGTCAATATCCCATCTTCCAGGGTCTTGATGCCTTATTTCAGCTCTAGTTACCTTGATACTCTTTCTCATCTTTCCCTGGACTGGCTTCCATTGTTTAGACATGGGCCAATAGGATGACCCCAAGTTTATTTGATCGGATGGGTCCAATATTCCCATTTGCCAACCGCAACCCTAATTCTCAACTGGAGAAACACATCTACTTAAAATGGAGCATGCACATCTGAATCTTCAGTTATGGAAAGGAGGGCATGAGCAATTTAACGTTCGTATTTTAATATAAACACTATATTTGGAAAAGTTAAAACATTACCGTTGTTTCATTATGTAAAGCATAGAAACTAAAACCCCATAAAGCTTTACTGGAAAATGAAAAACAAAAATTTAGAGACCTAACTCACTGAAGCCTCTGTTTCTGTGTCTTTTAGTTCTGATTCAAGAGATAGTGAGAGTCATCCTGATTGATTTTCTCCAGCCAAGGGAATGGAATGATTGGTGTTGGGGTGGATTTTCCACCTCAGGGCTAGTCTATTGTGACTGGAAAGAAGAATCATGGGAAACGAACTTGACCTATCCCTTCAATGGAGGACAGAGGTGTGTAGCTGTCAGAGAACATTATGGTTAAGTCTCCCTCCCCCCACTGTTAACTATGCTAGTGTGATTATCAAACTTCATAGAAAGATAAAGTTTGGATTTAAATATGAAGAAAGAAGTGTAACTTAAATCAAGAAATGAAAAGACACCATTCTGGGTAGGAGATATTTCAAAACCAAAAGTATCCAAAATGGGCTTTATGCAGTATATTTTGAGGATAATGAATCTGCTAATGGTTTACAGCCCATTACTTCCTGAGGTAGAGCCTAAAGCAAGTTGGGAATCAAAATCACAGATTCAATTGCTCCTAGGACCACTCTCTCTGCTGTCAGTGAACATATCTGGAGGGAAAAAAATTCTTCACTGAAAGCTGTCAAGTTTGCAGTATATATTTACCATTGGGAAGGTATGGCTGGAGCCTGCTGGAAAGGAAGGAGCTACTGGCCTACTCATTCTCTCAGCAGATTTTCTTCCAAACATGGTTTTTTACCTTGAAATGGAACAGATCTTCGCTTATCTCTAATGTCTTTAAAGTCTCAAAAAAAAAAAAAAAAAAGTGCATAGATAATCCTTTCCTTCCTTCCTCACAACTTTTCCTTGGAAGCAAGGAGGGCAAAAGGAGCCAAAAGGGGTGTGTGTGTGTGTGTGTGTGTGTGTGTGTGCGCACGCGCGCATGCGTGCAGTAGGCAGGAGAAAGGAGGTTAGAGAGGACAATGAAGACCAGCTTCTCTTTATAATTTCACTCCTCAGGTCATTCCATGTGACCTCTTCCTGAGTATCTTAGATATGGGTCAAGGAAAGATGGTATGAAGGGTTCCCAGGTTCTAAGAAATTATTAACTTTAGTAAAGCAGAATCCTTCAGAAAACCACTGAGTTCCCACTGTGGGGGAAGAGAATACTCCGTAGAATTTTCCTTTTTGTTGTGGTTGTTTTCCAAGGCTGACATCCTCGTGCGATATTTACAGGCTATATTATGGTAAGTGGTGACCCACATATGATTATGTGCAGCACTTTTATGATTCTCATTCATTTCTCCTGTTAAATAGAGAAGCTTAGGGTCTTTATCTCCTGTGCATCTGTGGCAAGGCTGGGTTTTCCTGGGAGTAGGCCTGCCGAGACAGCTCCTGGTATGCCTCCTCTGACTTCTCTGTGTCCTGTCCTCCCCCAACCCCCACCCCCACCCCATCATCAGTTTATTTTGCCTTCGGGCTGAACAGGCCGTCTCCCTTCCTGTTGGTGCTTTGTCACTGCTCAGTCAACAAGTTATCAGCTCTCTTCCTGGCCCATTCTCTCCTCCTCCCCCTTTGCTTCCAAATATGCACCCAGAGTTGTCCAGGAGCGTCCCATCTGCCCCTGGAATCATCTGATGCTTATTCCGCAGGCTTGAGGAAGACCTTTTAACTTTCCTTTCGCCTACAGGGAACCAGGTTTTCAGAGGCCTCTGGGAGAGAGGAGAGCTGGTTCCCAAGGGCTCCTGCAGGCCAGAAGTTACTGGCTTAGTGAAAGCTGTTACTTTGTTTTAAGAACCGGCATGAGTCTGTTATTGTTGGGTACCCCAGAGGCTAATCACTCAGAGGGAGTTTGATCCTGTCCTGTCTGAGAGAGAACACTGCAGAGCCTTTGTCTCCTTGCTGCCTGCCTACCCACACAGCCCTGTACCTCCTGCCTGGGGCTTCCCAGCATTCCCTGGCTCGCCCTCTGGGGGCTGAGCAAAACCTCACACCAGGAACTCGCAGAGGTGGAAGGGCGAGGGACTTGCAATTTTAAAGTAAATTTATCAGGTTGTCTCAGAGCACAATGGTGTTATGGGTTTCCCTCAGTTTGTTTTCTGTCTCTGTGCTGACGCAAGCCTTGCTGTACAGGATTTTAAAAACATTTTTTTTTTCATTCCTCTATTGTGAAATACAACGGGCACTTAGAAAAAGTACATAAAGCAGATCGATTCAGGTCGATGAAATATTAGAAAGCAAACAGCTACATACCTACCACTTTATTATTTAAAATGCTAACTAGTTTCAGGCTGAAAAATAGTCCTTTAAAACTTGGTCCCTTTGGACTTAGGGAAAATAATTAGGAATATGTAAGCGAAAATATCAATTTGGTTTTTAATATCTCAGTGGTGCAATTGTTATTTTATGTTCATATATTCTGCTGAGCAATCAACTCAAGTACTTGCCTGTAGATCAGCCACTTCACGGTTACCCGGGACAAAAGTTTTCTTCTAGGTTACTTTCCCTTATTAAACTGCTCTATTTCAGGACTTTCTCCTTCTGCAAGACTTAACCTAGGAAAAGCAAACTGATCTTCATAGTAGAGTGGAAAAACACAATTCCTCATACTTTTAAAATAAAACAATTGCAAAATGTCTCAGTGATTTTACTGGGTATTCCATGTGAATTATTTTTGGAGCATTCAGAGTTATCTGTTCCCATAAATAACTCTATGGAGCTGACTAAAGTGAAATCTTCTCACATCAATAGATATTCAATGTGTGCCCACACTGTGCTAGGCATTGTTCTGGATAAATGAGCTGGGTGAACAAAGAAAGATCCTTGCTCTTACGGAGCTTACATGATAGCAGTCAAGGAGGCTATAATAATAAACATAATAGATAAATAACTTATAGAGTATGATAGAAAGTGATGAATGCAGAGTAAGGGAGGTGGAACAGAGTCCTATATTCAATAGGCTCATCAGGACAAGTCTTCTTGAAAAAGTAACATGTGATCAAAGCCTGGAAGAAGATGGGAGAGTTAGCCATACAGCTATCGGGGGGAGGAACATTCCAGAAGGGTAGAGGGAACAGCCTGAGCCAGGCTGTCCGATAATAGCTTGCCAAGTATGTCTGAGGGAGAGCAAGAAGACATAGCAACTGGGGCAGAGTGAGGAGAGGTGGAGTTGGAGGTGAGGTCAGCGATTTGGGATGCAGATCCAGACCTGTGGGTCTGTGGGTCACAGGAAGCTCTCTGCCTTTCACCTGGGGAACATGGTGAGCACTGGCAGGATTTCAAGTGAAGTAAGGCCTGATCTGGTTAAGTCGTTAAGTAGGTTGTGCCTGTAATGAAGCTATTGTCTCTCAGTTCCAACCTCATCCCCTCTCATTCTTGGTCTCGTGATACTGGGGCTGAGACTCTGCAAACCACGTGTCTGCTTTGCCACTTGCTCCCTGTTAGATCCTGCCAACCAGCAGTAAGAGCGGTAGCTGCTAGAGTGGAGGGCGAAGAAGGGACTTCCTGCTTCCTGTTTGCTTTCCTTCCCAGCAACGTGGTCCCTTCTTCGGCTGCCACCTGCAGCTTCCAGCAGCTGCACAACTAGTGCATCTCACAGCCTCAGAAATACCAACATCCACAGGTCAACACCTATCCTGACAGGCCCCAGCTACCCAGTGGTAACATTTTCAACCTCTTTCCTGTAGTCCTCTGCCATGGTAGCTGCTCAGCACTCTTTCGACCTCCTTCCTACCACTTTTTGCGTTTTCAGCTATTTAGTTAACAACTTTCTATCCAGTTAACAATTATTTATATTAAATTTTTCGTGTTAACAGAACTGATGTGAGCCCTGTGGTTTTTTTTTTTTTTTTCCTCCCCTGGGCAAGGAGAAGAATGGATTTGCCATCAACCAAGGTGAAGAAAGCTGTAGGCAGAGCTAATTTTCATTCTCTTCTGTATAGCCCCTGGGCCATGAGCACACCTTTTGCTACACTAGGAATGTTCACTGACTGATTGACATTCTTAATGTTAAATTAATTTCAAGGATTTAAAGCACTCGGTTAAGAATACAGATGTTGGAATTAGAACTAGATTTGAATCCTGGTTCTTTGGTTGATCTGTGACATTGAATCAGATGTGTAACCTCTTGAAGCCTCAATTTCATCAACCATAAAAACAGGGGTGACGATACCAAAGGGATCAAAAAGAGAAAAATAAAGGATATACAGTGGTGAGCACATAGTCAGTTATCTTTGAAAGTGAACTGTCCTTCTCAGTTTCCTTATCTGTAACATGGAGATAATATCTATTTTATAGGTTTTTTTTTAATTTTACATCAGAATATGTCATGTAAATCACTTAGCAAAGAACCTCCCCAGCAGGCACTCCATAAATGTGATTTTCATTCTTGGCATATTAGCTCATCTTTTCCTCATAATGTCTCTCTCATTTACAAATTTAACAGCATTTTTCAAAACATGTTCCATAAAGCATTAATTCCAGAGGAAGTTAATAGGGGTAAGCACAATAAAATAAAGCCATAAACATTTATTTAAGTAAGAGTAGCTAGTACATTTAGCTGTGTAGATTATGATCAACATAAAACTCTATTTTTATCCCTGACCTACCCCTTACACTCTATTTAGTGAGGGTAATCTTTTTCCTGCTGTGGGTTGACTACCTTGACAGACTGATAACTTGTCTCCTCATTTGTAGTGCAAGGCAATATCACAGTCATTTGAAGTTATAAGTATATCTCAATTCAGATATTATAATGTCTGGTCTCAAGGAGTTGGCAGCAGACAGCGCATCATGACTGGTCCGCAGTTAGGTATCTCTGTCCTCCTCAGCCCTCTGCCTTTCTTACTCATGACCTCTCACCTCCATTTGGCCAGACCAAGCTCTTCTTGGATCAACGGAAGGGGCCCAGAGAATGACAGCATATTTTCCAATGGACTGCTCTTCCTTCCAAAGTTAAGTCAGAGGAACACATTTTTTAAGTGTCTGTGATTATATCCAATGAATCATTTCCTCTTGATCAGGGTCTAGATACCTGGAACCCAGATACGATCATTCCCTAATACCGTGGAGCACTAAATTAGGTTTTGGGGAAGAGATAAACTGCTTCTAGGTAGTGATGCTTGTGAAACAGTACAGGCTGCTGATTAAAGTCATGCACCAATCCCCAAATCCTTCCAGTTCTACTTCTTGCTAGTAGTGAGCATGAACAAGTTCCTTAGTCTCTCTGAGCCTGGCTGTCATCTCTAAAATGGAGACACTGAGAGTTGACACAGGCTAGAGGCAGATAGAGTAGAGGCACTTGGTGTTAGCTGTCAATATCAAAACACCTAGAAGAAACGGAGTAAACTAATAGTTACTGCTGTGCTGCACGTTACTGAAACAGGAGTTGAAAAGGTGATAGCACAGGTCACAGAAGTCAAGACAGATGGAGCCGAAGAGGGAAGAGTGGATCTGAGCCGTGGATAACAGAGAGATGTGTGCTACTTCTGCTTTAATTATTTTGCTATTGCTTATTTTTTGAAGGAGGACCAAGAGAGCCAGGGGTGACAGCAGTATAAGGGGATATATTGAGATGAAGACAGGAATTTTTGTTTCTACTTTTCTGGAGGTCCATGTTACCTTCTAATTGGAAAGTTGGCTTTCATCTATTGCTGGGTGGGCGGGATGCTATCTTGTCACTGCAGCTCTTCCGCTATAGATCTTTTGTTCGTTATCTTAAGTTAAATTTTTATTATCTTTAAGAAGAACATAGGCATGACTTTCCTTTCTATACTTGGTATTTATATCACTAGCATTATTATATAATGTAGCTTTTGAAATAATTTCAATTTGGATCAAATTCACATTTTCTTTGAGCTACTACTTTCCAAAACCATAACTGCAGTACCAATTGGCATATAATTTTAGAGGCTGCCATAAAATGCAAAAGAATGGTTCAGATATTTAATATTCAATACCCAAAAAAGATTACTGTAATTATTTCTTTTTTTAAAAAAAGACATGACTAGGAACTTGGATGAGATATTTATCAGTGCAAATGATCAATGAGATAAACAAAAATCATTCATTGAAGAGGAACATTGCTTATCTCTCATACTTTGAGAAATGAAGTGAAGCATTCCAGTTTTGTGGATTTACTTCTCCTGTAATTCACTGTGCTTTTAAAATGAGCAGCTTGGCAACACAGAAATTTAGACTCACATTTCTATCTATAAATCACCAGTTTGTCCTTTATGTTGACAGTTTCTGTGCAAAATTGAAGGATTTCAAAGTGTTCCAGCAACAAAACGTAAGAAATTGCAGGACACATAAATTTCAAGCATTTTCTACCTACATCAGCAACATCGTTTTAGCAAAATACAGACCGGGTATTCAAGTGCCAAGGCAGAAAAAAGGTAAATCGCAAACCAGAATTCAAATAAGGGGTGTTTGTGGATAATCAAACTAATTATTGGGAGATGCCATTCTGGCTTAATAAGATGCCTGTTATGACCTAAATGAAGGCGGGTGAAGCTGGAAATAGAAAGGAAAGGGTGCCAAGTTTAAAATCGAGGATCCAATTTTTAAAAGTACTATTTTGAGCAAATGTATCTTTCATCAGTCAGCCTTGAAGCTGTGACGAAGATATGGGCCAAACACTTTGTGAATCATGAGGAGAAAAACAAGAGGAATAAACTTAGTTCCTGCCCTCAAGGAGCTTATAACTTCGTAGTCTATGATTAGAAACATTAAAAGAACTTTTTCAAAGTGCAAGATGCAAACGAGGGTGTAGAGTATGTCATTAGGAAACTATGGCACCACCACCCTAACGGTCTCTGGGATCTAAGAAGAAATTGTCCTGCCACCATTTTCCTCGCAGATTTAACAGGAGCATCTGTGTTGTACTTGGTGACCCTTACACGGAGCGAGCCAACTTTTTCATGAATAGACTATTCACACACGAGGATCTGGACCTTTATATTGACTTTTACCATTTCTAATTATTTTTTACAAGTGATACAAAGGTGGGGAGGGGTGAGGAAAAAGAAAAAGAATTTTTAAAATCAACTCCTGAAAAATGACATAGTTTCACTTTGCTCTTTCATTTAATTTAAGTGCCTTGGCTATTGCCTTTATATCCTACTTATTTGTAACGATCAGTTACATTGATGAATAGCAGAAATAGTAAATTTAATAGATTGTGCTTAATATTTTGCTCTTGAGCTAATGTTCTTCTAAATTAGTTAGGTTGAAATGATTATGTCTTCCTTTACAACTGCCTCAAATTCTAAAAACCCTTGTACCTAGATTAAGGACATTGAAAGGAAATGTAGCGGGAGGAACGGGCTGAGTGTTGTAGGGAGTAATATCTTAATGCATTTCTATTGCTTTATTGATTGGAGTGGATCTCTTCTCTAGTTCATTTTCATAGGTGCTCCCGTAGTGACAGCAATTGTGAAAAGTGCAAAATATCTCCTACTCACAGACCTCTGTTTTAACGGAAATCTCAGGTCTTGCTATGAAGTGTTTTAGACCAAATATGAATTATTTTTGGAGAGCTGACAATAACTCATTTGCCTCCCAGGTATTCTTCGTAGCTTATGGAATTTAAATGCTTTGGTTGAAAAGAAATATATATGTATATAAAAAATATATATCAAATATATGTTCTGTGGTTCACATGACTAGTGATTCCTGCTGAGAATAAATGAACAAACTTGTTATTTAAAAGATCACAATAATGACAATGGACATTAAAAACCACATAGTGGGCTTCAAGAGAGTAGCTAGGCATTATGTTCACAGAAAAACAGACTTGCAAGAGAAGGAAGGTGAAAATTTTGGTTTGCGGGCAAAATCAACAATAGTATTCTCACAATCATTGTTCTCCTTTTGAATCCATGCTTTTCTTCAGACTTTTCTGAAAAACACCAGGGCTTTATTCATCTCCTGGCTCTGTTTGTGGTTTGCAGAGGTGTCATTGTTCTTAGCCACATCCTGTTTTCCCTTAGATGGCCTTAAGTTCAGTGGGAGTAACCAGAAGGTCAACTCTGTTGTCCTTTATGATGGAGAAAAACACTGTAGTTCAGGAAAACCAGAATCCAACTTTAAACGGCTCCTTTCACTTTGCAGTTTTGAAAATGAACTTTATTTCCCACTGACAGTAATTGCTGTAAAAAGTCAAGGGTGTTGGATTGGTGGATGGCATTTCTCATAGCTAGAAGGAGGTAGAATTATTTGTGGTCAGTAGTAGTCAGTTTTCTTTTAAGTATAAATCAGTTCTCAATTGACCCTATCCCCAAAATGGTGACCTGTCCCAGTAAAATATTTGGGGGAAAGGCATTTGCCTTATTTCTGCTAGACTGTTAGATGTTTTCTTTGTGTTCTGGGGCGAGGGCCCTGGGACAGGCACCCCTGTGGAGCACTGCTGTGAGCTACAGGAGACCTTGAGAAATGTGTATGGACGTGGGTAGATCTCTTCATCCTTCCCACTGCCCTTCCCTGCTTTCTCTCACCACTCCACAAAATTATTTTAGACGGTATCATATGAGTGATGGTATTTAAAACTGTATATGATGTACGATTATCTTCATAGCTCAACAACCAGAACTTACATGGTTTTTGTAGTCTGTTGGCATCCTCTTCTGGGTGCATTGAAATCTTTCTATGACTTCCTCATGTAGCTGAAGGTAGCTTGCACTTCAATGCACAGTCTTGGTCTAGGCCCCCATCATTCCTAGGCTCATTCCTTCGATGGCACATTTCCCTGCATCTAGGTCAAGCATCCAGCAGGCTTTTCCTCTCCTAGGTCCTAAGGAATAGGTCAAAGTGGCTGTGCCCCCCTCCCTCAATCCCAAGCCAAGCCTCTAAAGTATTTTTCCACCTGTGAATGCTCGAGATGTATCTTTTATTCTTCTAAATGTCCCATAGGACCTCTTGGGTCAAACTCCCATTTTTCCCAAAGACCAACATGAATTTTCAGATTTTTCAATCTTAAGTCTTAAAGGGAATTTTTTGATTGTACTGCACATCACCATATTATTATAACCCATTCCTTTCTTTTGATGCCTCCCAACTCACCAGGTTTCCTGCAAACACAAAACAAAAAAACAAGCTAAAAATTCCAAACACTTAATGGCTCCTCCTCTGGCTATATAAAGCCTCAGCCAAAGCTTTGAAATTACTTGTCTAGTTTCTGATTGGATTGGTATGGCTATGTTTTCCTTTTTCCAGTTACATTTGCAAGGGAAGCCACCGGTGAGTTTGGACAGTCTACGACAGATTAATTTCTGTTTGCTTCATGGTGTATGGACAGAGTATCAAGCTTGAAATGAGAAGACCCCAGTGAAAATTTTACCTTAACTATTTACTTGCTGTTTGATTTCACACAGTTTTCTTAAATCCTTAGTAGATTCAATTTCCTTTTGAGTTAAATGTGACTATTGGTGTTCATCCCGTGGTTATATTAAGGTTAAATGAAATTACTTAAATGAGAACAGTTAGCATAAGGCCCAGCATAAGGCTAATGACTTGCAATATTTACTATATTTTCATTCTCTCCCTAATTTGGTAATGCTATATTGTATTAGAGCTTTAAGTTTTATGTGAAATTTTTTTTAGAATTTCGATAACAATACTAATTAATGAGATCCTAATCAATTATATCTCTTAGGCAGATATTAGGTTATAATCATTTCACCTGAATTTTTATGTAAGAACTGTTCTGGGAACACATGAATAATTTTCCTCATTTGCTATTTATAATGACAGGAAAAGTCCCTATTTATTGAGGCAATAAATAATTGTGGCTATGTGGCTGGAAGATTAAGTGCCTAATATACATTATCTCATTTAATCCCTTCACTTCAACTGGATGATGTTGAGAACATTAACTTTACTTTACAGATTGGGAATTGGATGCTCGGAGAAATTAAATAGCTTGCATAGGTGTTAGCAGCTAGGGCTTTATCTGAAGCCAGTTCCGATACCTATGCTTAAGCATTTAATAACACTATACAGTACATAACTTAATGCTATCTTGATAACTTCCTCTGACACTATTCTCTTCACAGAATAAGAGATTCACCTTATCATTCAGCCCAGCTGACTCCCAGATCTACTATCAGGCTGGTGTGCACCCCCAGATGGTGATCAGCTTTGCCTATCTGCTTCCCTGGAAAGAGACCTCTTTACGTAGGGCTTCTGCTCTGGGCACCCAGATCCAGATTACAGTCGCCATATGACACCATGCACCTTGGAATCCTGTCTTTAATACTTAAATGAGATCTTTGAACTGCAGTTATTGTAAAGCAACGGCAAAAAAGATTTGAGGATGAACCCACACTACGGTATAAAGTTTAAACTCAAGCAAAATTTTCACAAACCAGGCTAAAATGACCACATGACTCCAGCACACAGGGAGTTGGTAAAATTACTAGCAAAAATGTGGCAGAAAAAGCCCTCTATCTCTTCCATGGTATATATGCATATATATAAATCTTCCTCTAGGGTTTGTGTCTTTCTTTGTTTTCTGTTCATTTTGTTATATGACACCACTCTAATCCAAATGCCATGTTCTTCTGAGAACTTCTAGAAGCCAATCCTCTGCCTGTTTAAAAGCAATTAATCAAAGCTCAGCCTTTAAATATAGTTGCCTCAAGAACTTTTTTACATAGCTCTAATTGTTTCTACTGGGCTTTGCACATATGTGCAAGACTCACTTTTTTCTAATGCTTACTGCTGTTGCAGAAAATGCTTTCTGTTTCTCAGATCTTATGGGCTGGCTATGATAACAGTCGTAAAGACCACTCTGACTTTCAGCTGACAGACAGTTTCCCTCACTGTTCATAAATCTTTTCCTCCATTCCAGTTCCTGCATTAGAGCATCAGAAATCCCTTCTGTTTACAGAAGCCTGGAACGTGCTGGTTATTTCGCTTGACCATGTCCCCAGTGAGTGCACTGTATTATGGTGTAAAAATCCCTAAACTGGTCTGTGTCATAATTCTTTCAGCTGTAATGTAATTTAAATTTAAGAGACACAACTGAACAAAACTGGACATTTGCCTAGTTGGGAATAGGATAGGTCTTCCTAAGCAGGCAAAGTAATGAAAAAATTAATAGACATGGCTATATAAACACTTAAGCGTTCTGTGTAACAGTGGTGACAACAAAATCATCATAAACAAAATAATTAGGCAAATGAAAAACTGACAAAAGCATTTGCCACTTTGAATACATGAGTTCTAACAAACTAATGAGAAAAATACAAATGGGCTGTGAGAGAGTAGTCAAAGAACATGAAGAGGCAAGGGACCAAAAATGAAACTTTAATATACTGAGTATGGAAGAAATGTTTTATTCTATCAGAAATTAGGAAAATAAAAACATTTCATCTATTAAAATAGTGGTAAATTTATATGTCCAGATATATTTCTGTGAGGATGAAGAAGCATGGGCACTCACCCCACTGGTGAGAATGACATTGGTACAGTTTTTCTGGATGTCATTTAAAAATACGTTTCCAAATTGCTAAATATGTTCTTGCCACTTGATAGGGTAATTCACTTGATAGGGTAAAAACAAACAAACAAACACCCCCCTATCCTGCAAAAAAGAATCTAGGATTCACACAAAGATTCGGGTAGAAAAATAAAAGTTGCAGCCCTAGTTAAAACAGGGAAATTTAAAAATAGTATGTGTTCAGATGAAAGGAAAGGAGTTGTGAAAGAAATTATGTATGTACACAGGAGAGTGGATCTGAAGCAATTTAAAACCATGCTTTAGAACAATATTTAGTGATACAGGATAATGCTGACTTTGACTAAGTGAGAAGAGGTGTTACAGGATAGGATGCACAGTGTGATGATGCTAATTGGAGGAAGTTGCAAATATAGGTGTGAATATGCACAGTAAAGAAACTAATACTCCAAAATATTAGTAACAATGAACTTTTAATGGGTATTGGGATTTAGCAGTAATTTTTATTTTTTAGTTACAGTTTTTCGGCAGCAGCCATATATGACTTGGGAAAAGGCAAATATATTTTAAAAATCAAATTCAAAGACTTTATTACCCTATCAAAATTACTCAGATGTAATGCACTTTAGATGGAGTATTTTCCTTACTTCCTACCCATATGTTTCTGTTCACATTTCTAGTCCTAAATCTATTTCTTCTTCTTTTGTTTCCAGAATGTGTTCATGAGCCTGTATTTCTCACTCAGAACTCAGAAAAAGATTAAAGATAGTCATTACCTTCTTTTCTTTTTACACAGGCAGCGGAAATCTATTTTTAATGGTTCTGTTTTAAATCCCTGTTGTTAGAAACATTTATTTAACCTCTAACTCTGCTCTACTGAGACGTTTTTGTTTACATCAGGTTAGACCTTGACCTTCATAACCCTACACTCAGGGGAAATTTGTTGTTGTTGCTGTTGTTGTGCTTTCAAAAAGATTTGATTGAAATTGGTTTGGCTGATTCTTTTAGGTTTGGAAATAGCCAAAAGCAATTTTGTTTCGGACTATTTGGGGAGACTTTGTTTTTTTCCTTCTCTGGCTTAAGATTTCATTATGAAAGTGAACTTGTATGGACAATGAATAAAGTGTATGTCAAAACTGCTTGCCCACCCCCTCCCCCAAGCTTGAGTGGTAAAAATCATCCACTGCCTTTCCTGGCAGATTGTGGGCTCACTCCTGTTTTCTTGGAGGCCTGTTGGTGTGCAGAGTGGAGCTTCAGGCAGGCCCTTCACCGTCCTCCAGACAATTTATTAGGATGAGGCTCGGTGTCTAGTTGTAGGCAACTACCATCTGGTAGCCTCCCATAGAGACACCTTCAGATACTTCTTGAGGATTTTTTTGAAAGACATTGTAAAGAACTTTACTTCCCAGAGAAGGCCAGGAGTAGGTACAGAGGTTTTTCATTTATTCCATGGAAAGTGAGGATATTATAGCTATGGGAAAATGTTTTAGGTATGTGTAGGAAAAACGTTAAGAAGGAAGAATGAGTCTGAATAATTTCCACCCATCTCTCCATCCCTCCAGCCCCTCCAGACTCTGAAAAATATTCTGAAGGTCTCCACTAATCTACAAATTTCCCATGTATCACAGATTACTCCCCAGGACAAAGGGAATAGCAGAGGCCCAACAGACACATCATCCTGTTCCCCACTTCCTACTGTGGGCTTCCTACTGACAGTTTATTACTGAGAACGTCTCCTGTGTGTACTCAGGTACACAGTACTCTCAACTACTGCATCGTGCTCATAATATTTTCCTAATTTCAGCTCCTGTGGTGATGTTTGGCTTCGATGACCTGGATGACCTTGAAGCCATACTGAGTGTCAATGTCAGTTCAGCAACTACTGCTGACCATGCAGAGAAGCCACTGCTGCTGGCACGGAGGATGGTAGCTCTTGCAGCACTGAGCGGTTTCTCATCATGTTGACTGCCCAAGCTCAGGACTTAGACAGCTAAAGCTCCTCGGTTCACTGGCTGGGTGACCTTGGATAAATACTTATTCTCTTTGGTAGAGTTTACTGGCTTCTTCCCACTTTTGACAGAACTCTTCACCAGTGGAATTCACAGCACTGTGCTCAGCAAAACCATGACCTTCAACCAACTCCCAGGCAACTGATTGTGGCTGTCGGGCTACGTGGGCCATGATAGAAATAATGTTTGGGACTTTGCGGCAAGGCTAACTGAAGGGAAAGAGCTGAGTGCCCTCAATCTCTGCTTTATTTCTTCCTGATGCCCGGAAATGCAAATGCGAGGCCAAAGCTCCAGCAGCCATCTTGGCTCCAAGGTGGATTTTTGGAACAGATATCACTTACAGAAGATTGCAAAGCAGAAAGCGAGAAGCAGAAAGAAAGAAACCCATGACATGCCCTGGACACCGTATCTTCAGACGTCATCTAGCTGGAAAAAAATCAACTGCAAATTTGTATAAGTTATTGTCATTTCGATCTTTCCTATAATATGCAGCCAAACCTAATCCTGATCATGTATCTAGGAAAGGAGGGCAGTAGCAGTACCTAAAGCCTACAGTTATTGTAAGGTTAGATGATGAAATAATGCAGGTGACAAATTTTTATTTGTTTAATAAAAGATACCATCACTAAATAAAAACATAGTTTGTCCTTAATACAAGTTAGATGTTATAACCTGAATGAAACCTTGGATTACCCAAGTCCAATCTTGAGATGGAATTTCATAAGAAAATGTGGTTTGGTCACAAAAATAATTAAAAGCAATTTAAATTTTAATTGAAGTTACTAAAAAATATCAAAATGTATCCAGTTAGAAATCCAGACACTTTATTTTAAATGGAGAAGTTCCTTTTTTTTAGTCATTTCTTTTGAAAGATTTCAGTTACAAAAATTTGCCAGAATAATATAGAAAACTTCTGTAACCTCTTCACCCATATTCCCCAAATGGCAACTTGCTATCACATTTCCACAATCACTCACATATGTACTTACTAACTTTGTTCTTGAAATTTTGGAAAGTGCATTGTAAGCTACTCCCCCATAAACCCTGAAACACTCTAGAACATGATCCCCAAACAAGAACGCTCTCCTAAATCACCAGCATATAATGCTCCAAATCAGGAAATCTACACCTATACAACACTACCTCCCATCCTGCCCATGGACCCTTTCAGATTTCAGCAACTCACCCTATAATATCTCCTTTTCTTTTCTGCTCTAGGATCTTACCCAGAATACTTTTGCAATTAATGATCATGCATTTTCAGATAACTTCAATCTGGAACACCTTCTCGTTCTCCTTCTTTTTCATGTCCTTGATGGTTTTAATGAGTACGGATCTCTGATTATATTTATATATTCCTATACCATGAGTTCACATGGCTACCTACAGTTTCAGCTCAATACCCCAGGCTTCTTTCCATTCTTTTTTCTTTCCCCGTTTGTAAAATCTTCTCCAGAAGTGAGAAGTTTGGCTTCCATTATCCTTGGTAAATTGAATTCTTTGCTAAACTTGCTCATTTGTTCCCTGTAAACCAGTCCTCCGGCCATGATGGCCCTTCCTTCAGCTGCCATCTCTGTTCATCCGTGCTCCAGTCTGTTCCTTAACTGGCCTCCTCATCAGTGCCTTGGAGGAGGGAAGGAAGGGGAAGGAATATAGAATAGGAAGGAAGCGCAACACTTCTTAATTTCTTTTTTCCTCATTCCCTTTCTCACACACCCTGCCCTGTTGGAGTGACATCCCAACCTAATCCAGAGCATGGTGGCATTCATTAATATGCATTTTCTCACATACTTGTAATCTTACAATAGTACTTTTTAAAATAAAAAAAAAAACCTTAATCCATCTATGCACCTAGCCCCATCCTCCACAATCCCCTAAACCTCTTGCATTTTAAATCAAATATAACAGTTGTAAACGAGTGAACAAGACTTCATTTCTTTTATAGTAGGCTCCAGGTTCAGCTTGGAGCCCATTGTGGGCTTGAATTCATGACCCTGAGATACAAGACCTGAGATGATATCAAGAATTGGACACTTAACTGATTGAGCCACGCAGATGCCCCAAGATTTTACTAAAAATATATATATATATATAATATTATATATTTATATATAAATATAGTATTAATTATTATATATATAATATATTATATATATAAATTAATGTGATGCTAGAAAAAGTTGTCTGCCTGCAAAGCTCTTCAGCTGCTAAGGAGATGTAAGCATATGAAGCTAAATGCAGGCTTTCATGTTCACAGTTCAGGCAAAGTCATAGAACATGTGCATCTGTGCCTGCAATTGCTTTGTCTTTCTTCTACCTGCATCTTTCACCATCTCAAAGTCTGGGAAAGATCAATGTTAGAAGACCATATTGTCAAGAAAAGGCTATACATCATGTTTTTTGAACTGGAATAGGCAGCCTCTTTCCTTGAGAACAAAAATGTCCCCTCTTTCATTGCACAAACTCTTTTGCAAAACTTTGACCCACGACATGCTTTAACTCATTAGCAATTGTGAACCTGTAATTTTTTGTTACTTGCTGAGCATGGAACTTGACTGCATTTCCCAGCCTCCCTTGAAGCTTCTAAGGAGTGTGGGTAAGGAAAGGGATGCACACCTACTACCTCCAAGCTGAGCTCATACAGGTCATGATGTGTACTCCCGTTCTCTGTCTTCCCTCATGCGGGCACTTGCACACTGTGGTACAGGACTCCAAAGTCTGGTGGCAGAGCCACTAGAGGGAAAGAAGCTGGTTCCTACTTGGAACAGAGCCCCCTCCTTCTCCCTACCTTCACCCCCCAGTTTCCAGCCTGCAGAGGACTGGGAAGTGTGGGAACAATGGACCTTAGTGGTTGAGATTGAGTATTATTTATGATAATACTTAGCCTACAAAATCTCCAAAGAATGTCATACGGGTTCCTACTAGGACTAGATCTCAAACAGTATTCCCTGATGGATAGTTTTCCCGAGTGGTTTTGTATAGCAAAAGTCAACTGACTGAGCAAGATACCTTCTCTTACTTCACCCTGGAAATTTCCTTTAATTTCAGGGAGTGATGTTGCAATATTGTTTAAGGCTCTCGTTTTATGACCATAGTTCCAAATGAGGCACTCGGATATGTCCAACCTCAACGGCACATCTGGAGCTTATGATTCCAGTGGAAAGTCACAAGTGGAGACAGTGGTCAGCTTAGTGGTGCATGGAGCTAGGTTGGCCCAGTCTGATGTAACACTATAATTAATGTGACTCTAACATACCTTACAGTTGCATAAGGGCTAATATTCTTTCTTGTGTGTTTAGCTTCCTAGCAAGAATGATTAAATAACAAGGAGGACTGAACTTAACACCACTAAGGCATTTCTTTTCCTCAGAAAGAGCTTCTAGCTGGGAAAGGTGGATTTGCTTGCATTCGCACTACTGCGAAAGAAATGGGAATGACCACAATGTCACCTCTCTGGATGCACAAGTCCTTTGTGCTACTCTGACCGATTGGGATGCTCCTACTTGTTTTTTAATCCCTGGTCCCTTTCCTTCTTGGAGTAGGCCCTGGGGCATTCTCTGCAGAGGGCCCCTGACACTGGAAATTCCTCCTTTTGGTTGATCAAAGCTGATGCAGCCTGACCCCACCCCAGGAAGTGGTGGCAGACACATCTGTTCATTCTGGCTTCCTGCCAATAGGGGATTTACTCTCGGGTGAGTGGGGGAGAGGGACTTTTATGTCGGGAGGGGATTTATTGTTGGCTGACGGGGTGTGGCGAGTGTGAAGGGTGGGAACCACTTCAGCTCCTTGGCTGGATTGTCTGACTTTTTATGCAGTGGGGTTTAATCTTTGTATGTGGGTTCCAAGACTTTTGTAAAGGGCAAGTGCTGAATCGGTGAACTTTAACGACGCACTGAGAAACTTTTGGGGGGAGTATAGATGTGCAAAAGGAAGAAGATGAAAGTGAAGGTTAGCTGACTACACGCAGTAAGATACTGTTTGGAATCAAACAACTACTGAAGATAAAATTCTGGCTGTCCTTGCTTGTTAGCTAGCGTACGTAACTCCACAGGAAAAAGGGAAGTAGAAGCTGGACCACTCGGTGTTCTGAAATCTGGCCTTTGCTAAGGGGAGGTCATTAGACTCCCTCACATCTCAATGTCTTCATAGCAACAGTTGCAACAGTACTAAAACTACACGTCAAATTTCTGTAAGACACTTTTGTGTGTGAAATTATTACATGCTAAGAAAGGAGAAGTATGGACCAGGACCAAGTATGGACTCTTGAATGCCGAGAGTAGGAAGGTTGTCTGAGACCAGACTGTGGTCCTGAACACAACACTGTTTCAGTGATTCAAAATATGAACAGCGAAGAAACGTCATTGAGGTAATTGAGTTTAACTTTAGAAGCTGAGAGAAAGCCAGCATTTGGCACCTTAGACAGCCCTTTATCTTTCCTCCTTACATATTATTTTTATAGGACTGCCAAAGCCAGAGATTTTACCTAGGTTTGAACTTTTCACCTCACAGATCTTATCGAGCAAGTACTTAGAGTTTCTATGCCCACTGCCAGGCCATATGATGAGGTCTACACAAAAGAAATACGAGGCATGGTCCCTGTTCTCCATATAGCAGGGATTTCTGTTCGAAACCTCAATATAAGAGTTCAGGCAGAGCCACAGCCCATCTGTAAGTTAGAAAAAGATGTTGTCTCAGGCAGACATAGTTCTGGTTTCATAGTTTGCGAGTGGAGTGTGGGCTACATTTCAACCCTCACTGGTCCTTTACATTCTTGACCTATACGTCTTTGTGTGTTTTGGATTCCATCTTAGCTTATGGATATGGAGCATCATATCTTAATGGAGTTGTGGGATACATCTGTCAGAAACCTTAGCTTCGCAAGGGACCACGAAAACCTTTCTGGTAAATAAATCATCTTAAGGGAAGAGAAATTTGAAGCAGACAACTTTAATCCAAGAGCAACATGTCACAGGAGAATAGTCTAGGAGGATCCAAAGGCAGCATGGTGTCTGTCTTGGAGTTAGGTGACAGTGGCAAGTGTGTGGTGACTATAGGTGGCCTCAGCAAGTTTGGTCCAGCAACCCAAGAAGCTTCAGTACAGATCAGCTGCAGAAGTTGGAGGCTTTGAGATGGACTCAGAATGGCCGAGTAATACCTTCTCCAGCGTGAGATCAGTGAGGGAAAGTGGGAAATGTCAGCTCTATCCATCGCCATACATGTGCTTTTTGGAGAATTCCAGAAATACCCAGGAGAAGGGAAGATGTTTAAAAAAAGGACTGGATAGGGCAGCCCCGGTGGCTCAGCGGTTTAGCCCCGCCTTCAGCCCAGGGAGTGATCCTGGAGACCAAGGATCGAGTCCCACATTGGGCTCCCTGCATGGAGCCTGCTTCTCCCTCTGCCTGTGTCTCTGCCTTTCTCTCTCTGTGTCCCTCATGAATAAATAAATTAAATCTTTAAAAAAAAAAAAGGACTGGATACTAAAATTGTGAATTGAGGAAGAGCCATAAGAAGGTTATTTGCCACTGTGATTGTGATCCTATTTTTATCCCAATGCAGAGGTGAACTGGGCAACCAGAATAGCACATATGCACATGGAAGTATGAAGTAATGTTGCATTCCACTCCAGGGTAACAAGATGGGAGATGATTACAAAATGTAAGTCAACACTCTCTGTGTGTAATCCACTTGAGTCAAGTTCACTTGTTAGGAATGATAGAATATACAGGATGGTAAGCAGCTTCCACAATTAATAATTGGAGGTTCCTGAGTAATACTCTTAAATTTCTCTTTCAGTGAAGAGATGGGGGAAGGACAGGGTATGGAGTAGAGTGGTTGAGGGGGGCCAAGAGGTGACTGTGTGTAGAGTATGAGTAGAAGATGTGTGAAAGGAAATAAACCCTAATTCAGGAACCAGGACTCCTGGGTTCTCTGCCTCGTTCTGCTCTAGCCAGCAAAGTGGAAGTGAGAAAATCATTTACCTTCTCTGAGCTTTGATTTTGTCATCTGTAAAATGGATTGAACTGATTAACTTTTAGAGTTCTTCCCTGAGTCTGGTGCTCATGTTTGTCTCTGAAAAACAATAATGGTTGAAAATGAAATTTTGCCTACAGACCCTGTGAATGGTATGTGGCTTATTTCAGTAGGATAGGACTGCCACCAAAGTGCCACATAACAGGGTTAGCTTTCTGACTAGACTTTTCTGGTAAGTGACTAATTCAAGATGAGCCCTGCAGGAATCCCTGAGTGGCTCAGCGGTTCAGCACCTGCCTTTGGCCCAGGGTGTGATCCTGAAGACCTGGGATCGAGTCCCGGGTCAGGCTCCCTGCATGGAGCTTGCTTCTCCTTCTGCCTGTGTCTCTGCCTCTCTCTCTCTTTCTCTATGTCTATCATGAATAAATAAATAAAATCTTAAAAAAAAAAAAAAGAAGAGCCCTACATGTACACATACGGCAATGGTTTGGCACAGCTGAGCATTAAATGTTTTGCTAAGTTTCTTGTCCTTTCTTTCCTGCTTCCTACATGTCAGGTTCCTACTTCCTTTTTGGTCACTGTATAAGTGTGCAGGTTTTCTCTTAACCCTATCAGATTGGCTAGGCAGTTAGTCTGTGTTTTTGCACACCCTGGCCAAATCAGCATGGTCATTCACCTGTGTTTATTTTCCCTTCCCAGACATCAGGTGTCATCTGCCTGGTAGCAGCCCCACAAAAGTACTATCTCCCCTAGTAAGCCTGCAATGCCTCTGACTCTTGCTAAGTTTGGTGGACTTGGAGTCACATCAACAACCAGAGGCACCCATCAAACAGCAGCCCATGGCATTTGATCTCTTCAAGAGTTTTCAAAATCTCTGTAACAGCAGTTTGAATGACATTTTACTTATTTGTAAAAAAGATTTAATTTATTTATTTGGGAGAGAGAGAGAGACCACAAACAGGGGGAGCAGCAGGCAGAGGGAGAGGGAGAAGTAGGCCCTCTGCTGAGCAGGGAGCCCCATGTAAGGCTTGATCCCAGAATCCCCGGATCATGACCTGAATTGAAGGCAGACGTTTGACCAACTGAGCCATCCAGATGCCCCTCAAATGACAGTTTAAATAAATAGTCTCATGAGAAAGAGAGGAGGTCAGAAGAGAGATAAAGAGAAGAGAGGAGAGGAGAGGAGAGGAGAGGAGCTAAACTATAAGGGAAGGAACCCAGAGAAGAACAGACTCCTTTCCATTTCCTTCCATCATATATATGAGAATTTTGACTTTTTAGGATATATCAATCCACTTTTTGATAAAACTACAATTTCAACACTAAAAAACTTAATTTCAAAGGCATTTGGGTGGTTCAGTTGGTTAAGGGTCCTTTTCTTGGTTTTGATCTCAGGGTCATGAAATGGAGCTCTGTGCTGGGCTCTGCACTCAGTGTGCAGTCTGCTTGGGATTCTCTCCCATCTGCCTCTGCCCCTCCCCCTGGCTTGAATTTTCTCTTTCTCTCTCTTTAATTAATTAATTAATTAATTAATTAATTATTTTAAAAATAGCTTTTGATTGATTCTAATCCCTTACATTTTGGCTATAGTTTGCAATCCATCAGGTTTGGTTGACTTAAGGAATTTTAGGCCATTTTCCAGAATCATCTTCTGAAAGCAAGGTCCTGGTAATTTGTCTCCCCTGCTAAAGAATCTTCACCGGCTCCTTGACCCTGGTATACTTGTCTAGTTTTGAATCAAGCTGATTTTTTTTTTTTTTGTCTGTTTCCAATGCCTTTCCACAGTAGAAAGTATAGTTGGAAATATATAGTTTCATATAGTTGAAAATAGTCTTACAGATCAGTATTCACAAAAATACTAAAATTACTCTTCCTATAGCTAGAATTTCACTCTAATTCCTTATGAAACTATGTTGAATTGAGTCCACATACTTCTTAAACTAGATGCCTGTCAAGTAAGTACCTGAAATCTCCCACAACTACTCTCATGCCCTCTGTATGAATGAATGAGGTGACCTGTATCATTCCAATTTGAACATTGTGGCAGGAAATAGAGAAAGATTATGTGGTTTGAGGATCGATTGACCAATATCTATATAGATGATAGGAGGAAAAGTGTGATTAAATGAAGGCAAAAGGATTTCTGTCTTACAATATTGAAGATATTAACGATAAGGAGGTTGTAAAATACTGTGCTGAGCTGATAATTGTTGTGGGATTTGCTTTCCAAGCCATCTTTTGTATCATGATAATAAAAAATACATATAAAATTATGCGGGATAATTTAGAAGTGATTTTGATCTCAATAAGGTTAGAGGGAGAAATTTAACTGGTTCACTTATTATCATATATCAATATAGCCAATATAGGCCAGAAACAAATGGATGTTACTGATGATTTTCTGTTTTCATGGAAAATAAAAGGAAGGGAAAGAAAAGAGAAAACAAAAAGTTAAATGCCTCCTATGCCAGTCTTGTGCTTGGCAATGACCTCACTTAATCCTTATAGGAACTTCCATAAAGGAGTTTCCATTATCCTCATTTTATAGATGGTGAACATAGGAATTGGGAAGTAACTGGCCCAAAATCCCACCACCAGGATCTTAGCTGAGCCCAACCTGCCCTCAGAGACTTTGTTCCTTCTACCTTGATCTCTTGCAACTGGTTTTATTTGTTGTTTGTTTGTTGTCATTCAGTTCATTTCTTCTTGTTCTAGAAGAATTACACAGGATTTGGTCACCACTGTCTGTGCAATTCCATATGAAATGTTAGTTACCATTTTGAAATCATTTTGGCACTGAATATTGAACAACTCACCAGTTTCAAGATGACATCTCTATTCTGCAGGCACACATATTATTTAAAATAAAGAATGTCATTTTTTATTTGACCAAAGCAAGGCTCAGTTTCTTCCCACTGAGTTCTGAGCACCTGAATCTCCCTGCTCAGCTCTCTTTTTTTTTTCAGTTTATAATGTTTTGCTATGATTTAGATTTCCTCCAAGAAGAACAAATTTTATATATAGCATAAAAATTCCGAAAGACTCAAAAGGCTACTTTTAACTTTGTTCAAGTTTTTTTCCAGGCATTAAGTGTGTCATAAAGCTGTTGCTATTATTTTCCAAATGTCCTATGTGTACTATGATTGACAACAAGACCATTTCAGTTCTTACTGCATTAATAACAAGTGTTTCGACATCATTGGCTCCAATCTGAAGTTCTTGCTACATTGTGTCAAAAGAAATTTCTTTTTTAAAATGATTTTTATTTGCTTATTTAGATAGAGAGCAAGAGAGATCATGTGAGGAGTGGGGGTAGGAGGAGAAGCAGACTCCCCACTGAGCAGGGAGCCAGATGTGGGGCTCTATCCCAGGACCCTAGGATCATGGCTTGAGCTGAAGGCAGACATTTAACCGACTGAACCATCCAGGTGCCCCAAGAAATTTCTTTATTTTTCACTGCTATTCCCATAATAGTAAGCAGTCTCATTTTTGCCATATTCTGCTCATGTGATAGACCAAGTGAATCAATGAAGTCGATTATTCTGATAAAACTTGACATATGACACCAATTAACACTCACAGGAATGATTAAAAGATCATGAGTAAGTTCACCTTCCAAAAATTTGACTGGTTTTAAAGTGAGAGAATGGTAAAAAACAACAACAACAACAACAAGAAAAAAAGAAATGCATTTAGATCTTTCAATGCTCATACAATACATCTGTGGGCAACAGCTTGAACCTGGGAGTGTTATCCTCTGTGTGGCTTCCTAGCAATTCCACACATGAGTGTGACAGCCGAATACTTACTGAAATACTTTTTCTGGAAACCCAATGAACCATTCTCCTCTGGTCATAAATGTACTACTTTTTCATCATTCAAGTCTGATTATTACCAAATACATTTCTGGAAACACATTCTCTAGATGTTACAGAGGCTTTCATAATTTAATTTATCAATGTCAAGGAATTATGAAATTGTCACAGCAGCATTAATGCTGAATCAATTAAAAATACAAAATAAGTTACACTGTCTCATGCTTTGGAAGATGAGAGGTGATTACAAGCAGACCCACAGGGACAGAGCATTAAACTTCCAAAGGATGAGTCATGACTGTTAAAAACAGTATACATCTGTGTGAGATGCCACATGAAAATATAAAAAAATGGCTTTCTTAGTAGCTGTGGAAAGTTAAAACAAGGCACCAACCAGAAAGCTCTCCTATTTCCCAGATGCCTTTCAAGACTGTTGTCTCTCTATAGCCTCAAAATCAAAAGTCAGAGACAGAACAAGTTACAATTAATTATTACCACCATGATGATCCATCAAGGATCCGTTCGAAGTATAACATTTCTTGTAACTGCTAGATTTCTGAGCAAGAGGTGACCAAAATCTCATCAATTTTTTAGCATGCCATGTAATCCTTTTAAATCTTAGAGAACATTTGGACAAAAGTTGGGAAATACACACATGAAATATTGATTCTTATTCTGGTGAGTAATCAGGTTAACCTTCTTGGTAGAATGAGGTTGAGATAATTAAATAGGTGGATTTGCCAAAATGAGTAAATGAATCCATTACAATACATTATGTCACAATCCTATCTCTGCTACCTTCATTTTAAAATAAAAATAACATTTAACAAGTTCTGTGCCATGAAGTTGAAAATAGAATGTTATAGAGTTGTCATTATTTCTTCTCTGGGAAGGATTGTGACTGATAAGATAACTATTGCCTAAACTATTTTAGTATGTGGAATTGGCACAGATAAATTCTCTGCTCTATGTACTAATTACAGTAATTTGATCATTATAATGATTATAATTTCATATTCACTTTATAGGAGATAGTCTTTTAACACTGCCTGTCACATCATAGTAAATTTGCTTGTAAGATTCTTTTGGGGGGAAACTATTATATCTTATCAACAATGTCTTTAGTAGCTTAATTATGATATGCCTTCGGGATTTTTATAACACCTCTCGTAAAGCCTGTTTTCTGAATGAGAATGTTATATGTCTAAGAGCTGTGTCAAGATACTGTTTTAAGTAGTCAGTTGCATTTCTAATATATTTATGAGAAAAATTATTGAAAACAACCTAAAATTCCAACAGTGGGGCTTTCTTTTTTAAAATTTTATTTATTTATTCGACAGAAAGAGTGAGTGAGAGAGAATGGGGGGCAGCGGAGGGGAGGGAGAAGCAGACTCCCTGCTGAGCTGGGATCATGACCTGAGCCCAAGGCAGATGCTTAACTGACTGAGCCACTCAGGCTCCCCAGGGAAGTACTTATTGACTTAATAATTGCATTATCTCTGCATTGAATATCAGATATTTACAAAAAGAATGAGGAAATACTATGTACTGTTTCAGACATATACCAAGGTACCAAGGTAGATTATGAAATGAAAACAGCAAGTGCAAAATAGTGATGATAGAATATATTTTTATATAAAATACAGTATATATAAAAATCCATCATTGTATCTTCTTGCATTTTCAATCAATGAAGACCCTGGTAGGACAAAAAGGAAGGTAATATAAACAGTGTCCCGAGGCTGAGAGGAGGGACACGTATGGTAACTAGATGAGTGGAAGACGGGGGAAAGACAGACTTTCACTGTATTCCTTCCCTTAGAATGTCTGTTGGTGGCTCCTGGGGCCATGAAGAATGTTTGATATTCACTCAGCACACTACATCAAACTTTATTTCATTTCTTATGGATTTTTAGTCATACATATGAAAGCCCTTACCTGTTGTCATTTTATCACTTCTATAACTTATTGCAATTAAATAGTTGATATTTTTATAATTTACTGTGATGCATATTATGGGAAACAATGGTTATCCAGTTGTCTCAACACCTATTTACGAATAGGCTATCATTTTCTTATTGACTGGAGATGTTACCTTGTTCACACATTAAATTCCCTCAAGTATCTGTGAACGGTTTGTCTGTGTATACGCCCCCATGATTTAGTTACTTTGACTATCTGCTTTAAAATTGATAGGTCTGGTTTTCCTTCATTGTTCTGTGTCAGAGGTTTTTCTGGCTATTTTAAACATTTTTAAGGTAAATCTTTTCTAAAATCAGAATGCTTAATTGAAAAATGTTGGCTAAATATTGGCATTGTGCTAAATGTATCTATCCATTAGCTTAAGGAGAATTGATAACCTTCTGATGTTGGATAGTTTTCCAGTTTGTTCTTTTGGACTTTTCAAGTGTATAATCATATTACTTGCAAATAGTGATAATTCTACCTTCTTTTTCCATTTCTCTTGTCTCTAATTTCTTTTTCTCATCTAATTACAATGATTAGTTAAATATGCTCTTAAAAACTCTGCAAAGACTCACCGAAGGAACAGTTATAGTAACAGAATTTGGGTGAAATTCTTAAGCCATTTATACAAGACATTGTTTTGAATAACTGTTTTGGCTATAGCAACATGACCTGTTAGAAATTTTCCTGATGCCTTATTTCTAAGAAATGAGAAATGACTTCACTTGTTATTAAAACCATCTTCAGTATATTAAAATGGAGCTTTCCCTAAGGGCTAGTTTACAAATAATCATGACTCATCAGACATATTGTGAGGAAATATACATAGACAAAAGAGAGATTTTAGCAATTGACTGGTTAATCTCTCTCCCCCAACCCCAAGTCAGGTATATTAGAAATGATTGAAGCAAAATGTGTGGTTTACATCTTATTCCTCAACCCCTGTATGTTTGGATTCAACTTTCATATTTGAACATAGTCATGCTGAGTTTAAGAATGACCTTCCTCATCTAGGGTAGCAGGATTGATTGCCTGGTGTGTGACATGATGATATGTAAATTTTGTATTTAAATCTAAGACTCCAGCAGCCAATTCAGGGCTGAATTTTGTCCCAATACGAAGCAAAATATATTGGACAACTAAATGGAAAGAATATCAACCAAACTAAAATTTTCTAAATTTAGATATTTTTCATTCAAGAAGTGAAGTGTTAGTAAACATGTTTGAAAATCCAAGGCTGGAAATGGCAGTCACAAGACTGGATTTCCACAATCAAAATTTACAAGTTTTCTTGCTGACACAAACCTCTAGCATATTTGCTAGATGAGGGGGGTCATTATGAAAGGAAAGGAACATCCGTGAATAGTAAACAGAATGACCATAGACAACCAAAATTAAACAGGATACTCCATAGCATTGATACAGACAAATTCAACACACACGCACACCCCCAAACACACACACACACACACACACACACACACACACACCTCAAGAGAACCTCTTTACAAATCAGCAGTCATTTGATTTACAAATCAAGTGTCCCCTCAGCTTCCAGGAGCCACAAAGGCCCAAGCTCTGGTTTGAAGAGCCCTTAGTTTCCAAAGGAGTTAATCTGCTTTTAATCTTTTGGAGCTCCTTCCTGAACAAAATAAAGATCGGTAAACCTGCCAGAAAACAAGAAAGCAAACTCAAGATAAGACTTCCCAATTGTGTGTTCTAACACACTAGTCCAATCCCCTGTGTAGTGTAGCTTGAGCAAAGAGAAGTGGCCATTTGGGAAGACTGATGAAAGTTGACTCCTTATTCTAATTGCCACATTTAGCTAAACTAACACTAATTTACAGATCTACAGGAAAAAGGCAGGACAGAGCATCCATTCAATCATGGAAATCCACCAGCATATGTCACTAGAACTTACTAGGATAAGTGTTTCTTACTCACTATGTCTACCAACTTGGTAACACTGAGGCCATCTCTCAATACCAGAGAGTTTACATTTCGACCTAGACTTCTAATGATGAATAGCGGGTGATTTCTACCAGGTGAAAATCTTATTTATCTATCCTATGCTGAGGGTAAAAAATCCTGTGCGAGAGCCAAAAGACACATGAACTAGATTATATGTACTCAGAAGAATTTGTAAATCAAATGACTGATTTGTAAGGAGGTTCTCTTGATGTTTGTGTGTGTGTGTGTGTGTGTGTGTGTTGTGTTTCACTTGTGTGTATCAATGCCACACAGTGCCAGGTTTTGTAAATTACCAAATATATAGTCATAACCTATTGAAAAGACTAAATATTGGCTTGGAGGCATTGGCTGAACTTTACCATTTTTCTTTTTATAATTAGATTTTTTAAAAACTTAGCCCCACATGCTGCTACTTTTAGCCTGATGCGGCAGGACCTAGTTAAGTTATGCTATATGCTTTTCAATTAAACCATAACTTTCACATGTGCATTTTGTTGTGCTCACTCAACATTAAATAAATGGATAACACCTGAATAAATTCAGAGTCCTGGAGTACACCAATTCTTGGAACTAATTTACCAGTGAGAGGTTTTTCATTTTACTTTAATCAAGAATGTTACTGAATTGAAGTAAAGCAGTAGTTACTTAAGTACAATCTCTAAAAACAGGTAATAGTAAAATATATAATAGTATTTATGACTGCTTGACCCATTTCTCAACCCATTTAAATCTGGAAAGATATGCAATAAATTTGAGTCCAGTTTATATACTTGGACCATTCATATATACAGTAAAGCTCTTTCATAAAGCTTCTTATCAGGGGAAATGTCTTAGAAAGGAAATGGAAAATTATGGGCAGGGAGATAGTACAGAAGATTTTCAGCCTCCCATTTTACCATTATATCTCCTTATTTGTATTAAAAAACACAGCTACTGACAATGACACTGTACATGTGTGTAAAGTGTCAAGGAGACATATATCCTCAGCAGTTCCTGGAACATAAGAACTCTGTGGCCTTTCTCTACTGTTGATGTCATTTTTCTTGTAGCTTTTTCTTGGTTAAGCTGAGTGGCAATGACAATAAATATGACATTCCTTATTTCTGAAAGCTTTAACACTTGATTAGGTTTCTAGTGTAGGGACCTGTGCACAGAAAGCATTGGGTGAATATTGATTAATGATGATCACACCCTGCAAAATAAAATTAAACATTATACATGATGTAGATGTTGATAAATTGATAAAGAGACTGTGTAATTCTGCAGAAGATCTAGATCTTTCAACTGCAGTCTGTGAACCACTTGTATAGCATTCTTGTTAAAAATGAAAATTCCCAGCTCATGCCTAAAACTCTGTGATTTAGAACCTATGAGTGTAAGGATGCCTGGGTGGCTCAGTGTTTGAGTGCCTGCCTTTGGCTCAAGGTGTGATCTTGGATTCCCAGGTTCGAGTCCCAACCAGGCTCCTTGCATGCAGCCTGCTTCTCTGTCTGCCTGTGTCTCTGTCTCTGTCTCTCTCTCTCTCTCTCTCATGAATAAATAAATAAAATCTTTAAAAAAAAAAAGAACCTATAAGTGTAGGAATTTTCATTTTCAACAGTTTTTCTGGTGATACTCCTATATTATGAAATTTGACAACCTTTAACCATTACATCTTGTATTCTTAAAAGAATATTTCTAATATGTGCATGTACATTTTCATCTAGACCACTAGAAAGGAAGTCTACAGAGAAGATGACTTTTAATATTAGATTCTGAATTTTTATTTAAGTGGACAAAATAATACTAATCAATTACATAAAGTCTTAAGCTATGCCTGTAAAATTCTTAAAAACTCAGCAGAAAATTTAAATATTCCCAAAGGCAAATATCTGGCTTTTGAGGAAAATCTGGGACTTTTTTACTAGTCATTTTTTTTAATCTGTAAGTTTCATAGTAAGTCAACAAAGGAAAGTTGTTGAGTCCATTCACTACTAGAGAGGTCAGGAAGAAAAGACAACAGTATATGGAGTCCAACTTTTTACATCTTTACCACGAGCAGCAGGAGAATGTGTGCAAGGTGTAGCTGCAAACATTTTAGAATTAAGTGTAACATAAAATGTCATATCATGACCTCTCAAATATAAAAAGCAAAAGCAAGGCCCCAATAAGAAGGCCTGGGATGGAAGAAATGTTCCCAGCATGAGGGAGATGGTGGCCACACCTAGAATTCAATTCACACTGAGAAGGAATGGATATATTAATGCCTCCAGGAGAGAAAGCAGGGCTTATGTGAACAATTTTATTTTTTTAGGGATTTTATTTATTTATTCATGAGACACACAAAGAGAGAGGCAGAGGCAGAGGGAGAAGCAGGCTCCCCGTGGGGAGCCTGATGCGGGACTGGATCCTGGGACCCTGGGACCCTGGGATCACGCCCTGAGCCAAAGACAAACGCTCGACCACTGAGCCAACCAGGTGTCCCAACAATTTTAAAATATGGATGCTTTGTCTGCTAATGATGAGCTTTGGTCCCAGTGTAGATGAGGGTTGAGGATACAGTCAGGGGGATGAGAATGCTAGTCAGACCTAAACTGATAACTATGCTCAAATGCTTAAAGAGATAGCATAAGAAGAGGGATTAACCTTACATGGAGTTTGAAAATACAATCTGTAGACCAAAAAGGTAAAATAGGAAAACTAAAATATGGAGAATTTTCCTATTAAAAAAAATTCAATGAAAGCCATTCTACAAAGAATAGGAAAGAATAGGAATGACCATGGTTTGATGAGCTGTCATCTTGGAAGCAAGAGGCTATTTGAATAATGTTATAGAACATTCACTGTAGGCCAGTGCCTCTCAAACTTTAATGGGCATACGAACCATGCGATGATCATGTCAAAATGCAGACTCGAGTTCCAGCTATGTGGCGCAAGACTTGAGTTTCTACTATGTCTAGCAAAGCTCTCCAGTGAAGCCAATGCCATTTGCTGGCCTATTAGAATGCTTTGAGTAGCAAGATTCTAAGGTATTTTCCAAATCTAAGGATCCAGAATGTATTTATCTTGTGGTTCTGTCATTTTCTGTGTGATCATGGAACTAGTTTCTTGTCTTTTTTTTTTTTTTTTTTGTCCCAGATTTTCTCATTTGTCAATTGGAAATAATCAGTTTTGCCTTGTAGGAATGTTTAGAGGATTCAGTGAATTAATGGACATAGAACACTCAGGAGAGAGCCTGACACTTAATAAATGTTCAATAAATGTCAGCTTTGATTATTGCTGTCATTTTTATAAAACTAAAAAGTTATGAAATACAGAGTGTTTGGCTTTTTCTGATTTCCATCTTCGCTGATGTAATCAGATTGTGTTTATTGTCTAAAACTGAGCAATGATGCCTTAGAGTTTCTCCTGCTCACTGCCAGATAGAACTCCAGTGTGGCCTAAAGTCATTTTTAGGTTTTGCTAAATTCCGAAGGAAATAAAATCTGCAATTGACTCTATTATGCAAATAATAGTAATGTTGAAGGAACAGGGGAATGGATTTCTAGAGACCTAGTTTTCAGTCCTGCCTCTAATTAGCCATGCAAACTAATAGCATGCTCCCAAACCTGACAATCCCACAATGCAGGAGAACATGTGCTCCTTTTTACTGCTGACTCAAACCCCCAGGACATCTTTCATGGATTGGTGACTTAGCCATAGACTTCTAAGAAATAGAGATTGCCATCATTCTTTGGGCCCCACATGCTCTTCTAGACTTTTAAGTTATCCACTATACTGTCCATTTCCTCTGACTTCTGGCTAAATGCCCTGCTTCTAGTTATGAAGAATGCTTGGCAATCAAGCTAATATCAAAGTAAAGGGCTAGGAACCCTATCTAAGGGGTAACTGTGGCTTAATGGAAATACTATGACTTGTTTTATTTTTGGTACACCTTACTCCCCAAATGCCTTAGCTAATTAAGAAAAAAATCTCAATTTTTGAATAAACATTTATGGCTCACTTATTGTGTCACTTCCAAAGTGCAATTTTAGGGCAGCCCCGGTGGCGCAGCGGTTTAGCGCCACCTGCAGCCCGGGGTGTGATCCTGGAGACCCAGGATTGAGTCCCACATCGGGCTTCCTGCATGGAGCCTGCTTCTCCCTCTGCCTGTGTCTCTGCCTCTCTCTCGCTCTCTCTGAATGAATAAATAAACAAATCTTTAAAAAAAACAACAAAAAAAAAACGAAGTGCAATTTTAATCTAAAAAATAGTTTTACATGAATGATAGCCATCAAAAAGAATAAGCATATGGTAAATCATCAAGTATTTTATTAAATTCCTACCATACGGTCAGCACTGTGGTAATATGGAGACTATGACAAGTGTAGGACATTGGAGCTTAACATATAGCTAAGAGGATTACATACATGGATAAACTGGAGTCAATTTAATATTGAGATGAGCAGAACTAGCTCTGGGTGCCACAACCTGTATGGCAATCACCTCTACCTGTCTGTCCCTCCTTGTCAGAACTCCCACTCACCTTTCTACTCAGCTTTTTCTAACCCCTCCAACCAATAACACTTCTAATGTACTTACATATTAGATAAAAGAGTGCTTACATATTAGATTCATTGTCTACATTGTTTTCCCCTACAAGAATGTAAACTCTGCAAGGATGGGGCTTTTGTCTGTCATTTCTTTCTTTCTTTTTTTTTTTTTTAATATATATTAATTATTTATTTACTCATAAGAGACACACAGAGAGAGAGAGAGAGAGGCAGAGGCACAGGCAGAGGAAGAAGCAGGCTCCATGCAGGGAGCCCGATGTGGGACTCAATCCCGGGTCTCCAGAATTATGCCCTGGGCCGAAGTTGGGCACCAAACCACTGAGCCACCCAAGGAACCCCCTTGTCTGTCATTTCTTGGTGGATCTCCTGTCTGTAGAAGAATGCTTGGAAGCACAGTAGTGTTCAAGAGCTATCTTTTGAGTGAGGAAATGATTCATTAAAGAGACCAATACCAAGTTTGAGCCTGCATTCCACAGCTTATAGACCATAGTGTGTTCCTAACACACAAAAGAGGCAAGCAGAAAATATTTTACAACTGACTAGTTTGTACAAACTGTATTTGTATCTCTGTTCTATAATACTCAGGATTTTGCCTTTTTTTCCTTTTGATGTCTAAAAATTAGGCTGAAATGAAGACACAAAGTAGTGAGAATAAATTATAGATCATTATTGCACTGCCATTTCCATGAGGAAGTGAAATCTGGAATGACTTCATTACACAGATAAGAGTAACAGTGAAGGAACATGGGAATGGATTTTTAGAGATCTAGTTCTTTGTCCTGCCTCCAGTTAGCCATGTAAACTGATAGCATCTCTTGACCTCAGAGTTCCAATGTCTTCTATTGAAATATGAAATTATTTCTAAAGGATAACCAATGATATTTAACTTTGATATCCAGCTCTTTTTGACACTAACTCCATTTTGTCCACTTCATCCCAGTACCCGCCATTCTATTAATAGTTCAAGTTTAAGGAGTTGGAAAAGACATGGAGATGAACAAAGGAGGAAGATAATGCCTGATGGGAAACACTTAACTGTTATTATCATAATGACCAAGAGCATAAAAATAAAGTCAAGTAAAAAATTGGACTTCTGATAGTCCTAACCTGATTCTACTTTCCCTGGGCAGAAAATCAGAAAAACAAAAAACTTGAAAGTCAGTTTAAAAGGCCTATGAGTAGCAAAAATAATGGCATGGCATTTATCCTGTAAGGCTATTTGGTAACTTCAGATTCTCATTCAGAATCTACTGACTGCACACATAATTCTTTGGAGCTTGAATTCTTTTTCCCCCTCAGCCCAAAGAAATTAGAAGCAGCAAATTTTAAAATATTACCACTGGGATAAATAACTTAAAGCTGATAAGAATTAAGGACATTCTTTCATTCAGAGATGAGCCAGTGTAAACTCATTACATTAGCACCATTAGATTACAGTAAATTTTAAAATGATTTTCTAACAATGATCTTGACTTCTCAAGAGTAGATTAAATTATATTGATCACCTTGTGTAAGAAGGCAAGGCATAGTTCTGCCAGAAGGGTTTCCATTAACAATAGTTTATATGTAAACACTTTTGTTTGAGGTATCTGAAAAGATCTACTCATATCAACCTTTATTCCCAAATGATGTTAGATAATGAAATACATTGTATTATATCCCTTTAAATTTCTCTGGTAATTATTAATAAAGATATTTGTTGGCACTCCTATTATACCAACACGTTTTCTCTTTATGTGTAGTGTATGTTGGGCAGTGTGGAGACTGGCAGTGTAAAAGCATAGGTCCAGATATTGAGTAATTTAGGAATAGCTGGATAAGTCAGATTAATAAGAAACAATTTAGAGCATGAGTTTCAGAGATCGCCAGATCTGGATTACAAACTCATACTTACCAGCCTGGTGACTATACACAAGTTACTTACTATCTTTGCTACTCAGATTCCTTATCTGTAAGATACTGATCATAATACTTATTTCCAGAGGTGTTATGATGGTTAAATAAAATACATATGAAATATACCTACATCTACAGTTGGAATATAGATACAGATACCAGACAAATATTTGGTGGTAAATGAATGAGCTGGGTTATCTGGAGCAATTTATTTATAAACTTTTGTTGCTTTATCTGTAAAATGGAAAAAGTAGTGCTTAACATCATAAAGTTAAAAATTAACAACGAAAAAATTGTGTGCTTATGTACACAGAGCATAAGGTATCCCCAGAATACAGTAAAAACCTAATAAATTATATTCATTAGAAATATTATGTTTTAATAATGAGAAAACAAATGCCAAGGTACATGGTGTAATATGAGTTCAGAAAAAGGGCAGACCAGTGTGGGTGGGAGTCAAAAGGGAAGGCTTCACCTAGAAGGTGCAACTCTGAATTATTGTCATATAACTCTGAGAGTGCCTGATGGAACTCAGCTCTCCATCTATTCTCATAGCCTATTGTGACCAGCTGCCCTGTGCCCACTGAAATAGAAGGTGCTAGGAATCAGTTCGCTGAAAAATCGAGAAGGGGGTGCACACATACAGGGCCATGTGAACCCAACTGGTGGCCTTTGGGTTCCCTTGGCAAAGGGCAACAAAGCAAGAACGATGGCTTTTGTGAACTTTACCTCCGCAAAGGCATTCATTCATTCCTTCAGTATTCCTCAGCTTCAGTTATGTAGTTCACACTTGGTTCCTTGGTTTTGTTTTTGTTGTTTGTTTTCCCAACTGAATATATAAATATATCTTCAATTAGGAGCCAGAGATCTTGGATTTTTTTTTTCCTGATGATGTAAGTGGCACATGCTCATGATAATTAAATCAGTCAATAGAGAACATTTGAGGAACTTGTAAAGATCTTTGGAAATTTCTGCCATGAATCAGTATTTCTTTCTATTTCTTTCTCTTTTTTTTTTTTAGAGGGAGGAGGAGAGGTGAGCAGAAGAAGAAGGAGAGCAAGAATTTCAAGCAAGCTCAACACCCAGCTCAGAGCCCGATTGTAGGGCTTGATCTCAAAACCCAGAGATCATGACCTGAGCTGAAATCGAGAGTGGATTCTTAATCAACTGAGCTATCCAGGTGCCCCCAAATCAGAATTTCCTAAAAGGAAGTAACAGAGGATGAGGCTTCATGCAAAAATCAATGATTATTAACTTAGATCCCCCAAAGCAGCCAACATAATCTACCTAAAATACATGTCGGGTCATGACATTTTCCTGTTTAAACTCTCTCTTTTGTGTTCCATTGCTTTTGCCAGAATATCTGTAATCATGAGCACAATAGAGCACAATATATGAGGCTTTTCATGATCTGACTCTTGCTCAACTGTTATTTCTCCCCATCCTCTTCCACTAAGAACTCTGTGTTCTGGCCACAGAGAAGTACTTCATATTCTCCAAATCTTAGTTTGTTTGTTTTTTTTTTTTTTAAGTATTATTTATTTATTTGACAGAGAGTAAGAGCAAGCACAAGCAAGGGGAGTAGCAGAGGGAAAGAGAGAAGGAGCCCACCAAGCAGGGAAGCCAATGATGTGGGGCTTAATCTCAGGACCCTGGGATCAAGACCTGAGCCAAAGGCAGATGTTTAACCTACTGAGCCACCCAGGAGCTCCTCCGAATCTTAGCTTTAAGGCCCTTTCCACTTCTAGATTCTGCATAATGGAAAACTGAGCTCATAAGAGCCCCTCTTACTACAAACACATACAAGTGCTGGATAAAATATAACTAAAAGCATGTTTAATAAATGCTGGGCTTTAAAAAAAAAAAAAGCGAAAATTTCCAGGTCCTAGAACCTGGGAAAAATTTGAAGTCAAAGTTATTAACTTCCTGAAGACTGGAATAGGGGATATGGATATAGGCCTAATAGTCACATAACAAAGGCTAATTATCCACAAAGAAGCAGGAGATATAGCCTTGAAAAATGAAGAGCACTGGAGTAAAAATGGAAAATGGAGAAAATTTAAGGAAAAGATAATTAATCCAAAGGAATATAAAAAAGAAGAAATAAAAAATAAATGCACAGACCAAATGCAAAACGATGAACAAAAAGGTAAATTCAAACCAAACTAGATTAGTAATGACATTAAGTATAAAGGAGCCAAGTTAAAAGATAAAGATTGTTAGACTGTTTTAAGTAGAAAAAAATATATGTCCTATTTAAAATAAATTCTCTTTTAAATGTAAGGTCACAGAAAGATGGATAGGAAAAGACATACCAGCACTAACCAAATTAAGTTGGTGTGATTATATTAAAGTCAGGTGAAATAAAATCAGATACATTTTTGTTATTAAGCTATAAAACACACACATTAAAATTCACTTTTTTTTTACTGTGCTAGCCTGTGAATTTTGACGAATACATACAGTTTCTAATTACAACCACGATCAAGATAGCAAACAGTTCCATCACCCACATCCCTTCCTAAATATGCCACCCCTTTATAATCAGCCTTTTTCCAGTAGCTCGTGGAAATCAGTGATCTGTTCTATGTCCACATAATTTTGCCTTTTCCACAATGTATTATAAATGGAACAGCACAGGATGTAGACTCTGAGACTGATTTCCTTCACTTAACATAAAGCGTTTAAGATCTATCCACACTATGGTGTGTATTACTCATTCATTTCTTTTTATTCTGGTAGTATTCTGTTATATAGATGTACCAGAATTTGTTTAACCAGTCCCTAGTTCAAACATTTGGATTGTTTCCAGTTTTGTGCAATTACAAATAAAGTCACTATAAACATTCACATATAAGTTTTTGTGTGAACATAAGGTTTCAGTTCACTTGAGTAAATAGCTAGGAGTAGGATTGCAGGGTTGTATGATAAATGTATTTTTAACTTTATAAGAAACTGCCAAACTGTTTTCTAAAGTGTCTGGGCCATGTTGCATTCCCACCAGCAATGTGTGAAAGTTCCAATTGCTCTGCATCCATGTCAGCAATTGTTAGGGTAAGTATTTTAAAACATTTTATCCATTCAAATAGGTGTGTAGTGATATCTCATCGTGGCTCTAATTTTCAATTTCCTAAGGACTAACTTCCCTAATCTTTTCATGTGCTTATTTTCCAGTTTGGTCAAATGTCTGTTCAAATTGTTATGCCTGTTGCTTAAAGTGTTTTTTTTCCCCCTTGTTATTGAGTGTGGAGAGTTCTTTATATATTCTAGATATAAGTTATTTATCAGATAGGCGATTTATAAGTATTTCTTCCTAGTCTGAGGCTTAGTTTTTCCATCTTTTAATATACCAATCAAATGTATTCATTTTTTATAGACCATACTTTTGTTGGTGTGTTTAAGAAATTGTTGTCAGCCCCAAATAGCAAGAATTATTTCCTTGTTTTTTCTAGATATTTTACAGCTTTAGATATTAGACAAAGATCTATCATTTATTTTTAGTTAATTTTTTGCATAGATATGAGGTATGGACTGATATATATATATATATATATATACACATACATATATATATACACATATGTGTATGTGTATATATATATGTATATATGTATACATATATATATACACTCTATATATAGATTATTCTATAATGGTTTTAGCACTTTTAGTTTTTTTTTAAAGACTTTACTTTCTCTATTGAATTATGTTTGCCCATTTGGACAAAATCAGTTATCCATAGGTATTTTGGGATTCTATTGATCTTTTTATCTATCTTTTTTTAATACAACACTGGTTTTGGGTTTTTTGTGTGTGTCTTTTTAAAAGATTTTATTTATTTATTTATTTATTTATTTATTTATTTATTTATTTATTTGAGAAAGAGAGAAAAAGAGCATGAGAGTGAGAGGCAGAGGGAGAAGCAGACTCCCTGATGAGTAGGGAGCCCAACTTGAGGCTTGATCTCATGATTCCAGGATCATAACCTGGGCCAAAGGCAGATGTTTAACCTAGTGAGCCACCCAGGCACCCTGATACAGCACTGCTTTTATTTCTGTAATTTTATAGAAGTCTCAAAATCACGTAGAGTGACATTAAATATGATGTAAAATACAGACCTAAAACTGATTCATGAATTGAAAAAATTCATACTGCAAAAATTGTCACCTTTTTACACATTAGTTTTATGGCTAGTAAAATACCAATAATATTTTCCTTTTACTGATCTTTCATTTTTTGAAGCAAGATAAATTGCTTCTAAAATTCTTATATGAAATTAAATGGCCAAAAATCATCTAGACAATTGAAGAAGAAGAAAATGTTAGGGACTAGCCCTCCCATTTATTAACATTATTTCAAGGGTACAGTAGTTAGTAAACTATATCACTAACACAGGGAGAGACAAATAGATGAATAAAATAGAGTAGATAGAAATTCCCAGAAATAGACTCAAACATAAACAGACAGTTACTATGACAGATGGTATTAGAGATTATTGGGGAAAAGATGGACTTTTCATAAAAAAAGTTAGGGCTATTGGTTATTATATATAAAAATGAATTCAGAGCCCTCTTCACATGAGATATAAAATTCACTGTGGGTTGATTACAGACTTTAAGCAAATGCAAAATATTAAATCTACTATTATGCAGAAGATCTTTACAAATTTGAGCCTGGGAAATTTTTCTTACACAAGGGTGAAAAACGCATCAGCCAGATAAAAGGATAGATAACTTTGATGACACCAAAATTAGGAACTTGGTGTCATTTCATTTCATAAATGAAAATATAGAGAGATTTAAAAATGCAAAGCACAAACTTGGAAAGATGTTACAGCACGTGTAACTAACAAAATACTCGTGTCCTGAACACTTAAATAAATGCCAACTCTCAGGAGAATAATGGGCAAACCACTTATACATGCATTTCACAGAAAATATGAATATCCAATAAGCATAGGAAAAGTTGTTCAACCTCAGGGAAGAGTAAATTAAAACCACAATGTGTCATCTTTCCATATCCACTAGTAGGGCAACACTTGAAACCACTGGAATGGCTAATCATTGGTGAAGATGTGGCTCAATGTGAGTTCTCATGCTTTATTGCCTGAGCATTGGCACAGTCGCTTTGGAAAATAGTGTGGCATTTTCTGGTAATGTTGAGAGTGAACAATCTAGTACTACTCATATACTTTACAGAATTCTCACAAATAAGAATACATAATTCATAAAAGTATTGTTTGTAACAGCAGAAAACTAGAAAAAACTTGAATGTCCACTGATAGTAGATTGTATAAATAAATTATAAGACGTACACACAATAGAAGATCATACAAAAGTGAAAGTAAATAAGAATAGCCCTGTATAGCAACATACCTGAATCTCAAAATTGTAATACTGAGGGAAAAAAATCACCAAGAATACTGCTAGTGTGATTCCATTTGTATAAAGCTTTGCAACATGCAGCACTAAACACTATATTGTTTAGGGGACATACATATGATACATACATAAGAAAATCAAGTCAATAATTATCACCAATGTTATGCTAGTCCTTAGTTTTGGGGGTATAAAGACAATATAATTGGAGAGGAGGATACAGGGCTTTAAAAATATTGTCACTGTTCTATTCTTTAACCGGGGGAGTATTTAAGGGGTGTTTAACTATTCTTTTAAGAACTACATATTTGTATACATTTGCTTCCTTTATAACAAAAAATTAGGAAGGAAAGAGTATGGCCAAAATTTGACATCCATTCATGATGTAGCAAAAATAAAAGTACAGCAGATATCATACTTGATGAAAAAAAATTTGTGGGGGCACCTGGGTGGCTCAGTAGGTTAAGTGTCTGCCTTCGGCTCAGGTCATGATCCTAGGGTCCTGAGATTGAGCCCTGGCATTGGGCTCCCTGACTGACAAGGAGACTGCCTATCTCTCTGCCCCTCCCCCTACTCATGTTTTTTTTTTCTCTCTCTCTCCCTTGTGTCTTTCAAATAAATAAATAAACCTTTAAAAAAAATTGTGGCATTCTCTTTTATGTAAGTTAGACAATTATGCTCAAAATAACTATTTGTATTCAGCATTGTTTCAAAAGTCCTGGACACATCATGAAAGAAAAATCAAAACAACTAAATATTCACATGATTAAAAAGGACAATAAACCAGAGTATCTTATCTAAAGGTCTGATAGTTTCATAGAGAATCCAAGTCTGGGCAGCCCTGGTAGCTCAGTGGTTTAGTGCCACCTTCAGCCCAGGGCATGATCCTGGAGACCTGGGATCAAGTCCTATGTCAGGCTCCCTGCATGGAGCCTGCTTCTTCCTCTGCCTGTGTCTCTGCCTCTCTCTCTCTCCTCTTTGTGTTTCTCATGAATAAATAAATAAATATTTTTAAAAAAATCCAAGTCTACTGACAAACTATTAGACCCAATAAAAAATTCACCATAGTTCCTGGATATAGGATTAATATAAAAAATAAATAACATTTGATAGATCATTAATAAATTAAAATAAGTCATTTCTAATGTAGTTGAACATTCTACTTAAAAGAGTAATGAGCAAAACATGTACAAGTCGTTCTGTATAGAAAATTTTAAATTTTGTGGTAAGATCTGAAACAAAACTAAAATAATAGATACATTGTTTTTATGACTAGAATGACATCATGTTAAAGATAAATTCAATTTCCTTATTCTGACAGCATTTTCACAGGACAGTGATGTTAATGTTAAAATGCATATGGCAAACTAAAGGACCAGAAGAATCCAAGACAACTTTGAAGATTGAGAAGGGGAAATTTTCTCCGATAAATTTAGAGATTTACATTTAGAGTATAAATTGCTCTTCACCTAGTGTCACCCACATTAAGATTCTATGCATATATATTCTACTCCGTGGATCCTTCTCAGCCTACAACAGTTTCCTTCCATGTGATTCCATTGCATTCTGCACTTATCTCTATTGTGGTATTTGTCACAGTGTTTATCAGAACCGCACTGAGATTTGTGTTCACTCCTTTATCTCCTCCACCGGCCTATGAGCTAACTGCGTAGTTTGTGTTTGTACAACCTGAGTGCCGCATGGTGCCTGGTTCATAGGAAGCAGTTAATAAATGTCAGCCACTCGTGGTCTTGCATCGCCATTTTAATTCCATAGTAAGGTGAGGTTACTCTTCCCATTAAATTCTCACCTAGTCCATGAGCTTTGGCAGAAGACTTGAAGGGTTGGTTATTATCCATACTCACCTACCGGGGTCTCTATTTTAAAGTCATTTCTGAAAGTAGCCAGGTGTTACTACCCTCATGTTTTCCTCTAATATTGAGTATAGTCATGTGAAAGCGTGCACTATAGAATTTCTCACCTGAAAAGGACCTTAGCTTGTATTCTTTCCCTACTCCTTTTATAGGTGAGAAGACAGGTACCCAGCATGCTCAGAGTGATATTCCATTTAAAAAGGCTTCCAGTTATATTTTATCTATTGCACAATATTTGTACTTTCTGACATGCCTAAAATTAAAGGAATTGAAATCTTGAAGGATGATTTGTGATTCTGACAGCAAAAGAGGAAATTAGTAATACAGAATAGTAGGTAGAAGCTGAAGGGATACTTGAGTACAGTCTGTGATTTTTAAACATTTATGGCATGTTCTTTTTATCCACTCTCCTATTTTACAACATATATTTATCCCATTAAAAGTTATTGGGAATTGGAGGAAGCTTCTTAGAAGACTGTTCAAGAGAATTTCATTTTATAATTGTGAAACTTAAAAATATTCTATATTTGGTATTTGTGTGCACACTAACCTAAAACACTTGTGTACAGTTAACAAAGAGTTATCTAACCTTCTGACTTTGATTTTGGCTACTTCTTGCATTAAAAAATAATTCTAAATACCATTATTTATTTTCTTTTGGTGTCTTACCAGATGAAAAGATAATTTGAATCCTGTGTCCCCTGGCCAGCAGAAAACTTGGGTATTGGTTTTTGCAACTTCTACATCCTGTTTGTATTTTGCCACATTGGGAGCCTGTCTCCTATTTACTTATACAATATCCCCTTCCACACTACACCCCTCCTTGCTTTCTTATGTAATCACAGCTTACCTATTTAAAAATTCAATCAGGGAATCCCTGGGTGGCACAGTGGTCTAGCGCCTGACTTCAACCCAGGGAGTCCCAGGATCGAGTCCCACATCAGACTCCCTGCATGCAGCCTGCTTCTCCCTCTGCCTGTGTCTCTGCCTCTCTTTCTCATCATTCTCTCATGAATAAATAAATAAAATCTTAAATAAATAAATAAGTAATAAATAAATAAATATTCAATCAATGTCATAGCCTATATATATATATATATTTTTTTAACTGCTATTCTTTGGAGGAAGCCTTTTTAAAGGTAACATAATCAACTATTAATTTGAACAGAGAAAGTAATTGTTATTTCAATTTTTTTTTCAGAAGATTTATTTATTTATTTATTTATTTATTTATTTATTTATTTAGAGAGGAAGAGAGAGAGAGAGGAGGGGCAGAAGGAGAATAAGAATCTTAACCAGGTTCCAGGCCCAGTGCGGAGTCCGGTTGGGGGCTTGATCTCACAACCCTAAGACGGTGACTGTGACCTGAGCTGAAATCAAGATTGGGCACTTAACTGAGCCACCCAGTTGCCCCCAGACTTATTTTTAAATGGAAGCACTACAGGCATAAGATAGGCTTAGGGTCTCTACATTTGAGAAATCAACTTCAGTGACAAAGAAAGCTTAAAACTTTTGACAAACAGCCTCATTGAAATTAAAAGGCTTTGCTATTAGAAATTAAGGTATAGATCCTTAAAGTGTGTCGTCAAAGGCACTTATGGAGTAAAAATGCAGTACTGAATATTATCATATATGATCAAGATCAGTGTGGACTAATAGTGTGTTGATGTGAATAGTAGCTGTGATTTGCAGAAAATGCAATGCTATGAAAGAAACTGATCATCTTTCTCAACAAACAGGAGACCGGAATGCTTTCCACTTCAGTGAGGCCACAGGCAGATCATCACTGGAGAAGTGCTCAGGCATTTTGTCCTGGGGGAAGACCTATGCTTCTGCTTCTTTGCTTTGCAGAGGAACGTGGAAGTTTGGAGATTTGTTTAGCTTTTAAGAAGGAATCTGCATTACTCGAAAAAGATGATTTAATGAGCCTATCTGCCGTACAAATTATAATAATTAGCTGAGGGTGACATGAAATTAAAAATCCAAGAACTAGAAAACGTAGGCACACTTTCATATACAAAAGACTGTGGTTCCATTACTCGCATTTTTCTAAAAGTCTGCACAGGGTAGATGATAAATACGACTGCATGAATAATTAATTTTAATCTATTTTCCTTGTTTCTCTTCAACAGGCAAAATTCTTCCTGTAACTTACCAACCTCACCCTGAATCTAAGAGCCTTTTCTTCAAAGCCAAATCTTGTTGCTCTAAATTGAATACATGCTTGAATTTTTCGATTTTCATCTTGATTTTGGTATCACTTCTGTAAAGCCAGAGATTGAGGTAGGAAAAGAACTGTAAAAAAAAAAAAAAAAAAAAAAAGTGATGCTCTTGCTAAATATTCATCTTCTGTAAAGGGATTTAAAAACAAAACCCAAATAAAAGAGGGGGCGTACTCGACAGGGTTGTGACTGTAGTCCCGATACATTTTGGGCAGGTTGTGAGTGCTTTGGGGCAGGAGATGGCAAGAGGAAGAGTATTTCTCTTCTCTCTCCCTTTCATAGAATTTCAACAACAGATTAATATTTTTGGATGATGTTCAAAATGTACAAAATTAAAGGACTGATGATCTAAGTCCCATCCTCTACAATTTCATTTCATAAGCCTTGCCTGAATCGATGATTTTGAAAACGTACTTTTGCTGACCTATCACTGTTTTTTCTCATCAGTTCAGTTTACAGCAAATGCATGAATCCCTTACTACTATTAATAGTACATTTTACATGTCTTTCAGGGGGTAATCTTATTCATGCTTTAGACTTCTTGATGCTTAAGAGTTTTACATCGTACTCCAAATCTCATGAAATGTACCTAATTTTAGATTTTTCATGTTCTGAATAAAAGGGCGTATTATTTACTACCAGCTTGTCTCCAAAGGCGTGGCCTTGCTCTGCTGTACTTGGCATGCAAATCAACAACCAGGAGTAAGAGGACACAGATCTGCCCTAGGCAGCTGACAGTTGTGTTCTTTTGTTTATTGGTTTATTTTTCACCATACTCCTCCCGGCTTCCTTCAAGCTTCCTTAGAACTTTTTCTCATTCTCTTACTGATGTGTGCTATGCAGCATACACCAGTCTGAGGAAGTCACTGGGCAATTGTTTTAAAAAACTACCCTCCCTATTCAAATAGGCTTTTAAAAGGGTTTTTTGACCCTTAGAGAGAGAGGAGAGGGAGAGAGAGAGAGAGAGAGAGAGAGAAAGTTGACCTAATTCAAACTGTAAAGAGCAGAGTCTGGTTTTGATTGTTGAACAAATTATTTCAGTATAAATGGAGCACTGATGATGGGGTTATGCATGAGCCAGACTTGTGGCTTTTTATATTTTCCTTATTTTTCTGTTCCAGCCACAGAAGTAACGCAGTCTTAAAGAGAAGGCTCTCTCTAAGGGTGTGATATGAGGACTTTGAGTCCTTCGGTCTAGGAGGACACAAGAACAGATAAGTTTCTATTTAGAGTAATTAAAATAAGTAGCTAATTAAAGGATTCTTGGCACCTAAGTACAGAGAACAGGCTGAAATGGCTCTGCTGTCCTCAAGCTTGAAGCACTGCCAATGTGAACAGTCCAGACAATCTTTGATGCTAGGAAGGTGGTCATGTTGGTTTCTATTTAGGTCTGAGAAGTGAAACTACCTTGCTTATTAGATTAGGCAAGAATAAATAGCAGTGCTTCACTTATCTCGAGTGCATGTAGTATGTGGCTAGGTATTTGAATTTCTTCCAATCTTGCTCTAAATTATATTTTTCTTAAGCAATATTAAGCAAGTTGGTAATTCAACAATAATTTTTATATGTGGTATGTATACCCCCAGATGGATAAGGCCAATCTCCTTCACTTTAAATTCTTCAAGACCCTTGACATGTGATTTGCCTTTTAAGGACACTGGCTTTGCTGGAAACTAGTCATTGGGCTATTGAGTATTTTGGGTGGCTGATGTTCTATCCAAGGCACCATGAAGTGGGAAGAACCATGGAAGAGTTCCAAATAAAAGTCTTGGTGGGAATTTATGATTTGACTCTGATTCTGAATGTAAACACTATGTGCATAGGGAAAATGTCAAACCACAAGTGGCAGGTCCTTCCTTTCTTTGTTTGATGTCCTTTTGTGATTGTTTGCTGATTCTTTTGCACTCACTTCTGCAGACCCTGTGGCCGCCTCCGGCCATTCCTACTTACTGCCCTTTCCTCAGGTGCCAGGTGGTTCTCTGGCCCAGAGCTAGTTCTGCAGAGGTGGGCTGGCCAGAGAGCAAAGAAAAGGAGGAGGAGGAAGAAAAGAATCTCTTCTTTCTCTACTTACCACTCTACATGACTCAACTTTAGTATTCCCAGTGAGCAGGGCAAGCCAGGGGTTCTCATGGACTATAAGTCTCCTGACTGAACGGATTTTTGGGGGGACAAATAGCACTAAAAGGGAAGTGGCCCTGAGCCATGACATGTGGGGAGAAGACATAGCTCCTGCACCCTAGGGAAACAGACCTTCCCTGCTCCTGGAAAACAGGAGAAATGGTGAATCCTCCTCAGTCCAAACCGACGCATCTGCAAGGCAATTCGTCGTTTGCCTTAACAATGTTAACCGACTCACACTTAGTCAATTGTCCTGCTCTGCACCTATGACTTCAGTAATATATCAGTTACCTAATTTCCTTAAAGGGAAGTACTTTATTTTGTGGTTATACACAAGGGCTCTTGAGTCCCAGAGTTCTGAGTTCAAATTAAAAATTCTTTGCTAGGGCACCTGGGTGGTTTAGTCAGGTAAGCGTCTGATTCTTGATCTCAGCTCAGATCTTGATCTCAAGGTCTTGAGTTCAAGACCCCACTGGGTTCCACACTGGGTGTGGAGCCTCCTTAAAAAAAAAAAATTCTTGCTGACTCTCTCAAGCCTTGTTTTTTTTTTTTTTTTTAATTGTTAAGTGACAATTATAAATAATGATAGTAACAGTACCAACATCACAGAAATGTTGCAGAAATTATATGTATAACATACATAGGAGGCCCAACACAGCAGATGCTAACAAATTTGATTATATCTTTTGTGTGTTCTCAGACTTGTGTTATTTCATGTATGTCTTTTCTCATTACTGATTGCTAGTGGAAAAAACAAGAATAAGAGTGTGCTGAGGGGTAGCAGACTGGAGTGATAATTTATTGATTATCTCCTTTGTGCTAGGCACCGCTGTAGGTGCAGAGGTACAGCAGGAAACAAGACATACTCTCCAACTGCCTTTGAGTTCTCATTTAAAGAAGTTTACCACTAAAAATATAACTTTTCATAGGATTCTTACAAACCAATAATTGGTGAAAGTATAATAGAATGGAATATATTTGGCACAAATAGAGAATGACTTACGTAAAACCAAATTAGATTCATATTTACTGAGTAATAAAATAAATTTACATTTTGGAAATGTAAAGTACAGTGACTCCAAGTATTATGTTCAGCATTACAAAAAGAAACGTATGCAAAAAATGCTGGTAGAAAATTGTGGCCAAACATTTCTCTTTTCTGATCAGGTGTGAAATGGGTATTAAAAAATCTACTGATAACTAGACAACAGTTTAGAACAGTTTCGATTTGATTGCAGATACTAAGTAAGAGGTAGAAGAACAGAAGACACTTCTGCTGGATAAACACTCTAGTACTCTATTTGTCCATGGTGATAAAAATGAGACCATGGACTTTGAAGCCAAGATGTACCTGAGTCTGTGTCCTGTTTGACTTTGAGGAAATTTACTTAATGCCTCTGAAACTCAGTTGTATAATCTGGAAATTGGGATAATAACAATAGGAAAATTATCATGAGTATTTTTTTAAAAGACTTTACTTATTTAGTTCAGAGAGACAGAGAGAGCATGAGTGGAGGGGAGGGGAGAAGCAGAGTGAGAGCAGAGTGATGAGCAGGGAGCCCCATGTGAGGCTCGATCCCAGGGCCCCAAGATCATGACCTGAGCCAAAGGCAGACAGTTAGCCCCTAAGCCACCCCTATCATGAGCATTTCATACATATAGCCTAGTACAGTGCAAAGTACCTGGTAGAGTTAATAAATATTAGCTTCCCTTCTCCCTCTCACTTTATTTCTCTATCTGCTCTCCTTTTCAATCACTCCACTTCTGCAAAACCCCAGAGAAGATGGAACAGCTGCGTCCCTACTAAAGGGGAACTAAAACAAAATCCCACTAGGATTGGATCAAAATAACACTTCCTCTCACATACAGTAATATGCATACGTTAGGACAATTGTTATAATCCATTTGTTGAGAAATATGCATTTGCCTGTGAGCTGATCTGACCTGCTTGAGCTCAGAGAAAAAAAAAAGAAATTCCTCTTTGTGTCTAGCGGGTTAATCTGTGAATATACAAAGGTGAGCATTCTAAAGACACATGTCTCTATTTCCTTAGAAGTAGCTTTACTATGTAAAATTAAATTTTGTCTTAACGTTTAATAAAAATAGCATACTTTTATAAATTGTTCAAGGGACTTTTAGTTCTAAAAAGTGCTATGGTGTTGAGGATGCTATTTCTTAATTGATGTGTATAAAGAGGCTGAAATGGGGAGTATTTGCTCTTGGGACCTAGTTACTTCTTTAAAAGTACCAATGTATTATGAGGAAAAGTAGTCAAGATGTGTGTGCATGCATGTGTGTGTGTGTGTGTCTTTTTAAGAAAATTCTTCAGATTTTAATTCAGATTCAATGGAGAGGGTAGATAGGTATGCTGGATTGGAAACCGAATGTGTTTAGCACCTATCTCAAAGGGGTAATTTCTTCATTTCTTGGCACATATTTGAGAATTACATCCACACATGAAAAGGAGAAATAGAATCGTTTATATTAACTTTAAAAACAAAATGCATGTGTGTGAGTGTGCATTCGTGTGGTATGTGAGGTGTGTGCTCATGTGGAGAGAGAGGAGAGAGAGAGAGAGAAATCGACAAACAGAAATAGAGTCTTCTGTTCCAGGTGTGGGCCTTTCAGTTTTTCCTTTCTCCATATTCCTTGGATAATCACATCCACGTCTATATTTGGACTATTATGCTAACAAATTCCTAGCTGTAACACAAACTGAATTCCATCATCTCTATTTGCTAGCCACATTTTTACCTCCAACTTCACATGCCTAAAGTAGAGCTCCTTGTGTTTTCCTCCACAGAAACTCTTCCTGACATTAAAAAGTCAGAGACTTGGCACTGGAAGGGAAGTTCAGTTTACAAAGCCCAACCTCCCACAAACCACAGTGTAATGCTGCCCAAGCCATCTTACACTTGGGCCTCTGTTTACATTTTCAAAGCTGAGGAGCTCATTACTTCACCAGGTAACCCATTACATTAAAAAAAAAAAAAAAAAAAAAAAAAGACAAGACATTACCTCACTTGAAAACCGTTTTCACATGTATGTCTACAAGTAGTTAAGAGACAACTATATTGACTGGTGCTTGGCCTCAACTCTCAGCCCTGTTCCTTCCTTACTAGATGTGATCTCAGACTTGTCACCAAACTTTCTTGGACTTTGATGGGTTGGCTTCTTTGTAAAAATAGTCCATCTGACTATTTGATAGGTGTCCATCTGATAGGGCTTTTGCAAGGAAGAAATCAGTTAATACACATTAATTCTTTAGCATATTGGCTGGCCTGTTGTAAGTACTAAGTAACTATTAATATTGATATTATTATGATTATTACTAGGAAATATTTCACTCATAAAGTCATAAGGAATCATGTGATTCATGTACCCACCATCTACCATAAGAAATAAAGCATAACTAATATAGTTCAAGTCTCTAGGTATCTTTCTTTAATCCTTCTCCTTTCTTCTGGAGGCTGATCTCTACCCCAAATTTGGTATTCACCATTCCTATGCATTGCTTAGTAATTGTGTTATATAAATACATATCCATAAACAGTGCAGAGTATTGGGTTACATGTTTCTTAACTTCACATAAATGGTATCATATGGTGCATATTCTTTTGCAACTTGCTCTTACTTCTCAGCAATATATTTGTGAGATTTAGCGCTGTGGGTAAAGCTAGCTCAGGATCACTCATTATCACAGTCGTATATTATTTAATTGTATAGATATATCATTCCTCACTTATTCAATTCTCTGTTGTAAGGCACTTAAGCTGATTTCAACTTTCTTTTTTTCCCACCCTATATCAACAACGCGCTAGACTATTCAATCATTGGATAGCAAAGTACTTAAGTCTTTTATTTTTTAAGATTTTATTTATTTATTCATGAGAGACGCAGAGAGAGGGAGGCAGAGACACAGGCAAAGGGAGAAGCAGGCTCCATGCAGGGAGCCCAATATGGGACTCGATCCTGGGACTACAGGACCACACTCCGGGTCAAAGGCAGATGCTTAACCACTGAACCACCCAGGTGTCCCAAGTCTTATATTTTTAAAACATTTGCCTCCATACAGTGTCTGCACATTGTTTCTCTCTCTCCCTTGTAAATTCATACAGGATTGTCATGTATCTTGTATAGTCAGGTCTTCCAACTTCAATTTAAAAATGAGGTCATAGGGCAGCCCCAGTGGCTTAGCGGTTTGGCACCGCCTTTGGCTGGGGGCGTGATCCTGGAGACCTGGGATGGAGTCCCATGTTGGGTTCCCTGCATGGAGCCTGCTTCTCCCTCTGCCTGTGTCTCTGCCTCTCTCTGTGTGTGTGTGTGTCTCTCATGAATAAATGAATACAATCTTAAATAAATAAATAAATAAATAAATAAATAAATAAATAAGAACTCATATTATATTATATAGAACTCTCATTTATTGATCCCACTTTTATTTACTACCTTTTGAAATTATATAAGTAATGCATGCATGTCACAAAGATCATCCCAACAACACGAAAGGGCGTGAATGTAAAAAATGGAAATCACTATTCTCCTCTTGTGAAGGATTACTGCCCATTAGAGGGTGGTGAGCATGTTTCCAGTCTTCCCTAGGCCTGCACCCATACATCCAAACATACATGTGCTCTCATGATCTCTCATCTATGTCTGTCTCCTCTTATAAGGACCTCAGTAATATTGGATGAGGGTTCACCCTGCTAACCTCACTTTAGCATAATTTAATTCTCTCTCTAAAGACCCAACTCACATTCTGAGGTAATGAAGGTTAAGACTTCAACATATGAGTTTTAGAGGCAATTGTTGAGTTTTAATACTGTATACAAGCTTTAAAAAAATAAGATTTATTTATTTATTCATTTATTTACTTATTTATTTTAGAGAGAAAAAGAGAATGTGATCGAGGGAGGGGCAGAGGCAGAGGAAGAGAGAGAACCTTGAGCTGACTCCCTGTCCAGCACAGAGCCCACCTCAGGGCTTGAGCTCAGGACCCTGAGAGATCATGACCTGAGCCGAAACCAAGAGTTGGATACATAACCGACTGAGCCACCCAGGTGCCCCTGTATATAAACTTTAAATTAGCACTTATCCTTTAATTATTCCTTTATAAATGTTGTATTCTCCATGGAAATTATTCAAGAGTCTCAGTTATACAGTGAGCCATAGTACGGGCTGACTCAAGTTTGTAGTAGTTTGGAATTCTTAGAGCTTGCTTTTGCAAAGTTCATCTCTTCAGCCCCTGTGGTACTGTATTTCCCTGAATTTACAGAGCAGATACAAAATAAAGAATGAAAGTCCAGTGACTGTAAACATGAAGTTATAAATCTTAAGTTACTTCAATAACTAGTGGTCAGAAAAATTCTTAGACCAAAGGATAGGAACATGTCTTTAAAATTATTTGACTTAAGATATTTGAAAATTGAAATTTGAAACCAAAGACATGAACAGTATTGTAATATCGGGTATTTGATGTGTTACTTCATATTACTTTATGTGAAAGAAACTTATTGAATTTAAAATTTAATAAAATGTGTTATTGGATTAAATATGCATATAAATAGATGGACAAGTTTGCCTATTCTATATATTAAACATGAAGATGTGAAGATGAATTTTGACAAAGTCATTGATGAATTAGCACTATTTAAAGTTAAAGGAAAAGGCTGTAATATTGTCGTTCTTTCCTGGTCAGGGGTCAATAGACCCATATAGAAATGTTTAGAAGTTTTTTCTAAAATATTTGTTAATGTAATGAAAAAGATACAAATTATTACTTTTAATTTTGTATTAAAATATTTATTTTCTTTTTCTTCCTACAGGTATGTTCTGATCATTATTTTAATTCATCTCATAGTTATTGCATAAGGTAATTTGTCATATGTAGGAGGATAATATTTAAAAGATGATTCATTCTTCATATCAGATACACTAGTTATAATACTGTGTCTGGCTTACCCTTCCACTTTTCTTCTTTTATGGTACTTATTTTTTTTTTTAGGTGGGGGGTGGGGGGCGGGCGCACAGGGAGAAGGAGAGAGAGAATCCCAAGCAGGTTCCACACCTAGCACAGAGTCCCACACAGGGCTCGATCTCACAACCCTGAGATCATGACCTGAGTTGAAATCAAGAGGCAGACGCTTAACCAACTGAGCCACCCGGGTGCCCCACCTTGTCCACTTTTCTACTTATATTTGTTGGCCACGCCAGTTATCAAGCCCATTTTCTTCACAAAATGATTAGAATCTGAATTTCAGGTCATATTGGTGGCTAACACTATAAACCATTATGACAGATCACCAAACGAAAATATTTTATAAAGAGTCCTGTGGTGCTAGAAAATCAAATAAAAAGTCATCACACTTATTATGCTCAGTAACCACACACTATACTTATTATATGCCAAGCACTATCCTAGGAGGGAAAATCCAAAGAAAGGTAAATACATGTTTATTATTATTATTATTCTCCAGGGCCTTCTAGTCCAGTAAAGGGATAAAATATGAGCAAATGAGAGAATAGCATGCAGTGAAGAGTCCATTTGGCATAGCAACCAAGGACCAAGGTAGGGACAGGTTTTGCCACCTTTCAGCTTTATGACCTAGGAGAAATCCCTTAGCTTCTCTATAAAATGAGGATATTATCTTACAGGTATAGTGTATCTGGTGCATAGTAGGCATCCAATAACTGGTAGTTAAATATGAATTAGTCATGAAAAAGTAAACTCGAAGGAGATAATTAAAAGTTGGTACAACAATAAATAATATGGCACTGATGAATTTCCTAATAGAAGATATACATAGTAGAAGAGTTCCAGAAGGGAAAGAACATTTGCAATTGAAAGATCTTGACAGGTTTAAGTCCAATACCAAATTCAAGGCACACACTGGGGAGGTGGATAGGTATGGAGCCTGGAACTACCACAAGAGCTCTGATCCAGCAAACTGTCCTGCATGAATGGTCTTAACTTCCTATTAGCACCTCCTGGCTAAAACAGTATATTTTCAATGTTGAATGAAAAAATCTGGACAGAAATGATCAAATATTGCATGCTTCCTTTGTTTAAAATACACAAAAGGCAAAACTCATCTACAGGTGTTAGAGGTTGGGTAGAGTTTTATCCCTGTGGGAGAAAACCAGAAGGGGCAGGGATGTTGTCCTGGGGCTAGTGATGTTCTGTTTCTTGATGAGAGTGCTGGTTACATGGATATCATCCATTTATTAAAACTCATTAAACTGTATTCTTATGTGTGCACTTTTCTATATATGGAATACTCTTCAACACAAAGTTCAAAATATGTAAACTTTAATTTTACAATTTTTGAAAAACATAAGGAATATGGGGAAAAATTAAGGAAAAAAAATCACACATGATCCTGAAATTCAGAATAATTACTGTTAACATTTTGGAATAGATGCTTCACATGTAATTACGATCATCCTATATATGGTGTTTTACAAGCTCTTTTTTTTTTCTTCACTAAGCAAATATATGCAAAGAGTTTCCCTTGTGGGAGAATACTTTTTTAAAATGTAGTATATGTATATTCCATGATTTTCTTAGTAAATCTCTTATATTTTGATAATTAGCATATTTCCATTTTTAAACATTTAAATATTGCCACAATCGACTCTTTTACACATAAATATATTACATCTCTCAACATTTGAGCAAGATAAATTCCTGTAACTTAAAAAGTTTTTGGTACACATTTTTCAATTTCCCTTCAAGATTTGAGCTCATTTCACTGAAATCCCCAATAATACTGAGAACATATATCTTTTAATCTGCACATTTTGTAGTTGAACATGCTTTTTTTTTTTTTTTAATGCTGCTTTTTTTTTTTTTTTTTTTTTCAGTCCTGAGCTCAAAAGCTGTTTTATGTTATTAGCTATCTCTTCTTCTTTTCCTGGAATGTGTCTCCCTACTCTTGGCCAATTTTTTGTTTTTTGTTTTTTCTTCCTATTAGAGAATTTCACTTCCCTCAGACTTCTCAAAGCTTTGCAGTCTCTTATTGTCCCAACCTAATATTGCATTCAGATTAAAGCCCGACTCTGCTTGCTTTATGAACTAAGTTCCTTTTCATCCACTGACTCTTTGGCATGTGACCCCAACTATGTTTCTGATTTAAGCTGATAAACTTCCTTCTGGGTTTTAAAAGCTGATAATAACCAAACCCACGGTGGACAAGACGGTAGCACTTGGTGGTAGAAGCAACGGAGATTGACTATAAACTCCCCGAGCGTAAGGTCCAGGAACAAACCTAATTCTCACTACCATTCCCCAAGAAGCACTATACTCATCCATCTCAAATTATAATTAAAATTGTTGACACCAACGTTGTAGCATCATCATTTTAAGAGATCGAGCTCTTTCTAGTTCGTGTGGAGCATCTGGCTTGTAGATGGACTTGCTACTTCTGGTTTTTCTTTCTTTCTTTCTTTCTTTTTTTCTAAAAGCCTGTAAAAACAAACCGACATACTTTATATTTCTCCCTTTGCAGTAATGTCCATTAGGGGGGAAAAGAAAACCCACAGAGTCTTTTCAACCAAGCACAGATTGCCTGCTGTTTCCTCTTGTCAGGGTTTCCTCTCCCTCTATCACAGTTGTGAGAGGGCTGCGTGTGATCTGTATTTTTGTCCTATCTCCCTGTAAGATGACTTTCACATTCTGCAGTGTGGGAGGACAGTGGCTGACGAAGTCCATGCAGAGAAGGCTCAGCCGCGCAGGGCAGGGGGTGGGGGTGGGGGGCAGATGTCTCTGTTTTATTCTCAATTTTTACTGTGCCCTGTGGCAAGCCTTAGTCCTTTGCCTCTGTTGGTCCTGCACCCTTACCTTTATTTCTTTTTTTTTTCCTTTGGGCTACCCCTATTGTTTTTCCCTGCTGTCACTTGGGGTGGGCTCCAGGAACAACGTCGTGGGCTCCTAGAGCTTTTGAGGGAATGCAAATTGCAGGCAGCACTGTGTCCCGTCTGCTTTCTCATCGGAAAGTAGAATTTCGGAGAGTTGAGCTGGCACCAGGGGCTCCGCAGAGACAGGCCGAGTTCAGGAATATCCCCGGTTCCCAGGCCCTGGTTCTGTAGAAGTGGGACTTTCTGAAGAGGGGCACTTGGAGAGGGTGGGGAGGGGAGGGGGCCCTTGCAGAAGCAGATGCTCCTGGCTTCGGAAGGAAAGCTGCTCTAATCAGAGTTCAGCAGTCTCGCAGACAATCCACAGCTTTGGAGAGAGACAAACAAAAAAACAGTCTCTTAGTCCAGTGCATAAATGTAAGAGGCTTGTCTTAAGTGTGTGTGCAGGATTCTAGTGGGCTAAAAATGTTATGCAGAGTTAAAGTGAGGCATTGTTTAGGTTTTAATGAAGGCAACCAATTTTTAACAACAGAAGTTCTGTTGCTGAAAAACCCCCTCCCTGCCCCCCTCCCTAACACTCAGTTCCTCTGTCCCTGCACCTGCTTTCATTTTTGGCTTCTTGGCACTGATGTTCACAGAGACATCAGCTGGCAGTGGCAAACTGCTAAAAGCTCCCCTGCAACGCAGCTCTGCAAATGCCAGCCATTTATCCACTGGTGCATGCCAGCTTAACGTAAGGTCTCCCTTTCTCCCTCCAACCCCAATCCCCTTAGCCCCCCAGTTTTACTTCCAAATGACAGTACACGTTCCAAGCGAGCAGTGGTCTGGCCCTTTGAGGATCCATTAAGTGTGGCCGCATCTTTATGCTGCATCTATTTGCGGCGATTATAATATTTTGATCCAAAGGGTGTTGCAGAAAATTTAGACGACAATACTATTTCTTCTATTCAATAAAGAGCTATTGGCCCACAGGCTCATTTCTTTCTCCTCAGCAGATGGTGGGATAGTTTCTTGAGGTCTCTTTGACTTGAAACAGCCTTTTTGTTTTTGTTGCTTATTGAGAGCCAGTTGCCCCAAATTCATTGAATAAAGACATCCACTTTTCAGTTTAAGCTAAGCCCCAATAGATAAATACTGACTTAGGGTTGGGCTGATGGACAAGCTAGAAAGGCAAAGGGGCTGCTGGAAGTTAAGTATTCAGCACAAGGCTTTGCAGTTTCAAAAACGATGGCTTTAAGTTCCCCATTCAGCACAGCAATTCAGGCTGTATACTGAGAAAGTGTGAGAAATCTGTGAGAAATTCGACATATATTTATTTTTCTTGGAAATTAGAGAATATCTTCACAGTGTACACTCCGAAGGGCTTTTGTTTTGTTTTGTTGTGTTTTTAATGATCTAAACCATCTGGGGAGTTGATAAAGAATGTGATTTTCACAAGCTGAGCTAGCAAAGCCTATTGCTAAATCCCAAACCTTTATCCAGCCTACAGATAAAACCAGGGTGGGAGAGCTTCCCTTCCAGCTCCAAAATACTAGGATCCCACGTATGCCAAATGCTTCAGTCTCTGGGTGGTAAGAAAAATAGAGAACTGACTAAGGGAGCCTGGCCCAAACAGTCAGAAATGTATGGTACTTTTTTTTTTTATCTCCCCTGAAGATTGGTGGAGGTCACAGATTTCCAGAAAATCTGTCTGAAAACCGAGTCAGCGTCATGTTTTCTCTAATGCCTCCTTGGTCTTTTTTGATTTAGGGACAAGAACTAGCACTTGCAAGTATGTCTTAGTTACCATTTTTCAGACCTGGAGCCCATCTAAAACCTTTCTTACTAGACAGAGCACCGAGAAGGAACTCCACGGGCAATTTGACAGTGGTGGTCATCTTGTGATAATTGTGATCTTTTATCAGAAGGTGCGTGTACTTGGGGTTTGTGACAAATAACCAGTTAGGTGTGTCAAGGCTTACTACTCAGCATTTAATCCAGCAAAATGGTTAAGATAGAGAAATCAGGAAATGTCAGTCTCAGGAAGAGGCCACACACTTAAGGTACAATCATGTTGTGGTCTTGGACTTAACCCTCTCCTGCCTGAGTCCAGCCTCTGGTTTTCTGGTTATCCTCCACGAGACACACGAGATCAAACTGGAAAGTTATCTCTTTGTATTCAAATACATGCGTGCTGTGAGCTATAATTTGCTCATGGTGTGTACAAATAGCTCTACCCAGAAGTCTGACAATATTTCCAAGCCTTGGTTATCAATTACTATTCTCTATGAAACCTACATGTTAATCAATCAGTCAATCAATATTTAATGCCTATCACATGCTTATTGCTCATACTTTACTCAGAAACAGGCAGATTGTGTCAGAAATGTCTTTTACTACTTCTGTTTAAGATTATTTTAGAATTAAGAATCCAGTTAAATGGGGGATCCCTGGGTGGCTCAGCGGTTTAGTGCCTGCCTTTGGCCCAGGGCGCGATCCTGGAGTCCCAGGATCGAGTCCCATGTTGGGCTCCTGGCATGGAGCCTGCTCCTGTGTCTCTGCCTCTCTCTCTCTCTCTCTATGTCTATCATAAATCAATCAATCAACCAATCAATCAATCTTAAAAAAAAAAAAGAATCCAGTTAAATGTTCAGGTGTATCAAACTTCTTCTCAATGGAGCTCTCACCTGGAAGACTAAGAAACAGTTACACTGAATAAATCAGGCAGCTGGAGCTTCAGGTCACCGCTGCCAGCAGCTCACAGGAAATAATCATGGTGTCATAAAGCCTGAAGAATGGGGGAGATTTTAAATAATAATAATGCTTATTTTAGTGGTTGTTTTCCTCTACCACACAACCAAAAAGCTACATTACCCCTCAACCCCTCACTCTGGCTATGATGTGCTTCCAACCTAGAAGTGGCAATAAAATGGGTTGGCCACAGGACAGCAAATCAGAACCCCACACCTTTCAACAACACCCTTTAAGTCCTTGAGCCTCTCAGAAACTCAACTTCCTCATCTGCAGAATAGGAACAACATTATATTGGCCCTTGCCAACTCACAGGCTTGTTTTGTTGTAAGAAACAAATGAAATAGCCTTTATAAACTTCAGATCCCTATACAAACGTTCATTATTATAACTGTCATTTGTGTCAGACTGCTTCTTGAACCACATGAAGCTATCCAGGGCTGTGAGTTATGATAATTATTATTTGCATTACTGTTAAGTTTTGTCAGTGCCTCCCCAAATCAGGACTTCCCCCTCTCTTCCTTAATTCAGAGAATGGCACCATCCAAAGAGTTGCATGAGTTTTGACACCTCCCAATCCATTACTCATGTTCAGTCTATCCCAAATTCAAATGACTATAACTTCTTCAGGTCAAAGAAATTTAGAACAGTGTATTGTATTTAATTCTGATTTTTCAATGGTTTCTGGCTTCATTTTGTTGACTGCATTAGTAACTTTAATGTACACATACTATTTTATATGTGTATACTTTTATTCCATCTTACTTTGAAAGAGGGATCCAAGGGAGGTTATATGACACATAAATACAACAAATAGCATCTGTCAGAAATAGGCAGGAAATGCAAAGGCGAAAAATGCTGATACTTACAGGAGCCAAGAGTAAGACTAATGCAAAAGCATTTGCCACTGAATCCTTACTATGGATAGGTCCAAATATTACTGGAAAGACACAAAATATAGTGTTCATGGAAGGCAAAACTATTGTCTAAGGGAATCACATATATTCCGGGTATAATTATGGAGAGAAATTTCTGGAAAAAATCTTCTTAAAAGGATACTATGAAATGTAGTAAATAATGCTACGGATGATACCCTTACAGAAGATAGGTAGTAATTTCACAGAGCTTTTTCTTTAAGCACTATGCTTATTTGGTGTTGGAAATACTAAAATATGTAAAACAGGCCTTGTTATCAAAGAATCACTGAGAAAGGTAAATCTACTGTATACAAATCAGTGCTGTTCACTAAGATAAATTTAATAAGAGAAGGAGGATGCATGGTGCATTGGAACACAATGAGGGAAGTAATCGGTTCTACTCAGTGGACTAGGAAAGGCTTCTTGGAAGAGATAGCATCTCATCTCCTGTATTTATTCAACAAGTACTTATCAGTTGCCAACTATGTGGTATGCAAAGTGACAGGAGCTAGGATTACAAGGCTGAGGAGAACAATGTCTTTGTCTTTATAAGTAGATAAAGCTTTGAATAGCATTTCAGTGAGAAAGACTCTCACTTCCTAGTGAGCCATTGCCCAAAGCCCCACCCCCACCTCAGCAATGGTGAACCTTGAATAACACTAAGACCCCTTGCTTTCTCCTGCCTTCTGAAAAGGAGCATGAAACAATATCAGGAACTTCATGAGAAGCTCTAGCCACTGTGTGAAGCTGCCAGAAACCTTGGGAGAGGAAGTAGATAAGAAATAGGCTTCTAGGAATCCTTGGGAAGCTTCAACTCTGGACAGACAGAGTTGAAATCCAATTAGGACAAAACCAGGACCTAGGTGTTTGACATCTAGGAAGACCAGTAAATCTTACTGGACTCTAACTGAAATAATATGCTGGGAACTAGACTTGAAAGTCTTTTTTTTTTTTTTTTTTTTTTTACAGGAAAGGAAAGAATATGCAACCTGGTTCTCTTATTTCTGAATAACTGAGATAAACCATGTTAATCCTAATGTCAACGGAAGATACCCTGGTATTTCCAGTCATCAAGTTCTTGAAGTAATTCTCCCTGGTAGCAGAATGTCAGGCCAAAACATTGGTCAACATTAGTAGGAAGGAATCTTTTGTTTCTGCCCAAATAAATAATGCTCTGATATATCTTCTTTAATAACACCATGCATAGTTATTTACTATATATAAGAGCAATACTCTTCAATCATTATTCCTTAGAGGGTAATAGCATGTGCTATTTGCAAGACTCCTTGGCACTAAGGAGGAAGCACAAGAATATTCCACAGAGATTCCATTAATGTGATGGTTAAAGAATTAGGGAGACAAGATATATTCTTAAAACAACATATTAAAAAACACCAGAGCATATGGTAAGTGTTAAATACACAGCATAGACAATAACTCATAGACAAAATGAAAGGTAGCTATGAAAAGAGCAGGAGAGATCAGAGAAGATCTTAATATAAATTGGGACCTGAAGAATGGGGAGAATTGAGATAGATCAGGCAGGAACATTCTAGGTTAGAAGAGAAAAGCTTACAAAAGGTGTGGAAAAACGATTTTAAAAAGTAACATGTTTTCAAATCAGGGAACCAGAAAATTAACTATTAACACAATTGCCAGAAGACATCTCTTGATACACATCCACACACTCACTGGAAAGAACGTTCTTGGGAAGTGTGAAACATTTGAGAAAGTAAATTAAAATGGATTCAGAAAGAAAAATATTCCTCCTTATAAAGTAACATCATCCTTCAAAGTCACAAATATTACAGAATAACTCTTACAATCTTGAGGGGTGGTAGAGGGAAGAAAATAACATTTCCCAAAATGTGAAAGCTGGTGGATTAATTCTAGGTAGAGACAACAGTGTGAAACAGTGATTGTCAGGGAGCTGAACCTGAACAAACCATATTATTTTCTTAACTCCAAAACTGATTAGTAGTGCTAGATAACAGATCAAATCAAAATTTTGGCTATAAATAAAATCTAGTTGTATGTTGGTTATATCTCAGTAAAACCAAAACCAAACCAAACCAAAACCAAACCAAAACAAAAACCAACAACCACAAAAAGCTAGCACCTGTTCCCAGATACTGTTTTTTTTTCTTTTTTTAAGATTTTATTTATTTATTCATGAGAGACAGAGAGAGAGAGGCAGAGACACAGGCAGAGGGAGAAGCAAGCTCCATGCAGGGAGCCCGATGCGGGACTCGATCCTGGGTCCCCAGGATCATGCCCTGGGCTGAAGGCAGCGCTAAACCGCTGAGCCACCCGGGCTGTCCAGATATTGGCTTTAAACACAGAGTATGCTCTCTGAAATACAGTGGCATTTTCATTCATTCTAACCCAGATGAAAATTCTGCCACAATTTATTAAAGCATAAAATGCTGTGAATGTGTATATATGTAATCTTCAGAGAAGTTAAATGACTTGCCCGAGGTCACACTCAAGTCTGTGGTTTCAGAGCCCTGAGTTGTAAGTGATAAGAGCTTCCCACCTAAAGTTGTTCTGTGCACCAGATCCCTGGAGAGCCTTTCTGTGTTCAGATGCCTGAACCTACTGAATCAGGAACACCAGCATTGGGCGCAGGTACATAGATGCGAAAGACCTATCTGGTGATTTTGATGGAAATCTCCATTTAAGGTGCTGCCTACAAAAACTACACATGAGAATGATAATTATTATTATCAACTAGGAGCCAAGTTTGTCACTCAAGTATAGCAAGATAAGACAGAGAACTCTTAGTCGTTCTATTTTTCTTGCTTCCCCTCACTTGACAACCTTCCTCAAATTAGGACTATTTACGTTGCCCGAAGGCAAACTTGGATTATAACACCAGGAACGTAGAGGAAAAGACACCTTGGCATTCAATTTCTGGTTTCCCGGCGAGACTCTAGAGAATCCTCAGGCAAGGTCTGGAGGGGAGCAGAACATTGGAAAGGATTAGAAATAGAAGAGAAGGATTACTGTCCTTGGCGTGTTCACAAGGTTGCAGGTGAGGGGTGGGGAACGTGAAAGAGAGACACACAGACTGGAACACCTCCTGTTAACATGATGCCAAATGAGACAGAACACAGAGAAGTGGTGGTAACATGCCCTCAGCATGTGGCGGAAGAGGACATTAGCTCTGCCCAGTGACATCAGAGAAGACACTTGAAGGAGTTAGCCTTGGACTTGAGTGTTAATGATGGATGTGATTCTTTATAGATGGATAGTGTGGGATCAAGCAGTCTCAAGGGGACATTATCCATCTAGTACTTGATTCAATTCTCTTCCACATTGAAAGATAAGAGACCTGTATAACGTTGTTACACGCACTACTGACATCTCAGTCCACATTAACTTAGTGACCTCAGAGCTCTGCAATGATTGGCAGGCCATGTTCACAGGAAGGTCCCTAGCCAACATGCCTTCAGCGGCTTCGTATTTTCCTCTGACACTCTCCTCTTCACTACCCATGCCCACTCTCCTTGATTCTACATCCTTAAGTTCCTATGTTCTCAGACTTACTCTCTGCTTCTAGTCACTGGTCACTGTGCGGAAAGTACATACTTCTGTTAAAGTGGCCAGCGCGTCCTCACTGTGGGCGTTTAGAGATAATGCTCCAATCTTCATGGTCTAGCCTTTCAGGGACTCATAACTAACTGATGGGGAGAAGTTTCAGACCTGCTAGAACCATTGTGGAATAGATCATAAAAGTTAAAAGTGACCTTAAAGATATTATATTATTCTATTTTTATAAACTATCAATACTGAGACCCAAAGAGGGTCGGTAATTTGTTTAAATCTGGAAGTTTCTAAGGGTTAGAAGTGAAACTTGGGACCTGGATCTAAGTTGAATAATCTTCCTTTGCCACCTGCTAAGGGAACAAAAGAGAGTGTTCAGCAGCCACACCGAGGTAAGAGTCTGTAGGTTGCCACCTTACCTATCTTCTTTCTCTGAAGGCCAACCTTCAATCTGGACTTGGCGTGGTATTTCCACTAATTTACTTTTCCAAATTAAGGAGCCAAATCTCATATACTAACTCCATGCTAACTAGTGAACAACAATAATCTACCTTCCTTGGGTTCGTAATATACTACACATGGGAGTGACTTAGGAACTGGATAGGCTCAAATTTAATGAGACTAAATTATAATTAGTAAGAAGGGTCTTATCCAATGTCACTTTGAAAATTGTTGACAAAATGAGAAATCATCTCATTTCCATTTTAATGCACTTAGTAAGGAGCCTGAATATGCCAAAGAATTAATGAAATTTGCAGATCTATTTTTAGTAAAGCATAGCTATACAGTTGGGATTCAAAAATAATAAATGACTTGAAAGAATCTACTTAAAGTTTTGAATAACTTATCTCAAATCATAGGTTAATACATTTCCAGGTAGAGAACCTTAAATATATTAATACAAAAAGTTATATCTGGGAAAAAAAGGAATAAAATAGAACTCATCTTTAATTGATTTACAATGTATTGTTGCAGAAAAGGATATACCATACAATTAGGAACTGGTGAGAGAAAAGTCCATGTTGGGAGCTAAGACTGAGTTTTCAGAAAAATGTAGAGAAAAAAAAGACGTCATTCAAAACAAGGGCAATAGAGTGATTGTACCATTTGGTGACTAATGTACCTGAAAGTCAATATGAACACAATGATCAAAGGCTTGGTTAGGTAAAGACTAAAGTAATAAATGATTAACAGTCATGGTAAACAGAAAAAGAAATGCACAATGAAATAAATAGAGACTCCTGAAAGAAATTTCTTTGCCAGTTACAATGGAAAAAAATGTAGAAGGCTCATACATGAAGACGATTCCAAAAATGAAATTTTTGGAATTTCCAGTTAAAAAGTTTCCGGTTAAAAAAAACATAACATGATGATAGTGATTTTTATATTTATTTTAAAAATGAGTTAATAGACCAGTAAGTGGCTACAAATTCAGCTATAAAAGTTGGTACACTTAAAATGAGCCCTTTCCATAGTTTTTATTTTGTCAAAGAACATAAGTAATCGGAAATGCTTAGCATTTGCTTTTTCTTATTCTCCATAGTATTTGAAGAATACTAATCCAATGAAATCTAACCTGAAATAAAATCTTTTGATAATACTTATGAGGAATTCATATTATATTAGTCCAATTTTAACATCTTCCTTGTGAATACTGCCCTCAGATCCTGGCAAGAGCAGCCCCCATTCTGGCACCATGTTGGAAAAGCCCAATTCTGGCTTTCCTCAGGCTGTGCCCCTCCACCATGGCAGGTATCTGAGGTTCCAAGGGTTATTCTCACCTGTAGCTTATGCCTCCCTGTCTAGACCATACTCCAGGCACCTGAGACTCCAGAACTTTCTTCCTAGAGTTCCCCGAGGCCACTTTTAGACCTGTGCCAGCCTCTTATTTGGGTCTTTCTCTCCAGAAGTTGGAATGTGCTACCAATACCTGGCCCAAGAAGCCCAAGGAGAGGCTGGTTGCAGGGTGTATGTGGAGGACAGTAGGTAGGCAGAGCCTATGATTAAAGGCAAGGGTGTCAGCTAGTGCCTGAGGCTCCCAGGCAGGATGGAGTCCTGAAAGGACTGGGAACCCATGTCCCATTCTCTGAAAGCCACCATGTTCCTTGCAGAGCTCTGAGGAATCTAACACCTGTAATGTCAATCTGGTCTTCCAGATTAATAAAAGGACTCTTTGTTTTCAAGACTGGAAGATAGAACAGATTTAATGTAAACACTATTAGCATAATTTACATATTTGAAATATTTAAGCATGTGGTAAGAGGTCTTGCCTTTGGGTGGCAAATTTCTAGAGGCATGCTTGTTGCTTTCTCCTTCCAGGCTATTTGAGATATCTGGGAGCAAGACTATACCTTATTTCTCCAGTGTTTTTTATTATACCTGACAAGATGCTTCATACATACCTGGTTACTCAAACTGAATTGAAGGAAAATGCAGAGAGGCAAATATTTTCAGCAGTTGGACTTTTCATCAATCTCCCCAATTACTTGACTTTCTCACCACAGAGGGGAATATTCAGGAACTATACTCCAGACTTAGAACCTGGAGCCCTTATGAACAAGGTCACCACAGCTGCTCCCAATATTTTATGACCTTGCAGGCCGTGCTTTATATACTACCCAGGTCCCAGGAAACTTCGCTGAGCTGTGATTAGCATTTCAAGGACAAGGCAGTTTGAATTCCCCGTGGCCATTTTTGTCCCCTCTCAAGAAAATCAACAAAGGCTCCAGAACTTTTAATTTCATATTTCTGGGCATCAAGTATTCAGGAAAAGTTTATTGCTTCTTTTATTGAAGTTTTAAAGGACTGTTGATAATATCCTTTCAATGCACAATTTTTACCATATGAAGGAAAGTGGACTTTTTCCCAATGTCTTCTGTATGACCCACTAAGTCCATTTGTTTGTCCTTCCTTCCTTCCAGCATAAACTACAATCATTTAAATTCAATCATTATTTTGAATAGAACCACACTGAATTCTCATTCCCTTTCAGGGCACTCATTATATCGACTTCATATTCTTTTGCATTAATTATACAATTCCAAAAAAAAGTGTGGTTTTTTTGGTCTTGAATTCACCCTGAAAAACAATGATTTTTTTTTCTATTTATGTCTATTTATGTATGTCACTATAATTCAGAAAATGGTCAACTTGGGGTAGGGTCATTAATGTGGTAATGATTATTAGCAAATTAAGGAACCAGGAACATATTTATATTTTTTGTTATTGTCAGTTACAATCCTATATCTATGAAACTAAAACTTTTTTGTTTTTTATGGTAGTTCTGATTGGCTGTCAGAGATGATGTTTTTAAAATTTCTTTGCAGGTAGTTACATTCTTACAAGATTTACGTAAGCTAAGGAATTATTACTCTTGTTGACAGGCCGTCTCAACGATGTCCAATTCACAGATTTTCCTTGAATTCCTGTTTGCCAGCCATAGGTTTGGGCAAATTCTGTAAGCTCTCTGAGGCTCAGTTTCCACGTCTGCAAATGGAGTAGTTTTACCTATTTTACAGGGTTCCAATAGGCATTAGAGATATTAGTTAGAGTGCCTGGCGTGGCACGCTGTTGGTAAACAGTAAGCGTGGTTTCCTATACTTGCTGTCTCTCTTCTCCCCAGCAGTATGTTCTCCATTAGATGTTAATCTGAGTTTGATGTTAGCCCTGAAGTTGAAGAGTCAAGCCTCAGTTACCAAAAACCTATTTCTTGTCTCTGAATTGATTCCCTTGCCACTGATTTGACTATTTGATATTAGGGCTGATAAAGAAGTGGTTTTTCTCCAGGCATATTATTTATCATTTTTTTCTGCTTTTGTAAAAAAAAAAAAAAAAAACAAAACCACCCACAAACATTTATTTCTTCTCTACAACAGATGGGAATAGCAATTAGAGGCAGTTATCGTCCTGACACTCCGTGGCAGGCAAGGCCTCACCGTGCGGCAGAACTGGGTGGAAGATGATCTGAATATCACAGAGTACACTTGTCCAAAACAGTGCCTCCTGTCAGACAAAGATTCACCAGGTATCTGCTCCAAAGTTAACCTGGCAGGACACAGAGAAAGAAACTCGAACCCGTGTATTTTCTCTTATAATCCATTTCCATAAATTATAACATTCCCACGCAACAACCTCTCCCCCCAGCAAAGCTCTAAAAAAAGCACCCGATGGTCACTTCCCCAATCAGTCTTAAGGAGTAAAAGGGAATGTTAAGTTTCATGAGGGCCCCATGATATTTCCCTGAGTGAGAGTTTACTGATACCTGACTTTCTCAGTAACAACAAAAGTTTCTGTTTATGTAAATTCATCCGGGAAATGGCTTCTTGGAATGGATCCTATTACTCTGGTGAAAATTCCTCATCATTTTAACATGAAATTATGGGCACTGTCCCGGTCTAATCTTAATCTTAATCCTGAATTATTTTATTTTGCATTGAACACAAATTAAAACAAAATGAGAGCGTAATGTTGTTACTGGATTTTCAGGCATGACATTCTGGTAGTTTCACCTTATATTTGCTGCTGATGGAATAGAAGAGCAAGACTGATCATTTGTATCTTTCCATTTCAACAAAAGCTGTCCTCTGGAGGGAGGGGAATCTCTCCCCCTTTTTTTGAATCTCCCATTCATTCTGTATCCTTTTGCATACTTACTCTTTGTAGAAAATGGAACCACATCCTTTTCTTCTAGATAATCCTCATTTTCATGTCTTATGGACTGAGTGGCTAATTTGTCTGCCTTCATGTCCCTAACAAAGTAGTGCTAGGTCTTTCTGCAGTAACAAGGGAATACATTTAAATTGGATCATAATAAATAACATAACTTTGTGTCTCTGGCTTTATCAGGTTGGAAAGAATCACAATAATCTGAGCCCCAAACTGGACAGACCAAAACAAAGCTTAGCCTTTCTTCGAGTTTCTTACCATAGCTATTTCTGGGATGTTCCTCAAGAAATTAAAATTTAGGGGATCCCTGGGTGGCGCAGCGGTTTGGCGCCTGCCTTTGGCCCAGGGCACGATCCTGGAGACCCGGGATCGAATCCCACATCAGGCTCCCGGTGCATGGAGCCTGCTTCTCCCTCTGCCTGTGTCTCTGCCTCTCTCTCTCTCTCTCTCTCTGTGACTATCATAAATAAATAAAAATAAAAAAATAAAAAAAATAAAAAAAATAAAAAATTAAAATTTAGTCTTCTGATCCATCTTGTTGCTTCTTGCCCCCAGGTCTTGTGGGAAAGCCTTGGAATATGATTACTCAGCTTGGGATTCAGCCTTCCCAATCCTCATTTATCGCCCAGTGATAGACAACAGAAATATTTTTCCTGGACAAACTTCACCACTTACAGACAAGGATTTGCATCAGGGCAAACTTTCAGAACTCCTAATCAGATATCAGTGTAATTCCCAAAGAATGGGCTCTTCAGTCTTGAATAAGACCACATATGGGGCCTCAACATTATAATCCACGTTGGAATTCATACACTGGAATGAGGTGAGCATATGTTCCCACTTCCTTCTGCTGTCTGTGTACAGAGTCATAGCAAGAATGACATATACAACTCCTAAAAATAAAGAATAAATTTCAGAGACAGTAATAATTTTCCTAAAATCCACATTTAGGAAAGAAACCATTCTCAGAAAGAAACTTAGCATCGTGGAGTCAACCCCCTACCTGCTGACTTCTCAGGCATAAGTCATTGTAAGATGCTTGAACCTCTGTAGACCCATCCTCCCCTCTGAAAGAGAACTGGCACGGAATTCTGGCTGTCACTTCTACATATGGTGCCCAGTCGACAAAATATGTTTAAATGCACTGCTTGCCTCCCCGTGATAAAAGGCATTTTGGCACAAGACTCTATAGGAAATTGGGCACCAAATAGGCCTTTGAAATCCATGACCATCAAGAAACACAAATTCTCCTCTTTCTAAATGTAATGTGCTTGGCCATTCATTTGCCAAAAGATCGCGCATTACAAGACGAGGCAAACATATACTGTAACAGCTCAAATACATACTCTTAGTTTACATTCAGGGTTATTTAATTTTTTTTAACGGAATCAAGAAATTCTAGTCACGTGAGCAGGTTGGAGACTTTCTTCAGTTGAACTACCCTGTTGCTTGTTTGTTCTCCGTTATTAGATATCACTGTAAGATTACGGACAGAAAAGGATGGCATCGGAACAGTGAAATTTTCTAAGAGTTAGCGAGCATTCTAACCTTTTCAATATGTTGCACTTAGAAGGGGAGAGATCTAGTGCAGGCGTTGGCAAACTGGCACACAGACCCAATGGGCCTGCTGCCTGTTTTTGTAAATAAAGTTTTAATGAAACATAGCTGTGCCTTTGATTTGCATGTCGTCTGGGGTTTTTCTCATCTTACAATAGCCGAGTTTCGTTGTTGCTACAGAGACTGTATGGATCACAATGCTTAAAATATGTAGCCCTTCACAGAGAAAGTTTACCAATCCCTGACCTAGTATAGTGCTTTTATAAACTTTCTATTAAAGGTAGAGACCCATAAACATGGGTTTGAAAAGATGCTATACTCCAAGATTAGGTCATCTTGCAAAACTCCTTCAGTGAGAGTCAATATGAGGCTATGTAAAGATTTCAGGAACAACAGTACAGTGTGGTTTGTAAACGTGCTGATGGGAAGTCGTCTCATCTCGGCCTGTTGTGACACAGTCACCCCAAGGAAATGTTCTTGGTTTCAGTTATACTGGAGAGTGGAAGACATAAGGCGCACTGCCTGCTAATCACATTGCTTGGAAAAGAGGGGAACATTTTTTTAAAGACTATTTCTCTCTAATCATCTTTCCCTTTAAGTGGATGGTTTGAGAGACATTAAAATAGCTGAAGCAGCCTGGAGAATCTAGTTTAACAAACAAACCAACCCAGCATGCTCTAAGTTCAAAAGGTCTATTGCATATTCACTATCCATCTCTCTATACATATTTTATTTAACCTTCTGTAAATATTGTCATTGTGGAGTGCTTAGGACAGGCTAATGCGCCGGGCTGTTTTGTTAATGGAAACAGAGACAACAATGCAGAAGGCAATCACAGAAGGACGGGAAGAGGAGGAGGCAGATGGAGAAAGGAAGGGGCAGGCTGAAGGCAGAGCCCGGGGTGTGCGAGGGAGAGGTGAGGCCCGGACCCTGCGTGGAGCTGACTTCTTCATTAGCGCAACCTGGAGCCTTGCCAGAGCATTCCCCAACTTCAGGAGCTCATGGGTCTTCCTCCCCACGCCCCCTCCTCCTCTCCTTCTCCCGGGTCTCTGCAAACTACAAGGAAAAGACGTAATGGTATTTCTCCCACCGCAGATGCTCTGCATAATCGCAGGCTAACTTTCCTCGCAGGCATCTCCCCTGTTACTTAGTAAGAGCTGAAGCTTCCTCCGTGGTGTGTGCAGTCGGGGGCTGTAGAGCGCGGGTGACTGTCCCCCGCGTCCCCCCCGCCCCCCAGCAGCTCCGCCGGCCGCCCGGGCAGGGTTTCTGGGCTGCCTGCATCCCTCGCCCCCTCGGGTCAAAGAGCAACGCTGCCACTTTGCGAGCTGGGAACGCATTCTCCTCCTCTCCTGCCTCCGGGGTTCCTTCTCCTCCGGCCTCTCCCCTCCCCCTTTACTCCGGTCGCCCTTGTTGCTGCTGCGGCTGTGGCTGCGCGGCCCCCGCCAGGAGCGCCAGGAGCTGCCCGGCCGCCGGGTGCACGCTGGCTGCGGGGCCGCGGTGCAGGTGTGCGCAGCCTCCTCCGCGTGGTCGCCACGGCAACCCGCCGCTCTAATCTGCTGAATATGAAAGGGAGACACAGAAAGAGAAAAGCCATCCACCCCCTTCTGCTGCATCCCAGAGTCCAAAAGAAGGATACCGGCTCCAGGCATTCCCGACCATCCCCAGCCATCGCCCGGGCAACAGCCACAGGGAGCGGGCGGCCGGGCGGGAGCCCCCCCCCACCCCCACAGCCTCCTCCTCGCCTGGGCCTCCCGAGGCCCGGCCCGGCCCCAGCCCGCGCAGGCCTCCCGGCCCCGTACGCCAGCCTGCGGGGCGCCGACCCACGCGCGGCATAATTCCATCAGGTTCTTCCAGTGGCGTCCCAACAACACGCGTGTGCGTGTGCAAGTGTGCGGGTGTGTGCATGTGTGTATATGCGCGTGTGCATTTGTGCCTGGGTGTAGATTGTCTTCTTTAGGCACCTTTCAGATGAGCCGCGTTCGTGAGCTGGAAAGATGGAAATGGACGGGGCTGTCCCTTGCCACTTGCATTAATACATCTGTTCCCCGGGGGGTGACAGTGGGTCTGCAGGCCGGTGGCTGGCTAGCTCCACATCCAGCAGGGAAAGCTCTCATTCGTCTCACCACCGTCATGTTGATGCAGCTGGGTTTGACACCGCTTACCTCAGCAGTTGGTGGTGGTGGTGGTGGTGCTGCTGCTGGTGGTGGTAGTGGTGGTGGTGCGTTTTCTTTTTCTTCTTCTTCTTTTTTTATTTTTTTATTTTATTTTATTTTATTTTTTGGTTGAAAGACAGAAGGCTTCCTTGTGATCCCAGCCTTTTCCTATCAAATGACACTCAGCCATGGTTTGGGTGACTTATTTACTGGCAGTGGACCAGGAAAAACAAAAATGAACGTTCACAACTAATAAATCCTCTAGCTTAGATAGCTCCGGCAACAGTGGTAGGATTACATCAAAATGTGCCTCCTGATACCATAGGGCGCCTTGGCAGTGTGGAACCTAATAAGTCAAAGGGTAGGCAAAGGGGGTAAAACAAGACAGGACCAGAGATAGGTTTTACATGCAGCGCCTTAGACACACTCAAAAACTTTGAGCTCAAATCACATGATGGGGGATCCCTGGGTGGCGCAGTGGTTTAGCGCCTGCCTTTGGCCCAGGGCGCGATCCTGGAGACCCAGGATCGAATCCCACGTCGGGCTCCCGGTGCATGGAGCCTGCTTCTCCCTCTGCCTGTGTCTCTGCCTCTCTCTCTCACTGTCTGCCTATCATAAATAAAAAATAAAAAAAAAAATTACAAATCACATGATGGGCTTTCCTGGTGGAGGATTCTACATGAGAAAGCAGGAGGCAATGGATTTGAGTCATTGGGATAGGAGATGGCTAAGCCTGCCACCTTTTGCTTTTATCCTTGGAAATTAAGTCACACCCGTGTTCACCAGGATGTAGGAGGCAGGCCTACATGGACTAGACAGCAAAATCACAGCTTTCTCAGCTGCACTGAAAGAAACGATTTTTTTTATAGAGGACACAAGGTCAAGAATGTTTAGCAAACAAAATTGTATGTCATCCACTCCTAGATAATTCTCCAAGGACCTTCCTCCTCCCAGGCTCTTGTTGAAAGTGAGGGCATCTCTTTAAGGCTAGTGTGACAATGTTTTTATTTGTTTTGGAATTGATCTTCTGGACAGAAGCACATTTCTTTTTTCATTAGTATAAATCCAGAAAAAGCCAGCCACAAAACCACTGACTTTGGTTAGGATTTCCTCATTTTCTTCCCCTATGACCACCTCTAATTCTACAAATAACTATACTTTCTGTGATGATTAACTCTGTTAATTCAGCTTTTGTAAGCTAATGGTTACGCCTTTCCATGCAGAGTTCAATCTTTGGGTAGAAATGTGGATAAAAAGTGGGGAAAAATTTAAACATCACCCAGATGTTTAGTCTACATGGTGCTAAATACTTGACTATTTGGCAAGATAAAGATAACGATGATTGATTTTGCTCTTCCTTTTTAATTTTGGTTTTGTTTTTCTGACCCTCAGATAAACAGTGAGGGAGGGCACTTACTTGGTGACAAATTAAGCCACACCTACTCAGCAGTTCTGCTTGGTATAATGCAGAAAAAGAAATACTGGTTTGTTTTTGTTTTGCTTTTGCATCCTGATACAACTGGAACATGCCTTTAGGAAGTAGGTAACATGATCTACTTGCTCTCCAAAGCACCTGACATAAAAGCATCTTATAAAATCCTTCAGAGTTCTGTGGAATTATTATCTTTGAAACTTGGTCTTTGGGATAAAACCAGTTAAAGGAAATATACAAAGGTTGATTCTGATATCTTAGTGTGTTTAGAATTCTCACTGTCTACCAGTGAAGTCTTTGTTCAAATTCTTCTAGTAGTTCACAGGAAAGTAATTGAATCTCTCCATGATTGAATCCAGCTAAATTATTCTGTCATAGAGATATTATCTGTAGTCATTGTCTCCCGGGAGAATCAAGTATTGTCTGAATGCTATTTTGAAATCCTTAGGAAAAAAGGCATTATGTGATCAAATCAACTTCAAATTCTGTTTAGTTCCTTGAATCCTTATTTTGATTACTTCATCTCCACTATTATGCCAATATTTTGGAGGCACCCAAAATGTGCCAGACACTATGTAAGCTCTTGGGATTCAAAGAGCTTGGTTTGGAGGGGGAGATAGAGGCATAAAAATTATGGCTTTTATTGAGTGCTTACTATATGCCAGGTACTGCTTTAGACATTTTATACGTACTAATACATTTAAGTCTTAAAACAACTCTGTGAGGTAGGTAACATTATTTGTCCTGTCTTTAAGAAGGGAAATGGAGACACACAGAGGTCGAATTACATACCCCAAATCACGTGCCACCTTATTTTTAAAGCAGTGCTCAGAAAATATATGACTGCCTTGCATTTATAACCCACTGAGTTCAGTATCCTCAATATACAGTTAATAAGCTAAAGCCTGCCAGATGGAAAAAGGGACGGCAAACATATTAGTAGAGGGAATTTAGAACCCTCAAATGAAGTCCTGACATCATCCCAACCTCTTGGGGTTTCTAAGAACTCTCACTTAGGTGATGGATAAGATCTTGCAGTAAAAATGTTTTCAAGGGTGTCTCTATATAGTGCCTCTCATGCATATTTCAACTTTCAAGTTTCAGGAAAATTTGTTTTAGGTTGTTTCAAACTTAAATAAATTAATATATCTAAAGTGCTTAGGAGAGCACATTGTATAAATGAACTTAATTGGGAGGTTCTATGCTAATGAAAAAAAAGTTTTTAAAAAACGTTGGAATGTGGGTAGCTCTATTTGGAATGTGGGTAGCTCTATAAAGAATGGAGAGCAAAAACCCAACCTGCATGAGAACCAGGAAACAGAAGATCTAATCCTGGTGGCCTCTGAGCCTTCCCTCAAGTCAGTAAGAGCCTCATTTACAATACATGAGAAGGAAGAGCTGGATGGTCCAAGGAACCATTAAATATCAAAGCAGGGCCGTGACACAATCAGATCTGTTTTACATAACAAGGTGATTTCTGTAATGATGCACAAGATGAGAGGATACATGAGACAGTTGTGGCAGACAGGCCAAATTAGATGCCAGTGCAAAAGGCAGGCTGGGTGGCAGTGGGATTGGAGATGGGCAAATTTGGACAGAATTTAGGAAACAGAATCTCCAGAACATTGTCCTTGATTGGATGATGAAATGTGGTCCTTGACAATGGGAGGAAATATAGGTCCTGCCAGTATGAGGAAAGGCAGTGAGTCCTTGATTTGGGGCATGGATGGCGAGTATATGACAATATTCTCATATCAGAGGAGGATATTTGGAAGGCAAGGTATTTAGTTAGTTTTAGGTATGTTGAGTTTAAAGTATTCAACACCAAATGGTGCAAACAGTAGACAATTAAAGGCATGGTGTGGTTGCCAAAGAGATAGATTTTATTATTATTATTTTAAGATCTCTCCACTTATTTGAGAGAGAGTGAGCATGAGCAGGGGAGGGGCAGAGGGAGAAGAAGAAAATATCCAAGCAGACCCCCTCAATGAGCACAGAGCCTGAGGTACGGCTCTATCCAATGACCCATGATCTCACAACCCATGAGATCATGACCTGAGCCAAAACTGAAAGTCAGAATCCCAACCGGCTGAGCCACCCAGACACCCCCCACAAAGAGAGAGATTTTAGAGTCTGGTATAGAAGGATTATTTTAAGAGGTGGAAGTATATGGGAACACTAAGGAAAACCAAAGACAGAAAATATATGGAGTCAAGGACAAACCTTGGGAAACTCAGGGAAAATCCCATGGGGTCAATTTAAGTAAGATTTTAGACAATGAAATAAGCTGGGTCAGTTTTCTAAAAACAAATTCAAAAGGCTTTTCTTAACTTAGAAGTACCGTTCCTTCATAATTTCTTCCTGTAGCTTCCAATCCATCATCAAAGCTAATCTACATTTTGAAATCATCAACCAATTCGGGATAATGTTGGTCTTGAAACTTCACAAGCTTAGACATCTTGGCACTGTCAAGTTTTTGAAACATAACTCAGTACCTCAACCCTGAAGAGGTCACTAAGAACATTCTCCTGCCTGAAAGCTGTGGGTGCTATCAATCACTGATTAAAAATGCCATCTCTTGCAAAGGCTGGCTCAGCAGAGGGGCCAAGCACAGTCTTGATGAGGAGAGAAAATGAATCCTAATTACTACCTTTGTTCTTGTAAAGTTGGTTTCAAGAAACACAGAAAGACTACCTTCTGTTTACTTACCTCTCCCAACTGTATTCTTACAGGAGGGTATCTAGGCATTCGATTTGTAGAATCACTATGGGTGCTGTATGCTTCTCTTACTGCGATTATCATTGAAAAGTGTATTCAGCCTCCCAAGGCCCAATATTTTAAAATAAAAAAAATTAAAATGAAGCCTCTGTGTGGTTTATTTATAATAGACCATACTGAAAAGAAAAAGTGCCAATTGGAATATGATCCCCAGTAAAACTGTAATGAAATGAGATGCCCTCCCAGAGTTTATTTTCTCTTTTATCACCACTAATAGAAGCAGCCATGGGTTCTGGTCATCACTCTGGAGCAGATTTTAAGTGACCTTGCTTAATTTTGTACTTATAAGGGAAGCAGGCTGTTGGCCTTGGGGGAAAAGATGGATGTGACCTTTTTGTTGAACATAATAAATAAGCCCTTCTTTCTGTTATATAACCTGCTGGGGAGAAAACAGGCAAATCTGAAGAAGGAGAGAGGCCCGATAAATTCTCAGTCTCATCTTCTTGAGAGAGAGTAGAAAACTGCCCTAAGAAATAGCCCCTTTGAGAATAAAACAAAATGGTGACTCAGGCCTGTCACAGTTGTATGCATGCGTGTTGCTGAGTACGACGCAGAGTGATCACACTTCCATGCTCTGCATACAACTTTCAAAGATAACTCTGAATCTTCACCATGAGACCAAAACATTCTACTTTGGAATTACTTTGTCTCCTTTGAAAGTTGCTGGATGGTAGAACTGGCAATTTTGGATCTGAGTAAGGTGCTGGATAGAAACTCTTCTTCAGTGAAAGTAATGCTAGAAATTGGGGCTAATCCAACACCAGATAAGAGGAATCAGGGCGTCTGGGTGGCTCAGTGGTTGAGCGTCTGCCTTTGGCTCAGGTTGTGATCCCAGCCGGAGTCCTGGGATGGAGTCCTACATTGGGCTCCCTGTAGGGAGCCTGCTTCTCCCTCTCCTATGTCTCTGCCTCTCTCTGTGTCTCTCATCAATAAACACATAAAAGCTAAAAAAAAGAAAGAAAGAGAGAAAGAAAGAAAGAAAGAAAGAAAGAAAGAAAGAAAGAAAGAAAGAAAAAGAAAGAAAAAGAAAAAAAGAGTCAAGATCCTGCCCAAGAAACTTAAAGGAGCCACTGTGCTTCACACACTTGCCCATGCGGGCACTCCTTTTCAGCAAGCAGTTTTTCTCTATTGTACTGAGCTCACCAAAGGAGGATTGAACCAGTCTCCTGCTGCCTCCCACATCCTAGTCCCCCACATCCTCACATCCACCACCAACCTCCAGGAACATATAGAAGGAAAAAAGTGACGACTACAATGATTAATTATTATGCACCCTGTGGAACCTTACATTATATCCCATGACCCAACAGAAACATGTTATCCTTTCCCGGTAGGATAAAGAAGGCTAAGGCAATTACAGTTGGCACAACTTCTCCTCTACTTTCACGCGGACAAAACCCAGAATATGAGAGTTTAAGGTATTAGTGCCAAACAAGAGTCTAGAGAACATTTGGTCTAGTGTTTCTCAGGATGGTACATATCACCCTGGTGGTACAAAGGAAGATTTTACGTGGTACACGGATATGACTTTCAACAGCATGAAATCCCTAGTAAGAGAGTTAATATCTTTCAATTCGGTTTCAGCCTTTCTAATTAGCATTGAGTTTCTCCATATCGAATGGCAATGGAGAAGGTAAAACAAAATCTCTGGAATTGGATTTGACTTCTGACTCTGCAACTTATAAATTGACTCTGCGATCCAGTCTTGGCCAATGAAAAAGTAAGTGGAAGTCTTTTGGGGAATTCTTGGAGAGATTTTCCTACTCTGAAGTTTGTTCTTTCAGCCTTTCTATTATATTGCTTTTGTGGACTAAACAATAGAGGGCAGGGGGACTCTAGCTTCTCCTCTGCCATCTGTCTAGGTATAGGCCTACCCAGCACTGTTGCCATCCGCAGGTACTTCATACATATTTGCTGGATGAACAAATAAAAGAATCATATAAATAACTAACTAGTGATCCTTTTTTCATTGTAGTGGTGGCTTTCACGTGTACAGATCTGCCCCCAGGCTTAATGTTAAATCACATAGTCGACTCAGACATCTTTCCACTAAATTTTTTTCTTTTAATAGATTCGTTGAGGAATGATTGACATAATATAAACTGCAAATATTCAAAGCGTAGAATTTGATCAGCTTTGACATATGTGTACACCTGTGAAACCATCACCACAATCAAGATAATGAACACATCCATCATCCCAAAAGTTTACTTGTTCCCCTTTGTAATCTCTACCTCTTATCTCTCTAGCTCTCCTCCCTAAGAACCACTCATCTGCTTTCTGTCACCGCAGAAGCATCTGCATTTCAGAGTTTTATAGAAATGGAACCAGAGACTATGTACTCTTTTTATCAGACTTATTTTACTCACAGTAATTATTGAAAGATTTGTCTGTGTTGTTGTGTGTATCAGTAGTTTATTCCTTTTTGTTACCGAGCAACATTCCGTTGTATAAAGATACCGTGATTTGTTTATCCATGTTTACCTTTCGAGTTTTGCCCAGTTCTAAGCTTCTATGAATATTCATGTACTTGTCTTTGTATGAATGTATGCTTTCTTTCTTTTCTTTTTTTTAAGATTTTATTTATTTATTTGAAAGTGAGAGAGCAAGAGAGAGAAAGCACGAGCCAGATGAGGGGCAGAGAGAGAAGCAGATGCTCCACTGAGTAGGGAGTCCAATGTGGGGCTCAATCTGGAGATTCTGGGATCAGACCTGAGCTGAAAGCAGACACTTAACTAACTGAGCCACCAAGGTGCCGCGGATGTATGCTTTTTTTTCTCTTGGGTGAATACTTGGTAGAGAAATGGCTGGATAATATGATGGGTGTGTGTTTAGCTTCATAGAAACTACCAAAATGTTAATCAATGATGGCTGTCCAATTTTCATTCCCACCAGCAGTGTTTGAGAGTTCTAGTTTCTCCATATCCTTGGTAGCACTTGATGTGGTCAAACATTTTAATTTAAGGTATTCTAGTAAGCATGTAACAGTATATCATTTTGGTTTTAACTTGCATTTCCATATTGACTGATGATGTTGAAATCTTCACATGTGCTTATTTACCACCTTCATATCCTCTCTGGAGATGTATCTCTTCTGATCTTTTGCCATCTCTTTTTTGGGCAGTTTGTGCTTTCATTACTGAATTTTTGAGTTCTTTATATATTCTGCATACAAGTCCTTTATCAGATACATGCTTTCCAAATATGTTCTCCCAATCTGGGGTTTGTCTTTTTATTACTTTAATGTATTTTTTTGAAGAGAAGTTTTTAAATTTGATGAAGCCCAGCTTATCATGTGTTTCTTTCACAGATAATAACTTCGGTATCGTATCTAAGAAATCTTTGCCAAATCTGTGGTCACAAAGAATTCCTTCTATGTTTTCTGCTAGAAGTTTTATAGTTTTAGGTTTAAAATGTAAGTGAGTGATTCATGTGATTAAGTTTTTATATGGTGTGAGATATGAATCAAAGTCCCTTTTTTTGGCTTATGGATATCCAACTGTTACAGTATTATTTATTGGAAAGACTATGGACTATAGTTTCCTCACTGCATAGCATTTGCATCTTTGTAAACAAACAAAAAACAGTTGTCCATATATATGAATATATATGAGGCTTTAGCTTTGGACTCTATTCTACTTGTCAATCTGAATGTAAATATTGTATTGTCTTTATTACTATAGCTTCAATAAATCTTGACATTATGTAGTATAAGTCCTCTCACTTTGTTCTTTTTTTATAAAAGTTGTTTTGTCTATGTTAGGACTTTCACATTTCTAAATGAATGCAGAATCAGCTTGCTGATTTATTTTTAAAAATTAAATAAAAAGAGACAGCTGTGGTTTTGCTTGGGATTGTGTAGGATCTATAGATCAATTTGAAAATACGAAGAAATTGATGACTTGTCCAGGGTCATCAGTAAAGTGGCTATAATTGTAGTCCTTCCCTTGTATGGTTTTAATGGGGATTATATGAGTAAGTTTATCTAGAGCACTTAGAACAATGTGTGGCAAATGGTAAGTGCTCAATAAAAAATCCTATTACTCTCCTTCTTTAAGACTTCAAAGGCAAACTCCATTGTTTAAAGAACAAAATACCAAAGCCTTAACATTTCATCTAACATGCATTATCACCTGGATAATGTTTTCTTTTCCAGACTCACTTAGCATTACTCCATCAGTTGAACACTGCCTCCTGTCCATACCAAAATACTATCTATTTCCCAAACATGCCTTGCTATTTTTGTCATTGTTCCTTTTTTTTTTTTACATATTGTCTCCACTTTCTAGAAACAGTGCTTTTTCTCCTTGCTCCTTCCAGACCCACATCAAATACTGTTTACCATATGCAATTGTTGTAAGACATAGCAGTCAGAGTTTACTGTTTCTCTGAGCTACAGTAGCATATACATTGCATTATAATTATATATTTACATACCTGTCACCCTGCTGCATACATTTCCCAGGAGAGAGTGTGAATATTTTCATAGTAGAACTAAGTAGTGTTATTTATTTTCACAGTCTTTGTGACTAATACAGGCTAGTACACACTGTGGACTGAAGAATATATACTGAATATATAAAATTTTTTTCTATATATGGTACAATTAAAAATTTCTTTCATAAGCATTCATACTTGCTCTCTGCATTGGCATTGACATTTTTAAAAAATAAAAGCAATAACATTTCTATTTTAGTAATATGCATGATTTTGGTTTTTGTTTTTGCCATTAAAGTTTGAGCTTGAGAAGTTGTGCTCTGAGACAATAAAAACTCCTAATTTTTTCCCAGGAGAAAAATAAAAATGAGTCAGAGCTATAAAAGTGCCTGGCACAAAAAGCTAAAAGGGAATCCCTCGCTTTTGCTCTCCTGGCTCCAGCAAACCTGGGGGGTATAGACAGGAGGCAGTTCAGCAATAGCCCGGCCTAGGGCATGGCCAAAGAAGCGCTTAACAAGAGAATGAGTTCCTTGTTATAACAACTCTAAGGGATATGAGTGAAACTGAAAGGAGGCACTCAAATAATTCCCTGTGCAACCTCAAAGGGCCACCACAACTCCCTTGTGTTTAAGAAGACCCCCACATCCAGAAAAAAAGATTCCAGCCTGTGGAAACAACCCCCAGCCAAAGGCCTGGGCCTCCCCCTGGGAGGGCCCAGCAGGAAATGCCTCTTTGCCTTGCAGGGGAGTTCAGCACTTCAAGTTACCAGAGATATGTGTTTGTGGTTTGCATAAAGGTGGAGAAATTCTACTTTGGACCCACACCTTAAATAATTAGCTTCCCCAGTGGTAAATTTTGCAATTAGACCAATATGTTTACAGTCAAGTATATGGCATATATATTTGACAAGAGAAATTTTCCATAATTCAGGTCTAGAAAAATTATCCTTAATCCAGATGTGGGAGAAAATAAATTAAGAACATAAAATATTTTAGGTCTAGTCCCATGATAGGCCAAACCCAATATTATGGTGAGCCAGGGCCCCTCTTTGGAGCAAAGTACTTTCCTGCATGAAGTAAATAACTTCTTCCTAAGCATGAAATGTTACTCTCCAGAGGGTATTTTAGTTGCCTGGGGTTTCTGTACGATTGAGATTGTTTAGTAAATTTGAGCTGAGTTCTGTTTCTCTTTCCATCTCTCAGGCTCTAGTCTAATATTTACCTAATGCTGTTTTTTTTTGTTTGTTTGTTTTTTGTTTTTTTAACACATCCTGTTCGATTTGATTCTTCACAAATGAGACAAATTATCTCAGTGAAACAAACAGGTAAACAGAGGTAATTTTTAAAAAGATAGTAAAAAGTTGGGGTGAAAATATCCAAACTTTTAAGGAGATATTATAAATAGGAATCACTGAAAGTGTTTTAACACTTAGGACGTTTGTATTTATTTCCACCTGCTGTGTCTTACTGGAAGACGGACTAAGGGAATAGCTTAGGGTAAAAAAAAAAAGCTGTATTAGAAACTTCCTACTGAAGAGAACATTCATCAACCTCCAAAGAAAGCATTATCCACTATTTGCTTATGCTATTTTGCTAAGGGATATACACTGTAAGTTAAGAGTTTGTAACCAGAATCTGAATATTTATATGATAAATAAATAATGAAATTAATGATTTATGTCAAATTGAAATACACATTTTTATAGATTTAGTGTGTGAATTCACTGGAAGGAAACTAGAGTTAAGCATATAGATGTTTTATCCCCAAATATAAATAGCATGGTAAACATAAGAAAATAGCATTCTTTTTTCCCCAATAAAAATTATTTAAACTGACTTGTTTTCATATTTGTAATAGTTTTCAGAAAGCATAGATTCAAATTTGAAAAATCATCAAATGTGAAGCTTACCCAAGACACATTAATCACATTCATTCATTTAAGTACATTTAATTTTTCTGTCTCCTCCATTTGTCAGGTATTGGGAAATGTGTCTGTCAAACTCTTGAACTAGGATTGTAGATTTATCAACCACTCTATAATTTTGTTGTCAATTTTGCTTTGTATATTTGGAGCTTACATTATCAGGTGCATACAAGTTCAGAATTATTACATTTTCTTAATGAAGTAATGACAGCTGACTCTAACAAAGTAATTACTATGTGACACACATAATCTAAGGATGTCACATATATGAACTTTTTTTGAGTCCTTACAATAACTCTAAGAGGGAGATATTATTATCTCCATTTTATAGCTGAGTAAAGAGATTAAGTTAGAAGAGCTTAAGTAATTTCCCCAAGTTCACACATCAGTATGTGGCAATGTCAGGATTGCAACTAGATACATAGCTCCTAAAAATAAGCCTTTAACCAATATAATGCACTTTCTGTCATCTGTTATTATCTAGTAGCCTTCTTTATTACTAAGAATGACTTTGGATAATTTATGCTGTTTGATATTATTACAGCCATGTAAAAAAAAAATTCTATAATTTGGCAGCCTAAGGACTAGTAAGGCAATTACATAGATGTCCAGAAACAAATACCTTTTACCTTTCTGTTCCACAGTGTCCAACTTCAAGAAAATTTATGGTCTAGAAAAGCTGCCGAAACTCCAGCCAACACAAATCTATTCCATCTCAGAAGGAAGTAAGGCAGAGGGTAAAAAAAAATGCTTATCTATCTAAAACTGTGCTCTCTAATACAGTAACTATCAGCTACATGAGGCTATTGAACAGTTGAAATATAGCTAGTCTGAGCTGAAATGTGCTGAAAGTGTAAAATACACACCAGAATTTGAAGATTTCATATAAAAAGTAGTTTGTAAATTATCTCAATAATTTTGTTTTGTTGATTTTTGTGTTGAAATGATGCCATTTTGGATATATTGGGTTAGATAAAGTATATTGCTAAAGTTAACCTCACCTGTTTCTCCTTACTTTTTAAAAATTATTTATTTATTTAATTTATTTATTTTAGAGAGAGAGAGAAAGAGAGTGAGCATGAACAGGGGGAAGGGCAGAGGTAGAGAGAGAATCCCAAGCAGAATCGCAAGCAGCATGGAGCCAGACACAGGGCTCAATCCCACAACCCTGAGATCACAGGCCAAAATCAGAAGCCTACAGCTCAACCCACTAAGCCACGCAGGTGCTCCTCTTCTTACTTTTTTAATATAGCTACTTGAAAGATTTAAATTACATATGTGAGTCTCATTTGTGTCTTGCTTTATACTTCTGTTGAAAGTTATGATTTAAAGAGCTTCCTTGGAATTCCAACCCAACAATTTCTGCTTACATTTTATTGACAACTATTTAGTCCCATAGATAACTAGTAAGGGAGATTGCAGAATGTAGTGTTCTAAGCCTATTGCCATCTTCAACTATCGCTAAAGGAGTATCAAGAAATGGAGACTTAGGGAAGCAGGCAGCCTCTCCTTCCTTTTAAAGAAGTGACAAACTATCTCCAGAGCAGCTTTCCCATTGTGCATCCCCACATCCTCACAGCACTTGGTATTGCCTGTCTCTGATTTTAGCCATTCTAAAAAGTATGTAGTGATATCTCATGTGGTTTTAAGTTTAATTTCCCTAATGACTACTGATGTTGAGTTTCTTATTTATTTTTAAATAGCTCTTTTGATTTTATGTATTTATTCATGAGAGACACAGAGAGAGAAAGAGAGATGCAAAGACACAGGCAGAGAGAGAAGCAGGCTTCATTCAGGAGGCCTGACGTGGGACTCGATCCCAGGTCTCCAGGATCAGGCTCTGGGCTGAAGGTGGCACTAAACTGCTGAGTCACCCGGGCTGCCCAAGGTTCTTCTTATATGCTTAGTTGACATCTGTATCACTTCTTTGGTAGAGTCTTTTCAATCTTTTCTCATTTTTTTAAGGTTTTTCTTTTTATTATTTGGTTGTGATAGTTATTGATCTATTCTGGATACAGAATACTTTGCATATATTACCTTCCAGTCTGGGACTTATGTATTTATTTTCTTCACAGTGTCTTTTGTGAGATTTTATACTTTTGATGAAGTTTAATACATCAATATTTTTATTTAAGAGTTTATATTTTTTAGGTCTTTTCTAAGAACTCTGACTAATCTCAAATCAAAAAGAATTTTCTCCTATTTTTTAATAGATTTTTAAAAATTTTTAGTACTTACATGTAGGATTACGTTTTTTGAATTAATTTTTTTTTTTTAATATAATGTGAGGTAAGGAATCACAGAGCAATGGCTCACCTCATTCTCTTGAGTCTAAAATATAATGGAAGATTTCTTCTGTGCCCAGATGCTGCCTCAAGAGAAAGGAAAAGAAAAAATGGGGAAGAAAAGCCAAACAACTGAGAATTTCCACAAAAGACTGATTATATGGAAAAGTCTCCCTTAAAACTTAAAGGTGGATGCCTGGGTGGCTCAGCAGTTGTGCACCTGCCTTTGGCCCAGGGGGTGATCTTGCAGTCCTGGGATCAAGTTCCACATTGGGCTCCCTGCATGGAGCCTGCTTCTCCCTCTGCCTGTGTCTCTGCCTCTCTCTCTTTCTGTGTCTCTCATGAATAAATAAATAAATAAAATCTTTAAAAAAAAATTTCCCAATCAAATAATTAGCCACCTTTAATTTTTTTTTTAAGATTTTATTTATTTATTCATGAGAGGCACAGAAAGAGAGAGAGGTAGAGACACAGGCAGAGGGAGAAGCAGGCTCCATGTAGACAGCCCTATGTGGAACTTGATCCCAGGACTCCAGGATCACACCCTGAGCTGAAGGCAGACATTCATCTGCTGAGCCACCCAGGCATCCCATTGATTGGGAAATTTAAACTTCTTTCCACAACTATGTAGAAATAGAAGCTTCTGAACAAGTTCTAGCTATGGAAAATGAAAACATCTCTCTATATATCTGTTATAAAGCATAAATTTTTAAGCTGCTTCAACCGCATCAATACATGAAAAAATATTTAGAAAACTTCAGTATCATACATATTTTAACAAGAATTTATTTTTTAAAGGATTTTTATTTAGTTATGAGAGACACAGAGAGAGGCAGAGACATAGGCAGAGGGAGAAGCAGGCTCCATAGGGTGAGCCCAATGTGGGACTCGATCCTGGGTCTCCAGGATCATGCCCTGGGCTGAAGGCAGGTGCTAAACTGCTGGGCCACTGGGGCTGCCCATATTTTAACAAGAATTTTAAAAAGAAATGTTACTTGCCACTTTTCTTACTTAAATGAAAAATCACGTAAAACTCAGAATTCTTGATTTTGTCTTCTCCTGCTGAGGAGGAGAGTTGTACAACATACTTCTAGGGTTGATCTGTCTCGCCATCCATTGTTGCCACCAACATATTGGCCACCAATGGGAAAAACTCTCTCCTAACAATGATGACCATTCCTTTGACTTCTGTAGGTTAGCTAAGACAAGACTGTAACATTCAATGTGACTTTACCAAAAGCTTCAAGATATCAAAAGGAAATTAATAGCAGAATCTAGGCAATCTGGGCTACATAATAAGGCTAATTTGTTGAAGTCTGCTATCTATTATACTGACTCTTTCCTTGTTGAGTTCTTTATGTGACAGATATGCTTTTGAAACCCTATAAGTAAGAATCCCTTCTTGGATGTACAGAATCTTGAGTTAAGAACAAGAGAAAATAGCTAGTCTTTTTTCTTCTCATTTCCATAGATTTTTGCCCCTATGCGGAACTCGATCCCAGGACTCTGGGATCCCAGGATCCCATGTCTGGTTCTGTTTAGAGAGGTCATCCCCTCCATCAGTTAAGAGAGGCTGAAAATGGCCTCACTCTTTTGGAAGCTGAAACTATCTCCATGAAGAAATGTTCTTGATAACCACATGTTAATAAAGTAGCTCAAACATTCCTAAGGAAAGGATTGTTTTTTTCAAACTAATTGTGGACAAACACTGCTTGGAAATACAAAAATTTGGAAGACCCAGTTCTGGTCTTCAAGGAATTTGCCATCTAATTAAGGTTATGAGCTATGTCAGCGTGATCAACCAATAATCCAAAGTAAGTGATGCATTATTTCATAGCACTTCAGAAAAACAACAGGTTATAGTGGAATAAGGGTGGGCTTAAAGTAGACCTCAAGACTTCAAACTGAAGAAGGGACATTCCAAGCAGGGTCACTGTATAAATAAAGGTGAAAGCAGTGGATCATGAGAGATTTTAAAGGATTGCTCCCTAGCAAGTTTGGTTAGTGAGGAAAGTAGACATGAAATTAAAAGAGTGGAGAAAAGCCAGAGGTTGGACTTCCTCCCTTAGGAAGTGGGTGCCAACACAAATTCTAAGCAGGGTGAATTCATAATGTCAAGCACGATTTTCAGATAATTAACCCAGAGGTGGAGATGGGGATGTAGTGGCAGGGAGAGCTTGAAGGCAGTCAAGTCAGTCCTGAGGCTGGATGTTATAATGATACATTTCTGAAATGAGAAGAATTTGACCTACAGTGGTGATAATAAAATAAAGAAGACAGAAACCCAAAGAAATTAGAAGAAAAACTGATTAAGATTCACGGCAATGAAAGTACTTGACTGTTAAAAATCTAGGAGGTAATTGTTAATATAAAAATTATTCTTACTAATTCACCCTGTAGGGAATGGGGTCTTTGGAGTCTGTATTCTTTTTATTAACCCTCTGAAAGTGATTTATATACATAAGTCATCCCAACATATAAATTGAATCACTTCTTTGGGCACTAATGGTGAAATTGAGTTAAATGACGGCATTCAAAAGTGAACACAATATAGAGTGCAGATCCATCTAACACTTCCCTACCACCCCTCCCCTTGCTGAATTCATCTCAGTAAAATAAGTTCCCAAAGAAGATCTTAAAGTAGATAATTTCCTCCATATTATTGAAAAGTGACTCAAGCTATTTTGCAGGACTGATGGGTCAGTTACATCTCTGCCAAATATTAAGTCTTGAAGCATGTCTCCCTACTAATGACAACAGTTGGATTTACCACTAGGAGCCAGATAATTGAAAATGCGTTCAGCTAGCTGTGCCATTCAGGCCCTGGGCTTCAGGCAAAGGCTATGAATATTAGTACTTGGCATGGAATGCTCTCCATGTCCTTTTCCTCTTCTTACCACTCTTCAGTCATTAGAATGACAGGTAAGTTGGTTTTCTCCTGGCATTTCAAGGGGCAACTAATTTCAGGTGGGATTTTTTTTTCTTAAACTTGGCTTTGTTTTGTTTTAACGACATGATTTGCTGAAAGTGCTTTTATGCTGGTGCAAATCTAGACAAAGAAAACTTTTATGCAAAATAAACAAAATAGAATGTACTGAGCCAGGATTTCTTTGCAGGACATGTTCCTCAGGCTATTTCTGAGAGGTTATTTATGGATGGTTGTTTATCCCCTGGAGCCTGACTTCATCTCTTGGTGAACTGAAACGACTCTGTGTTTGGTACATTGGTCTGCCACCCCTGGGAATGGCTGGATGTCAAATATTTACCCCTGTGGGATCGAACAGAAATCAGAGATGCACAGAAAAAAATAGAAATCAAATCCAGTGCCTTTGGGAATTAGTAAAATTTAAAATAAGTGAATTTTTAAAGAAAAATTGAAATAAAATGATAGTACAGTGTAACTTTCTTTATTGGAATGGAGGCAGGGGAGCCCCTCTGAAATATAAAGTTACTTCAAGCAGGAGGGTATTTTCATCTTACTACTTTCTCAGTGACTACACCCATCCCATTCCCTTACCTGGCTCAGTACCAGGCCCAGAGGGAGAGGTTTAAATTTTTATTTTTTTAATTGAAAACGGATGCTACACCTTGTTTTTCATGCCTGCATTTTTCATCAGTAAAAAAAAAAGAAAAAGAAAAAGAAAAAAAAAACACCTAGCCAAGTATTAGTTTTGTACTTCTGCAACCTCATAAAACCTAGGAATCAAAACTTGGCGCTTAGCTTTTATAGATAGTCACATTGGAAAAATCAAACTCCCAAATTAGTTTACTGTCTTCCCAAGACTCATTTCCAATAGTGTGCCTGTCTCCTGCACCCCCACCACCGCCCCATGCAGAGTTTTCCTTTGGCATTCTACTTCCTGTATTGTCAGAAAGAAAGCTACATTTAAAAGGTTAAGTCAAATACTGCCCCCCACCACCCCTACAAAAAAGCTTATAAAATAATCAGTGGTGAACAGCAAGGAGAGAGGACGGACAGCCACTAAAACCGTAAAGGGAGTACTTGGTGAATGGCTGTGCTTTAAATAAAGTTCACATGAGCTATGTAACATTAGATGCTTTTAAAATTCAGAGGACAAAGTACAGACATGTTTGTGCATTTCTCTTTCATTTGACAAGTCTTTCTGAATTGGGTCTGGACTACACAGTCTCTGCTGCTTGCACACACAGAGCTGGGAAGTTTGCTTTGGTGTTCTCCCCTTTCAAGCTCATGCACTCTATCAGGAAGCAAGAACAATTCTATCTCCCTCTTAAAGATGAAAGTGACACCAGATTCTGGCTTGATCTGCTCAGTCTCCGAACCAGCCTCCATGTGAAATATCGTCGGAGCAGCTTACTAGAATTTTGGGAAGCTGGTAATCACAGGCTGCCCTGCCCTCTGTGAGATTGACAGCATTTGGAAGGCAGCTTGGCATACAAAATTTGAAAGTAAATGTTTGGCAGCTTTGGGGGTCCTCAAGTTTGGCAAGGCGAGTATAATCAACAAAGGGGCATTACTTTTAATTGTATTTAAAAATATAAGTCCCTGCAGACTGGAAAACTGTGTGCTGAGAGAGAGGATCTTGTGCTGTTTGCCCCTTTGCACCAAGGGGAGGGGGGTGAGGGTGGGACACAGCTCACACAAGCAGGCTTTGTTTTAATTAGTGCGGCCAACAGCCCTCCCCACCACACTCCCTTTTCAGTACTCCTTAGTTTACAATTGTCGCTAACCCCTTCAGCTAAAAATTGTTACTAAGAAAAATTCCACAGAAACCAAAAGAAAAGCGCCAGGCAGAGACTGTGCTTTTAAAGAGTTTTTCCAGACTGACTCGGCAGAGAGCTCTCGGCAGGGAATGAGTTGCTGATCTATTATTACTTGAATGGATTTCAGCTCCAGGGATGTCCCCCAAGGTTAACAAGATAGTTGAGTTAAAAATAACATTAAATTCTTTACCCTTCCCCTTACCCCAAGGAAGGGGGGAGTGTCACATTTAAATAACACGAAGGATCTGGTTTTCAAGTGACAAAAGCCAAGAAATTCAAAATTAAGGAAGGATAGGGCTCTATCTATCTCCAAGATCTGTCTTTGTGGGTGAAAAATATAAAGGCTCAGGGGAGTGAATGACGAATGAAGTGCCAACTTTCACCCAGCATTAGCGAGCTTTTGTGCCTGCTGAGGCAGGCCCTTGGGGGGAATGGAAGCAGCAGTTACGGAGGAATGGTGTTTAAAGGGGAAGAAAAGGAAGTTAAGGCAGGATGAGAAGTACAATTATGAAATGATAGCCCCAGACAAACGTTGATTTAGATTTAGTAAAGAAAAGCATTTGGTTCTCATGCCCTTGGCAAGAACTTGGCCATCTGATTAATTGCGCTCAGTGCTTTCTGTGCTCTGTCCTTCTCCTTTTAATTTTCAACATTGCACGCACACAAAAAATTCCATTCTTCGTTTCATCGAAACCTTTTTCTTTTAATGAAAAAAGAGGTGCTCGAATGGAGTGGTAATTTTGGCAAAGTATTTGAAATTCATGGTGTATTGGACCACTAGATTGTAACAGCTGTGAAGATGTCATTAGAGGTTGTGCACGGCCAATGGCTGAGTGTAAATCAGCATCACCCACTAATTTTGAGAAGGAAAGAGGCTGGCTCTGGACCTATGGCCATGTTCCTTCAAGGTATGCAATTATTTCGACTAAGTACTTTTCAAAGTAGGATTTTAAGCTAACGGATTTTCCAGTTAAAACTTGCAAAATGTTTACAGTGTCAAGCTACTTTGATTCCATTATATTTGTGCATATTTTTACAACCAACTGTAAAATTTAAAGGTTTTTGAGAAGAAACGTTATGTGCTATATTATTAGTGTCATCTACATTTTCATGTGATATCAGAGAAGCTTTTTTTTTTTTCATTTTGAAAACTAGCATAATCTTCAGGCAATTACCCATGTACTTTTTATCTCTATCTGAATAAAAAGGAAATTTCTGTTTCTTATTTGCCTCACTCTGACTCCAGTTTGTTACAAACACCTCAAACTGACCTTTTAAACTCTCTAATTGTATGCTGAAACCAGTATTTCCTTATTTCTAACACTGATTTAATATTCATCGAACCAAAGGGAAAAAGCCCATTTCCTACATATTTGTTAGTGGACATTTTAATAAGTCAACCCATTTTCATCAGTGGGCGAGCCAGCCATCTCCTCATAGCATGCTTGGTGCCTGCAACCACATTTGGTAAAATGTAATAACCAGAATTTTCGAAATCTGGACAGATATCCACAAGAAACAAGCTACTCCACTAAGGTCATGTCATAAACAAACAGAGTTCTGTGCTTGACCCTCTGGGTTCCTTAGTGTTGGACTTAACTCTGAGATTTTATATAACCCTGTCCTTCTCGTGCGGAGATGATGGCACTGACCAACAATAGCAGTACTTTGACCTTATGTCATTTTTGTGTGTGTAATTCTGGTAGATTTCACAAAGCCATCTAGAGTGTTTTGCTATCTAGTCTCTTAACAGCACATTTTAAGTGGTGGCCAGCTGGCTGAGATTAGAGACCCACTCTGTGGCCAGAGGAAAGAAATCAACAAGCCCACACACGAACTAGAGCTCTGATATCTGGCTTCATTGATGCCATTAATTTAAGAACTAACCAACTTTACTGATACAAAACATACTACCATCTTAGCTTGTGAGGAGAGAGGATCCCATTCTGAAGTTCTGGAAGTTAATAATGCGATATTAAGTGTGTGGGTTTAGGGGGGACTAAATGGGGGGCCTCACTCTCTGGCACTGATGCTTCATGAGATGGGTGACCTCGGTAGGGCTGGATACTTATTACTCCTTTAAGACTCATTTTTGTCATCTATATGATGGGGCTAAGATCTATTTCATAAGGTAGGATTACATAAAATTGTGAAAAAGTATTTGAGGGACTGACAAAAAACACTCAGTAAATAGTAGCTATAATGATTATTATTTTATTTTATTGTTACTTTTTCTCCCTATAATTTTTTCAAGATTTTATTTATTCATTTGAGAGAGAGAGAGAGACAGAGAGAGAGAGAGAGTGAGCAACTGAGCACGAGGTGGGGGAGGGACAGAAGGAGAAGCAGACTCCCCTGATGAGTAGGGAACCCTACATGGGCTCAATCCCAAGACTGTGGGATCCTGACCTGAGCCAAAGGCAGCCACTTAACCAACTGAGCCACCCAGGCACCCCTCTCCTTATAATTTAAGGCAGCATTTGGGCTTTTAAACTCCCTACTTAAGGAATTTCGAAAGATTTAAAGACAGAAGCACCTAAAGACTCTGGCTCTTTCTGTCTTTTGTAAAGTCTAAACCCATTCAAGAAATCATTGAGGCATCCTGACGAAGAAGGCAGAAGGGAGATTTCTCTTTAGAAGCTGTAACTTGCCGAAGGAGATTCTGCAAAGTCCTAAGAGCTGTGTGTCCTGTTCCTGAGTGTCTCTGATTCATGCAATGGGGAGACTTATCTGCTCCAAATAGGTAGGGGAGATCCTGGTCACCCTGGCTTTCTTTAATTACTCTATTCATGACAGAACAGTACACCTTGATTTAAAAACCTGAACATTGTTCAAATACCAGTTCCAAGGACAGCAGAGCAGAGGGGATGTTGAAGAGCTACGTTTGAGTCCTGCATCTTTAGTGGCTGACTTGGTGACTTTGGGCTCCCACAGGTGGACACAGGATCACAGTGACTGAAAATGAGATGTTGTGCTGGAGTTGGTGGCTGGCCCTGCTCCCAGTCATGTCTGTCAGCTCAGATAGTCACTGCCGTTGCTTCCTTTCCGGAAGCAAAGAGCCAAGAAATCTTGGATGAAGACTAAGCATTGCTGTGTAACCCTGAACATGTCACTTAACATCCTTGCTTTTCCCTTGAATATGAGATTCAAAATGCTCAACTTTAACTCCATTAAGCATCTGGCTCTTGCTTTTAGCTCAGGTCACAGTCTCCAGGTTCTGAGATGAGCCTGGCATTGGGCTCCATGCCCAAAAGGGAGTCTACTTGAGGATTCCTCTCGTTCTCTCTATACCCCCGCTCATGCTCTCCCTCTCTCAAATAAATAAATAAAAATCTTTTTTTAAAAAGGATTTTGATTTATTTATTCATGAGAGACATACAGAGAAAGGCAGAGACATAGGCAGAGGGGGTAGGGACTTGATCCCAAGACCCCGAGATCATGACCTGAACCAAAGGCAGATTCTCAACCACCGAGTCACTGAGGTCCCCAATAAACAAATCTTTAAAAAAATGCTCAGCTTTATGAAGACACAAGGGTTGAAGGAGACTACTTTAAGGTCTTTTTCAGTGATAAAATTATTACAAAAACGTAGCAAGGTTTGTGTCCTTCTTGCTGTATTCAAGGCGATGGATAGCAGTAACACATTTTTCAACTCACTCATTCTATCCATAGATGCTAAATTATTACTAGGCTGTTCTATCTCTATATGCAGGCACAAAGAAAAAGTGAAGCTATAACCAAATCATGAGGTTTCTTCCTCCAAAACAAAGTGATTAAATTCAAAGAACTAAACTGAATCATTCTCAGTCTATATCCAGGCTTATGAGTAAACAGGCAATATGATTTGATCCTGTTGAGAATCAGGTTTCTAATAGAAGTAAAATGGAAACATTAAGTTAAATCATGGTTGTACTTTTACTATCAACTTAAAAGGCTTCAGTCCTTAATAATTCTGAAAACATTTCCCCCAAGCACTCCATTTTTGAGAGTCCTTTGACCATTTGTCTTTCTCAAAATCATGTAATCCTGTACTTTATAAAGTGTTTCCCATGGAACTCTAGTGCTGAAGAAATGTTACAAGAAAGCATATGAACAAAAAAACAAACAAAAAAGCTTTTTCTCATCATGTTTGGTATATGTTGGGTAAACAACTTCACTTCATTGTCTATATCATAGTACATCTTGGAAACTTGAATATCTTACTATGCAATGTGGCTTCTAAGAGGAGGATATACTATGTAGCATTTCCCAAATATATTTTACCAAGGAAATATTTGTTTCAAAGAGCATCTCTTGGAAATACAATAAGATGAACTGTGGAAAACTTTGGCAGGGACGTAGGTATCCTTTTTTAAAGAATCTAAATTCTTAGACTCAAGACATATAACTTCTGGCCCTAGACATCAGCAGGACAAATATACCAAGATGCTATCTGCTAGAGCCAACTTGAAGACTTAAGAGAAAGAGTAAGTTTCCACCCTCACCAAGGGGAGCCGTCTGAGGAGAGTCAAATGTTCACATTCTTTGCTTTTTAGTATATAGAAGTGACAGGTTCTTAATGTGGAAAATTGGAGAAAAATAGCATGAAGAAAGTAAAAACTATCTGTCCGTCTACTACTCAGCTATTTGGAGTTATCCTCTCAGTTTTTTCTCCTTGATAGGTATGGACACATACATCTTTTGTACATTTTATATACATAACTTTTCAAAAGTTTTCCCATTTTATCTGAGCTCATTAGAATTCCCCCTTCTTATTAAAAATCTCTGAAGTCACAGTTTCCAACGGTTGCAAAATATCCCATCATATGGATGCACCATAATTTCTGTTGTTGGACATTTAGGCTGTTTCTAATTCTTCACTATTATAAATAGAGCTATTGTGAATATCCCTGCACATAAATCTTTGTCTGTATTTGTTTATTTCCTTAGGATGGGTTCCTAGAAGTGGGATTATTGTGTCTAATGGCATGGATTTTTTCAAGGCCTTTATACACTAAACCCTAATAGCTTGCCAGAATATTTTTATCAATCTACACTCCAGTGGATCATGAAAGTAGACACTGGGATAATGACCGTGGTTGTGTAGGCATCTCTGAATAAAAGTATCTGAAGGAATTCTTTACCCTCAGTGTTATGAAGATAAAGAATTTATTCACAATTATTATACTCAAATGGTGTTTTAAAATTCTAATCATTTTTATCATATGTAAATGTGTATATAATATTAATGTACAGCTCTTCCACATAAGCTGTTAGTAATCTGCAAGTAGTAAAGATGAGTAGCTTTTTTTTTAAGATTGTATTTATTTATTCATGAGAGACACAGAGCGAGAGGCAGAGACACAGGCAGAGGGAGAAGCAGACTCTGTGCAGGGAGCCTGATGTGGGACTCAATCCCAGGACCCCAGGATCATGCCCTGAGCTAAAGGCAGATGCTCAACCACTGAGCCATCCAGTTGCCTGAGTAGTTAGTTTTAGTTCTGACAGCTCTTAGTTTTGCTCCATGAAATTTTCTCCATAATCTGTGTTAAACTGGAGTTTCACATCCTGCTTTGGGGCTATCATTGCTAACTTTTCATTTTTATTCAAAAACTTACTAAAAATATAGCCTTTCTAATCATTAGCTATCATTCTGAATAGCTGGTATCTCGTGGGCTTACTTTCCTGATCTCCCTGCTATTCCAGAGCATACATTTTCCCAGAAATTCTTCCACCATTTATTTGTTCTTTCATTTCCTTAATTTATTTAGATCTCTGTTCAAATATCACCTCTGAAATTGCATACTTCCTGGTCTCCTCTTGCTTCACATTACTTATTTTTTCCTGACAATTATTATTATTTGACTTTATATTATATATTTTGATTTATATTTGTGCATTGTTCTTTCCCTTTTCCCAACAAGAGTGAAAACTTCATGAGGGCAGGAACTTAATCCACTATAGTAGCCCTAACACACCCAGAATGTATGCTCAATAAGTATTTGATGAACGAATGAATAAGAGAAATTTTCCTACATCCAACTTCCTTTGACCAAAGCTGCTTCATTTGCTAATGACAACATCTGTGCGGTTGCATAGCAATAGCTGTCTCTAAGTCCACACTATGTCTGCCTTCTTCCTGGACCATGCATTTTTTTCCTGTGGGATCAGTGGTTTTAGTCACAGCAATGCTGAAAGACACCATTTAATGAGAAGAGTCATTTCCTGCTTAACTTCTAATCTGTAAATTGATCTCCTTCTAAGCAGAAATATGAACACTAGAATGCTTTCTGTTCAACACTTTTACATCTGCCTGAGCTCAGGGGTCCTATTATTTACTTAAACCTAATATGAGGCTGGACAAGAAGCTAGCTCTAGAACAGATCTGCGGTGACAGGTATACTGAGAAGGCAGACAGGCACGGGGACCTGGTGTAATATTTATTTTACTAATAATATTTATATGTTTGTTTCTCAGTGTTCTTGGTGTAGAGTTGCCATTTTTTTACTACTTTCTTTCTCTCTCTTAATCTCAAGGAGTGCTCACCTTCTTCCTCCTTGATTTGAAATTGACATTCAGCTGGAGCCCTCGTCCATGATTAAAGACTGAGAAGCGTGGCCTAAAGAAATGGTGTGGAGTTGAATTAATGAGTTCCAGTTTCATTGCTTCTATCTGGGAAACTGATAAAAATCACTTAATTCTTCAAAGCCTTAGTTGCTTCATCAGAAAATGAGAAATTGGACTAGGTGATCTCTGAGTTCCTGTCATTCAAATATTCCAAAATTATGAGCCACAGCAAAGCTTCCAAAGATTCATTTTCCATGGAATTAGGAACCCCATAAACATCCCTAGACATCATAGGGAGCCAAGAAGTTCCAATGGACCAGTGCAAATAAGTCCAGGGAAGTCAGAGCACCATAACACCTTAAGAAATACAGATTACACATTAGCATATTAAGGACTGATCTATAATCATGTCACCTCCACATCTTATTTACTGACTAAAGATTTTTCATCTTTTATATTTGTTCCTAGAAAGGAGTAGCCCCATTTCCTTTATCATTTTACTCTTTCTTTTCTTCACCTCCTTCAGATAAGTTAGACATTTCTTGAAATCCAGTGGTTGAAGCTCTATGTTTATCTGAGAAAAAGATATGTTGTGGTTTGGATACACACAGGGCAATGTTCCTGTGGTTTTGTGTATCTCTCCTGATTATCATCTTAATTGTATTATGTCGTTCAATAGGCAACAGAATCAGTTCACTGAGGCAATGCCTCTGGAGAACATCCTTGGCCATCTCTCTGAGAAGGTTCTTCCTTAGATTCTACCTCTACACATAGTAAGTGTCAGTTTGCATTCAGCATGTAGAATGAGTAACTGATTCCTTCTGTTACCTAATATCCCTTTTTAAAAATGGAAATTACCATTAGCAATGTCTCTTGTTCAGAATAAACATCCCTAAGTCCTTCAGTTCAGAGGTAGTAAATTGTTGGCTTCGGGACCTGATCAAGTTTGGAAATGGCATATTCATTGCACACACTGATTGTGGCTGTTGTTGTTGTTACTGGCTTATTTATTAATTGTGCCAATACATAAAAATTAGGCAATTTTATACAAATACCCAAATTTCGGTTTTCCCTTGAAAAAATGAGGAGTTCTGATAGCACTGGGTAAGCGTTCCTATACTCTAGTAATTGGCTGGAGGTAGATGTACTTGCCTTTGTTAGAATGGGCCTGGGGTTGGTGTGCCACAGCCCTGTCATTCTCTCCTGGAGTATGTGCTCTGAGGTAGACTGCCAGGTTTTGTTTATCAGGCTCACACTGATTTTTTCCCCTAGCAGTAGAGAAATATTTCTCTGCTCCTATCCCATTTCAGTTATTTATATTGGTAGCCTCGGTACTGTAAGTACTTGAATTTGCAACTCATGCTTTAGAACTTGCTCAGATGACATCATTTCAAATCTTCTTAATTCTAGACTCTTCTGAATGAGGTTTATAGCCTCTCTTTGCTTTAACTATGACTTGTAAATGATACAGCATTCTTGAAGTTGTCTAGCCAAAGTATAGTAGAACAAGTACCATCAAAGATTGTTTACACGATATTGAGTAAGGAATAGACTAGTAAGTCTGTGGGAAAAACTAAGTTCTTTTCTTTTTTCTTTTTTTTTTTTCTTTAAAGATTTTATTTATTTATTTGAGAGAGAGAGAAAGAGAGCATGAGCGGGGGGCGGAGGGGAAGGGTTGGGCAGGCAGAGGGAGAGGGAGAAGTAGACTCTCCGCTAAGCAAGGAGCTAGACGTGGGGCTCCATCCCAGGACCCTGGAATCATGACCTGAGCCTGAGCGAAGGCAGGCACTTAATCCACTGAGCCACCCAGGGGCCCCAAAAGCGAAGTTATTTTCAAATCTGCTGCTTCTCAGCCAGGGATCACTTATGCAGTACTTCTTGAGTTGGGATTTAGTCCTAAGAGCAGCACTTGAGATATTATAAGTCACCTGGTAAGAAGGTCATGGTTTGAGCAGTGGGGAAAACAAAGGACACACATTCAGAAGAACTACATTGTGGTCTGAGTTCTTCCATTTATCTGCTCTGTGCTCTTGGTTATACCTTTGCCTCTGGGGCTCCATTTCCACATCTTTAAAACAAAAGTACACTCTATTCCTACTATTGAGAATAAAATTCTTTGTCTTCTAAAGCTTGTTTCAACTTGAAAAATAATTTTATTGGTTTTAAAGCATTCTTTTACATTTTCCCCCTAATTTTTCAGTGCTTCTGCGTATCCTACAATCTAGCATCTCTGACACTCTCTTAAGGTTTGTGTCATTTCTAAAGTCTTCCTGGTCAGAAGGCTTCCTGGTTGCCTTTTACACATATGCCTCCAATAAATCGTCCTGCTTTATGTGCTTCTATTTTTTTCCCTATTGTGATCAGGCATGTTTAAATTTTGACATCTTTGTACTGTTATCAGCCACTTCTATTTTCAAGGTATTTTTAGCCCCTGGAAGTAGTCCTTTTTCTGTGTGTTTGTTTTGCCTTTTTCATTCCTACCCTCCTCCTCTATCAGTGTGCCTATCTCATTATGCTTAGCCTCTCCCTCCCTGATTTATCAAGTTACTAAAGGCTACATGGTCACATTATCCCAATCCGCCAAAAAGAGGATCTAAACATTCAGATCATTGTAATCTCTCTACCTCTTGGGTCTAGAAATCTTAAGCTAAAGAAGTCAGGAACTCACCAGATGCTTTGCTTTTAGCAAAATTAGATTTCCAGTAAATACTTCTAGTCTTTCCTCTGATTTTAGTGAAATGCTATTACATACCCTATGGCCGATCAATATAAGCTTTAATAATAGTTAAGAGAAAGGATAATTAGAATCAGAAATTGTAAGCCAAAGAGGCTCAGTTTAAAGAAGACACTCAGCCTGTGAAAAAAAGAGAATGTCTACCTTATTCTCCTTGATTCTAAGTCTCAGTCAGAGTAACAGCAACTTAAATTCTGCCTAACCAGATATGCAACAGTTGATTTCATGAAGCCAGAAGATGACCACAAAGCCAATATTTTGACTGTCTTCTTGGGTTCCTTCCCATCCCTGCCCACCACATGCCCTTTTCTATGGCAACTGAGAAGCCAAGTGCCAGAGCTTGCCGGCAGGTAATTGAAAGTGGTGTTTGCACCTGAGCAGAAGCCCAGGGAACCAAGCATCACATGGAAACTCATAGAATCAGAGATCTACTTCTTTTGCTACTCAAATATAACTTAGACTTGGGAATTTGGGTAGTGCCTGGGACTCTGCAAACTTTTTTCCTTTCCACCCCTCTCCACACAGTGAGCATCCTCTAAGGCAGAGAGAGACAGTAGCCAAGTGAGTCCTAAAGACAAAGGTCCTTCCTGGAAATGCCACTTTTGTGAGTTCTAAAACCATACGACATGGTTGGAGAAAGCATACCTCTGTCTCATTTCTTACCTTCTCATTTTCTTGCCATGACCATTCTAGTTTCTATTATCGTTCTTCTGCTCAAAGTTCTTGACCACAACACTTGTCCTTGTTGCATGGCCCAATGCCTGCTACTGGTTAGCAGGATGCATAGGCAGCTGCTGGGCTCCTCCTCCTCTCTGTTTTTTATCCCCGAGGGTAACAGTGTTTACCGTTGCTGATTAGAGCAGACTTTCCAGTGACTAGCAGACGAAGGTAATTCATGTTGTAGAGTTGCTCCATACAATAAGCATGACCTAGTAGACAAAGCAAATGTCGGTCTTCTCCAAAGAGAATGGTGTGGTTCCATGGCCTTGACCTAGTGTCAGGTTAAAATCATTGACAAGAGAAAGTAGTTAAACTCACATCATGGTTGGCCACACCATCTTCAGGAGCTCATGAGTAAAAGCAGAGGACTCTATAATTCCCACCTGGAATATAAAAGCAGCAAGCAGCTACACTACATAGCATATTAAAATATTCATTATTTGCTATTCTTAGGCTTAGCATATGAAATAAATTGCCTAGAATAATTTAAATGTGCCATATATGTTGAATATAAAGAAATCTAACATTTTATTCCTTGTCAACATGGCTCTATTAAATTTCAGAGCAAGCTTTTCTTTTCTGGAAGCATATGCATGGAAGATGCTACATGTGTGCCTATCAGAAAAAAATAGATTGTGTTTCTAAGTTATCTTGACCACACTGTTATGCAACATTGGAGCTAATCACTTCTCTCACATTAATTTTCTCTTTAAGAATAATATTTTCTTTTTGTCATGAACTAATGGAAATTAGCGTATTTTTAAATTTTAAATTAAATCTACCAAATAATTTATTTATTTTATTTTTTAAAAGATTTTATTTATTTATTCATGAGAGACACAGAGAGGGAGAGAGGCAGAGACACAAGCAGAGGGAGAAGCAGTCTCCATGCAGGGAGCTCGTCGTGGGACTCGATCCCAGGTCTCCAGGATCACTCCCTGGGCTGAAGGTGGCGCTAAACTGCTGAGCCACCTGGGCTCCCCAAATCTACCAAATAATTTATGTTATAATATTCTACCAACTAAATTTCAAAAGATTGTTTAGAAAAGAATGAATTTGAAAACCATCTTTAACATACACAATGATCAAAACATCAAAAAACTGTGATGACTTCTTAGATATTTTTCATTAGGTTTTAAGGCAAGACCCCTTAAAACAGAGATTTCAGGGATCCCTGGGTGGCACAGCGGTTTGGCGCCTGCCTTTGGCCCAGGGCATGATCCTGGAGACCCAGGATCAAATCCCACATCAGGATCCCGGTGCATGGAGCCTGCTTCTCCCTCTCCCTGTGTCTCTGCCTCTCTCTCTCTCTCTGTGACTATCATAAATAAATAAAAATTAAAAAAAAAAAAAAAAAAACAAAAAAACAGAGATTTCAGAGTTTGCACCTTTATCTCAAAATGAGACAGGATTTAATATTGGATTAGCAGATCATTTGTTGTTTAATGATGTCAGATTTTAGTAAAAACATGGCTCACGGAAACTTGAAATATACTTAACACAACATTTTGAAAGGTAGAAATCTTATTTTCCTTCATGGGTACTTAGAAATTATAGTTGAATGAGTTTGTGAATATAAATAGAACTTTCTCTCCTAACTAGAGGTGTTATCCTCCATCTGGCTAACTTCCCGCTCAGGTAATTACACTAGGCCTTTTGAAATTACCCCTGAAGTTCTAATTAGACACAATCTTCTTTGCTTCCTCTTGTAAACTGGTGCCTTGAGTCTTGCTCTGAAGTGTGTTTCAACTCCATGCCCACTCCCTTCTTCCTGACTATGCCTGTGATTTTGCTAATTAATGCTCAAAATAACAATACGTGATCTGAAGGGGACCATGGAAGTGCGATGTCTTCTCATCAGCTTCTCCACCAACATTTCACAAGGGCTTCCCCAGTTAAACACAGTGAAGTTGGGATGGAAACAATAAACATTCTGTGACAACTGTGGTGCATACCATTAGTGATATTGCTTATTTTTCCCCAGAATAATTCTCTAGCACTTATCAGGCCCCCTAGAAGAGGGAGCTTTGAACCAGATGCTGAATCACTTTGCAAGTGTGAATGATTATGTTATTAACAGTTCACTGTATAAGGGTAACACCTGCAGCAGTGAATTATCTTAATCAGCTTAATAGAATATTTTGAAAATCGCCTCAACTAAGTACTGAAACCAAAAGAGAATTTCCCCTGAGATGTGAAGAAGTGGAACCAAATCAAGAAATGTGCACGTTCTCAAATTTAAAATGATTTTACTGTGATTTTTTTTTTTTTTTTTCATGAGGGCTACTCACCTACAGGCTTTTTTATTCTGGAAGCTTATGTGAAAATTTCTGAGAATGTATAGATTCAGCACATCATCCCCTATATGTATCTTTCTTACATAAGGACTTTAAAACAATCCCAATGAGGGAATTATATATCCATTAAAACTATTGAAAAATTTTCTAATTAAAATAACAGAAAACAGCCCAAATGAAGTAATGTCCTCTCTATGTATTTGACAGTCTAAGGAAATATGTTATTCTACAAAATACTGTGTCAGGTAAGAAAAATTGAGGGAATCTGCATAAGAGACCATGCTCTTATATCTTTTGAAAGTTTTTGAAATGGTTTAAATTATAGGGTTGTGAGAGGTCAAACTAAGAATTAAAAAAAAAAAACTATTTTTGGTAACTGGCAAGGGTCTGTATTATTTTCAGCTATGTTTTAATAAATCCCAAGTTTTGGATGCTGGGCATTTCTATATAACACCATTGACAGAATTAAACAGGCACAGCACAGAGGGAGGCAATTCAGCAATTTAAACTCTTTTACAGGGATAATGAAGTGAGAGTTTCTGGAAAAATGTCTGGTGGATTATTCCTTTTCCAGAAATCTCTTGCTTGGAGAAAGATCTGAACTGGTAGAGGTTTTGATTTTTTTCATTCAAATATGTGATTATTTTTCTAATTTTCTGCTAAGGAAAAATGGGCTATTCCTTAGTCTCCCAAGGTGGGCAGTAGGATTAAAGCATGGCAAGGTCAAAGCCGGTCATCTGACATGAGGAAAGTTGTAAATTACAGCTGCAGGTTCTGAGAGGCTGGTGTTGGGCATCACGATTGCGGTCATTACCAACCATATTCCGGTCAAGAAGGTAAACCCATGGAACATGAAAGGGGCCAAACTTCTGAGCCACACTATGCTGTCACCAACCATTGGAAGTTTGTTCCACCTTCTTCCTCTGTCTTCAGACCCCAATATTCCAAAACCAGGACAAGAACTGGCTGGTTACCCTGGTGATCTGGCACATACCCTGTAAATATTTACATCATAAAATTCAGAGCCTAACATTTAGCAATGATGTTGACACTCCAGCAGGACACTTCCAAAAGTTCCTTCACATGGGACCAAGGCAAGTCATCAAAAAATATACAAATATTTGAACGACAAAAAGCCGTTATTATAATGAATTAAATGCTTCCCAGCACCTACATCACGCAGGCCTTTAACTCACAATATGAAAATATCTAGGCAGTTAAGGATCCCACATTTCCATGGAGAAGGCACTTGTCTACTTGGGAGGCAGCATGATGTAGTGGAAAGAACATGATTTAGAGGCTCATAGACCTCAATTCACATCCTAGCTCATACACTTAACAGCTCCATAAACTTGTTCAGTCACTTCTCTCAGTTAGTTTTCTCATTTCAAAAACACCTACTTTGCAGTGTCTTGTGAGGACTGGACATGGTGACAGAAACTACACAGCAGCGTGCCTACTGGATGGTGGTGATCAAGAATAACACCAAGATGGGTGTTTTCTGTTCGTGAAAACGGAATTATTTTACCCCATTGCTTGAACTGAATTTGTTTAGTCATTTCAGCAAGACATTGATCCTTCTAAATAACATATCCAAGTGACAGCACCTCACACAGTGTTTAACACATACTAGTCTTCCAGTTAATATTCCCTTAATCGATATCTGTGCATGCCTGAACTGCTCCCTCACATTCCAACTCTCTTCCTCTGTTCTTGGCATATAGTCCTTAGTGATAATCTGATGGCCTTACTAGATAAACTTTACAAGGGCAGGGACTGTGTCAGTGTCATTCACACTTAGCATAGTGCAGTTAATGAGGACTTGTTGAATAAGCAAATAAAGAAAGGTATAGGGAATTCTCATTATCATGCAGTATATTAGCCTAAGAATGCAACTCATCCCTATCTATACACAGAAGCTGAAACTACCTAGGAGATCAAATTGATTTCAATGACTGCAGGAGGAAGTGAACTGGCTAAATTATTTATCTTAGTATCATTTAAATATATACAAATGTAGGGGGAATTGTATAATAACCTCTAAGTACCCACCATCTCACTTCAGGAGCCATTATCTTCCAGCTGATTTTGTTTTATCTATTTACACTTCAAAACATGAAACACAAAAGCTCTCCAGAGAGACACTCTCTGGGCCCAGGTTGTCGAGGTATAAGCCACACTCTTAAATTACAACATACATATGATCCCAATCAACTTGAATATGACTTGAAAGATTCAAAGAAATAAAGTTCAGATGCCCAAGAAGTTCAGTTAATGGAAATTGGTTTTAAAGATTACAATGTAACTATATTAAAATTATTAAAGTCATAAATTAAGGAATTGAGCAAAGTACCTTGTAGGAATCGATCATTTGAAGATAGGGAATAAAACCAGACAGGCAAGAAATGGCGTGAGGGAAAAGGGGTCTGTAAGTGGAACAATAGTGATAGTCACTGAAAATTTTCAAGAATTATCATACAGGAAAAATTCTAATATTTAAGAAGTGCAGGAAGTTACATGGAATAAACACAAATCCACACCCAAAACCATTTTACTAAAATTTCTGAACATAACTGACAAAGAAGAAATTTTCAATGCAAGGAGAGTAAAATGATAATTTTCAAAGGAATGTAAATTATAGAAACAGATTTCCCAACAACAACTGTAGAAGCCAAATAACAATAGAGTCATTTCTTTATTGAGCTGAGAACAAATAATTGTCAGCCTGGTATTCCCGGCCAAGAGAGAGAGTTCAATAAAAATATTTTCGTATACAGACTTAGAGGATTGTACTCAAACCTTTGCTGAAGGAACAACTCTACCATCTAATTCAGAAAGAAGAAATATAAAATCATCAAAGTGTGGCACACGAGAAATAATAGTAATATAACAAAAATGATAAACATGAGTAAATTTAAATAAGCAGTGACCATATAAAATAATAATAAGTAGTAGTAGTTTGGGGGAATAAAATAAATATGAAACCAAAGTACTGAAAAATAATAAACTAAATGTCAGGAGGGAGGGGGAGCACCTGGGTGGCTCAGCTGGTTAAGCCTCTGACTCTTGATTTTGGCTCAGGTTATGATCTCAGGGGCGTGAGATGGAGCCCCACCTCCTCAGGCTCCAGGGTGGATGTGGAGCCTGCTTAAGATTTGCTCTGTCACTCTACCCCTGCCCTCCTGCCCATGGCGCCCCCATCCGGACCCCCTGCTGGCTTACACAGGTATGCTCTCTCTCTTAACAACAACAACAAAAAATATGTCAAGAAGGAGATGATTGGAAGGCAACTCTGCTAACCCAAAAATACAATAACTGAAATTAAAAACAACAACAAAAAAACCTAGTGAATGGGCTCAACAGAATGAATGGCATAATGGAGACACCAATTCAACAATACTATATGGACCAATTCCTTTTTTGAGAAATGCAGAAAGAAAGAAATTATGCAGCCCGAACAAAAGAGGAAAAATAGGTTTAAAATAAAAATAGTCTCAGGGCCCTGTGAAATTATAGCAAAGATCTAGCATTCATTTCATCAGACTCCTGCATGGAGAAAAGAGAGTAGGCCTGAAATGTCCCTTGAAGAATAAATGCTTAAAACTTTTGAATTTAGCAAATGACACAAACCTATGAACTCAAAAGCCTGTATAAATCCCTAAAATGATAAACAGAAAATTCCACACACAGAAACAGTAGAATTAAACATACAAAAATGGAGACAAAAGAATAAAATATTGAAAGCAGTGAGAAAGAAATGACATTTTATCTATAGAGGAAAAACTATTTGAATGACAGTGGGCTTCCATTAGAACTCATGGAAGACAGAAGTGATGCACATTCTTTGACTCAGAATTTTATATACAATGAAATTATTCTTCAGAAATGGAGGATAGATTCAATACATTCTCAGATTAAAAAAGTAAGATAATTTTCACTTTTAGGGTAGCAGACCTACCCCCCAAAATTAGGAATTTCTCTAAGCAGAAAGGAAATGATACACGAAGTTGTCTTGGAATATTGGCAAGAATGAAAGTGCAAAATAAGCAAAATATGAGTAAATACAATAGACTTCCTTTTCCTATTGAGTTTTCTAAATTATGTTTGATATATAAAACAAAAAAAAATAGCATCATCATGTGGTTCTAAATGTATGTAAAGGAAATAGTTAAGATAATTATATTGTAACCACTAGAGGGTAAAGAAAGGTCAGGTTTTTATATTTCAGTTGAATGGGTAAAATGACAATACTAGCTGACTGTAAGTTGTGTATGTATTATTTAATAAAACAAGCAACCACCAAAGAAAGAGAAGACATAAAAAGTTATATACTCCAAACACTACAAATGTATCAAAAAATGGGATACTAAAGAAGAATATTCAAACCAAAGAAAACCAAGAAAAAAAGGGAAATGATGAACTATGAGTACAGTAAAAGTAAACAAATAAATACAGAATTGAACTCTAAAATATACTGATAGAACTGAAAAGAAATATTCACAGTAAAAATAGAAAAATTCACATAAAACAAACCTCAATAGAATTTGAAAAATATATATTTTATAACAGGTATTCCCTAACCACAATGGAATTAAACTGAAAACCAATAATAAAAAAGATAAGAAAATCCCAAAACATTTAGAAACTGAATGACACACATCTAAATAATCCATAGAACAAAAATAAGTCTCAAATGAAGTTTTAAAAAATACATTTAACTAAATGAAAAAAAGAAAATACAGCATATCAAAATTTGTGAAACATAGCTAAAGCAGTGATGACAAAGAAATTAAATATATACATTAGAGAAAAGGAAAAGTCTCAAATCAATGATCTAAGCTTTCATCTAAAGAACTTAAAAAGAAAAAAAAGGGAAAGCAAAATAACCCCAAAGCAAGTAGAGGAATAATAAAGACAATATCAGAAATCAATGAAATCAAAAACAGAAACAACAGAGAAAAATCAATGAAGCAAAGCTGATTGTTTGAAAAGACTGATAAAATTAGAAAACCTCTAGCAAGATTAACAAAGAAAAAAAAGAGAGGATGCAAATTACCAATATCAGAAATGAAACAGAGATAACACTACAGACTCTGCAGACATCAAATCTACATGTATAAATTTGACAATTTAGATAAAATATACCAATTACTTGGAAAACATAAGTTACCAAAACTCATTTAACATGAAATACATATTTGAATCATCTTTCAACTATAATGAATATTAAACCTATAATTTAAAAATTCCCCCAAACAGAAATCTCTAAGCCCAAATTCTTTCACTGGGGAATTTTACCAAACTTAAGAAGAATTGGCACCAATTCTACACAGTCTCTTTACTACAGTCTGCATGTTTGGTGTTCCCCATCCCCAACATTCACTTTAGAATTCAAATGCCCAATATGGTGATGTAAGGAGGTTGGACCTTTGGAAGGTAATTAAGTCATGAGGGTTGAGCCCTTAAATGGAATTAATGTTTGTTTGTTTTTAAAGATTTATTTATTCATTTGAGAGAGAGAGAGAGAGAGCAAGTGAGCAAACGGAGGTGAGGAGGTAGGGGCAGAGGGAGAGGAGGATAGAGAATCCTCAAGCAGACTCCCTGCTGAGCATGGACTTCCATGAAGGACTTGGTCTCAGGACCCTGGTATCATGACCTGAGCTAAAACCAAGAGTCGGCCACTTAACCAACTGTGCTACCCAGGCACTCTGGAATTAAAGTTCTTTAAAAAAAGAGATTCCACAGAGCTTCTTATCCTGTTCTGTTAAGTGAGATACATGGAGAAGCCTGCAAGCAAAAGAGGGCAATTACCGAACCATCCTGGCACTCTGATCTCAGACTTCCAACCTCCAGAACTGTGAGAAATAAATTCCTGTTGCTTATAAGCTGCATAGTCTATGGTATTTTGTTATAGCAGCCCAGGTGCACTAGGACACTCCACCAGAAAATGAGTATACATTCCAATTCATTTCATAAAGCTGGTATTACCATGATACTCAGACAACAACAAAAAAAAAAGACAATTACAGGCCAATGTCCATCCTGACTATAGAATAAAAATCTGTAACAAAATATAAGCAGAATTCAACAACATGTGAAAAAAACTTATATGGCTCCATGACCAACTGTGGTTTATTCCAGGGATGTAAGACTGGTTCTATATTTGAAAAGTCATTTAGTGTCATCCAGTATATTAAGAAACTAAAGAAGAAATATGGCATGATTGTATCAATTGATGCAGGAAAAGCATTTGACAAAGTTCAATATCCATTCATTAAAAAACTCTTAAAAAATAAGAAATAGAGGTGAAATTATTCAACTGGATGAAGTGCATCTACAAAAATTCTACAGCTATTATTATACTTAATAGTGAAGGATTGAATACTTTCCCCCATAATATCAGGAACTAAGCAAGAATGTCTGCTCTTACTACTCTTATTCAACAAAATATATTCAGGACTTATATATTAAAGATGACAAAATTCTGATGAAAGAAATTAGGAATCTATATAAATTAAGAGGGATGCCTAGGTGGCTTAGTGGTTGAGTTGCATGGAGCCTGCTTCTCTCTCTGCCTAGGTCTCTGCCTTCTCTTTGTGTCTCTCGTAAATAAATAAATAAAATCTTTAAAAAATAAATTAAGAAACATACCATGTTCATGAATTATAAGAATAGTAAAGATGTACATAGTAAAGATGTATATTCTCCCAAAATTGATATTTAGGTTTAATGGACCTAATGTGCCCAACAATAGAAGGCTTGCAGGCTACTTAGACATAAACTGTGAGGGACAGTATTTGTTGAGATCATTTTAATTTTGAGTATGAAGTTCAGCTTTGCAAGATCAGAACTTTTAATTCTAGAGTATTAAAGATTCAGTAAAAGATTATTATTCTATTTTTTAATGGCTAAGGAGTAGAAAGGTTTTTTGGTCTACTCTACAAATCACATGGCATTAATAATCAAGATGGCATGTTGGCAAGAAACTTGATCTGTAGGCTTATTTTGTTTGAGGATTAGAGTGCCTTCCATGGAGACCTGTATTCTTCTATTTGCCATTGTCCCTATTACCCTCTATTGTTTGACACTTACTTCTGCCTCACTTACTTACATACATTACCTGTTCTTCTGTAGATATTAAAATTTGAGACCTTTGACTTACAATATTGTTGCAGCAAAACCAATTCAATCTCAAGGTCAAATAATTGCCCTTAGAAACAAACTTTTGTAGTCCATAAGTTGATTAGACAAGGATTTTTAAGATATGCCAATAAAACACACAAAAAAGTAGGTATTTAGGTCCATGAGAAAAGGTTCCAGGATTTGGAGTACTAGCTAGTCAGGGCTCCTTCTTTCCAAGGTAACATGAAAACCAAAATAATTTCAATATATTTTCTTAGAGAAGCTCAGCAAGTAGGCTAAGAAAGACTATTGGGTTGTAAAAAGAAATGTCTGAATATAAAAAAATGTTTATTTTTTTCCATGGAAAACTTTGAGCAGCACTGTATGCCATACCAGTAGCCAGAAAACATATTTATTAGGCTTGGTGATTTTTAAACTGATCATTCTTTGGCAGATTCTTATTATTCAATTCTCTCTCTTTTTTTAAACCTCCACACCAATACTTCTATGTTTATATCAATTGCTCTGATAGTCTGAGTGATGCACAATGGATAAAGTTAGACACTGTTTACATTGAATCAATTGAAAGATAACTTTGATCCTCCAATTCCATTTGAGACAGTGTCACATCTTCTAATACAGATGTGGGAGGCAAAATGGCATTTCAGTGGCATATTTACAAGGCATCCCTGAAACTGTGATATTTGCATATGGTAGATATCTTCAGTTTTAGCCTTTGAGTTTCATTTCATTTCAGATACTATATGTAACATTATTTGTTTAGCAGAGCAAAATAGTGGGAAGAGCAAGACCCTTGAAGTCAGATGGGTACTCATAACTATCATTTCCTACATTGTAATCTTAGGCAAGTTACATATCATCATTTATTCTTAATTTTCTCAACTATTAAAAGGAATATACTAATGCTGTCTTCAGTGGGATGTTATAAAAATTAAATAGATAATACATCCAAAAGTGCTTAGTATATAAAGATTGCAATGCAATTTATTTTTACCTTCAAAGTAATTCATTTTATAATTTTATCCCCAGATTAGAGAGTTGGAAGGATGCTGGTGAGAAATTTACTGGTGTTTTCAAATGTTTAAATATAAACCTCTCCCAAAGATAATCGTTTCCTAAAATATTTATAGTTTAATTGGGCATTATATTGTATACCATGAATTATGGCTTAAAAATTGCTTTTTCTGTATTCCAAATCACCATTTATATTTCTAAGGGGAAAATATATTCCAGATTTTAAATAATCAACTTGGAAAAAGAAATTTTATGTCACAGTCTACTCATAAATCAAGACTATTAGTGTCTAATTTTCACCCTCATATATCCTACCTAAGATTTTAAATTTCTTTGGAATAGGATTCTATTGGTGACTAATGAGGTGTTTTGCTCATAGTAAGTGGTCAACAAATATTTTTAGGTTTATTTGACGTTTAGAAGTAAGAATTAAAGGAAACCAAGTGTGGCAGGCAGATTAAGTATAAAAACGAGCTCAATTTGTTCCCTCTCTGTATCTACAACTATTATAACATGGCTTTGTAGCTTTTTCTTTAAGAATTAGAGTCTATTTCCCTACTCATGGAATCTGGGTTGGCCTTGTGATTTGCTTCGACCAATACAGAATGTGGCTGAAGTGACAATTGCCAGTTCTCAGTCTAGACTTTAAGAGGCAATTTCTATTTCCATATTTTCTTGGAACTCTGTCACTATCATCTCCAGCTAGGACCAGTCTGCTGGAGAATGAGAGGTCATGTAAGGAAAGTTCAGTTGTTTCAGCCAGGTTCATTCCACCCCAGCTTATGTCCAGCTGACCTCCAAATATGTGAAAGCCCTGCCTAGAGTTGCCTACTCTACCTACAGTTGATCACAGATACATGAGTAAGCCCAGCCAAGACCAGAATAATTTTTCACCTGACCCTTGGACTCATGAACATTTCTAAATGCTGGCTGTTTGAAGCCACACGTTTGGGGTTAGCCTGTAGTACAGCGATAACTAATGAGTACACCAGCTAGATTAGATTCTAAGAAATGAATAGGAGCTACTTCGGGAAGTGCTATGGCATGTTTTCAGTGGTGATCATAAAAGAAAAGAATTCAATGTTTCAGAGGGAAAGAAAAAGAAAAAAAGCAGTAGATTACTTAATTTTAGAAAAGGGAACAATAACAAAACTTTAGGCATTCTTTTGGGAAAAAAATAAAAGGAAGAGATGCAGACACATACATGTACACACACACACACACACACATACAGACATATATTTTTGCCCAAATACCTATGGAGACCCTACTGACCTCTAAAAATACCAGTTACCTATTGGAAGCTAGAAGGCCAGGAGAGATAAAGGCCATGTATCTAAAAGTCAGACATTGGAATAAAATGCTTCCTGCTTTATTAATACTTCCTGCTAAATATCCAAGAGACTATTCTGGAGGAAAGCATCTTTTAAAAAGTAAGAAGACTACCCTAGGAAAGCAATAAGGGAGCCAGGAAACATGGGAAGTCAAATGCAAACTTAACAGTAAACAGACCCCACCAAAAAAAATGTAAAGGGCTTTCTGCAAGCAACAGCAAAGCCCAGAATATGCAGTTTTTTAAATAAATTGGAGGGAGCAAGCCAGCCAAAACCAGTGAGATGGACATAGTGCAAAAGGTTCATCGAGGAAATAAGAAAGGAGATAGTAGAAACACTCAATTAATTCTTGGCTTCAGTCATTTCTGAGGAAGGCTTTAGGGAGTTTCCTACTCTGAAATTGTCTTTTGACAGAGCTAGGTCAGAGGTTAGAGAAAAAATGATGCTAAAAGCACAAGGTGTGCTAAAATGAATTGAAAAACTGAAGGTATATGGTTTGTATCTTGGCATCCTGGCACCCAACCAAGTTTGTTGAAAAACGTGGAGGAGACAAAGAGCTCTCCCCAACCAAAATGTGCAACCGTAACAGAGGATTCTTCTAAAAAACGGGATTTGATTTTATATCTGGAAAGTTGAGAGAAACTACATACAAGAGGTGGGATCATGTGATATTTATGTAAAATATGATAGAATTATCTATTGAGACTTTTGTTCAGGCTGCTGTAGAAGCTGATTTAAGGGGTACTATGTCTGAGATTTCACAAGGAAAAAAAGCCAAGCTTTGTGCTCTGAATTCTGAGCTTTTTTGCCCCCAAGGAGTTATTAACAGCTTTTGCAAGTCAGAAATGAAAATTGAACTCAAACCATGATCCTGACCCAAACTTCTTTTTGGGGAGAATCTAGGCATATTTGGTATGAGTTAAACTGAATGGCTCATAGGAAGAAGGAGAAGAAAGCTGAAGGTAAAAAAGAGGGGAAAAATGTGGTCTGCCTGAGGTTGGTGAAAATCCCCACAGACTGAGAGAAGCAAGAGGCCTTAGATAGTTTCCGTAAATGGCAGACAGAACTTGGAGCGAGAAGAGGAGAGGGGAGCGCCTGCAAGGTACAGATGTAGGTCAGCTATTTAACCAAGAGGTGTTGAGAACAGTAGTGAAGATTTTAGTGATTAGATCTGGGGTTGGCAACAGGACTGTTGGGGCAGACAACTCTGTCCTCACACAGTGTCATGCCTGAGTGATGGCAAGGGCAGGCTTGGCAGGAACATGGCTAATGAGAGGAGAGATAGTACTAATGGTAACTGCCACAGACTAGGAGCTTGGCTCATACCTGTTTTTCTTTCTTTTCTTTCTTTTCTTTTCTTTTCTTTTCTTTTCTTTTCTTTTCTTTTCTTTTTTTCTTTTCTTTTCTTTTTTTTTTTGGCTCATACCTGGTTTTGGTGGTCCAATAATCAGTAAGATCAAACACCTCAACTCTTTTGAAAGGGATTCATAATTTAAATCTGTAACATTTATTGGATATGAGTATTCTCAGAAAATGCTTAACCTACTACAGCTTATCAAAGTGAAATCACGAGGTAATATCTTTTTTAAAAATAGAAATCATCACTGATTAATCCATTTGAATTATTTGCAAAAATAGCCTGAGAAAAATCAGCAGATTTAATTTATGTAGCTGTTTAAAAGACCATTGCCAAAACTCTATGACAAGAGCTATTTAAAATTTTTCTCTCTATTTTAAATTATGAAACATTTCATATGCTCTAAAAAGGTCAGAACATGAAATAACAGACACCCAAATACTGACCACCCAGATTTCATAGATGTTAACATTCTGTTGAATTTGTTTCACATCCTATTTTTAAAAATAAATTATTGTACATGGAGCTAAAGTCTCAACTCCATCCTTCCCTCTCTCATTCCCTGGAGGGAATCCCTATTTTGAGGCTGCATATAATATTGTTTTATATTTGATTATGTATAAATGCCTCCATAAAAATACACCATATTATTTTGTATTATAAAATTTTTACTTAACTAGTATTACAAATAGATTTTTATATAGCATTCATTTATAATATTTAATTTCTTTCATACCTGTGGATATGCTGCTAAATGCTGTGCAGTATCCTTGGCTTCTACCTGGTAAATGCCAGTAGCAACCCCCTCCACCCTGAGTGGTAACAGCCAAAAATGTCTCCAGACCTTGCCAAATGTACCCTGGGGGACAAAATTACCCCGAACTGAAAACCACAGATCTAGCACATTGCACTCTGTCCACCACTTTGCCAACTCTACTGAGCATTTTCCAGAATCTTGGAAGTGACTGTCTTCTCTAGGTCAGACTAACATTTTATTCTTTTAATTTCGAAGTGAGGCCAATATTGAAATCATTCAAGAAAGTCAAGGACTAGTCAAAGTGGTTTTCCTATTGTCCTCTTACTGTGTACTCAAAATAACATTACACATACCACTCAGATTTTATTATAGGAGGTTTTTTTTACTTTTTAAATTTTTTATTTTAATTCCAGAATAGTTAACGTACACTGTTATATTAGTTTCAAGTGTACCATATGGTGATTCGGTAATTCCATACATCATCCAATGATCATCACAAGTGCACTTCTTAATCCCCATCATCTTTTTAACCTCCCCCCCCACCTACCTCCCCCCTAGTAACCATCAGTTTGTTCTCTATAGTTAAACATGTTTCTTTCTTTCTCTCTCTCTCTCTCCCGCTGTCCTTCTCTATTTTTTCTTTGCTTGTTTGTTTTGTTTCTTAAGTTCCACATATGAATGGAATCATATTTGTCTTTCCTGACTGACTTATTTTGTTTAGCAGTTTACTCTCTAGTTCCATCTATGTTGTTGTATATGGCAAGATTTCATTCTTTTATATGGTGCAATAATATTCCATTATATTCCATTATACATACACACACACACCACATCTTTATTCACGCATCTAATCAAGGGATACTTCGGCTGTTTCTATAATTTGGCTATTATAAATAATTCTGCTATACACAGGAATGCATGTATCCCTTTGAATTACTGTTTTTTTTTTTTATTTTGGGGGGGGTAAATATCCAGTAGTGCAATTACTGGATCATAAGGTAGTTCCATTTTTAACTTTTTAAGGTATCTCCATACTGTTTCCCACAGTGACTACACCAGTTTGCATTCCCACCAATAGTGCATGAGGGTTCCTTTTGCTCCACATCCTCACCAGCACTTGTTGTTTCTTATATTTTTGATTTTAGCCATTCTGACAGATTTGAGGTAATATCTCATTGTGGTTTTGATTTACATTTCCCTGATGATGAGTGATGTTGAGCATCTTTTCATGTGTCTGTTGGCCATCTGAAAGAATGTCTTCTTTGAAGAAATGTCTGTTCATGTTTTCTGCCCATTTTTCAGTTAGATTATTTGGGGAGTTTTGGCTGTTGAATTGCATCAGTTTTTTATATATTTTGGATACTAATCCTTTATTAGATATGTCATTTGCAAATATCTTCTCTAATTCAGCAGGTTGCTTTTTAGTTTTGTTGATTGTTTCCTTCACTGTGCATAGCTTTTTATTTTGATGTAGCCACAATAATTTATTTTTGCTTTTATTTCCCTTGCCTCAGGAGACATATCTTGAAAAATATTGATACAGGCTATTACATAGATTTTAATACACAGCTTAAGTGATGATTATTTTTCACAAGCCTGCATATCAAGACATGCTCCATTTTGAAGATAGTAACAGAAACAACCTTATAGCTAGGTTTCTGCTGTATATGAATGAGGTGATCTGAATAGTATATACTGTCTTCTGTCATAAAAGTAATTTGCCATGATGTTTCAATTTCACACCTCCATTACATCATTTGAGGTGATTTTAATAGATAGTTTCCATGGCTTTTAATGGCATCATTCCTACAGGCTGGCAAAATTGTTGAACAAAGTCCACTCAGGAAAGTGTTTTCTTTTAATGTGAACACATGTTTCTAGACTTGTATCATTTTTTTTCTCCAGAAATACAATTTTTTGAAGTTTAGACTTAGCTCTTAATCATTTACATGCTACATTATCTATCATTATTTCTGCTCACTTTTTTTTTCCTGTATTCTTTGTGAACTGGAAACATTATTTGTCTTTATCAGCTGATTTTCTATTATGTTCCTTCTATTTTTTAACTCCTGACATGTTTGAGTAATGTTAATGATGCTCTAGTAGTTTCATTTCTTTTCAATATCTTAAATAATTTTTAATTATGTAAGTAGTATATTAGTCTATTTTTATAAACTAAAAATGTTGTGAACTATTTTTAGTTTACAAATATTTGCAGATTTTTCAGTTATCTTTCTGTTCTGATTTCTAATTTGATTCCATTGTGTTTAGTGAACTATTTTGTATAACTTGAATTATTTTAAATTTATTAACACAAATTATGGTTTATATAGGTAAGTATCATACATGCACTTTAAAAGGATGAATATTCTGCTGTTGTTGGGTGGAGTTTACTATAAATGTCAAGAAGTGACTTGGTTGATAGTATTCATATAGATCTTCCTAAATTTCTATTTGTTGTCTCCATTATGGTGAAAGGAATACTGAAATCTTTGACTATAATTGGAGATTTACCTGATTCTCATGAAGTCCTATCACTTTTGGCTTTATGTATGTCGAAGCTCTGTTATTAGGTCAATAGACTTCAATTACGTTTTCTTGATTGATTGTATCATTTATCATTATAAAATTGTCTTCTTTATCCCTGATAATATTTTTTGTTATGAAATCTGGTTTGTCTGATATTAACATAACTACTCCAGATTTGATTTAATTAATATTAGCATAATATATGTATATTTCCATCCTTTTACTTTTACCTATTTTTGTCTTTGTTTTAAAGTACATTTATTAAAAAAAAAAAAATAAAGTACATTTATTATAGGCAAAATACAACTGGATCTTGTTTTGCTATTTTTGTCCTGAAAATTTCTGCCTTTTAAATGGGGTATTTAGACCATTTACAATTAATGTGAGTACTAACATGTTTAAAGTTAACTATCCTATCTTGTTATTTGCTTTCTATTTGTTCCATTTGTTCTTTCTTCCAGGTTTCTTCATCTTCTGCCTTTTAAAAATTTATTAATATTTTTATCATAATTTTATATCTACTTTGTACCTTATTAGCTAGAAATTTGCTATAACTTTGTCATTTATAATTATAACATACATCTTTAATTTATTACAGTATCCTTTAAGTGGTGTGGTACCACTTCTCATGTATAAAAGACTTATATTAGTAACTTCCATTTCCCCCTTCCTGACCTTCCCATGTTATTGTCATATATTTACTTTTACATGTTTTTGTATACTAAATATTATGAATCCTCATTCGATTTTTGTGTAAAAGGTTGATTATTTTATAAAGAGATTGACATAATAGGAAAAAAATACAGATTTACTCATGGAGTTTACATTTCCAGTGCTCTTGATTCCTTTGTATAGACCCGAATTTCTCCTTCTGTGTAAAGGACTTCCTTCCTTCCTTCCTTCCTTCCTTCCTTCCTTCCTTCCTTCCTTCCTTCCTTTATTTACATGAATCTTCATATTGTCAAGTCTGAAAAACATCTTTATCTGACCTTTTTGAAGGATTTTTTTGTTAAATATGGAATTCTAGGTTGATGTGTGTGTGGGTTTTTTTCATTACTTAATAAACGTTGCTCCACTGTTATCTCATTTACATTGTTTCTGAAAAGAAACCTCATATAATTCTTGTCTTTGTTCCCTTATACTTGACTTAAAATTTCCTCTGGTTGCTGTTAAGATTTTTATCTTTACCACTAGCTTTGAGCAATGTGATATATTGTGCCTTGATATAGTTCATGTTTCTTATGCTTGGGATTTGTAGATCTTCCTAGATCCATGAATTTATCATTTTTATCATATTTGGAAAACTTTGGCCATTATTTATTCAAATATTTTTTTTCTGTCACTAACTCTCTTCTCCAGGGACAACAATACCATATATGTTAAACTGTGAAGTTTTCCCACAGCTCACAGATGTACCATTCTCACTTTCTTTTTTTTTTCCCTCTGTGATATTTTTTTGATAGTTTCTATTGTATATCTCCAGGTTCATTGATCCTTTCCCGTATATTTTTAAAAATCACAAATTGTAGTTTTAATTTCTAAAACTTACTTCTCTTTGAGTATTTAAAAATATTTTCATGTTTCTACTTATGGTTTTTGAATATATGGAATACAGTTATAATTACTGTTTTAATTTCTTTGTTAATTCTAATACCTGTGTCAGTTCTGTGTTGAATTTGAGTAATTGATATTCCTCTTCATTGTGGGTTATATTTTCCTGCTTCCATGAATTTCTGGTAATATTTGATTAAAGGCTAGATCTTGTGAATTTTACAACTTGAGGTGTGGGATATTTTTGTATTCTCATAGATATTTCTGGCTTTTGTTCTGCAGTGTGGTTAAGTTCCTTGAAACAGCTTCAGCCTTTTGAATTTTGCTTTTAAGATTTGTCAGAGGGAATCAAAGTAGTGGTCAATCTGGGGCTGATAATTCCCAACTATTGAGGCAAGATGCTCATGTGTACTCTGCCCAATGCCCCATTAATCTTGAGATTCCGGCTGGCGAGAATAGGCACTATTTCAGTCCTATATGAGTGCTGGGCACAATTATTGCTAATCTTTTGTGTGATCCTACTGCCAAACTGGGAGTTTTCTCATGTGGTTACACTTACCAGTGCTTAGCTGAATACTGGAGGGGAAGTATCTTAAATGTCTAGAGTAGTCATTGTGCAGCTCTCTCCTCTCCAGTACTCTGTCCTGCAGACTCCTATCTCAAAGTCTCCCTAAACTCTCAGCTCTATCTCCTCAATAGTGCACCAGACTCAACTTGCCATCTTCTGCTGTATCCTGGAAACTTTCCAAGGCAGTGATGTGAGACAATGATAGTGTTCATTTCACTTGTTCCTTTTTTCCTCGGGGGTTATTATCATTCATTGCTGATGTCCAGTATCTTGGAACTACTGTTTCATATATTTTGGTCATTTTTTGGTTGTTTAGGATGCAAGGTAAATCCATTTGCTGAAATGCCATCTTGGACAGAACTAGAAGTTCCATCAATTCATTTTTACTTTAATTATAAAACATTCATAGCATACATGGTAGCATTAAAACCCTCTCATTCAAAAAATAAAAAATAAAAAAATAAAACCCTCTCATTCCAGTTACCCTTCTCACAGTATCGTCTCTCAGGAATTTGGAATGTGTCCTTCTACTTCCATTTCTATGTATTTACGTACATTTACAGATTTTTAAAAATTAAGTTTTCAATCTGGATGTATCTTTTCAGTGTCATTTTGTTTTCAAAAAGTCTGTGGCTATATTTATGTTTATATCTTCTATCTAAATATTATACAAAACTTTTCAGTTCCATGATAAATCAAGGTAAATATTTTTATAGTGTATTTATTCATGTGTATATATGTATGTGTGTATATATACACACACATGTGTATATATGTGTATATATCATGTATATATATACATATATGTGTATATATACGATATATATAAAGGTCAGAGATATATATTTCAATGTATCTATACTATCTATAAATAAATAAGTAGGTACAATGAATATCCAGGATCTATTCTATATTTGCAGAGACAGACACCTTTATCAATATCTCTAGATATCTCTAGATAGATGGATAGATAGATACATACATACATACATATATAGATTCTGAACATTTATCGCTTGATCATTCCTAATTACCTTAATATTTGCCAATTGCAAGTAAGATCCTTTGATCCCACAAAATTCTACATCTAGGAAGCAGCCTGAGAAAGCTAATCAGTCTCAAAGGTAGAGCTTTGGTGATCTCTCCACATATGGCCAAAGAGGATAATAAAAAGAAGGACATCCCTGAGGGGCCTCAAAAGTCAAGAACTTGGAAACTATTTCAGAGAACAGAATAATCAAGTGCTAATGAAAGAGCATTTTCTACCTTCAGAATAGAGTATCCTTGTAATAACCTAGAGGAATTTCAGAATTGCTTTGGACCAGGGTCTATAGAATCTCTCCCTCTCTTTTCTAAATTGGAATGTTTATTTGGATAACCTGATCCTTTTGGCAGTTTCATTTCAAGAAAATGAAGGATAGATAATTGCCATTTTGGTTCATGGATTTCCAAACCAAGAAAAGATACATATAGAAATTTATCCCAAGGTGGTGATTGGATATGTCTTAGGAAGGAGGCAAGTATAATACAGTAATTGGATAGGACTTGGGATGGGGACAAGTATAACTTACTGATAGAAAAGTCAACTGAGATGCCTGGGTGGCTCAGTGGTTGAGTATCTGCCTTTGGCTCAGGACATGATGCTGAGTTCTGGGACTGAGTCCCTGCATCAGGCTCCCTGCAAGGAGCCTGCCTCTCCCTCTGCCTATGTCTTTGCCTCTCTCTCTCTGTGTCTCTTATGAATAAATAAATAAAATCTTAAAAAAAAAAAAAAAAAGAAAAAGAAAAAAGTCAACCATATATTTGTAATTAGAAAGGTTTATTATGATAGTTGTTAGGGAAATTTGTGACAAATATCAATTTCCTCATTTTGAGCACAAAGTAGGACTGTTCTAAACTAACTTGCTCTAAGCCCTGGCTCAGTGACTTGCTTTAGTAAGTGCAATGTGAGTGAAAGTGTTGCATGTCACTTCTGGATGAAAGCTTTAAGAGTCAATGTTTAGTTTTCCATGCTCCTTTTTCCTGGTTTTGCAGTCAAGGAAGCCAGAGGAGAAAAGGAAGTTCCATCAGCCTAAGCCATGCAAGGCACAAAGATAAGCAGAATTTTCAAGCTGACCTGGGTTAGATAAGTAGTATGAACAAGAACTACATTTATTAGTTGTATGCCACTGATATTTGATTGTTTTTTACTTCACATAATCTAGCTTCTAAATATGATATATGGGTTTTTCCTGTATCTTGATGCTTGTCGTTAACAATTTACAGAAACATCCTTATCTTCTGTGTCTTCCGGGGCCTCCTTTCTATTCATGGCTCAAATTCCCCATGTCTTCGAGTTTTTGTTTTTTCCTCTTCTTTAACTGAATAAAGATCTATAGATCTGGGTTTTGCCCACAGACACTATTTATGGATTGTCTCAGTATCCTCCATTCTCCACACCTAGGTAAGGAGAATCAATCTGCTATCATGAGATCAAGAAATGTGTCCACTGTTTGTATTGATCATGTATCTTCTTAGGATGTGTGTCTTTATTTTTGAGGTGAGGGTCTATTTCTACTGCCCAATTTTCTCACTATGATGCTCAAACACTTTTGCTTTTTAAAGTCTGAAGCCCATATGTGGTTCTTTTATTGACACCAAACAAATAAACCACTATACATGCAATACTGCTCCCAAGTATTTTGCTGGTCTCATGCCTACCTACATGATTTGTAGGTTGGTTTCCTACAATACATATTAAAGCAACATGGGTTCTTGCAGGTTAGAAAGACTGAATAAAATAACAAAGTTCTATAATGTGCATGACACAATGCCCATTTCACTGGTTCAATTTGTTATTCTTTTTCAAGGTCTGTTACATTCGAAATTTCTGCAGTTCAGTTTGTTTTCCCTGTTTCCTATTGGTAAAGTTATTTTATTAAACTTTCTTGGATTCTTTTCCTTTTTGTTACAAGAGTAACCTGGGTTATTCTTGGAGTAAAATAATTAAAGAGTTAAATGCTATACTTCAGTCATTTTCAATCAATCCTCTTGTTGCCTTAATAGCTAACTGAATATAATAGCTCTCAAGATATTATTCTAGAAAAAAATGCCTGTACATATGAATGCACCTGATTTTTATACCAATATTCTGGGGTCCAGAATGAATAGAGCAGGTAACTGCCTCCATTGAGAATTAAGCCTTAACAAGATTTATTCCTGTCTGGGTTCGTTACACATTGTACAAGGACGTCCAAGGAAATGTCAAATGAGATCTTTTAGTTTTCATTGGGATAAAATTAGACTAGGTCTGATGAGCCAGAAGAGTACGACTGAGGGCCGTGGGCACAAGCACATTATGTGGCTGTGCCCACAGACTGATCCACAGAGTATTTCTCCTGGGATTCTGAAACCAGCTGCCAAATTTACCACTCAGTTCCTGTGCTGTGTTCCATGTGACTTTCTGCTTATCCTGGCTTTGCTTCTAGTTCTTTTGCACTCAGCTGGCTATCTTGGCGCCCCTCCCCCCAGCTTCCCCAATAATCTGCTTCTCTGGCTCCCACTCATAGCCCCTCTATTGGAATACAACCTTAATTTGACACTGTCCTGAACTTGGTCACTGGTTTCCTCCCTGAGAGAGAAAGACCTTTTTCCCAGGCAATAGCAGCCAGAATCTTAACCCAGCTAACTCCATTTGGCTGGATATTATTAATTGCGGGAGACTCACCCTCTTCCTTTCTCTCTTTTTCTCTCCCTTTCCCTCTGTCTTCCCTCCCTCACCTTCAGTAGTTATGATATTCATTTCCATTCCTACTCAAATTAACTCTTTGAAGAGTAGCCACTTAAGAGGGAAGAGTCTACTATTTGATGTACTATTACTCTTCTAAAGTTTAGTTTGTGTTTGGATAACATCATTTCCATAAGACTTTTCTTGGTCAAACCTTGAGAAACATGATAGTTCATTTGTCATTCACTTCTAACCATTCTCACCCACTTCACATACTTACCCAGGCCAGCTTTGACACTGTCACCATTAAGTTATTATATTCACATTTTTAGCTCAGGGTTTCTCAACCTTGGCACTAATGACATTTTGGGTTGGACAATTCTTTGTTGTAAGGGACTATCCTGTGCACTATAAAATATTTAGCTGCATTCTTGCACATATCGATGACACTCCTTCTGCCTCCCCAGTCTTGACAACTAAAAATGTCTCCAGACGTTGCCAAGTATCTCAGAAGAGGTGGATGGAGGGCAAATTTATTTCCAGTTAAAAACTGTAGCTGATGAACTCTATTTGATATACTTAGAGAAAATTTTTAGATGGCCATGAATTGACTACAAGAGGCTTCTCCAATCCTTAAATGGCTTTTTTTTTTTTTTTTCCTGAGGGCCGTATAGGAAACTTTCAATTACCAAGTTGGATACAGGAGTTTTCTACATATGCCTAAATGGACAGATAGAGATTTAAATGCTTTTACACACATGTGCAAGGACCAATCCCACAAGTTAACCTCTACTCTTGAGCAATTGTTGACCTAACAGTTTATCCTCTCCTGCTTCTCCAGCACTCTCTGCCACACTTTGAATTAGAGAGTTCTATTTGACTATAGGAAAGTGGTTGCAGTCATAAAGTAAATTCTACCATATGTTTTCTTTATAATAAAAAATAGATACTTGTCTATTTTTAAAGCAACTTTTCAGACAAATTGATTGTGAACACACGTCAAAATTTTATTTCAAACTTGCTGCAAGAGAGTAGACATTTCTCTTTGGGTGGATTTTATGGGAAACTAAAAGTGGACAGAAAATATTGTTAGCTAGGTATAAGAAATGTCTAGTTAAAAGTCATTTGGCTTACTAAGAGAATGATGATGATTAGCTGGGTAAGGAAAATTTAACTTCTAAGAAAAAACTTAAACTCATCAAAATCAGAAATGCTAAATATATTCCAGAAAAGTCTATTAATAACATTGTAAAACAAAGATCTTTTAACATATTTTCTAAGGTTTGAAAGGATGTTTTTTCTTCACACTTAACCAACTTTTAAGGAACAAGTGTATGCCAGGGGTAGGAGAGAGATGAAATATTGACACATAGTTGCTGGAAGTATATTTCTGGAAGGTAAAATTCCTGAACTCCCTTACTTATCCATAGGTCTACCTCTTTCCCTGCTAAAGTATCTTCTTTAGACCTCCATAATGTGATTATCCACTCACTTTTTAAACATCTACATCTACAGAATTTAAGTTTGCTCTGGGATTTCTCCTTCCCCTTCATCAAAACGCTCTTTAGGCCCGAGTAGTTGATGGTAAGTTTCTAGGTCCTACAGCAGGAGAATCTATCTGGCGCTTTGGTACGTAACAGTGCAGTTTCTCATGAGGCATTCCCACTAGCATGGAAGTAAATAACCCATTGAGTCTACTCAGTGTAGACCTTTTTTTTTTCTCTCAGAAACACAGAATATACACACATGTATGCACATGCTCCTTGAAGAACAAACGTCGGTTCTTAGAGACCATACCATTTTTTCTCCCTGCTTTATTACCAACAATATAAGTACACTCTGCTTTAAAGTGCCTTTTCATTTCCACTTCCTTTCATTCAGATTTTACTCTCTCAGACCTACTAGAAATAAGAATTAGACATACTACTGAGTGATATCTTCTTCTCATAACTACCCAAAGACTGCTAACGCTTGGATATTATCACTCCCATGGCTTAGTTGAGTTCTTATGCAAGGCAATGATTGTGATAAAGGGTTGAACATTAAGGCCCGATGTTATGTGCTGCCTCAACATCTGGGAGAAATCAGAGAGCCTTAAAGAGCCTAGCTGCAAGTTCTCTTCCCCAATTCACTCCCATAGCTGAGGTCTCCTTGCCAAGAAACATTCTTTATTAAAAGGATCACATATGATTCCTGCTTATCCCTGAGATGTGTTTTAGTTCCTTGCCAGTCCACAGGATTATCCAAACATGTCAGTCATACCCTCCCATGGGAACCAGAGGGCAACTCAAACTCATGATCCTGAAAACAAAGCCTTCCTACCAAAGCCCTCTTTTTCATGCCAGTGTGCAACTCCTGTATGGTCCTGCATGGTGTGCTGTATGTACCCTCCCTCCTTGTGCTATGGGTATATGTAACTAATAAATGGCTGTTTATCTCATGTGTTCAGTGCCAGATGTTGTGTGTTCAGCCATTGCCATAATCCTAGAGTAGGAATCCAACCCTCAATAGGAGGCCATCAAACAATGGTGACCCTTATCTTTGCATTAATGATAGTGAGAGAAGGGGGCTTTTATTCCAAGAGCATTTAAAAAATTCAGTGCCGTATGCACAGTAAAATGTATGGATATTAAGTACAGAGCTCAATGAATTTTTGTATGAACTTTCTGGTATTAAAGTATATTTTTAAACACTTTAATCATATTTATTATGGTTACTTTTTTATAGTAAAAGTTTAATTATATTTATCCCCCTATGTATATAACTCCTAGTTTTATTTTGATTCTTTAATTCCATTTTTTCTTTTTCTTTTTTTTTTTTAAGTAAACTCTGTGCCCGACACAGTACTCAAACTCATGACCCTGAGATCAAGAGTCTCATGCTCTACTGACTGAGTCAGCCAAGTACCCCATCATTTCTTTCTTTTAAATTCTATTGTTTTCCTTCTGAAGCACATTCTTTAATAGTTCTTTCATCGACTGCTTACATAACCCAAACTTTCTTATTATGCTTTCCGAAAAAGGTTTTATTTTGTTTGGATTTTTGAATGACATTGTAGCTAGTTCTAGAATTTTAGGCTTTAATTTAGGCTTTTAGTATCTAAAAGATACTCCATTGTATCTGGCATCTACTGCTGCTGTTGATAAATCTCTTGTCAATCTACATAGTGTTACTTTGTAGGTAATCATGCTTTTTGTAGATGATATTAAATTTTCTCTCTTTTTCTTTTATGTTCTATACTACAAAATGCAGGTGCATAAATCATGAACGTCTGTATGTTTTTATTTAGTGGTTTATTTTTTATTGAGCTATGGCATATTCAGCCAATTGTACATTCCAACTGGAAAGTTCAGTGAAATTTTCAGTCCATATATACACCTTTCTAATAACTACCTCAATTAAGACGTAAAACATTTCCTTTACCTTAAGAAGTTCACTCACACAGCTTTCTTGTCAATATCATCTAAAGGTCACCAGTAATCTGATTTCTAGCATCATAGCCTTAGTGTTGCAAGGTTTTAAACTTTACACAGATGGAATCATACAATGTGCATACTCACTCGTAATATACTATTCTTAACATTTGAAAAATTATTCTTAGATTTTTTTTTAGTTTTGTGATGCATATATTTACAACTACTGATTATAGGTGAGAAATAATTTTAAAATGTACAGTAAGATATATTTTAATTTAAAACAGGTGTTGAGAAATTTTGTCTGTGAAGGATAGATAATATTTTAGGCTTTGTGGCACATAGTTTCTGTTTCATATTCTCCTCTCTATCTCTCTTTTTTACAGTCATTTTAAAGATGTAAATACTACTCTCAGCTCAAGAGCTGTGTGCTATATAGGCTGTGCCTATATTTTGCCAACCCCTGGTTTAAAGTATATTTTTTTCCACAAAGGATTATCATCTGCTTTCTCTTTCTCTAATCGAATTAAAATTTGTTCTATTATCATCCCAAATACAAATTTATGAAGAGTAAATAAAATGTGTACTCTTATTTCACAAATTTAACTCACAGAAAATTTTTTAAGCTAATCCAGCATGAAAAAAGGTCCCTAACTTCTAAAAAATTAAAGTCTTTTCTAATAAGATTTGTGAAATAGGATGTGGTCAGAAAGCAGTAAAGAATAGATTCAAATTCCCATAAATCATTGGAACAGATTTAAAAGGAATTAGAGTGTTTAATACCTTAATTCTGTCAATTAGTCTCTCCCCTTCTTATTTTATCAGTCTTTTTGAATGATCCTCTACTTTGCCTTGGCCTCTGATTTAAAGAAATCTTTATGTCTTCCAGTAGTCATACTGGCAGGGAGGCTTCTCCAAAACTTGAGCAAGAAGCCTATTTAAACTAGTTATGTCTGCGAAAAACACTGGTCAGCACAGGTAGCCAGACAGTGCTTTCCCACCATGGCTACCAGTGTTCAGGGAGTAGCCTGCTCTATCAGTACATACCATCTATCTTGCTCTAGTGTTTAATCTTATCTCTCTGAGATTAGGGCCAGCCAATGTGCTAATTGTGACCTTATGTAATGACTTTAGTAACCCAGGAAAATATAAAGTTTCCTAATAAAAGATGATTCAGGCTTTCTCAGCCAGGCCAAGGGATTTTATTATTCTGGAATAATCTGTATCTTTGGAAAACTCTAAATCATATTTAAGAGACACATTTATGTGTAGAGTAAGCATTGCTGGAACCCTTTGCAATAAGCTAATAGAATTGAATCACAGTAATAATCTAGTTTTTCAGGGAACTTTTTTCCTTCCTTTTCTCTCTTTTTTTTCCCCAGCTCTGTTTCATAATTAAAAGATCCTTGGGTTTGATTGCCAGTGGGAGGCCGTGCCAGCCACTCTTTTGGCGAGCCTGGTTTTCCAGAAACGCACATGTCTTGTTTTGCATGCACTGGTTCAGGAATCAGATAATCATGTGCTGAAGAGTGATGCCTGTCATTTAAACTACAAGTACAAGATCCAGCCTGCCAAAGGACCATTAAAATGAATATATGAGAGAGAGAGAATGTTGGGAATTCTATTGAGAGCCCTGATCAACAGCTAAATTTTAATGAACTGAACTCAAGTTATAGTTTGATAGTATCACATCTGGAAATCTGCTTATAAACTTTAAGATCTACAAAATAGCCAGAACCCCCTGAACTTTAGCTGAGCTCAATTAGAACACAAAAGTTTCTCTCCCGCCTGGAACTTATCTTTTCTTCATGATTATGCTTTTTTAAACATAAAGACTTCTGTATTGTTTGAGGTTAAATATTTTTTCATCTCTGCTATTTCTTGGTCCACAGGGAGAGAGAGAGGATGTTAGATATGAAACAAAGATAACACATCTTTAAGCTTCTTTTTGAATACCATCTTGCAACATGGCTGATTACATAAATTTGAAACAAATATCATCCTAGAGCATTTTGTAGAGCAGATCCTGTTTGTACACTTAGAAGCAAATATGTAAAAATATGTGCCTATGCAAGCTACATGGTTTCTTTTCACTCTGTGCATGTTTTGTCCTTTTCATAATGTGTATATTTTGTTTTACAAATAAAACACATGAAGATGCTATTCAACAATTGAAGTAGAAAGCGTATTTTTCCCTTTTGAGATGACTAGGTCTCCAGGTGGGAAAATAGTGAAAGGTTAGCTGTGGCTTTCAAAGGATCTATTGTAGGCTCTAAAGACATCAAGTTTGATCATCCATATTGAAAGAGTCACAAAATCATCATTTAATTACCCTAAAGACATATAGCTTCTCAGCCTTAGGAAAATTAAACACTTTTCTATCTGCATTCTTTCCTTTCATGTGCAAAACACGTCTGATAAAAGAAAAAAGAAAAAAATGAACTTGCTGAAAAATAAAATACTTAAGGCCAAGAAATGGGAGGGGTTGGGGAGAAAATTCAAACGATCTCTTCCACTGATAATGTACATCTACGTTTAACTTAAAAACCAGAACTTCCACATCTTGAGTATACCCCCTGAAGAGCATTTTCTCTCCAATACTGGATTTTCTTTCTAACGTACAACAGGAAAAGTGAAACAGACTCTGCACGGGCCCAGTGATTCATTTAATTAATCCTGCTTGTAACAAATTTCCTGGTTCTATGCTATTCCTAGGGCCTGTGCTGAAAAGAAAGCACAACAACAAAAATGCCACAATCACTGGGTATTCATGTTTTTTATTTCTCCATCCAAACTCATTCTGGCAACTTCGCTTTGAGAAGAAAAGTCTGATGAGTAGAGAATAAGATTAGACAGCCTCACACTGAAGTCACATTTTCACGTGTTTCTGTGATCTGCAAAATACTTCAATGCAAATATGAAATGACTATAAACACATGAACCCCATTAAAATGAAACTTAATTGCACTATATATCCTTATGATTAATCACCTTCATAATGGTAGCTATTCTGTTTCAGGTTTTTCTGAGAGACCCTTTATGTATATTTTTTCATTTAATCCTCACGCAACTCTAGAAGGTGAGTATTATGATTTTCACTTTGTAAATGTGAGCCTATGCTCAGGAAGTCAAGTGACTTGTCCAAAGCCCCACTGCTGGTCATTGGCAGAGCTCCCACTACTGTTGGAATTCTATAAGCAAGAAATTAAGTCTCACAAGGCTACCTAACTAATCGTGTTAGCAGAAGAACTGAAAATATCATCCTGGTCCTTTGAGTTTCTGTCCAGGGTCCCTTCTAATATTTCTTACCTTTTCTATTCACCTTTCTTCTGCAACCTATGAATTACGTGGTCCCTTCAGTGAACTGGAGGCATAAGGTAACATTTCTGAGGTCTGAAGCCTTAACTCATAAATCTTTCAGTAACCCAGAAATTATTGGTTATGAACTAAAATGTAGATACTTCTTAAAGTTCATCAGAAAAAAAAAAAAAGTTCATCAGAAGTATTCTTCACCTGAATAATCTTTTGTCCAGTGGCTAATCTATAGGAGTCTGCACCCTTTTCTTTCTAATTTAATGAATAACATTTATTTTTAAGTGGAAAAAGTATTTTTTTCCCTCCGTTTGGACAATGATATCCTATAACTAACCTCAGCAAATAAACTATTTCTACCACTGCAACCTCTGTACAATATGGAGCCTAATTAAATCCACGCAGTCAAAAGGCTCAAAGCTGGGCTCCCTCCACCATGCCCAAACCCACCTCTGGAATACAGAACACATATCATGTCCAGAGGACAACAACCAGGAAAAAAAGACATGCTTCCTATCTCCAAACAGGAAGCCTAAAACCCCTGCTCTGTGGGAAACCTATCAGTCATACACTCTGAAGAAATCACAAGCTTTCCATTGCAAATTCAACTCCAAGGACTGAAATGCTTGATTTTCAGTTTTTAGTCATACTTCTTTTTAATTTTTTATTTACTTACTTATTTTAGTTTTGGTCATACTTTAGCATTCTTTTGCTAAATATTAATGTCATATTAAAGATGATCACTTTTATATATACACCCATTGCTAGTGAAATTGTGTAGAAACATAGCTGTGTATTTTAACATCTGTTCTTCTGACACAGATTCCAGGATCCCAACATGCCTGCGAGGACATCTTGGTTTTGAAAAGTATAGTGTAGCAAACTTCAGACAACCAACCCAGGAATTCAGGGCTTGGGATTTAGTTTCCCTCAAAGGTTCCACTTCAAGTAATTCGTTCCAAAATTAGCAATGCTAAGCACTCCCATGCAGCAGACCCCAAATTAAGAACAGACCAAGTTTTAGCCAAAGAGTGGAGAAAGAATAGGACTAATAATTAGGGCAGATGGAAGAGCGGTATTTTGTGAGAAGAGCCAGGTCAAGAGTGACTTCTGTCACTAGCAGCCACCATTGAGGGCCCATTATTGGGATGCGCCAGGCTTATTGTAACCACTAATCAGAGGAGAGGGTTACTGACCCATTTCTCTTCCTCTTCCTCTTCTTGACTGAGCTGGAATTTCTTTTACACCTGCACTTTCTTATTAAGGTTTCTGGAGTTTTCACTGAGACTTCGAATGTCTCTAAGAACTTTGAGGGATTTGGTGACAAAATGTAAGCTGATTACCAAAATTGTAAAAAACAACACCACAAATCATACTTTTCTCATATTATTTTACCACTGTTTTTTTTTTTTTTAAGATTTTATTTATTTATTCATGAGAGACACAAAGAGAGAGGCAGAGACACAGGCAGAGGGAGAAGCAGGCTCCATGCAAGTATCTCAATGCAGGACTCAGTCCCGGGATCCCAGGATCCCAGGATCATGCCCTGAGGCAAAGGCAAATGCTTAACCGCTGAGCCACCCAGGTGTCCCTTACCACTGTGTTTTTATATTTAATTAACTTTCTCCTGAAAAATAAACTTTAGAGTAAATTAACCCATTTGTGCCAAATTTATAATACCCCTGGAAGGAACTGAGATCTCCATCTGTATTTATGATTTTTTTAAAGATTTTATTTATTTATTTATGAGAGACACAGAGAGAGAGAGAGAGGCAGAGACATAGGCTGAGGGAGAAGCAGATTCCCTGCAGGGAGCCTGATGCAGGACTCGATCCCAGGATCCTGGGATCGTGACCTGAGCCAAAGACAGACACTCAACCACTGAGCCACCCAGACATCCCTATATTGGTGATTTAGTCAAGATTTCCTTACAGTGGTGACTACCCTGAATGAAGTTACACCTCTTGTTTGTTCTAATTATATTGACATACATGTAGGAAGCCTTCATAAGTCACATAGTTTTATCTTTCACTTCATTATCACCATTTTCCAGGTGAAAAACTTAAGATCAGAGAAGCACAAATTGGCCAAAAACTATATAACTAAGAAGTAATAAAACTTGAAAGCAGATTTTATCTGATTTTAAGTCCATTGCTCTTTCTGTGTACATGGCTTTGGGATACAGTGTGAAAATTGATTATATTAATTCCATCATGCTTGTAAAAATTCAAAATTCAAACTTGTTCTTATTTACTCAGTCCATGGTCAGGGCTAGTCTCCTACATAAAGAAGCAATTAGTCTGAGAGTAAATTTCTAAACAGAAACTTAATCAATTTGCTGTACTTCCTTATTATTGACATTGCCTGACTTCTTAACCCTATCCATCTGCCAAGATGTAATCAATCACAAATGGAATATTCTTAAGTTACCCTAACAAAAGGTGAAAAGACAAGATATTTGTAGGAATGAATTAAATGTTAACTTGTCAGATCCACTTCCTAAAGTGAGTGAACAGAGAAGACTTTAATAACTTCAAAATAGAGCATAGCAACTATGTTATCTGCGTTTGAGGAAACCTCAGAAGCATGATTCCAAAAATAGGTTGAGTATTTGTTTATTTAGTAAATGAAAGAGACACATATATTATCTAGTATATTACAATCCTCTATTAAGTACTGTAGAAACAAAATCAATGATGAAATATGGCCTAGAAATTAAAAAGCTAACAATGGGGATCGCTGAGTGGCTCAGTGAGCGCTACCTTTGGCCCAGGGCGTTATCCTGGAGTCCCAGGATCGAGTCCCGCATCACAGTTCCCTGCATGGAGCCTGCTTCTCCCTCTGCCTGTGTCTCTGCCTGTCTCTCTCTCTCTCTCTGTGTCTCTCAGGAATAAATAAAATCTTAAAAAAAAAAAAAAGCTAATGATAAAGTTGATGAAATATGTGTGTGTGTGTGAGAGAGAGAGAGATAGAGAATGAGAATGTGTATGTGTGTGTGTGTAAAGTCTAAGGAATATATAAATCATGTGCCCCCATAACATTATAAGCAATAATTTCAGGTATTATAAAAGTACAGTAATATATGACTTAAGTTTTCTGACAGAATTTAAATAATCTGTACAACATACTTGGTTTATTTCATTTTAGTTTGCTTAATTGAATTATTATATATGAATTAGTAATGCTCTGTTTATTATTCTAGCTCTCTCATCTATATGGCTAGCCGCCTACTGGACAGATCTATTCTGCTACCACATAGGAAATTCAAAGTCAGTGTGTATAAAACTGAGCTGGTAAAGTTACCCCCCCCCAAAGCTAACCCTTCGTATTTTCTGTTCCCTTTATCACAGAATGACACCACAATCTATTTAATTGGTCAAGGTATTGCCCTAGTTAATAGTCTGATTTATTGAAGATTTTTAACAACCAAATAATATTTTTATTTTCCACCCAAGCTCCTGGCATTACGAGACTCCGCTAAATGCCCATCCTGATAACCTAGTCAATACCATATACTTGCATGATTCCTTGCTTTTTCATTTTCTGGGGTGTTCCTCCAGTTGAGAAAACTTGCCTAATTCCATGGTCATAATCCAGACATTGTCATTACCTGAAATGGCTTCACCCTGAAAATCATTATCCCAACATGCTGTTGTCCCATCCTTGAATCTCTATACTGCAAAATTTTATCTCTTGGTGCCTCCAATTCATCAACACAACCATCTCCCTTCTATCTATCTGCCCTCTCCTCTCCTCATTTCCTATATTATTGAGCTCACTTCACATGAAATGTCTGTAAAATCACTCAAACATATATTTTTACTCTCTTGTCCTTTCTTTTTGTTGTACTCTTGAAGAAAAATTTAGTGCTGATTGAACCAAGCTACTAGATATCCCTACATCTTTACCTTAAGACTGTGGCTAGAAAAAAATCATATAACATGCCAAATTGATATCATTCATAAATTCATGGTCACCAGCCTGAATTCAATACTAAACATCACTAGGCGAGATTGCAACTTTCCTTTGCTATGATCTTATTTCCATTCCCATAGCTTTTTAGTTTCCTCAAACTTCCTTATACTTTTCACTCATTCAGATGGTAGCTTCCCTAAAACAGCCCATTAATCCTTCTGCCTTGTTCTCTGAAGTTGCTCAGGTTTCTATTCTTTTGTAGATTTGATTCATCATTTTTTCAAGTTGAATAGATTATATTTTTAAAAAATGATCAACTTCTATTTAATCAATGGACTCCAACATGGAAAGTTGTAACTACAAGTAGGTATGTAGGAGGTATGTTTGAGTATGTAGGAAGTATGTTTGAGGTAGGTAGGAGTAAGTGACATGTGTAGAATTGATTGATTGAGACAGAGTTAGAAGACAGCGAGGGCTTTCGTATGCTAGGCTGGGGATTTGGTGGTTCTTGTAATGTAGTAGTGAAACATCTGGTTCAACTGTCACTTATTTTTTGCTCACTGCCACTAGAACATTAGGGAACTTGAAAAACATTTTCAGAAAATTGGAGTCAAGTTATTTCTGTGCCATTTAACAAAGTCCTTTATTCTGTTATCTTCACTAAATGTGTTCATATCTAATAACTGCACAGATCTTGAATTCTGTGCATTAAAAAATACATAAATGATAACATACTTTGGTAGACTAAGTAATGGAGCACAAAAATATCCTGGTCCCAATCCCTAGATTTTGTGAATGTTGCCTTATACGGGAAAAGGGACTTTGCAAGTGTGATCATGTTAAGAATCTTGAGGTGGGAGATGATCTGGGTTACCTAGATGAACCCTAAATGTAATCACAAGTGTCTTTATAAGAGGGAAGCAGTCCAACAGTTGACTACAGAAAAAGGAAGAGTGACAATGGAAGCAGAGGAGATAAGGTAATATAATGTCATTAAGTGGGTCATGATCCAAGGAATACAAGTGGCTTCCAGAGCTAGGAAAGGCAAGGAAATAGATTCTGCCAAGAGATTCCAGAAGGAACCAACACTGCCAATGCCTTAATTTTAGCTCTATAAGACTCATTTTCAGGGGTGCCTGGGTGGCTCAGATGGTTAAGCATCTGCCTTTGGCTCAGGTCATGATCTCCAGGTCCTGGGATCAAGTCCCACACTGAGCTTCCAGCTCAACAAAAACTCTGCTTCTCCCTTTCCCTCTGCCTCTCCCCCTGCTTGTGCTACCTCTGTCTATCTCAAATGACTAAATACAAAAATCTTTTTTAAAAAGCTCATTTTCAGCTTCTGACACTCAGAAGTGTAAGAAAATAAATCTGTGTTGTTTTAAGCCAGTAAATTTGTTGTAAATTGTTACAGCAGCCACAAGAAACTAATACATATATTGCTTTTGTCTTCTGTACTTGCTTTTTCACTCACGAGTATACTTTTAAAATATCTCTATGTTGAATATAAATAACGAATTTATTCATTTTTTAACTGTCACTCAGTGTAGTAAAATATAAATAAATTGCAATCTATTTGTTTCCCTAATGAGAGACAGTTTGGTTTCAAGAAGTATTACCATACTTCTAGGAACATTCTTGCATATGTCCTCAGATACTGTAAGAAATGGAAATAGTTCTATCTAGAAATGGAAATGCTAGATTGTATTAATTTTCCTAAGTACCACAAACTTAGTGGCTCAAAACAACACAATTTTTTTACTTTACAAGTTTTTAAGTCAGAAGCCTGAAATGAAATGGACTAAAGTCAAGGTGTTGGCAGGGCTGCATTCCTTTTGGAGGCAAGCCTCCAGAGAAGACCACTTTCTTACCCTTTTCAGTTTTTTTTTAAAACAATTTATGTATTTATTTTAGAAAGCACAAGCAGGAGGGACAGAGGGAGAAGGAGGGAATGTCAAGCAAACTCCATGCTGAGTACAGAGCCCAATGTGAGGCTCAACCCCAGGACCCTGAGATAATGGGCTGAGCTGAAATCAAGAGCCTGCCACTTAACTGAGTAAGCCACTCAGTTGGCTTTACAGCTTAAAAAAAAATTGACTGTGGAAGGGTAATAATTAATACACAATGTTACATTAGTTTCAGGTCTACAACATAGTGATTCAGCTTCTCTATACATTATGCTATTCTCACCACCAGCATAGCTACCATCTGTCACTGTACAATGCTATTACAGTGCCATTGACTATATTCTGTGACTTATTCATTCCCTAACTGGAAGCCTGTGTTTCCTACTTCCCTTCACCCATTTTGCCAATCCTTCTCCCATCCCCTCTCCCTCTGGCAACCATCAGTTTTTTCTCTGTTATTTATAGGTCTGATTCTGGTTTTTGTTTGTCTATTCATCTGTTTGGGGTGTTTTTTGTTTTTTCTTGTATTTTATTTATTTATTTTTTAGACTCCACATATGAGTGAAATCATATGATATTTGTTCTTCTCAGTCTGACTGATTTAACTTAGTTAGTATAATACCCTCTAGGACCATTTCCAGCTTTTGCAGGCAGCCCACATTTCTTGGCTTGTGACCCTCCCCCCACTTCCATCTTTAAAGCCAGCAAGTGAATCAGTCTGGCCTCTGCTTCCATCAATATATCTCCTAACTCTCCCACCTCCCTCTTTCACCCTCAAAAGTCCTTGTGATTACATTGGGTCCCCCTGGAAAATCCAGGATAGTCTCCCCATATCCAGATTCTTAATCACATCTACAGTGTCTCTTTTGCCATGTAAAGTAACCTATTTACAGATTTTAGGGATTAGGACATGGACATCTTTGGGGTATCATTATTATGCCTCCCTTATCAGTCATAACATGTAGATGTTCAACTTTACTATTGCTAACTCTCTTTACAAATAATTATCATATTAAAAATAGATGAGTTTCACTCTTTCCAACCACTGTGTTAACAAAATTTATACTTTAGCTTAGCTGACATGAACATGAATTATTATTTTTACTTGCATTTTTTTATTACTAGTAAGGTTTATCATCTTTGCATATTTTGATTACACATACCAATTTAACTTTCTTTTATTTCCTTTCATATTCTTTGCCTTATCCTTTTGGTCTAAGTAGTCTGTCCTTTTGATATTGATTTTAAGATCTCTTAAATATATAATTTATAAATGAATCCTTTGTTGTAACACTTCAAAATATTTCTTCCCCATTATGGCTGATATTTTCACTTCTATTTTTTAAGATTTTATTTATTTATTTGACAGAGAGAGAGCACAAGCAGGGGGAGTAGCAGAGGGAGAGGGAGAAGAAGGCACCCCCTGAGCAGAAACCTGTCTTAGGGCTCAATCTCAGAACCCTGGGATCATGACCTAAGCAGAAGGCAGACACTTAACTGACTGAGCTACCCAAGTACTCCTGATATTTTCACTTTTATTGTGCATTTAATCTTACTGCTTTTCCTAAAGCACTCATTCTTAATGTTTTTTTTCTTGTGGCTCTCTTTTATTCTATTTAATAAATGTCCAAAATATTTTTCTACATATTATTCTGATATGTTTACGGTTTTGCTTTTCAAATTTTGGTGTTTTACCTACCTGAAAATGTGTATGATATGAACTAGAAATAACATGTTTATTTTTCTTCGACATGGACAATTTGCATACAGGATACTTGCCCTCTTGGTCATATAGCAATGGCTCACATTTTTACTGATGAATTTTGTTCATGTACATTTATTGTGATAATTTTGATTTTTTTCATTTAAAAAATTGAGATATATCATGTAATTTTAAGTATAAAATTTGATGATTTTTAAATATGCATCTTATGGGTTATAGTTATTCACAAGGTTTGGGACATTTCCAGAATCCCAAGAGATTCCCTCTTGCTTTCTCTAAACATATACTTTAGTGCTAACCACTAATCTGATTTCTATAATCATCAATTAGTTTTACCTGCTCTTGATTCATGTAAATAGAAATAGAACCAACCATACAATATATACTCATGTATCTGACTTTCTTTTTTCAACATAAGATCTGTCAGATTTACCTATGCTGTGGCATGTACTAATAGTTTTTCTTTAATTCTGTGTAGTATAGTACTTCATTATATGACTATATCACAATTTCTCTATATTCTTTTTTTTAAGTTATTTTTTTAAGTAATCTCTCCACCCAAGTAGGACTTGAAATCACAACCCCAAGATCAAGGGTTTCATACTCTATTGACTGAGCCTACCAGGCACCTTTATCTGTACTCTTTTTGATGAGAATTTTGGCTCTTTTCAGTTTGAGGCCATTTTGAATCAATTTCCTATAAGCAGGGTCACCTGGGTGGCTCAGTGGTTGAGTATATCTGCCTTTTGCTTGGGTCGTGATCCCAGGATCCTGGGATCGAGTCCTACATTGGGATCCCCATAGGGAGCCTGCTTCTCCCTCTGCCTATGTTTCTGCCTCTGTGTGTGTGTGTGTCTTTCATGAATAAATAAATAAAAATCTAAAAAAAGAAAAATTTCTATAAACAATCGATTTCATGTATTTAGTGGACTTTTAAAAATTTCTTCTTTCTTTTGAGAATGTATGCAAGAGTGGAGTTGCTGAGTCATGTGGAAAATATATTATATTTAGTAGGAACTTCCAATTTTCCAGAATATTTATATCATTTTACATTACAAACAGTGAGAGCTCCAGTTAATTCACATCTTACAATATTTTCACATTTTAACTATTCTGTTTAATATGTAGTATTATGCCATTGTGATTTTATTTTGCCTCTCTCTGAGGAATAATGATGTAGAGGAGGTTTTTTTTTTATCCTTCTTAGCCATTGGGATACTGTCCTTTGCAAAGTACCTGTTCAAGTCCTTTTCCTTTTAAAGATTTAGTTATTTTTGTTTTTCTTATGGATTTATAGACGTTATATATTCTGAGATTTGTCCTTTACTAATATCTCTTCTGGTTTCCCTTTCACTTTCTCATTGGAATCTTTTGATGACAGAATTTTAAATATTTATAAGATTTAATTTATTTTTTTTAAAAATAACTGGTGCTTTTTTGGTGGCATTTCAAAATATTGGTTACCTGAGTTTATGAAAGTGTTTTCTGATGTTTTCTTCTAGAAGCTTTATAGTTTTTGTTTGTACATTTATGCCTGTGAGCATTTTGACATGAATTTTGTGAAGAGTTGTGAAGAAGAAATTAAGATTTTTTTTTCCATATGGGTTCATATACTTCCACATCATTTATTAAAAAGACCAATCTTTCTTTAATAAATTCCATTAGTTCCTCTCTCATAAATCAAGTGGCCATTTAATTGTGGGCCTATTTCTGGACGCTCTGTTCTGTTGCATTGAAATATTTATCCATTTCATGACACTACTATTTTGTCATACTAATTTAGTAAATCATTGTAGTAAATCTTGAAATACTGTAGTGAAAGATCAAAAACTTCACTTTTTTTATGCCAAGATTGTTTTGGCCATTATTCTACGCTCTCTGCAACTCCACATAAATTTTAGAATCAACTCATCATTTTACACACACACTTGCTGGCATTCTGATTTTATTGTATTAAAGCTATAATTCAATTTGAGGAGCATTGATATCATAATAATATTGAATCTACCAATCTATGAACATGGCATATTACTTCATTTATTGAAATCTTTTATCATTTTTTCCAGTTATGATTTGTTGTATTCATTATAGAAGTTTTGTTTTAAATTTTTAAAATTTAAGTGGATTGCTAAACTTATTCCTAGTATATAAACTTTTAATGCTGTTATAGCCTTACCTAAAAATTTTGCCACTATTTTTGTTACTAATATATAGAAATATAATTTAAGTGTTTTTGTAATTTAATTTTTAAAATTATAATGAACCTAACAACATTGCTAAGTCCATTTATTCTAATAGTTTATAGATTGTTCTGTATTTTTGTTAAGATATAGTTTTATGTCTTTCTTTCCAATTTTTATGCCCTTTTTTATACCATATTATAATGACTAAAACTTTTATTACAATACAGAATAGAAGTCGTAAAAAGAGGAAATCTTTTTGTCCTTCCCAATCTTAGGGTGAAAACATTCAATATTTTACCATTAAGCACAATGCTAGCTGTGATTTTTCAAATAGAAGTCTTTTATCAGATTTTACATTTTTTAAAAATTTTTATTTATTTATGATAGTCACAGAGAGAGAGAGAGAGAGAGAAGCAGAGACACAAGCAGAGGGAGAAGCAGGCTCCACGCACCGGGAGCCTGATGTGGGATTTGATCCTGGGTCTCCAGGATCGCACCCTGGGCCAAAGGCAGGCGCCAAACCACTGAGCCACCCAGGGATCCCCTTTATCAGATTTTAAAAAGTAACTCCTATTCTTAATTTGTTGATCAATTTGCTATGAATAGTTACTAAATATTATCATTTCCCTGCATTTCTCCTTTAAAAAATAAAATTTGGGCAGCCCTGGTAGCTCAGCGGTTTAGCACCGCCTTTAGCCCGGGGCCTGATCCTGGAGATCGAGTCCTGAGTCGGGCTCCCTGCATGGAGCCTGCTTCTCCCTCTGCCTGTGTCTCTGCCTCTCTCTCTCTCTCTCTCTCTCTCTCTCTCTGTCTCTCATGAATAAATAAGTAAAATATTTTAAAATGAATAAATAAATAAATAATAAAATTTTTCCTCCTTTATTAGTTTAATGTGATAAATTACATGACTGATTTTTAAATGAATCTTTCATATCTGGGATAAATTCCACTTGATCATGATGTATAATATTTTTTATGTATCAGTGTGGTCAATTCTTTGTTATTTTATTAAGGATTTTTTGCATATATCTTCATAAGAAATATTGACCTATAATTTCCTTTTTTTAATATCCATGTCAGTCATCACTGTCAGGCCTTTATATAAGATGCATTGAAAATTATTCCTCATTTTATCTTTTCTGAAGGAGTTTCAGTAACACTGATATTATTTCTTACATGTTAAAAAGAATTCATTAATAAAAACATCTTGGCTGGAGTGTTTGTGTGCATGTGTGTGCATGTGTGTGTGAAGACTTTTAATTAATTTTATTTAATTTGAGACATAGTATTCAAATTTTAAAATTTTTACTTGTGTTCGTTCACTTTTATAATAATTTGTTTATATTATTACATTATTGAATTTATTGGCATACAGTAGTATATAATAGCACCTTTTCCTTCTTTAAATATCTACAGGATTTATAGTGACACATTCTATTTCATTTCTGATATTGATAATTGTATGTCTTCTCTATTCCTTATATGGTATACCTTACTAAGCATTTATTATTACATGTCGATTAATTTATATTATACTTTTCAACAAACCAACCTTTGACTTTGTTGACTTTCTCTTATAACTCTTCTTTAAAATCAATTACTTTTTTCCCATTCATTCAACCAACATTTATTGAACTTCTGCTACCATGCCAGTCACTATCCTAATTATTACATACATACAAAGTAGAAAAGCCATGGTCCCTATCCTGGATTTTAACAGCTTAGTGGGGAATAGTCATACCAGTAATCACAATCCAATATGATAAACCCAGTAAGGGAGGTACATACAATAGTTCAGGAGAAGCATAGGGAAGCCAGGGAAGCTTTTCAGAATAGGCCATAAATGAGCTGAGACATGGAGGATAAGAAAGAATTTTCTAATCAGACAAATGGAAAGAGAACCTTCCAGGAAAAGGGAATACATTTACCAAGACATAGATATTAAAGCATAGTGTATTTTTGAAAATACAAATTTTCTCAGAATTGCTTTAGCTTACAGTTCAAATTAGAAAATTGCAGAATATGAAGCTGGTTAGATAAGGATTGAGTCATTAAATCTTTGGTAGGCCGTGCCAAGAAATCTACCTTTTATCCTCTTACCAAAAGGCAACTGTTGAAGAATATTGGCAGGGGCATAATATGATCAGAATTTGTCTTTTCTGAAAAAAAAAAAAATACAGAGTTAAAGAGACTGGAGGCAATGAGACAATGAGTAGAATGTTTACTGAACACTTACTATCTACCAGTCATTACACTAAACCATATCATCTCATTTAACCCTTCCAACAATTTCATGAAGTCAAAACTATTTTAATCTATCATTTTACATGTAAGTAAATGAAGTCTCAGAGTGGCAAATTATCTTGCCCAAGCTCTCACATGATATGTGGTGAAGAAAAGACAAGGTTTCCACCCAGGTCTAACTCAGCCAATTCTGACCATAATAATTATGCTGCTTCTTCCTACAATTAGAGAGGATACCACAATTATCCAGTTTGGGAATGAGTCCTAAACAGAATCAGTGGCCCTGAAGATGAAGAGCTGAGCAGAGCTTTGCCCCAGACTAAGAAGCTGAATGGATGAAATTTAAAGTCAATTAGTTTTGCTCTTGTATTTATTATTTACTTCCTTCTGGTTTCTTTTGAGTCAAATTAATGATTTTTAACATTTCCTTTTTTTTTTAAGATTTTATGTATATCTAAACACCTCAACATATTTCTAATTGTTTTAAACAGCTAATATTCTCTTGTATTTTTATATTTACCCACATATTTGCCACTTGGTTGCTCTTCATTGCTTCCCACAGTTTTGTTTCCATCTTGGGACATTTTCCATCAGCCTGAAAAACTTGCTTATCCTTGCTCTGTGTACCTACTAGCAATATATTCTATTAGATTTTATTTGTAAGAAAGCATTTTAATTTGGTGTCAGTTTAAGGATTTGGGGGAAGGGAGGTTAAATCGAGAATTATAGATTGGTAGGTTTTATATTTTCTTTCAGCACCTTAAGAATTTCATTTCATTGAGTTATGGGTTCTATAGTTTCTATTGTGAGGCTGACCATTAGAATTATTATTGTTTATTTGAGGGTAATATATCTTTTTTTAGATGATGTTATATTTTTCATGTTTTGTTTGATTCTCGGCCATTTGTCTATGATGGTCCTAATTGTGATTTTTCTTCCTCTTTATCCTTAGTTTTCTCTGACTTTTTTTGCATCCATGTGTTGATTAATTCTGTCATCTGTTTTGGAAAATTCTCAACCAATATTGTTTCAAATATTATTTTTGTTTAATTTCCTATCTTCTCTTTCTGCAATTCCATTCACAAAAGTGCTAAGTCTTTGGTCCATAATCTACATATCTCTTAATTTCTTCTTTTGTTAAGACTTTTTGTCTCTCAATTGGGTATTTTCTCTTTACCTGTATTCAGATGAGCTTGGGACATCTTATGTGCTAGAAAGTAAGGAAATGCTCAAAAACTGCTAATGGCCAAATATGAGATAATTTGAGTGACAAAATAATGATAGTGATGTATGTTTCATAAAATAAAATATATATCCATGAGTTTGTAGTGATATAAATAGATGGCTGGATTAATCAATGAATGATGAGATGGATAACTGTTCAATACAGTAAAATTCCAGTTACTTAAGGCAGAAGGAACAGTGGCAATAGAAAAAGCCCCACTTGGCAAACAATCCATTAAAAATTGTTGCAAATCAAAGTATCAATGGCTGCTGAAATTAGTAGGTGAAATTACGATGAGAATCAGGATATTTGTGTGGTCCCAAAGTATTTCCCCACATGATTCTTATTAATTGCAAAGGGAAAAAGTAATAACTTTACAGTGGAAAAACCTGACAGACACCTCTAACCATGCATCATGTACCTACTGATATGATGCACTGCAAAGGATCCAACATTACTTCTGTGATACTTTTGCCAAAAATATGTAACCTCAATCCAATCATGAGAAAACATGAGACACACTCAAACCGAGGAATATTTTACAAAATAACTAGTCGGTATTCTTCAAAAGTATGAAGGTCACAGAAGACAAAGAAATACCAAGAAATTGTTCCTGACTAGAGGAAATTAAAGAGATGTGAAAAGTAAATGCATTGTGGGATCCTAGATTGGGATCCTGAATCAGAATGAATGAATGAATGAATGAACAGATAAATGGACAGTTTGGTGAAATTCAAATAAGATCTAAGGTTAATGAGGTCTAAGGTTAATGCTAATTTTCTGATTTTGAAAATTATACTATGATTATATGAGATGGTAACATTGAGGAAAGAGAAGCAAAGACTAAAAAGAATTTTGATATACTATTTTTGCAATGCTTTCTAAGTCTATAATATTGTCAAATAAAATGGCTAAAAACACTGTCTTCTTTTTAATATATCTAGTTCACAAAGAAATAAAATCTGTTTCTCTTATTGTTTTTCTTGGTTTCCAGTCAATTTGCACTGTTTTAGTATGCCTCATGATTTTTGATGTACTGTTGATGTGGATGAAAACTTAAAATACTTGAAGATGTTCTTTTCTCCCAGTGGAGGTTTAATTTTTCTTGCAAGCATATGCAGCACAAGGGAATCTCTTAGCTCCTGTACAGAAGTGGTCAATTAAAGGGTCAAATAGAAAACCTTCTGGGCATTTCTTTTCTTTCTTTTTTTTTTTTTTTCTAGAGGGCAGAGGGATGTGGACATGTAAGTATTCAACTGTTGTTGCTGCAGCATTAAAGCAATCATAGACAATATATAAAGCAGTGAACATGGTGGCTGTGCTCCAATAAAACTTTATTTACAAAAACTGGCCAAGTTTGCAGACCTTTCTACAGAAGATTTATAATGGCTGGCAATGTTTTAATTTGCCTTTATTTCTAGTGTATGGCCTTCTGGAATCTCAGTAAAATGCTGGAAATGTTTCCCATGCTCTTTAACCTTCTTGGGACTTGAACTCTCAACTCTTGTCTCCCCAGCTGTCTCTATTCAGCCCGTCAGCCTTTCAGTTAATGCATTCCATCCACTCTGTTCCTCCAAGTCTGGCGCTGAGGCAGTCCAGGAGTCAGCCAGAGCACTTGTATGTAGGAGATAAAATTTTCTCCACTTGACTTTGCTTTTCAGGATTTTGTTCCCACTTATTTCAAGTCTCTCTGGCAGCCCCAAATCCCTAGTCCTTCCAGAGCAATAAGATGCCTCTCTGGCCTGCTGAGAAGTGGGGAGTGCCCTGGGAGGAAAGATAGGTACATGTGGAGCTCACCTGGAAAGCATCCCTATCTTCAAGAACTATGCTACTTGCCCTTTCTGGTACTTTGAATGTTCTCTGATGCCTTCAGAGGAGCAAGGGTTGTGTTGTGTTTCCTTTGTTTTGGTTTTATTTTTGGAATCCAACTTTTATAAATTTATCTAGGAAGTGTAAGTCTAATATAAGCTACCTTACTATGACCAGCACTGGAATTCTTGCTTAATTATTTTCCACGATGTTACTTTGTGGTTTCAGTTTACTATGTGTTTTCCTGTCCTTTCTTGCATTTGGTTGATTTTTTAAAAATTTTGAATCTACTTTATTTTCCTCTCTTTTTGCAAGTTGATCATTTGCTTTCCATTCTTTTTGTGACTACTATTAACTTTTTATTTTTTAACTTTAAAAAGCATAAAATTAATCAATACATTTTCCTTCTGAATTAGTCAGGGGTCCAAAGGAAAGCAATGGTATCCTCAAATTAAGATGATATGAAGAGGGTTGACCTGTCAAGGGCCTATTTACAAAGATGAGGTGGGTGAGGGGATTCACACCCGAGAGCACAGGAACATGAGTCAAGCAGCAGTGAATGTCAGTATTTCTAGTCTCAAAGCAAAGCAAAGAAGAAGTGATAGGAACCTGGAAGAGCTGTGCCTCTCTTTCTTTGATCCAGCAGTCACCTTATTAAAGGTTGTGGTCAGTCCTAAGCAAGGGCACAAGAAGAGAGCAAGGAGAATACATATTTGACCTCCCTTCCTACCCACCCTCTGATCTTCTGCAAGGATTCCCAATTGGCAGAACTCAACCAGAAGCCAGAGGGCTAAGAGTCAGGATGGGGTAATATATTCAGGTCAGCCTCCCTGGGCAGAGGGTAGATGGGGTGAAGATTGTATCAGGTGTGGTGAACAGAAAATACAGCACAACCCCTTCTCAGTACAGTGGTATCTTAAATGCTCCCATACCAATTACTCCCTCTTGCTGGAGCATTGGTAGGATAAGTAGTTCAAAACTTCACTTTGGTTCTTCTTTATAGTTACATATCTTCTATTTCTTTGCTGAAACCTTCTATTTTTATTTGTTTCAAGTGTATTTGTAATTGCACACTGAAGCATTCTTATCATAGCTGCTTTAAACTTCATGTTAGCATCCTGTCATCACAAGGTTTACATGCATTGATTGCGTTTTGCATCCAGTTTAAAGCTCCTTGGTGCTTGGTATGATGAGTGGATTTGAATTGAAACAGACATTTTAGACAGAATTTTAAACAGACATTAGATTCTCGTATTATATTATGAGAATCTAATCTTATTTAAGCATATTTCATCTGTCTTTCTGTGCCATCACTTCATCAGGGGAAGTGGAGGGGTGGTGCTGTCTTATTACTGACAGTTGGAAGTCCAGTTTCTTCACTTAGTTTCCATCAACACACAAGAGAGTGTCCTTGTTACTGTGAGTGGGAATGAAAGTCCAAGTTCTTATATCATCTCCATCAATACCTCAGGAAGGGTACTTGTTTCTGCCAAGTGAGGATGGAAGTCCAGCTCCATATTCAATCTTCTCTAATATCACTTGGGTAAGGATTTGCCTTGACATGAAGTCATTCTCTTCTCTTTTTACATTTAAAAAATTTTGTTTTATATATAATACCTAAGGTTTCTAGCTGTACTCAGCGATAGGAATAGGGAAAAGCTGGTCTACTCCATTTTCCCAGAAGAAAGTCCTCCATCATGTTCTTCTAAGTCATATTTTATCCTATGTTTGTGGTTTCAAATGTGGTTTCCATCTTTGTAATAATTTGATTTTGCCTTTTATGTTTTCTCTGAGCTCTGCAAGCCCACTATTAATTTCTTCCATCTATTTGTAATCTATATTTTGAGCTATTGGTAATTTCTTTGTGTTGAATTCTCTTCCACCTTTTGATTAGGCTATAAATGCCATATCAAATTTTTATTACTTACAACTTTATGCCCAACTTTTAGGATCTGTTACACACACTAGAATTGATAATAATACCCATACTCCAGTACTTATAACTTGGGAAGAGGAAAAGGGGGAAAAAGCCATTTCAAAGGCAACACAAGTGCTTTGGATGATAATATGCTTTAGCACAAGGACGAGTTACACGTATGATAAGAATATATAAGAAGGTAAGGTAATGATATCAGCAGTTAGTAGAGTAGGAATCTCCAGATACACTTAACATGAAGACACTAATTCAACAATACTACATGGACCAATTCCCTTTTTGAGAAATGTAGAAGCCAATTAAAAAGCTCTTATCTTCCACATAAGTGCAAAACCAACTGTACCAAATCCAGTGGGAAAAATTCATGGCACCCTCTTACCATAGTCCCTTCCCTGGTCAATGCCACATGATCTGGAGGAACTCCCAATTCTGGCTTCTTCTTGGGGAGAGAAAGAGAAGACTAAGCTATTCATACAACATTTTGACTATTGAAGAGGGTTAACTTAGTTCTGTCTCAGCTGCCCAAGAGTGCTGATGGGACCCAGCATAGAGCAGATACCTGGGGGCTACTGAGAAAAAAGAACTGAACAGTGTGCTGTTTTAATTCAGAAGAAATAAAAATGATCAGTGTTTACCAGGAGTTAGGTGGGAGAAAGGGATAAGTAGGCAAAGCACAGAGAACTTTTAAGGAAAGATAGGATAGGATAGGATATATAATATAATGATGGATACATGTTATTACACATTGTCAAAACTCATAGAATGTATAACACCAAGAGTGAACTGTAATGTAAGCCACAGACTTTGGGTGATTATGTATGTTCATCAGTTGTAACAAATGTGTCACTCTGGTGGGGAGTATTAATAATGGGAAAGCTATCTATGTATGGGGGCAGGGGTATAAAGGAAATCTCTGTACCTTCCCCTCAATTTTGCTGTAAACCTTAAACTACTCTAAGAAAAAAGTCTTTAAAAAATGAAGGAGAGATAAAGACTTTCCTAGATAAGTAAAAGCTGAGGGAAGTCATCACTACTAGACCTGCCCTATAAGAAATGCTAAAGCGGATCCTTCAAGTTGAAGTGAGAAAATGCTAGACAGAAATACAAAAGCATGGGGAAAAAAAGCCTACTGACAAAAACAAATACATACAAATGCATAATATTATAATGGTGGTGTGTAAATCACTTTTAATTCTGAAATAGAAGTTAAAGATAAAAGTGTAAAAATACTTATAACTATAAAAATATATTAATGGATATCTAATATAAAAAGATGTAGTTTGTGACACCAATAACCTAAAGTATGAGGGTAAGAGAAGTACAAGAGTGATTCTTTTGTCTGCAATTGAATTTAAGATGTTATCAGCTTAAAATAGATTGTTATAAGTATACGATGTTTTATGTAAGCCCCATGGTAGCCAGAAAGAAAATACCTACAGAAGATATACAAAAGAAAATGAGAAATGAATCAAAACATGTCATTACAAAAAAAAAATCAACAAAACACAAAGAAAGACATCAAGAGAGAAAAATAAGAACAAAAGAGTTATAAGACAAAACAGCTTAGAAAATGGCAATAGTAAGATTTCCTCTATCAATAATTACTTTAAATGTAAACAGTTTGAAATCCCTATTCAAAAGACTTAGAGTAACTAAATGGAGTAAAAAAAAAATACAGTCATATGGTGTCTATAAAAGACTCACTTTAAATTTTACTTAAGGACACATACTGACCAAAAGTGAAAAGATGGAAAAAAGATAATCCATGAAAATGGTAACTAAAAGAGAACAGAGGTAGCCATTATTGTATTAGACAAATTGATTTTAAGTAAAAAACTGTCACAAGAGACAAAGAAGAACACTATATCATGATAAAAAGGAAGATCAATTCTTCAGGAAGATATAATAATGATAAATATATATATGTACTCAACATCAGAATACCTAGACATACTATGTAATAGGAGATCTCACTACTCCATTTTAATAAGGGACAGAATATCCACCCAGAAGATGGACAAAGAGATAGAACAGATGAACGACAGTATAGAATAAATGGACCTAACAGACATATACAAAACATTCTGCCCAACAATAGCATAATACATATTCTTCTCGAGTACATATGGAGTATTCTCCAGAACAGATCACACTGGGTCACATAACAAGTCTTAACAAATTTTAGAAGCTTAAAATAATACCAAGTATTTTTTCCAATCAAAATACAATGAAGCTAGAAATCAGTGGCAGAAGGAAAATTGGAAAATTCACAAATATGTAGAAATTAAACACACTCTTGAACAGCTTATGCATCAAAGAATAAATCAATAAGGAAGTTCAAAATATCTTGAGACAGACAAAAATAGAAACACAACATACCAATAAAATGAACGGGATGTAGCAAAAAAAAAAAAAAGAAGGAAGTTTATAGTGACAAACACATTAAAAATGAGAAAAGATCTCAACTAATATAACTGTACACCTTAAGGAACTAGAAAAAGGAGAACAAAGTAGCCCAAAATTGGCAGTAGGAAAAAATAATAAAGATAAAGAAGAAATTTAAAAAAAGAGAACAGGAGAATACAAGAAAAGAAATCAATGAAATTAAGAATTATTTTTTTAAGATCAACAAATTTAATAAATCTTTAGGTAGACTAAGGAAAAAGGAAAGAAGATTCAAATAAACAAAATCAGAAATGAAATAGGACACCTTACAACTGATGAGACGGATATATGTAAAGGATCATGAAAAGACTATGTGCAATTATGTGTCAACAAGTTATATAATCTAAAAGAAATGGTACATTTCTAGGGACACACAGCCCACCAATTGAACCATAAAGAAATAGAAAATGTAAACAGATAATAGCTAATAAGATTTTAGATCAGTAGTCAATAATCTCCTAACAAAGAAAAACCCAGGACCTAATGGCTTCATTGGTGAATTCTACCAAACATTTACAGAAGAATTAATGCCAATCCTTCTCAAACTCTTCAAAAAATTTGAAGAGGATGGAAATATTCAATTTTATGAAGTCACTATTACCTTGATACCAAAGCCAGAAGGACACTCTAAAAAAAAAAAATCAACTATAGGTCAATCTCTCTGATGAATACGGATACAAAAATCCTAAATAAAATAAAATTAGCATACTGGATTCAACAGCACATTACTCCAAACGGGTACACCCCTGGAATGCAAAGTTGTTTCAACATATAGAAACAAATCAACATGATACATCACATCAACAAAATGAAGGATAAAATCAAATGATCATTTCAAAAAATGCAGAAAAGTATTTGACAAAATTCAACAAAATTCAAACAACTTTTCATAAAAAAAAACACTCAAAAAACTAATAGGACACTATCTCAATGTAATAAAGACTATTCATATCAAAAGCCCACAAATAACCCCATACTTGGTGAAAAACTGAAATCTTTTCCTCTAAGATCCAGAACAAGGTGAGGATCCTTCTTCTCATCATTTCCATTCAGCACAGTACAATTAGGCAAGAAAAATAAAACTTTTCAAATCAGAAAAGAAGAAGTAGAATTATTTTTGTTTGCAGATGATATTATCTTATACATAGAAAACCCTAACGATGCAACAAAAACTGTCAGAATTAATAAACTAATTCAGCAAAAATCACAGGATACAAAATCAACATATAAAAATCTGTTGCATTTTTACACTGTAACAATGAACAATGTGAAAATGAAATTAAGAAACCAATCTCATTTATAATAACATAAAAAACTAATAAAATAACTTGGGAATAAACCAAGGAAGCAAAGACTTTGGCACTGAGAATTCCAAACATTTTTGAAAGAAATTAAAGAAGATACAGATAGGTGGAAATGTATCCTGTATTGATGGATTGGAAGATTTAATATTATTAGAATGTCCATACTACCCAAAACAATTTGCAAATTCAAAGCAATCCCTGTCAAAATCCTAATGACATTCTTTACAGAAAGAGGAAAAAAATTTCTTATATTCCTGTGGAACCACGAAGGATCCTACATAGCCAAAACAATCTTCAGAAAGCAGAATAAAACTGAATTTAAAACATATCATAAAGCTGCAGTAACCAAAATAATACAATACTAGCACAAAGAGAGACACCAATAGAACCGTATAGAGAGCACAGAAAACAAAAAATACACTTATACTTAAAGTCAACTGATATTTGACAAGGGTGCCAAGAGTATACAATGGGGAAAGGATAATGCTGCTGGGAAAACTAGATACCCACATGGAAAGGAAGGAAGGAAGGAAGGAAGGAAGGAAGGAAGGAAGGAAGGAAGGAAGGAAGGAAGGAAGGAAGGAAGGAAGAAAAAAGAAAGAAAGAAAGAAAGAAAGAAAGAAAGAAAGAAAGAAAGAAAGAAAGAAAGAAAGAAAGAAAGAAATTGGGCTATTACATCACTCACAAAATTCAACTCAAAATGAATTAAAGACTTCAACAGAAGACCTGAAACTATAAACTCTTAGAAGAAAATATAAAGAAAAATCTTCATGATATTGGTCTTGGTAATGATTTCTCGGGTATGACATAAACAGCACAAGTAGTTAAAGCAAAAATAAATAAGTAGGACTATATCAAATTAAAAACCTTAGTTTGTTGCATCCATTTGTTGTGTGAAATTGTTGAATCATTATATTATATACCTGAAACTAATATTACATTGTATGTTAACTGTAATTTAAATAAAAACATAAAAAAATAAAACAGATATTCAAGGCAAAATTAGCAATAAATAAAAGGTTAACTCTTGGTTTCACAATTCTAGATGAATTAATATATTCAAATTAAATTCAAAATTTATACATATACACATACATGTATGTATGCATGTATGTATACACAAATTTTAAATATAATCAAATACATTAGAGCCCAGAAAACAAAAAACATATTTAAAGTCAACTGATACTTGACAAGGGTGCCAATATAATCAGATACATCAAATACATCAGATACATCAAATCAGATACATCAAAAAGTTTGTGTATAACCAAGTCTCTGAGTAATACTTATTGTATTCAAAATGTATGTCAAATAATAAAAGTTGAAAAAACTTAGAAGCTTATACACAGCAAAGGAATCGAGAGTGAAAAGCAGCAGAGTGAGATTAGCAGAGTGAAAGGCACCTACAGAATGAGAGAAAATATTTACAAACCATATATCAGACACTGGTTTAATATCCAAAATATAAAAAGAATTCCTATAACACACAGTAACAACAACAACAAAATAAAATCGAATTTTAAAAAATGGACAAGGGTTGAATAGAGATTTCTCCTATGGAGACATACAAATGGCCAGCAGCTACATAAAAAGATACTTAGCATCACTAATCATCAGGGAAATACAAATTAAAATCACAATGAAATATCACCTCACATGTATTTAAAAAACATGAAAATAATGTGTGGGCAAGGACATGGGCAAATTGGAACTCTGCATTGTTGGGTCGTCTGTAAAGTGGTACAGCCGCTATGGAGAACACTATGGAGATTCTTCAAAACAAATTAAAAATAGAGCTACTATATGCTCCAAAGATCCCACTTCTGAGTATTTATCCAAAATAATTGTAGTCAGGACCTCAAGAAGATACCCCCACTCCCATGTTCACAGCAGCATTGTTCACAGTAGCCAAAAAGGGGAAACAACTTCAATATCTGTTGATAGATGAGCAGATAAAGAAAATGTGATATGTACATATGGTGGAATGTTATTCAGCTATAAAAAGGAAATACATCCTGTCTTATGGCTTAATAAGGACTAACCCTGAGGACATTTTGCTAAGTGGAACAGGACAGTCGCAGAAAGACAAATACTGCATTATTGTACTTATTATAGGATCTAAAGTAGGCAAAGTCATTGAGCAGAAAGTCGAATGTTGGTTGCCAAGAGTTACAGGGCAGGGAGAACATGGGCTGCTATTCACTGGGTATAAAGGTTCAGTCATGCAAGATGAGAAAGTTCTAGAGAACTGCTGTATGACTTTGTGCTTGTAGTTAACAATACTGTACTCTATACCTGATAATTTAAGATGGAAGATTTCACAGGTTGTATTTGTTAACACAATAAAAAAAAGAATGTATAAGCAAGTCTATGCTAATGATAGTGCCCATGTTATTAGAAAAAGAAGTGTACTGAGCCAAAGTTTGATATAATCCAGAAGCACAGATTTTTCCTCACACATGTTCACATAAAACTCTACAAATAATTTTACTATTACATTTTTGTATTAATAAATGCATTATTACATTTTTTGTAGGAAAAATTATTATTATTAACATATATCTGTAATGTCAGTGAGTATGATGTTATTGATCCCCAGATTCCTTTTCTCATGGAAATATTTATTTTGAAAACATGGTATTTGAATTCACAAATGTCTTTGGGACTCAGAACTTCCTGCCCCATCACCTACCCCTGTATGGCCAGAGGAATTTTCTTAATCTCTTTATGCCTCAATTTCCTCATATGTAAAATAGAGTTGATTTTCCATATTTCAAGGGAGATTTTGGATAGATTTAATGAGATTAACCCTTATAAATATATTCAACAGGTGTATGGCCCATAATAAGCACTCAACAAATGATATATAATGTATATAAATATAATGTATATTTCTATTTCCCTAAAGATATAGTGTGATTAAATCAGCTTGCTTTGACCTAGTTGGAGTACTGCTGGAGGGCAGAGTGCCTACTAAGCCAGCATGGAAGCATGAGTTTTTCCTCATCCTCTTCCTATAAGTAATTTGACTTTGGCCCATGCTTTGATCAATACAAGGCCCAATCTAGTGGGACACAGTAGCAAAGTTGGCATATCACTTAGAACGCTTTCATATGCAAAAATGGTCTTTAAAAATCCATATGTTTATTATACTATTCAAAAATTTAAAAAATAATAAAAGAAAGATGAGATGGGGCATGAAGCCACATGTCTATCTTTGTGTTTAGCTATGTTTTGTCCATCACCCTTTTATCTTTGTACTCATGTTGATTCTCCTAATCACAGGATGGCTATAAGAAGCAGGTGGAGTGGCTTAAATTTTTGATCTGTAGGTAGAAAGAGAGAGAGAGAGAGAGAGAGAGAGAAGTCTCCCAGCATGTAACGTGTATTTACTTTTATTTTCATTGGGTCTTTTTAAGTAAAGTCCACTCTTGAACGACAGGGGAAAACAAATCAATTGTTTTACTCCCAATCAAGATCCCCCTGAAACTGGAGAATGGATGAATATCTGAACAAAACTGGGACAGAGTTAGGAAAGAAGAAGTGGAAGTGAGTGTCAGGCAGCCTGACAACCATGTTGATTAAATTCAATTTCCTAAAAATACACAGCATACCCTAAAACAACCTATATACAAAAGATCCAGTTCAGGTTAACATCTTACAAGGGTGCCAATCTATCAGATAAGAATTTGAGACTTCATCAACTTCTAGAACTATAGTATATATACAACACAAGGATTTTTTAAAGTTTCCTCCCCCCAAATTATATGCTAAGTATGTAGATATTAAATATAACTATAAATGTGGCTCAAAATCATTTGATTTTATTAAATTTATTCCTTTCTTGTTTTTTGCTTTTACTTAGAGCTAACAATACATCTTGAATTTAGATGTTGGCAGCAAGTAGTATAAATTGGGTTTTCAGATATTATGTTTTAAAAATTATTAGCAGATTTGCAACTGCCCTTACAATAAGTTAAACCTTACAAATAATCTTCTGCATTTTACAAAATATTAAAAGTATATTTAGAACTAGCTACATAGCCAGTTGGAAGAAAGTGTGAAGGAACATTAGCGGAGGTGGTTAGAGAATGTCTTTTAGTACATGATTGGACTCTGAGTATATTTTAATATGCTGTGGGTGTACCAGTTAAAAGACTAATTGTTAGCATAAGGGAGGAAAAGGAGACAAGTTTAAAAACAAAATGATGAGAATTATTGATTAGTTCTCTTTTGTTGTTGCAGAAAATGTGATTTAAGTATTTGAATCTTGAAGTAGTTTTCAGAGAACACAATTATTAAAAGTTCTCAGTAGATACTCTATTACCTATATTTAGTATAAAAGTAGTCACTATTCTTAGTATAATTATTACATTCTTCTCCATATAATTTCATTGCTCCTGGTCTGAACACTGACAAACTAGTCATTTTTGCCCAGATTTTTCACGGATTAGCAACTCAGTTGATGATATTTTCCCACAGGCTGTCTCTTAGTACCCATTGTTCAGAATAGACTCTGAAGGCTTGGAGACCAAGCAAGGTTCAGATTAAAAGAGTATCTTCAAGCCTCAGCTTGTGGGTTAAAAAGAAAACATGGAATCAAATTAACCTCTGAATCTCTAGAGCTGACTATCACAGGCTCATTTATACCAACCTTTATAATCCCAAGACCTGGCTCACCCTCTGAAGTGTACTATATGACTTTCCTAGGACTTCTTTAACAAAGTGCCACGAATGGGGAAGACTCAAAAAACAGTATTTATTGTCTCATGGTTCTGGAGGCAAGAAATCCACAATGAAGGTGTCGGCAGGGCCATACTCCTTCTGAATGCACTATGGAAGGAACTCTCCCAGGGATCTCTTCAGGCCTTCCTTGACTTGTTGATGGCCATCTTCTCACTACGTCTCTTTACTTTATCTCCTCTTCATGTCTGCTTCTGGGTCCAGTTCCTCCTTCTCATCAGGACACAGGGATAAAAGCCTTACCCAACTGACCTTATTTCAACTTCCTGCTTTTGTAAATACCCTATTTACAAATAAAGTCACATTCTGAGGTATTGGGGTTTAGAACTTTAGCTTATTTTTTTTTTTTTTTTTTTTTGGAGAGACACAATTCAACTCATAGCATGTGCTTTTTTAACCTTAGCAGCGGTGGGAATACCCAGGTCACTTCTGGCATGAGCTGCCCAGGGTTACTGCCCAGGTGCTATTCCCCACATTTGGGGCCATAGGGTTTAACATATTGCTTAGGTGGCAGCTCCATTCAAACACTATCAATTGAATGATCATCATGTGCTAGCTCTGAGAATGCATTAGAAAACAAAACAGGAATGGTGTTGCCAGCAAATAAGCATTTAATAGTATAATTAGAGATGAGGTTTTCTGTTTTGAAGGTTTTGGGGAGGGAAAGAAAGAGAATAATGAAGTGGTGGACTCAGCTGAGTAGGGTGATCATGGAAAGTCACTCTTATGTAATTAGACCTAAAAGTTAAGAAAAAGCAAAAAATGAAAAACATTTTCCTATTTCATATAGAGAGTATAGTATGTGCAAAGGTCCTGAGGCAGGAAAGAGTTTGGCCTATTTTAAGACCTGAAAGGCACATAAAAAGTTTTGATTTTGCTCTATGTATTTAATAGAGAGACAGAATAATGGTTTGTAATTTGCACAATAGAGGAAGGCAGAATTGGTATTAGATATATTTTTCTCTCACCAGTGTGTCCTCCTCCTCTGCACTGATTAATTACAAACTTCTCTTGGTCATATTTACCTTCCCCTTTGTTCTCACTCCTATGCGTTTTTTTTTTTTTTAATTTATGATAGTCACACATAGAGAGAGAGAGAGAGAGGCAGAGGCACAGGCCGAGGGAGAAGCAGGCTCCATGCACCAGGAGCCCGACGTGGGATTCAATCCCGGGTCTCCAGGATCACTCCCCGGGCCAAAGGCAGGCGCCAAACCGCTGCGCCACCCAGGGATCCCACTCCTATGTATGTTATTCAGATTCTGGCCACTTTGCTGTGGGAATCCCACAGCAGCCTTCTCACCTCCAGTCCTGCCCTTCTAAAATTCATTCTTTACACTTCAACAAGAGAGGACAAACAACTGAGTCTGACTGGTTTAATGGCATTTGCTGAATCCACACCTTCAACAGCATGACTGCAGAAGGCTTCTTACTGTGATCTATGAGGATGGCCATGCTGTGGTCTCTGTTCCCAATTGAGGCCAATCACCTGCCATCCTTGCCATCAACCTCAAGTATCACTAACACTTTTTGCAGACCTTTTCCTTATTTTGTTGTTTTCTACCTCTAATCCGTTCTCATGTTGTTGCCTTGGTCTACGTTAGTTTTGGTGAAGTCTTATGAGTTTTTTAACATCTAGCCAATAGTGCTTTCCCAAAACTTCTTGACCAAGCAACATGGCCCTCCCTCCTGCTCCCACGTGCAGGTCCCTATCACTGACTTTAGCACATTGTTCCACCATGGTTGTTTTGTGGGTTGTCTCACTGAGAACAAGTTCAGGGCAAGTGCTTTCTTCATCTTTGTACATATCAGATACAGCTTCTGCAACATAGTGGATGTCTGTCAGTCTTCTGCTGAGTATGTAGATGAATGGCACTTCCCAGGACATGGTTAAGATATAAACTTCCTAAATTTAAGGCTATCCTACAATCACTTTACTCAAACTCCATGTCCTCTCTGCTCCAAAATTCTCCTCCCTCTCACCCTGCTGGAAATGACTCTAGAAGGTTCAAACAGCAATTCTCATAGGACCTCGTTCTCATCACTTCACACATAACCTGAGTCCAAGTACAACTTCCCACAGGGAGAGGATAACCTCTCCCTACCTATGGATGATGGTGTTTCTACACAGCAATACCTCTAAGACTTGTCCAAAGATGTCTGAGTGCATGTTCCTGAATTGCCACAGTAACCTCCAGCTGTCTTCAGGTAGAACATTCCAGGATCGCAGTTCCTAATTTTGTCTCCCATATTTAAAACAAATGTTGTCTGTATATTGCACACACCTCTACATCTTTCCATTCAGTTCAGAGCAGGCAATAATGTAGAGGATGTATGCATAGACTCAGTGAAACTTAAAGGCTCAATGATCTATTAATGCTTGTGACGTTGGTCAGAGAATCTTTCTTTCCAGCATAGCACATGCACAAGATCATTTACTTGGAGGGGGAAGAGAGTCCCTGAGCAAAGGTGTAAGGCCTTGTAGCTCATTCTTTTCTAAGACAGTACCCAGCAAGGTGCTCACTGCTGTGCCACATCCTGTGGATATTTTGGGGAACCAGAGTCAAGAGATGTTTCATGAGCACAGGTGTATTATATTTGTGGCAGCATCTGCAGTATAAAGAAAGGAAGGCATTGAAAGAAAAAGAACAGCCTCTTCTATCAACTTCAGTGAGGCTGCCATTCATAAAGGCTTTTCTTGGCACTTCCCTGGCCACACCCAGTAGGGCTCCCAAGAGGTGTATACTAACTGTGAGAGATCCCAAATCCAAAACAACCCTATCTGAGCCCTTGCTTAATTTGTTGTGAAAGAAGTCGGTCTTGAGGCCACTTGTTAAAGGCAGATGGAACCTTGCCTACCAAGGCCACGACTACTTGAGTTTAGGGTTGGTGGAAGGTTGTAATGGCATCCAAAGAATGTGTGGGGGAAAAAACTCCACCAACCATGATATTGACTACTGTTTTTGGCACTGATTTTTACCTCACAGATCACAAAAATGATTCCTTTGCTAGGTAGGGCTTAGGAAAGTTTATACCTTCTTGGTGGATGATTACTCTGCTGCTTCTACCACATTCCATTTGCTGCATTCCCTCTGCATTGCCACTGCTGTGAGCGGGTGAGTCAGCCTGGTCACTCTCATTGCTGCCAGTACTGACCTGGTGAGACACATGGCTGCCCACATGAATCCAGTTGCTTTATTGAGCTGCTAGCTATACTTTGTATGAAATGGGGGAAAGGAATCTTCCCCCTCACAAAAATTATAAATGTTAATTCTTCTTGAACCTGAAGGAGTCCCCTTGGTTATCCCATTTTATAGAGTCCCTGTCTCTAGGAATCGGCGATTAATTTTTCAAGGATTAGATTAAAGGACATTTGAATTGGAGGATATTTGACTAGAGTGTCTTACACTCTAGTCCACATACCTCCTAGTCCACAGTCAACCCATGTCCAGGAATCAAGAGCAGACATCTTGTTCTTTCGGTCTCCCAGTTAAGCTCTAACCAGTAGCTATGCTTTCTGAAAAAACCCATTCTCTCTTTTTAAAAAAGGCTCAATCATGAGTCCTGAGAGTATCATTTTGAAATTTTTCTCTAAAATTTCTCATTTATGATATTTTTCTCCATTCTTAAATCAGTATACATTTATCCTTACATGTAGCATAAATACAATATATATGACAAAGTAATTAGTAATAGCAATTTTTTAGTGATAATAACTTTTTTAATTATCTGGAAATAGTTTCAAACTTAGAGAATATTTGCAAAAATATGAATAATATAAAGAACACCCATATATCTCTGACATTCATCTATTACTAATATCTCTTTCTATTTGTTTCATCACTTGCTAGATAGATGGAGTGTATATTTTTTTTCCTGAACCATTTGTGATTGAGTTACATATACCATTGCCCTTTGTTCCTAAATACTTATGTGTGAATTTCTCTAAGAATAATCAAATATAGTTATCAATCTCAGTTAATTTAACAATGATATACCAAATAAATCTAAGGTAGATCTAATCTGTCCACTATGGTTCAATTTTTCAATCAATCCAATAATATCCTTCCTAGCACTGCCCCCCATCCCCACCCCACCACCTTCTCTGATCCTATATCTGGTCTAAATTCACATTTTGTATTTAGTTGTCATGTCTTTTTAGTCTCTCTTAATGTGGAATATTTCTGGTTTTTCTGTTTTTACTGACCCTCCCATTTTCAAACAATACAATCCCTTCTCTCCTTTTAACATTAAAACAACTCTTCTTCTGGAACACCTGGGTGGTTCAGTGGTTGAACTTCTGCCTTTGGCTCAGGGCATGATCCCAGAGTCTCGGGATAGAGTCCCAGGATGGAGTCCCACATTGGGCTCCCTGCTGAGAGCCTGCTTCTCCGTCTGCCTCTCTCTGTGTTTCTCATGAATAAATAAATAAATAAAACCTTAAAAAAAAAAAACAAAAATTCTTCTTCTAACTTTGGGTTTATCTGATGCTTTTTCATGATTAGACTCAGGTTACAAATTCTAAGCTAGACTACAAAACAAGTGATATCATATTTGGAGACACATGATGACATTCTGCTTCTCATTGGTGTTATTAATTTTGATCACCAAAGTGGTGTCTGATTTCTCAATTATGTTATTATTACTATTTTTTCTCTTGAAACTTACAAGAAGTTTGTGAGGAAATGATTAAGATGATGCAAATATCCATCTCCTTATCCAAATTTATCTGTCATTAATGTTTACAAAATGCTAATTTTACAACCCCAGCACACTTTCCATATTTACCTGATGGCTCTCAGCCAACTGTCAATAGGGTCCCCCTCATTCATTCTTGCTCTGAAATTATTTATTTATTTATTTATTTATTTATTCATTCATTTATTTATTTATTTAATCTGGGTGTCATATAGACCCATGGCTTCCTATTTTTTAATGGTTTACAATTTTTTATGGTACTAAATAATGTTGATGATCATTTTGCCCCAGCTTTAGCCAGAAGGAAATAGCTAACCTAGTTCTCTGCCCTTTTGGTATAGCTCTACTGTTGTTTTGACTTCTTCCCTACATTCTAGAATAACAAAATGGTCTAGGTTCATCTTATAACTCTCCTGTCCCAGCTCTGGAATCAGCCAATTCTTCATGGAGTCGGGGTCCTTTTTATGGTGCATAGTATCAAAGACCAAGATCGAGCATTAGGTATGCCCAGTCAGAATGTCTTTGCTTCTTGGTCCTTTCAGAAGACAGAGCTAGGAAATATATACATGTATACATATAGACACATACAAATATATATGCATAAACACACATGTATGTGCATATATACATATATATTCAACATATCATATATATGTGAATATATATCTCTCAAATTTTAGAAATTGTGAATTCTCATCAGTACCTCCAATTCTAATTCATCATCACACTATACTCTATTGTCTTTCCCCATTCCATAAATTTAATGTCTCTTCTTCCTCAGTGAGAATGTGGCTCCTAAAAACATCAACACATTTATTTATTTGCTCATCCATGCATTCATTTATTCATCTAAAATTGTTTTATATTTGATTTACCTATGATAGAATGGTTTTAATTAGAAAAAAAATGATATATCTTTTCTTTGGCATAGGACCATTCTTTTCGAACAGTTTATTCTTATATTTCCATAGTCTTAGGAGGCACAAAAAGACTTCAATTCCATCAAGTTCCAAGGTCTATACTCTACTCCTTAACAATATTGTTGTATAATCTTCAATCTGGGATATTTATTTGTTATGAGAGAGGAAATTAGGAATGAAGATGACCACCCTCTCTCCAATGCCAGATATAAACATTATTTTGAAAGGTAAACGTTTGAAGTTCTTTAGAGTAAATTGGGTTGTAGAGAAGGCATCCTATTCCCTTCAACAGTCTTAGAGTAGACATCCTGATGTGCAAACCAGGCTGTGTTCTACAGCTATTTAAAAATTTTAACTTACCCTTTGATTTTCCTTCTATCTAAATGTTTTTTGCTTAAATTTTAGATTGCTGGAGAATGTAGCTCAACACATAAACTGGGATCAAATAGTATAAACACAAATCACTCAGCTTTTGCATGTACAAGGGGCATTTAATATATTTAACAGTACAACAAAGGAATTTACCATGCAATAACATTTCCTATAGCATGATTCTTGGAAGAGTAATTATCTGAGAGCATTATTGTATTTGAAAATAGGATGCACAGTCAAATACATTTGGAAATTCTGTGGTCAAATACACTATATTTTTATAATCCAAGAATTTTCAGGGATTTCATTTTGGTAATGTACCTTGTAGAATGGCCAAGAGGAAACAGCATTCACCAGGTCTCTATACCACATTTTAAAATTAATTATTCATCTGTGGATTATCTCATGTAGTATTAATGGTCAAGAAAACACACTTTGGAGATGCTGCTAGAAAGCAATGTGGAAACATTTTTTATTAATTTTTCCTGATGGGAAAGTAGGCTATAGTATTGGTTAAGTGAATTTATCTTTAATAGTTCTTGGGGTCAAGGTGACATGGGCTGGCAATCTGGAGCAGCAAAAACATACAGATGTGTGGAGTGGATTTTGGCCAAGAATTGGGGTCAAAGTTGAAAGCCACAGAAGCCAAATACGTCTAAACAGTTGGGATCTTAAACTGAAAGATGAAGAGTTAGCAAAAAGACAAATAGAATGAGAAGACATAAAGGTGGAAATTAAATGACTAGATCATAGGCTTCAATTATAAATGAGGAAAAAGGTACAACGTTCCCTTATATTAGGATACAGCCTGTTGGTACATGAATGGTTGGTTTGGCCTGAAATAAAGGAAGGGGTCAAGGGAAGTATTTCTTGATGTTCTATCAGACCAGGAGCTGTGTTTTGCTAACACCAGAAGTTGTTTTCTATTCACTTAAATTCAGGGTGGTATATAAAACTGTATCTACAGCAGCCTTCACTGAGAGAAGAAACCACCCTACACTATTAGCAGGCAGCAGGCAGTCACTGGCAAAGAATCATATCTCTTTATGTTCCAGAACACATGGGTCTAAACTCTAGCAGTGAGGAACAGAAATAGCCAAAATTACATAAACACAGACGTTGTACTTGAAAAATCTGAACTTTAAGCAACTGAAGTCATGGGGAATATAACTCATTGCTCCTGCTTAAGAAAGACCATGGATGACAAGAGAAGGGAACCAGAACCTGGAAAGAGGCATTTCCCTTTGCTGTTCTTGGCTTAGCACTGTATCAGTTCCCAAGAAACAGGCCTGGGGTTAATAAGACCATTCGCTAGTCAGATGAGTTTATGCTTAAATACTTGGTCAAGTGTATGGCAGTTGTTCCAAAAAAATTAACCCCTTTCATTACCAAATAATCCTTCCATTTTATATGATCTCCCAAAATGACGATGCCAAGTGAGTTCAAATAAATGTTAAGCTTTATCAACTGCTATCAGGAGTCTAGTGACCAAAATAGAGAAGCCAAGCAAGCCATTTCCTTGTAAAGAAAAGCTTGAGCAAAGTTTCCCCCTCCTTACACATCATGAATGCTTCATAGGCTTTTCTGAGAGACCTTTGCTTTCTCTGCTACCCAAACCTTGGCCCAAGGCTAGAGATATCCATTGTTACAACGATGAAGCATGCTGAGTTGTAAGCAACTGAAGTATCCAGGCAAATCTTAAAGCTTCTAAAAATTTAGTCCACCGTGTCCAGCCAATGTTTCTGCCTCCAAAAACCAGAGATTTGTAAAGAACTAGATTATCATATTTGAGATTAAAATGTTAAAAATAGAAAAATTAACAACAGAAAGGAATAGTTTAAACTAGTTTCCACATATTCATACCATGACAGGTGAAATGGTAAAATAGTATTAGGCAAATGACTTCTATTCTTGGCTCTGCAACTTAATAGTTGCATGGCCACAGAGATTTTTTTTTAGATTTTTAATTTATTTATTCATGAGACACCCACAGAGAGAGGCAGAGACATAGGCAGAGGGAGAAGCAGGCTCCCTGCGTGGAGCCTGATGTGGGACTCGATCCCAGGACCCAGGATCATGACCTGAGCCAAAGGCAGATGCTCCACCACTGCCACCCAGGTGCCCCTGCCATGGAGATTTTAATGTGACCTCTCTGAGCCTCTGTTTCCTGTCTAGTGTCACCTTTCTGTTCCTCACTTAGGGCTCTTGCCACGCAGACCCCTTTCTCCCTTTGTGCCTTCTATGTGGTGTCCCTCCTACCAGGAATACTCTTGTAACTAGTCATATGGCTATTTACTGTCTTTCATGTCTTCACTCTTCAAAGAAACATTCTCTGACCATGGATTCTAGGTTATCTCCCTGTCTTATCCTTTTACATTTTCTTTATAAGACTTACCACAATTTACAGGAAGATATTTATTTTGCTAATTGACTCTTTACTAGTTTATCTTCTCTATGACCCTTTTAGCATCCATGAAGACTTCATCTTGCTCACCTCATATACCTACTGCCTTGCACAATGTCTGGCATACATGAATATTCATATTTGCTGAATAAATGAGAAGGATAACTTACTTCTCAGGTTCGGTTTGAGAGTAAAATGAGTAAAACCTATATAAGGGGTCTTACTAAATTCTTAGCCAATGGGGAACATCAATAAATGTTGATAACCTCACAAGTACAGCAATCATGGAATTAAACTTAAATGACACTGAATTTTTAGAAATGAAATTTAAACATTGTGGCCAAAAGATTACCATTGATGTTTGGATACTTTCTGAAAGAAAAGAAATATTATTTATAAACATAATAACATATAATAAATTACATATGATAAATAATAAATATTGACTATATTACCTCAAAACACTCTAATATCCAAAGTTGCTATTATTACCTTTTCCCATCTACCCTCTTTTTTTTTTTTAAAGCATATTAGTAATAGAAAGCTAGAAATAGAAGATATATTGTGCTAAGAAATATTAACCATGGTATTTGACAAGCTATGAATTGGAGCCAGACTTCTGCATCTCTGGTCTCAGCTAATTATTTTTTTTCCCCAATGAAAATAAATAACTCACATTGAAAAAAAGACTGAGCTATATTTCATCAGACTAAAATATAGAAATGCCACTTTCCTTGTCTCCTTTCAGGAAGCTTGCTAGAAAAGTGTGCTCTTTAGCTCTAACTCTCCACCAACAAAAGTCATTTTACAGAAAAGAAATCCTGACTAAGATCCTCAAATAAGAGACAAATCTATTGTTACTCTATCAGCTACAAGAACTGCATGATTAGCTACTACATAGCACTTGCTCCCTTGGTCATCTTCCACAAACAAAAGTTAGTCATCTTATCTTAATGACAAAGGAATTAGTGAAAATAAACTACAATATTTGTTAATCATGTGGTCTCAACATCCTCAGAGAAATAAATATAGAGTGTAGAATTGGAGATTTGTTTCTTTAGCAAAGTGAAAAGAGATGGAAGGAATTATTGTAAAATAATCCCTCAATTTATCATTGAGGAAACTAGGCCTTAGGAAATCAGATGAAGTTTCAGGTAGAAGTGAGCAATACTCACTATTCAAGTCACCAGGTTCACTTGTCTTCTACTTCCATAATTTCTTTTCTTCCCCTTGCCCTAGTTTTCCATTAGAATCATTGTTCCCAACCTTCTTCCACTCAGCTTTTGCTCTAGGGACCAGATTCTTTACCAGATGGCCCAGAGATTGGAGACTAAAATAAAATAAAATCATTCTTGAAAAAATTGTATTGTTTATTTCCATTATTGCTAATAATATGTGCTTGTTTTTTCCCCCTCACTCACATGCTGGGGAAATGTTCACTCCAAAATAAAATCTCAATCAAGACTATTCTCCTCTCGGTGTCCAGGAATAAGCAGCCTTTGGGCATAAAGAGGGAAAGAGTGTTCTCAACCCCCTCTGCAGATTTCTCTTTGCCAAGGCCCTAAAATCAGGCAAGCGTGAGCTGGTGAGGCCTGAGGCAGTCAACTGGAACTCTTCACCTGATCCACTATCTAGAAAGAGAGTCTTCTACACAAGGCCAAGAATCAAATAGTAAATCACAAAGAATTCCAGGGCAGGAGGGTAGGGAACTGTGAAAGAGTTTATTAACCCTAGTTGTTGGGTACTCTCTGGGGTACCCTGGTCTTTTTGTGTATTTTCAAAGTAGAAGAGGAAGCAGTAGTGATGTGCCATCCAAAAAGAATATGCCCTGTGATATCATGGGAAATTATGCAGCCTGATTTCCAGAATTACGAAACTAATGCTCCTCATATTGGGGTAGTAACAGGTATGAAAAGGCTTTAGTTGATCAGTTAATAGATCTACATTTAGGGCCCACATTGTGACAGGCCCTGTGCCAAAGACTAGAGACCCAGGGACAAACAGGACAGATAGCTCATGGTCTCCACCTGGGGACTACATGAGGTGCTTTAGATTGGCACCTTCGAGCCTTTCCTATATTAGAATATATTAGATGTAGATATACATATATTTTTTCATCAAATTCCAAAAATGATTTGAACCTTCAAAGATACACACAATTATCAGATTACAAAATAAATAGGGGGAGAAAACTGGAGGAAAGAAAAATAAAGACAGGAAATAAAAATAAGAAACCAGAGTTAATACTACTACCCCCCAAATACATGCCACTCCTACTTGTTACTTGTGGTGGGCTGCAATTTTGGCTCTAAGACTATGAAAAGAGGGAGACATGACTCATGATGACCACAAGATAAAAACAAAACAGCAGCTCAGGAGAACCCAGCTATTCTTGGTTTTGAGGACTGAGAAACATTTTTCCCATGGGTCAACATGGAAAGGACACTGTGAAATGTAGCAAACCATGTCCTCAGCAACAGCCATACAGTAAATTCAATAACACTTTGTGCTGGGTGGTTTCTTACAAAGTTTTTTATGTGGGCCGATGGTATAATGACAGAGCACAGTTCAATAAAAGCAGTTATATAATGGCCAAAATGATGTAGACCAGGCTCAGGAGTGTCACACAAGTAGAATAGATATTCTTATAGCTTTCAAGTCAGGAGCAGTGATGTCTGAAGAAATTCAGAAAGGCTTCACAGAGAAGAGGATATTCAGCTGGGCCTTGAACAAAGATCAGAAGATATCAGTTAAGTCAACAGGAATGAGAAGGTCATTCCTAGTGGTAAAGAACTAATGCAAACCAAGGGGTAAAAAAGAATGTAACAGGAAAATTTAAGGAAATGAGTAAGCCAGTCTGGTTTATGATGAAAGAGTAAGCAAGAAGGCCAAAAAGGTAAGTGGAGGCCAGATGTGGGAGGCACCAGAAGCCAGGTTATAACATTAATTCTTTATCTTAGAGGTAAAGGGTTGTATATTGAAGTATTTCAGGTTTCTGGAAAAAGGAATGTTATGATAACAGCTATTATTTAGGAAGATTAATCTGGCTATCTTTTGCTGGATAAATTACAAAAACAAGAAGAAAAAAAAAAAGTTAGAAGGCTCTTCCCCCAAGGACTCTAGACAATGACTCTGATGTAACTGACTTCACCTCATTTTACCTGTACACAAAGTTAAAGGATTGGCTTAAGGTAATTGACCCCAAGGCAACAATGAAGCCACACCCATAACTACCAGTTACTTCCCTCTCTTGGGCCACATTTAAATCTAGGCTGTGGTTTGAAACAACAACAAAAAGCAGCTAAGGAAACCAGGGAGGAAGTTTTGGATCTTTCTCAAAGCAACATGGAAAAGAAGAGAGAGATGGAAAACAAAATATTTTAGAAGGGAGTGGAAAAAATGACCCACTCATGGCACTTAATGCATACAGGGAAGGAATGTTTGTGCCTAAAACCTGAGAGCAGGGTTGCCTCCCTTCCACCGCTCCCCCCACTGGAAAGGAAAGATGTTATGCAGATCTGTATAAAGGGGGCATCACTCCCTCACATGGATAGGGCTGCTATTTACCAGGGGAACACTCAAGGGCTCCAACTGTCTTTTCTTTTAAGAGAAAGCCTGTCTCCTGCTGTTTCTGGATCCAACGCCTGCTGACAGCAGTTTGGAGGCACATACCACCCCATGGGCAGCTCCTTCATTCCTTTACTGTGTTTGCAAAGCTGGTATGCCTCACCGAGCACATTCACTGTTCTATACTTTGCACAAAACCCTTGGATTCCTTTTTGAAATGCCTTTGTGTCTCTGTGTGTACTTGAACCTCTGGGCCAATGATCAGGAGCCTCCCATTCAGCACCTGAAAAAAGGTTAAATGAAAGCAAGGGCATAAGAGCCTCGCTTCTGCCCTGAGCTGGTCGACTGTGTGTGTGTGTGTGTGTGTGTGTGTACACACACACATTTTTTTTTTTTTAAAGAGAAGGAAAAAAAATCTCTTCCTGTCTTTGGAAATGAGCATGACAAGAGGCTCCACCTGCTGGCCTAGGAAGCTTCTGAAAAGCTGGGATCCATCATCTCAAACTGGAAATTACATCAACTCCTATTCTTCCCTGGCCCAAGTTCTGTCATTGGTGTCTTTGAAACACAATGCCATGCCATAGTGTTCATGGCCATGGCTTGATTTCATTAGTTTTCCATCTAGTGAAACAGGCTGTAGGTCAAAAACATCTGGTACCATGGAAAGAGCACTTAACCGAGAGTCAAAAAACCTGAATCCCAATTCCATCTCTACCACTTGCTTTTACAATGACTTTGGGCAAATGCTTACTTCTCTTGGATCTTTTTCTGTTGTTTTTATTTTGTTTTTGTTTTTTTTTTCCATGCGTAAAATAGAAATTACAGCTCTTTTCCTCTCCATTTTACAGGTCAGCATTGAGAGTTGAATGGAGAGCATTAGAGACACAAAGGACTTTGTAACCATAAAGTTCTGTACAAACGAAGTGGAGAGTTTTTAGCTTAGTGGAGATTGCTGAAAAGAGATTTTAGAAAATCTCTTGTTGGAGGGAAACTTTCCTGTTAGGGTAATTTCTATGGGGTGTTGGGTCTTTGTTGATGAGAGATTTTTGAAATTATAGCCTCAGTGTGACATTGCTCTGGCCTCATCCTCAGATTATTGTGCTACTCTGCCTCTGCAAGTGTGGGAGCCAGTAAGATGAAGATGCTGGGCACTTCGCTGATAAAACCATCCATCAGGCAGGTCTCTCTCTGAACCTTATATCCTGTGTAAGGTAAATGATGAAAGGGGCTCCGTTCTCTTCCTTTTATGCATTGGCTCTTTTCCATCCTAACGTTCACATAAATATGAGGCCTGGAGGGAAGCCTGGACGTTACATAAGGCAACCCTCACATATGAAAGATGAGCAAAGAGCAGCTTCATGCCTAAGGATCTCGCTCAAAGTTATACAGCTAGCCAGTGGGCTAAGTTCTCCAGCTCACAGATGGCAAGGTCTAAACTTAGCTGAACTTATGAGGCTCTGGGTAGCTCTGAGATAGTAGCTCACCTTCCCATGACTTTGTTTACTCATTTAAAAATAGAAATGGAAAATGATCCTACCTTAAAAGGGCTCTAGGGTAGTGCTGGCAGGAGGAGAATATGCTTTGCCAATTTATATTTCTTTATAAATGATTTTAATTATTATCAGTTGATTAGAATAAAAAAGTCTGAATTAAATCCTAAGTTTTAGGATGGTTTATCATGAATGTAATTAGTACTATAATGGTACAATTTTGTAACATAAAATATATGTTATATACTTATAACAACGTAAATATAATAATATAGCCATATGTAATATATTGACGTTTCAGCAATATAATGTGCTGATTGTAAATTATTAAAAGTTTTTTATTAATAAATTATATATTTTAAGGCATCTTTAGGTTCAAAGCAAAATTAAGCAGGAAGTGGAAGAGTTCCCATGTACCTACTATCCCCACACCCAAAACCTGCTCCACCATGAGAATCCTGTACCACAGTTGTACATTTGTTACTACCCAGGAACCTATACTGATACATCATTACCATCCAGAGACCCCAGTTTACCTTAGGGTTCACTTTTGGTGTTTTACATTCCATGGGTGTGGACACATTTATAATGGCATGTATCCATCATTGTGGTATCATATAGAATCATTTAAAATCCTTAAAAATCCTCTGGTCTCTGCCTTTTCACCCCTTCTTCTCCACAACCCTTGGTAATCACTGATCTTTTTACTGTATCCATATTTTTTCCTCTTCTAGAATATCATGGAGTTGGACTGATATAGTATTTATCCTTTTAAGATTGGCTTTCTAAACTTAGTACTATGCATTTAAATTTCCTCTATGTTTTTTCATGACATCATAGGTCATTTCTTTTCAGTGCTGAGTAATATTTCATTGTGTGCATGTGCCATAGTTTATATATCCACTATCATACTGAAGGACATCTTGATTGCTTCAAGTTTTGGCAATTATCAATAAAGATACTATAAACATTATGTGCAGGCTTTTCACGGACAAAAGTTTTCAATTCATTCTTGGTAAATCTTGATAAATACCAAGGAGTACAATTAATTCCTCGATCCTATAGTAAAACATGTTTAGTTTTGCAAGAAACTGCTGAACTGTCTAATTGGCCATATCATTCCCATAAGCATTAAATGAGCATTCCTGTTACTCCACCTTCTAGTCAGCATTTGGTATTGTCAGTGTTCTGGAATTTGGCCATTCTAATAAGTAGGTAGTGGAATCTTGTTTTAATTTGTGATTCCTTTTATTTTTTTAAAAGATTTTATTTATTTGAGAGGGAGAAAGAGCATGAGTGGGGAGAGGGACAAAGGGAAAGGGAAAGGGACAAGCAAAGTCCTGAGTGAGCATGGAGCCCCAAGTGGGGCTCAAGTCCATGACCCCGAGATTATAACCTGAGGTGATGTCAGACACTTAACTAAGCCCCCCACGTGCCCCTAATTTGTGATTCTTAAGGACATAAAATGTTGAGCATCTTTCCATATGCTATTTGCCATCAGTATATCTTCTCTGGTGAAATGTTTGTTCAGGTCTTTTGCCCAATTTCTTTTAGGACTTTGCCTTTTTTAGAGCAGTTTTAGGGTCATAGCAAAATTAAGAGGAAGACACAGAGATTCCCATACATTCCTTGCCTACTTATAGGCACTGCCTCCCTCATTATCAACATTCCCCTGCTAGGGTACTTTTGTTACAATTTGATGAGCTTACATTGACATTTCATAATCATCCAAAGTCCATAGTTTACATTATGTATGGTTCACTCTTTGTGTTGGACATGCTATTGGTTTGACAAATGTATAATGACATGTATCCATCATTATAGTGTCATAGACAATATTTTCACTGCCCTAAAAATCCTCAGTGCCATCTATGCATCCTACGCACCCTGCCCCCAACCTCTGACAACCACTGAATGTTTCACTGTCTCTGTAGTTTTATCTTTTCCATAATGCTCTGGAATTGGATTCTGTTGCCCATTTTTTAATCTAGTTGTTTGTTTCCTTACTCTTGACTTTTAAGAATTCTTTGTGTATTTTGCATAACAGCCTTTTATCAGATGTGTCTTTTGCAAATATTTTCTTCTAGTCTGTGGTTTGTCTTCTCATTCTCTTCACAGTGTCTTTCATAGAGCAGAAGTTTTTAATTTTAATTAAGTTCAGTTAATCAATTCTTTCTTTTATAGATTGTGTCTTTCATTGAGTATCTAAAGTCATTGACATGCCCAAGTCATCTAGGTTTTCTCTTATGTTGTCTTCTAGGGTTGTTTTTTTTTCCTTCTATAGTTTTTCATTTTACATTTAGTTCTATGATCGATTTTGAGGTAATTTTTGTGAAGGGCATAAGGTTTGTGTCAAGATTCATTTGTTTGCATGTAGATGCCCAATTTTTCCAGCCTCCCTTGTTGAAAAATCTATCCTCTCCCCGTTGTATTGCCTTTGCTCTTTTTTCAAAGAACCATGTATATATATATATATACATGTATATATATATACATGTTCCATAATCTATTTGTCTATTCTTTCATCAGTCTCACATTTGTCTTGATTGTCTTGATTATTGTATCTCTGTAGTAAGTGTTGAAGTCAGGAACTGTCAGTTTTCTGCCTTTATTCTTCTTCAATATTGAGTTGGCTATTCTGGGTCTTTTACCTCTCCATAAAACTTTAGAATCGATTAGTCGATTTCCATATCATAACTTGCTGGGATTTTGATTGAGATTGCATTGCATATTGATCAAGTGGGGAAGAACTGATTATTTTGATTAATATCAAGTCTTTCCATTTATAAACATGGAATACCTCTCCATATATTTAGTTCTTTTATCATTTCATTTATCACAGTTGTGCTTTCCTCATACAGATTTTGTATACATTTTGTTAGATTTATACTTAAATATTTCATTTTTTAAATGCTAATGCAAACAGTAATGTGTTTGTAATTTTAATTCCACTTGTTCATTGCTCTCATGTGGGAAGTGAGTGATTTTGCATATTAATCTTATTTCCTGCAACCTTGCTGTAATTGCTTATTAGTTCCAGGAAGTTTTGTTTTTGTTTCTGTTTGTCTATTCTCTCAGATTTTCTACATAAATAACTACATCATATGAGAACAAAGACAGATTTATCTCTTCCTTTCTAATATGTATACCATTTATTTTCTTATCTTGTCTTAGTGCATTATCTAGAACCTCTAGCAAAATGTTAAAAAGTAGTAGTAAGAGAGGACATTCTTGCTTTGTTTCTGATATGAACAGGAAAGCTTTGAATTTCCCACCATTGCGTATGATGTTAGCTATAAGGATTTTTTGTAGATATACTTGATAAAATTGAGAAATTCCCCTTTCACTCCTAGTTTGCTGAGAATTTTTATCTTGAAAGGGTGTTGGATTTTGTCAAATGATTTTTCTACACCTTTTGATATAATCATGTAGTTTTTGCACCTATTGATGTGTTGGATTAATAGATTTTTGAAAACAGAATTCCCTTTTCTGGGCAGCCCGGGTGGCTCAGTGGTTTAGCACCATCTTCAGCCCACTGCATGATCCTGGAGACCCCCCAGGATGGAGTCCCATGTCAGGCTCCCTGCGGGGAGCCTGCTTCTCTCTCTGCCTGTGTCTCTGCCTCTCTCTCTCTCTCTCTGTGTCTCTCATGAATAAATAAATAAAATCTTTAAAAAAAATACTCTTAAAAATGTTTTAAAAAAAGAACTCTCACAAATTGCGATAAATTTTACTTGGTCATGGTGTATATATTGTTAAATTTGATTTGCTAATATCATGTTGAGGATTTTTTGCATCTATATTCATGAGAGATATTGGCCTGTTTTTTTTTTTTTTTTTTTTTCTTTCTTGTAATGTGTTTGCCTGGTTTGGTATTAGGGTAATGTTGGCTTCATACAATGAGTTAGGAGGTATTTCACCTGCTTCTATCTTCTGGGACAGATTAGAGAAAATTGGTACAATTTCTCCCTTAAATATTTGGTAGAATTCACCAGTGAAACCATCTTGGCCTGGAGTTTTCTGCTTTGGAAGGTTATTAATTATTGATTCAGTTTTCTTTTTACTAGATACAGGCCTATTCATGCAGTCTATTTCTTCTTTTATGAGTTTTGATAGACTGTGTCTTTCAAGGAATTGGTCCATCTCATTTACTTTTTAAAATTTATGAACATAAAGTATCTTTTAATGTCCATGGGACATGTAGTAATGTCCTCTCTTTCATTTCTGGTACTGGTAATTTGTGTCTTCTATTTTTTTTTTTTTTTTTTTGTTATTTCACCTGGCTAGTCTTATCAGTTTTACTAATCTCTTCAGAAAAACCAGCTTTTGGTTTCTTTGACTTACTGTATTGATTTCTTACTTTTAATTTCATTGATTTTTGCTCTTGTTTTTATTAATTTTCTTCTGCTTTGGATTTAATTTGCTTCTTTTTTCTAGTTTCCTATGGTGGAAGCTTAGATGATCAACTTTAGAACTTTCTTCTTTTCTAATATATGCATTAAATGCTATAAGTTTCCCTCTAGGCACTGCTTTTGTATATCCACAAATTTTGATGAGTTGTGTTTTCATTTTCATTTAGTTCGAAATATTTTTAAATTTCTCATGAGATTTCTTCTTTGACCCATTTGTTATTTAGATGTGCATTGTTTAATCTCCAAGTATTTGGGGATTTTCCACCTCTCTTTCTGTTATTTATTTCTAGTTTAATTCCATGGTTGTCTGAAAACAGACATAGTATGATTTCCATTCTTTGAAATTTGTTAAAATGTGTTTTATGGCCCAGAATGTGGTCTATCTTGGTGAATGTTCCATGGAGCTTCAGAAAAAAATGTATAATCTGCTGTTTTTGGATGAAGCAGTATATAGATGTTCCTTATATCTAGTTGATTGATGGTAGTGCTGAGTTCAACTCTGTCCTTAGTGATTTTCTGCCTGCTAAATTGATCAATTCCTGAGAGGGGCATGTTAAAGTTTCTAACTATAACAGTGCATTCATCTATTTTTCCTTGTTGTTCTATCAGTTTTTTAATTTTTAAAATTTTTTAAAAAAATTTGATGCTCTGATGTTAGGCACATACACGTTAAGGATTGTTACATCTTCTTGGACCCTTTATCATTACATAATATCTCTCTTTATCGCTGACAAATTGCTTGCCCTGAAGCAATTTTGCTCTGTATGAAATTTATATAGTGACTACTGCTTTCTTTTGCTCAGTGTTAGCATGGTATATATCTCTTTATCCCTTTATGGTTAATATATTATGTGGTTAATATATAATGTATCATTATATTTAAAGGGCTTCTTATAAACAACATATATTTGGGTCTTTGTATTTTGATCTACTCTGGCAATCTCTGGCTTCTAATTGGTATATTTAAGCACTCCTGTTTAAACTGAGTATTGATATAGTTGGATTGTTGTCAACTATATTTGTTACTGTTTTCTATTTGTTGTCCTTGGTTTTATTCCTATTTTTATCTTCTATACTCTCTCTGCCATGTGTGGTTTTAACTGAGCATTTTATGTGAGTCCATTTTCTCTTTCTCGGCATATCAATTATATGTAAAATTCTATTTAATTTTATACATGCAATAATAATATACATATATTAATATTTTTTTAGTGATTGCTCCAGAGTTTGCAATATGCATTTGCAATTTTTTTTTTGCTTTTTTTTTTGCATTTGCAATTAATCCAAGACCACATTCAAACAACAGTATACCATTTCACAAGTAGTGCAATCATTGAATTTTTACCACATTTTACAGTGAATTTTTACCTCTTCTGTATATATATTTTTATTTTCCATTTTATCCCTCAAATGATTTAAGGTAGCTTACAAGTTTTCAGATGATGTTCTAATTCTTTGTGAAGAAATTATACTTTACATACAAAAGCTCTATAATACATATGGATCATACCAATGCATACTCAAAGTCAATCTTTACTCTTAGCTATCATTGTAGGTGATTCTCTCATACTGAAAGTCCTGCAAGGAACAGCCACATCCAGAAGTTTTTCACCTCTTTTGGGGTCTCAAATGACTGTGGATTTTGTTCTCTGTAGTATTAATCCTTTATCTAATACTATGGTAGGACTAAGCCTTTTTTATGTCTTCCTGTCCCCCATGTTCCTTCTTCTCTCCCGGTCCCCACCTTAATCTCTTTCTGCTGACTAGTCCATCCTAGAGCAGGACCATTCTTGTGCTCATCAGGTTGTTAACTTATCACTGCTAAAGCGATAATTAAAATGTGAAGTATAGTGTTGATCCCAAATTGCATGAATTTGAGCCCAACTGTGCCACTTACTAGTTGGGGAATCACTAAACTTCTCTGCTCCTCAATTTTCTCATTTATAAAATGAGGTTTGCAATAGGATCTCATAATATTGTTATAATAACTAAATGTTAAGATCAAGTTAATATTCATGACTCCGCAGACCCAAGTTTAGATTTCAGGTCCATTTTGAGTTCATAACTCAGAATCTGAGCATCAGTTTCTTCTTGGGCAAAGTAGAGAGAACAATATCTATTTCACAGTAGCTTGTTAGAATAATATAAGATAGCAATGTAAAACGCTATCCCTGAAGGGATGTTAGGTTCTGTCCCCTTTTCTGGCAATTAGAGATTTTCAATAATAATGCAGCATGCAGTGAGTCTCATAGAAATTATTGCCTTTTAGAAGGGCATTTGACTGAACCACAAATTTTAGACCCAAAGGTTTCAGTTGCAATAGTAGAATGGCAGCCAGGGAAGACTGAATTCTGAGGTAATACCACACTGTACAAATCAGTATTTCATCAACTATAAAGTGTTGCCCTGATTTTTCCACATATTCCCAGTGTCTTGATCCTCTATGTGTCCAAATTTGAAAATATCTGCAATTTGGCATGTCTGGAAATGGCTGGACAAGTATTCCTCATGAACTACCAGTACATTTCAAGGGAATATTAAAAATATAACAATATTAACAATGATGGCTCCTTTGTTTCTGCTCCTGCTCCAACCTTCATAATTTGCACCTTACACTACAGTACTTTCCAAAGTCTATTGGAGTTAGTATTTAATCTGTCTTTGCTAACGTATTTATCCTTCTGTCTCTAGCACTAGTCACGGTTCCTAGCATAAAAAATGTGCTGAATTAATATTTACTGAGTGAATAATACATCTGATGAGCACTGAACCTGGTTAAGCACAATGCCTAATTTAATCCTCACAACATTATGAAATGTGTGTTACCATTCTTAAAATACAGGTCAGGACACCAAGGCTCAGAGTGTTGTTGCCTTCTCAAATTCCTATGTCACAGGTCACAAAGGTAGAAATTTCAGTTCCAGTTTGTCTCAGTGATGTGGAAGTAAAGGTTTAACAACCAGCTCAATGGGAAACAATGAAAGCCCTGATCTAAATACTCCCACTATGGTCAATTTTAATTTACCAAGGTAACTCAACAGGTTCGCAAAATTTAGCAATAGGCTCTTGCCAGCTGCTGTGTGCTGGCTTCAGCACACCACTAGCTTCACCTCAAGTTTCAGGTGTTTTCAACTGAGCTAAGGCTGCTAGCTAGGCTGCTAGTCCTGTCTTAGTGGCTGAAGATCCCACCAATAACTAGAACACAAACACCCCCTAAAACCTCTGAAAGTTGGTGACCTCTGCATTCCTATTTTGCCTCTGGTCATATTACCAACAAATCCATTCATCAGAAATGTTCTTCCTTCCTCAAATACCAGCTACCCATTTCTGCTTTTAGACGTGAATTTACCAGAAGATTTTAAATTTCCAGCCTCTCACTGTGCCAGTTTTCTGACTTCTCTCCTGAAAACAAACAAATAATAAAATAAAATAAAATAAAATAAAATAAAATAAAATAAAATAAAATAAAATAAAATAAAATAAAATAAAATAAAATAATAAAATAAAATAAAATAAAATAAAATAAAATAAAATAAAATAAAAAGGAAAAACATTCCCTGTTGGGAATTTTTCAAGGAGACCTTCTTTGAGCTGTGTAATTATTTTGTGACAGAAATGGCAGTTGATAAGTTGCGTTCGTGTACAAAGAACAATGTTTTAATGTGAAGCTGCTTGTTGTTAGTGTCTTCAGGCAGAAAAAATGTTTAGAAAACTTCAGCGAAACCCCCAAGTTTCTTTGGGATTGTCTGGGATGACTTGGAATGCTAGCAGAATCCACACAGGATGATTAGAGGGGAAGCTTTCGGCACTCTTGAAAACTCTCACGTTACTCTCTCCCTTGGGAAACTGCTCAAGAACATGTTGTATTGGGAGTGCAAAGCTGCTAGGTCAATGGAATAATTTCTTTGTGACTTGGGAATTTCTCGGAGCCAGAAATGTTATCCAAGCTTCATCCCTGTGACTGAGGAAAATTGCATCAGCTGCGCACAGGATACCAGATCTCAATACAACATCTATTTAAGCGGTGCCCTGGATGGCAGATGTTGAAGCATGGTTACTGGATGCATGTGCTACCAAGTCCACTAAAGCTGGGTTTATTCTCTCTGACTTACCAGCAAAAGTTTGAAAAAGTATTTGGGAAAAGATCATGGCAGAGTAACATTACTCTTAGGAAGAAAAGAGGTGTTATATGTGTGTGTTTATGCACATACAAAGCTGTGTATATGTGGTTCTGTGTGCATAGAGGAAAAACCAAATATGCCCAGAATGAAAGAAGATAGGCAATGGGTGAAGTGGACTCTTCAGTTGAAGGTCAAGAGACTTTCTTCTTGTCTCAGCTCTGGTACAGTCTAACTCCATGTCCTGGAATCATTATTTAGCTTTTCTTGTCCTTAATTCTCTTAAGTAGAAACATGGGGGTTTAAAATCTGTGGAGTCACTTTCCGCTTCTTCTTTTTTAACTCCTAGGTTCCAGAGGATGAAATTAAATAATGCTTCTATTTTCAAAAGTGGCTTAAACAAGACATTTTTCAAAGGAAACAAAACACATCCAAATAATAGCACTTAAAAATGTTATTAACTTAAGCAAAACCCCTATGATTTTTTTTTTCCTTTGACCAAGGCTGTTTCCACATACACCTGGATAAAAGTGAAAAAAATATGCCAATCACCCAGATGGCTCTAAATGTTTGATATCTGTCATCATGCAGGCCAAACACCTGGACGATTGCGTGCATTTTTACTTTTTTAGCCAGATGTTTTGAAATTATTGAGGTATGGCTTAGATAAAAAGTAGATGCTTTTACTTCACAAGGCAGAATAAGGTAGAGTAAGAAGTAGAAAAAGAAGATGGGAAATTTTTAGTTGTCTATTCCTTGTCAGACACTTTCCCTCATTTTTTAAATATTTAATCTTCATAAAAAATGCCATAAGGCATTATCCTCAAATTATAAATTAGGAAACTGAAGCAAAGGAATTTAAATAATTTGCCAATGTCACATCTCTAAGAAATATTAAGGGTGGGATTTGAAGTTTTATTAGGGGGAGAACTATTAGAAATGAATGTAATGAAGTTATAGGTAATAAAATTGAAAGCTAAAAAATTTGCTGCATAAATAAGATAATACAAACATACATGCAGATAAAGAAACAGACAGAACTATTGCAACTATTGTTTACCTTTAGGACTTTCTAACCCAAGCTTATAATAGGTGTCAATGGAAAGAGTAAGAAAAACCAGCCCAGGAGAAATGGTACAGTGTTGCATAGGTCTCTCAGTTGTGCCACACTTTCTTTGGCTCTGACAAGACAGTGAAATTGAACACAACTGTCTCATTAATTGCTTTACCTCCCCGGGGTTAGGAATTTTGGATGATTTTGTAGAAATAACATACTTTTTTATATAAATGTATGTGAAATAGCACGCAAATATATGAATGATGATGATTTACTGGGGGAAGAGTCTGAAGATTGGTTTTATAACTTCTTGTAAATAACCCGGGGGGTAAACTTCCCTTTATACACAGCAAAAGCAAGTTGGCCCATCCCAATGTTCTCATCAATGTCTTGATCTTTGGGGAAACAATGAATCAGATTCTTTCCCCTTTATATGCCAAGGAACATAAATTCCCAAGCCCACACGGAAAGGAAATCATATGCATCTCCTACAAGACACCGTTCTTCTATAAGGTAGAAATGATGAGTCATAGCCAAAAGCTCCTGGTTCTGCTCAGAGAGACACTGCAGAGAACAGACCTGATTAACCTTTTAGAGAATTGTCAAGGGCAAAGCTACTCCATACTTTCCCAGACAGTAAGCACTGGAGAGGAGAATACTCTACTTGGCTCCCACATTGAAGAAAAGAATATTTTAGGTTTTGAAGATAATCATGCAAATTCATCAAGGCAGATTTAGTCACAAGTTTACAATACCCCAGTTGCTGACCTGTTGGTTAGAGCACTGGGAAAAACATTCATTTTCTAAATAAATACAGGGATGAGAATATACAGGGTACGGATATGGGGGTGAAGGAGGGCAGATGAGTGTATAAATGTCAGTTCCAAAATATGAGTGAATGGGTTAGAGATAATGCACCCTCTGGAAATAACAAATGTTGTAAGTTTTCAGAGAAAGAAATAAATCATAAGAGAATTTGGAATGCTTTCTATGGGATGAAGTAGAAGGAAATTAAATATCTTCAATAAGATTCTTGAGAGAAATTTTATATAACTGTATTATTTAAATATTAGAGAAATAATCAAAATCTGCCAAAATTCAACAGGGAATAATCTCTTTGGAAAACTTAACACATGCATATCTACAAATATGTAGGAGACAATGAAAGACTTTGGAGACAAATGATGTGTCTATATAGTCAGACTCTTTTCTGACCTTGCCCCACCCAGGGGCAGATGCTAAAAATGTTCAACATTTAAACTCAGCCCTGCCCTGAGCCAATTTCATCCAAGTCTGAACATTATTTTAGAGATCCCATCCTCCCTAATCAGTAGTGTCTGGAATTCTTGCTGCCAGTATGGGTATCTGATATGCCTGCCCAGGGTTATCCAAAGCTAGGAATAAAAATGGCTAAAATATACTCAGCATTGAGCTTGTGCTGGTTTTCTTTCTAAATATTTTATATACATTATCTTTAAATTTCAAACAACCTTCTCAGATAGGTATTGCGATGTAGGTATTGTTTTCTGGTGAGTGAGGACAGGTTCCAGGAGGTTAAGTAATCTGCTCTAGGACACTCAATGAGTAATTAATGAAAGCAGGGAGCAAAGGACATGCGAGTCACCACTACACAGGACTAACATACAGTTCCATATGTCATCCCTCCCAGCACACATGCACATTTTTAAAATTATAAACTGAACTAATTCCCCTACAGTGTTTGAAACTCAAACTTACCTGGGTCTCCTTCCAACAGGGTCTATATATTTGTCATTCTATCTTTTAAGACTTAAGGGGTTACAAAAATTAGCCCAATCCATGGACTTACCATATATCTGAACATAAATATCCTGCTCCAGTCTCAAGCTTGGTCTCCTCAGAGGTGGAGCCAACTAGAACATCCCAGAGTTCCCTAAACGCTTTGGCACTGTAAATTGGAATTTTGTCATCTTGCGCTAAGCCCCATCATATAAAGGTATTTCTTCTTCCTCCCACAAGACTTGGTAATTAATTCTTGATAATTAATTGATAATTCTTCATTGTCCAATGAACACGATTTATGGCCAAGTAAGTCTCAAGCTGAGAACACAAAGTTTCTGTCATGGTTGTATGACAGCTAAAATAGCAAAGTGCTTATTTCCTTCCTCGTATCCATGACATGATGCACCCCTATCAATTAAAGGAAACACTCTGCCATCAGGATGGTCTTGTTTCTTTCTAGCTGGAGATCCTCAAACCCCACATTTCCCTCTTTATGTAGTTTCCAGGTTTCAGAGCAAAACCATTAGAAATAAAGAAGATGATATACTTCAGAAGGTAGTATTGCCGATAACAGGCAAATCAACCCCTACTTCAAAAAACCTAAAGCTAAAAACAAAAAAATGTCACCAATGTTAAGGGATACTAGCTAAAGAATGGACAAAAAGGTCCTAGGAGAGCTGAATTATAAATACAATTTAAACTTTTCTAACCTTTTCGTTGTTTACACATGAGCCACATTAGCCTTGCTGATTATTTATCTAATATATTTGTTTCAAAAACTTACTAACATTACTAACACAAAAATAACATTCATACAGAAAAGTACACAGCCATAAATTTATCACTTAATAAATTTTTACAAAGTGAATATCCCGGTATAACTAGCACTTAGATCAAGAAACAGACCACTCCAGACCCCATAGAAGCCTCTTCGTGTAATTATTGTCACTTACTTAGCTACACTCTCCCAATGAGTAACCTCTCACCTGTGACTTCTTAAATGGAGGTTTGTTTTGCCTGTCCTAAACTTTAAGTATAGAGAATCCTGCAGTGTGAACTATTTGGTGAGTAGGTTTTTTTAATCACTCAACATTACATTTCCTGAGAAATCATTCATGTTGTTATAGATTACCGTACTTCCATTTAACATTTTCTGTATAGTATTCCATATGAATGTCATGATTTATTTATGCATTTTATTGTACATGGATGTTTGAGTTGATTTTTCATTATTATAAGTATACCTGATGCTCAATTTATGTACATATCTTTTGATGAATATATGTATTATATTGTTCTATTTTCCCCAGTAAAATATGCCCACATGAATAGTTAGCAAATTTCTTCCCATTAGTTAGGATTATGTGTCCAATGTGATAAGATGATTTTGTTTTGTATCTCAGTTTTAAACTCCATAGGCTGGCAATCTTTTTCAGTTTCTATTATCTGCAAATTTTAAAATAAATTTCTTCATTCTTCTGACAAATCGTTTTGGAACATTAAATATTTTTAAGTCTGGTATAACATATTATATTAGGCTGTTCATCTCCAGCCTTAGGAAGAATGTGGGAAGTACTAAAATTTGTTATTGTTGCTAAGAGGCCAGAGAGTTTTTTAACAACTCTTCCAAAATTTAGTTCTCTGCTTTAACCTTGCCATTTCCATCTCATATTTATAGTATTCTTCAGCTAACTTAGACTTTTTCTCCTAGAAAAAAAGTAATTGTAGTATTTTACAGTGAATTTATCTCATGTACTACCCCTCCTGGTTAAATTTACATTTGAAAAAATTTCTCTACAAGGAACTCTCCAAAGGAGTGCATCGTAGAAGTTTTAGACACTGTAATTTGAGTTAAATAGATATTGTGGTATAGCAGAAACTTCCCAGACACCACAAATACGTGATGTTGGCATGCGTGTTACATTTATATCTGAACTGGTTTGGTCCATTGAACACTAGTTCTAAAAAAGTGTAATGGAGAATTATTTCATCTTTATGATAAATAATTGTAAAACTTGAAATTTTACCTTTAGCCAGAGCTGGATGTGGCCAGCAGCTGGAGGAACAGAAAAGAAAACAGATTTTTTGATCTTATGTCTTTTACCTACTCTGAAGGTTGATTCCTTGCCCTGAATATCAGATTCCTTTCCACCATATTTCCATTCCACATTTCAGTCTGGATGGGAAAGTCTAATACAAACTAGAACTTCACTCCTAATGGAGAAGTCTTTCTGTCTTCTTCAATTACTTTCTTTCCATATGCAATGATAATTAGGTCAAGTTTCTTCCACAGACAAATATGTTGCTAAGCTATGCAATGGAAAATGGTTACTAGATTTTTTCCCCATGATATAAAAAGATAAATTGATAGAGTAGAAGAATCAAGTCAGACACTAATAAGTCTTTTAAAAAATTGGGTTAGCTTATGATCTATTTAATGAGGTCTTATTATCTGATGGTATAAAGGTCTCACCTAGAGGTAGCTTTCTACATTTTCTCTCTTCCATGTCCATAGCTTATCAATCTTATAATCCCTCTCCTCTGAGTCCAGTTCCTTGGAATCCTCCATTTAGCTCTTTAGGTAGGTCCTAATAATTCATTGAAGTAGGTACATGAAATGAAATCTCTTTGCTATTCTTAATTCAGGAACTCTAAACTCAAGTGATAAAATTAGTCCTGGCACTCAAAATGACATAACTGAATATGTTTATTCTCTTTATGTTTTTAGGTCTGAGAGAAGGAAATAAAAGAATCAGGTGGTAGGAGTGTGGGGCTGTAGAAAACAAGGGAGGTGTTATAAGTAGGGAGGAAGTAGAGAAGGGGGGGACCTGTTAGTAATCAGAGTAAGCAGCCTTTGTGTGTTAAAGAAGTTATTAACATCTGCATTCTACACAGCAGCTGAGTATATATTGGAATAGATAAGATTAGATATTTTGGAAATGACCTAGGACAACCATAGTTGAGAGAAATAATTAAGCAAGCATTTGAAAACAAAAACAGAATTAAAATGGTTAAATTGATTTAGTTGATTGTACTTAGGGACTTTTTTTTTCACCTTTAGTTCCTTTTTAAATTACTGCATTTCAAATTTCCAAATGAAAAATACCTAGTTAGGTCCCATTTTTTTTTTAGGTCCCATTTTTAAACAAAAAATCATATTTTCAAGAAATAAGATATGTAGCTCAGTTCAGTAAATCTAGGTAGCAAAATAGAACTTTAGAAAAATAAGAAATTTTCTGGAAGAACTGTCCTAAAAAACAGCATTCCAAATAATTTATAGATACAATCCACTCCCAGGGAGGTAGAACATAACAGTTCATGCTAAGTGCGGGTGGTATTTAGGATCTTCCTTCCAAAGAGGACAGTATAAGGGTCAAGGTGGAGGGGCATAACTTTACCGTGGAGAATTCTAACCAACACTACCTCAGTCAGGTGATTAAGGTCAACCTCAACAGTAATAAGTCATACTAATAGCACATACCCTTGATAGGATGTGATGGGAATAGCACTTTACCACAATGATCTGCCCCCCCCCCAATACCCCAGTTGTAATCATGAGAAAAATATCAGATACATTCCATCTGAAGGGCATTCCACAAAATGCCTGATGACTACTCCTCAAAACCCCAACTCAAGTTCATCAAAAACAAAGAAATTCTGAGAAACTGTCACAGAGGGAAGGACATAAGATGACATGACAAGTAAATACAGTGTAGTCTCCTGGATGGGGTCTTGGGGCAGAAAAAGTACACTAGGTAAAAACTAAGGAAATATGAATAAAGTGTGGACTTTGGTTTAAAATAAGATATCAATATTGGTTCATTAATTGGAAATGTACTACATTATTGTGAGATGTTAATAATACAGAAAATTGAGTACAGAGTATACAGGAATTTCTATACTATCTTTAAAATGTTTATGTAAACCTAAAGCTATTTTAAAATAAATGTTTGCTGGGGCGCCTGGGTGGCTCAGTCGGTTAAGGATCCAAATCTTGATTTCAGGTCAGGTCATGATCTCAGGGTTGTGAGATCGAGCCCCACCTTCCGATTTGGCCCTTGGCACAGAGTCTGCTTGAGATTCTTTCTCTCTCTCCTTCTCCCCCCCCCCCACCCAGCTTGTGCACACTTTCTCTCTCTAATATACATAAATAAAATCTTTTAAAAGATAAAATAATTTGGGATGCCTGGGTGGCTCAGCCATTGGGTGCCTGCTTTTGGCTCAGGTCATGATCCCAGAATCCGGGATTGAGTCCCGCATCAGGCTCCCTGTGAGGAGCCTGCTTCTCCTTCTGCCTATGTCTCTGTTTCTGTTTCTCTCTCTCTCTCTCTCTCAGTCTGTGTCTCTCATGAATAAATAATAAATCTTTAAAAATAAAATAAAATAATTAAATAAAGGTTTGCTTTAAAAAAATAAAAACATGGGATCCCTGGGTGGCGCAGCGGTTTAGCGCCTGCCTTTGGCCCAGGGTGCAATCCTGGAGACCCGGGATCGAATCCCACGTCGGGCTCCCGGTGCATGGAGCCTGCTTCTCTCTCTCTCTCTCTCTCTGTGTGTGTGTGTGTGTGTGTGTGTGTGACTACCATAAATAAATAAAAATTAAAATAAATAAATAAAAACAAATAATAGCTGCCTTTTTTGGAAATGTAAACATCAGAGCAGTACATGGGGATTGTGATACTGGAAGTAGAGATCCCTGGAACAGCTTACCACAGACTCTTGTGGGCCTTCTTCTCTGGGAATCTTTAAAGACAGGTTGAGCCATCTTGTCTTTGGGAATTATCTAGGTCTACCACAGTATAGTAGATGGGCACATTGGAATCAATAAATTCCAGTCCCCTCTAGCTCCATTGTTTTATGAGTCTATTATTTATTTATAACATTGGATATCAGTTACCTATGGGTAAACCTAATTCCATTTTTATTAACATTTGCACAGAGGTTGAATTTCTTTCAGACATGGGTTGAATCCTATGTTTGCATAATTGTAGTATAAAAGAGCATCATTCCTACTTAGGTATATCAATGCTTTACTTTCTCTAATAATACAAGGAGACAGGCTTGTTTGGCATGAGTTTCTTTCTAAATAACTTCCTAATGACTGCCTGTAGCCCTTAGTTATCTTCCAGGTGCCAGCACATTAATACTGAGGCTTATACAAAGTTCTCATGACTCTTCTCTGACATATACAGATGCATCAATATCATAGTAGAATTCTACATGCTTGTTCTAATTTAAATACCACCCCCCCAACAATTACACGAGGCCTAGTGCTTACCTACACTTACCTCTAGTATAACATTCCTTTGTTTAAGTTTCTAAACAAAATTTGAAAATAACTCTTTTGGAACCATAAATAAAGACTAAAACGAGGCTATAAAAATACCGAGATGAACTTTTTTATTTTTATTTTTTTTTATTTTTATTTTTTTAAATTTTAACTTTTATTTATTTATGACAGGCACACAGTGAGAGAGAGAGAGAGGCAGAGACACAGGCAGAGGGAGAAGCAGGCTCCATGCACCGGGAGCCTGACGTGGGATTCGATCCCGGATATCCAGGACCGCGCCCTGGGCCAAAGGCAGGCGCCAAACCGCTGCGCCACCCAGGGATCCCTACTTTTTTTTTTTTAAGTATCAAGCACTACATACATTTTCTTCTCCAGCGCCATCTCTACACTTATTCATGATTCAAAAACTATGTGTATGTGTATTTTTTTAAACAGAATCATACGTAGCCTGCATTATCTATACTTCATTCAATCAAAAGCCCTAAGTCCTTTGAGGCAAACTGCTCTCGGGGAAGGTCATGTTTCACACCTCCATGCTAGGGTAGCACACACCTTGAATGCTTAATAGTTTCAGTTAATAAGATCCGTATAATTCGCACAAGGAGCAAGTAGATGAAACATGTTAGGATTTGGCTAACTGAGGTAGACCGGAGGTCCCTGTGGTCCCCATGTTTCTTCTGTTTTCTCTGACCACTGTTACATTTCCTTTCTTAGTGGACTGGCCAGGCTGTGTTGCAAGGTTGTAAATGAGTCCCTTCCTTGCCCTTGAATTTGTTAAGTTCTCCAGCTTCTACTACTTTTTCTGGCAGGCAGCTCCACATCCTAATGACTTTCTGCAAGAAACAGAACCTCCTGATAACTAACACGCTGCCCTGTCGTCTACTGTTAAGCAAGCTTACTTCTGAGCTAATGACTTGAGTCTTCTCTTGCTATTTCTCTTGTGATAAAGTTTTCATCCCATAATAAGTAACAAAGGAGAAGATAAGGGGAAGAGGAAAGTGAGGGGAAGAGAAAGAGAGAAGAGAAATGCTATAAATATGGGCCAGTACCTAATTATAATTCAAGACACCGGCAATTTAATAAAAACAACTCCTCCAGAATGCAGCCATACGGAAAGAGTTTCCGCAATCTGTTCATCTGCATAATTAGTGATTGAGGACCTGGGAACAGTTGGAACATTGCTGAGGAAGGCCCAGGTCACATTATTGATAACATAAATAACAAAGATACAGATTTCCCCAAACTACAAACATCAGAATGTAACTAACAACAACCTAATAGGAGCACAGAAAACAAACAGAAAGCAGATAAACTCTGGAGCCGGGCAGGCAGAAGCCCAGAGTCAGGCACATCCGTCATCAGTCCAAATGCCCTCAGGTTTCTTAGAGCCACCTAAAAACACGAGGACAGGAAATCCTCCTCGGTGATGCTATCTGCAAGGATGCGGGACTACGGCTATGAGTTTGCACGTTCCACAAGTCAGACACAGAGTCTTTATGCTTTTACACGAGGGAACATAATTCATTTTGGGGGGAAAAAAATTTGCATTGCTAAACTTAGTTATTTAATGACACAGTGGAGACCTGGCAAGTGAGCCCTGGAGACAAGGTCTGCACTTCAGAACCCTGCCGAATTCTATGTAAGGGACTGATAAGTACATTCAATCCCTTTAAAAATGAGTTGATTTCTCATCTGCCTTATAAAACTCTGTTTATTCCTATTGCCAATTTGAGAGGAATTATACAACCATGAGAAGAACCCTGAGTGTCTCTTTACCCTCTTTTTTTGTAGCTTTCACCACAGGGCTGAGAAGATAGCACACTGAGTAGGTATTATGGACAGGCTGACAAAGTTAAAAATCCTTAAAATTCTACAACTCAAATATTATCGTCATTTTGCAAATCTTGGGCATGAACTTTTATGCAGACAAAGATACAGTTTGCAAATAATTATATTCAAACTGAAGATCGGCTGCATTGAAGTCGAAGTCGTGGACACACAGACTGGGATCTAAGAGTTTCAGATAAACCAGTCTAAGGTGTGTGTATGTATAGACTATCAACCCTGGCAAACTCAAATCCTTTCTGTCTTCAGACTGGATGAGCCCTTCTTCACTATGTGAACAAAGAACTGTAGTTGGGCCCAAACGGTGTGGTTGACAGCACTGGGGACAAGGAAAGAATTTCCCCTGCACATACCTCCTCCGTCATGCACGACTATCCCTAGGGTAAATACGTGAATAGTTTCAACATTTAACAATAGAAAGGAAAACAGTAATATTTTTTAAAAGTATACATGGCTTTGTGCTTTAAGGCTTTAAAAACCACACACATACCTGCGGTTTTGAAATATCCTTAAGACAGCAGAGGGGACGTTCCTGTCTGACTGGGTGAATGAGATGAAAGGAAAACCCTTCCTGAAAGTAGGAAATTAACCTGTTCGTGTAGCACTATCCTAATTGTACACTGGTCATTGGATCGAAGGCCTCTAGAGCCTAAACCAACCATTACTCAACAATTGGAAAAGCAATAAGGGGAATTTGCACTTTCAAAATTAAGTGTATCATTCACACAAGAAATACATAGATTTTATTAGTTTATCCAGCCAATATTTACAGAACTCCTCTTATGTGCCAGATACTCCTCAAAGCCCTGAAGTTACAGTAAACAATGGAGAGAAAAATGTCTCTGCCTTCATCAAACTAAAGCCCCTATGAATAAACACATAAGCGGTTACCCCCACATCTTGCATTCCAATATGGCTCCCATGATTTGAAAATCATGCTGTCTCCAGGAAGATGCATTAGGCTGCCACCTGATTTAGCATGATTGGCAAAACCCATTGGGTGAACTATTTCAGGTGATGAGAAGTGAAATGCAGGAAGCTTCAAAAGAATAAGGCATCAAAAAGCTGAGCCTTTGTATAACCATAGACAGTGAGATAAGGCTAGGTATCATGCATACCTACCAATTACATCTTCAATTATAGAAGAAATTGAATCTAATGGATCACCTTAGAAAACTCTGGAATGTCATTGCACTACTTTACTGGGTCATGGAAGATGGCTCAAAGCAGTGGTTCCCAGACTTTTGGATTTCGTATATTGATAAACTTAAAATACAACAATGACAACAACAAAGAAAGGGAACTGCCATAGCAGTGCCAACTTTTCATTTCAAACAAGGACATTGAAAGACATTTAAATTGTTTTACACGTAGAAAAAAAACCCACCAAAATAAATTAGAGTCATTTCTAAAAAAGTAGAGCTGACGTTTATACCAACATCCATTAGCTGTTGTGTAGGCTGAATTATGCAGTAGTAACAAATAGGCGACCCCTCCCATGCTAATTTCAGTGACTAGAAACAACAAGCTACATATTTTTCATAGAATGGTAGGAGTGGTCCTCCCTTAGAGATCAAGATGGACAAAGCACCATCTCCAAAGTGGTCAACTGCTGTGCCAGAGAGTAGAGAAAGCTCTGGGCACTCTTGCATAGGCAACAAATGCTCCTGAAGCAACACACAGCACATCCCTTACAATTCATTGGCCAGGACTAGTCACAGAGCCCTATCCAATCACAGGAAGGTCAGGAAGTGCCACTTGTCACGTGCCAGGTGAGCTGGCACTGTCTAAGAAGCAGCACATATTTGAAAAGCAGCACTGATAGATGCCACAGCTTTACATGACATTGATCTTATTTTCTCATTTCAGTATGGACTGGTGAAAATTGGTCACATTCTTGCACAGATCTAAGTCAGCATTTGAGAACATCAGGGGTGGAGGGAGGGAGAAGGGAAGGGGTAGAGAGGGGAAGTAAGGGGAGAGGGAGAGGGCAGAGAGAAAGATAAGCATTTATAGACCAAATAAAATTATTTAAAGAAGTTAGCACTTTCTTGGGAATATGTACAAATTATTACTGGATTCCCAACAACAAAGAGATGGCAAGTGAGTGTGGCTCCTGTGGCCAAAGGTGAACAACCCAGAGAACCCAGATGCCAGGAGCAACAGTGTACAGGAAGGGCACTGAAACTCAAAGCCTGTCCCAGTAGCAGAGGCTCTTGTTCTTGAACTGAAAGATAATTTGCTTTAGCTGTCAACAACGTCATGCTTATAACTCATTCTTAATCCACCCCCTCAAGGATGATTATTTCAATGTTAACTCTGCACCCAAACATCTGAACAGGCCTGAGTCAGCCCAGCAAAACCCAACAACATCATGTTGACCCTAGAGGTTGCATAAGAAATAAAAAGAAGCTTAGTTTCCTGTGCCGTGTGCTCATTCGGTCACAGTTGTTTTGCTCTGGTTTGTTGCTTTTATCGTTGTTAATACATGTGGCAAAACCAACCCTCAAAATGAAGTTAAATCTCTTTGCTCAGCCATTCTATTGAGCTATGAGGCAGGGAAGTCTTATGCTGTTTTATGGAAATTCTGATTTTCAAAGTAATAAACAAATCTCAAAGGAACCAGAAAGGAACGATTGGACCCATGCCACACACTCTGTGTGGGCTCAAGAAACTGTATTTGATGATGGCAAATTTCCTTTTCAAAAACACCCTCAAACAAAGCTTAAGTTCCAGAAATGTTTTCTGGGCCAGACTTGTAGTAAATTTTCCTTGGAGGCCGTAATGCCATATGAAGGACAAATGGAAATAAGATAGACTTGGTACTCAAATGAGGGAATGAGGGAATGAGGGAATTCAAACAAATATGGACTGAACTAGATTTAAGCCTTTGATTCTATAATTCAAATAAATAATAGTCAATTTAGTTGGTGGTGAAAGGCCAGTACTGCCATTTAGTAAAACATATATTGAGTAAGAGAAATCAACTTTTTTTTTAAATGATGATAAAATTCTGTCAGAATGATATAAAATGAAATGCAAATCTTTCTTTCCTTTCCTTACTTATCCCCACAAATCCTTAGTTCTTCTTCCTAAATGTAAAGTGAACAGTCTCTAACGTATTCTTCAGAAAAACTGCCTCCATTAGTGTGTGTGTATTTATGTATACTTTCCATCTACCCAAATGGGATCTACTATATATAGTCCTGTTCAGGCAGTTAGCATCATACAGATACAGCTTCAGTAGACTTCTCTTCCCTGTTGGAACTTCAAAACTATCAAAGTCCTTTCCCTTTGAATTCATTGACAAAGCACCCATTTAGACACCCAAATATTTTGTATAGTACTTTGCACTAGAAAACAAACAAATCCCCGCCCCCCCCCCCCAAAAAAAAACCCTCTTGCATTGAAATATTTCAGGATTAAATATTAGCTACAAATGAGTAGGTCTGTTATCGGGGCCCAAAATAAATTACTAACATTCTAAATAAATGCTTTTGAACAATAAACTTGGCTTTGTGACTGGCCTGAAAGGCTATCTGTCAAATGTCCCACTCCTAACAGAACAGAAAACGCAAAGCATGCTGCTGTTATTCAAAGCTTCCTTGCATACTTGGGGAAAAAACTGAATTGAAAGCTTGGAAATTGGAAGATGCCGCCTCATCAGATTGTTCTGAACTTTTATCATAATTAGAAAGAATATCATGGTGGGAAGAGACCCTGGAAGACAGAGGTCTTTCCAGCAGACCTGACAGTCTCGACACAGCGACTATTGGGTGTATCTAAGCACACAGGATGCTGATGAGAGCTTAGCACTCAGCCGTTTACAGATAAATGTATTTATCAGGGAGGCAGGTGATGAGAATGCATACAGCCAAAGAGAAATTATTACAATGGGAATGACTTGATGAGAAATACCTCATTATTGAGCACCTACTCATCAGATCCAACAGCTTCTTAAACTTTCTCCTCTAATAAATGTCTCTAGGAAATAGTCTTCCCTCCAAGATAGATAGATGGATGGATGGATGGATAGATGGATGGATAGATAGATAGATAGATAGATAGATAGATAGATAAATAGATAGATAGATAGATAGATAGATAGATAGATAGATAGATAGAAGATAGATAAAAAGATAGATAGATCACCATTTCACAGAAAAGAAAAGTCAGTTATCCAAGTCACACAGTCAGCAATAGGTTGGGCAGAGATTCAAATATAAGTCTCTGATTACAAAGACAATCTTCTTCCCACTGTACCACAAACCCTTTTAAAAAATTATCTATTCACTAAAATATGTGCCAGGCCCAGATGGCTTTCCAGCTGAATTCTATCTAACTTTCAGTGAACAGATAATCCTTATGTTATTCAAGAAATTTCTGACCATAGCAAAAGATGGAAAGCTTCCCAATTCAATTTACAAAGCAAGCATAACCTTACTTCCCAGTCCTGATGAAGAGAGAATGAAAACTATAAAAAAACTTCACTCATAAACATGGATGCAATGCAGTAACTAAATTGTACAAACAAGTCATCAAGTGAAAATCTAGGTGCATGTTTAAAAAATTGCATACCAGGACCAAGTAGACTATATTGCAGGAATGCAGGGATAGTTCAACATTTAAAAATATGGCAACATAACTTATCAAAGTGTACTGGGCAAATTAAAAACATACATGCATTAATTAATGCTAAGAAACAAACACCTCTCAAAAATAGCTTCCATTTTCAATTTAGAAATAGAAACTCCAGCTTAAAAACAAGAAAAAGCATGGCAGAGCTATAAAAACTGTTCCTTCAACACCATAGCAAACATCATACCAAAAAGGGAACCATTGAGGCAATGATGATAACTGAAATAATGTTGCTTGAGGGATTCTAAGATAGTGAAATAAGAAAATAAGTGGTATGAATAATTGGAAAGAAAGAGACAAGGATACAGCATTCATATATGATTGCATACCTGGTAACTCAAAAGACCAAGAAAAGCTAACATTTAGAAGAGATTTGATAATGTAATTGGATACAAAATGAACAAATTGAAGGGCGTATTGTTTCTCAGTATCCCCAAAACACTATAATAAGCCTAGTCCTTTCATACCATTATAGGAATTTAATGAATTCCAATCAAAAGTTCATTAGGTTATTTTTCTCAGGCCCAGACAAATCGATTTAAAGGTTTGTTCAGAAAATAAATGTATAAAGTGGCCTAGGTGCAGCTGGCGCACGGACAGACCTTCACGTTCCCCGATCTGTTTCCTGAGAAAAAGAGCCCCGACGGCCACCCTGGTGACGATGACACCCGGGACAAGCCCCTAGAGGACCAGCGGCGAGGCAGGCCCGCGATCCCCGGCCGCTGGCGTCCCCGACTGGTTCGGCCTGTGATGGCCCCTGTCCAAATAAAGTCCTGCGTGTCGAGCAAGAAAAAAAATGCCAAGAAATGTGTAAAACTAAGAAGAATGAGAGACGAGAAGCTTTCTATGCAATATTCCAAGACTGTTTAGAATGTAAGATTCAGAGGGAAGGCTTTCTGCCTGCATTCTTTTCCACCCCCAGGACCCATGCAACTCTCCTGGCATTGAGGCATGGGCTGCGCACTGCACCCTCAATAATGAACAATTTAATATATAAGTGAAGTAAGCTAATATGATCCAAAAATGAGATTCTGGCCCATGAGTAAGCAGGTAAATCAATGAGAGGGCAGAGAGTCAAAAGCTAATTTAAGTATATTATGTGATAAAGCAGCTTTTTAATTCGTGGGGGAATGATTCAGTATATCATCAATGACTAAGAATATTGACTCTCCTTCTAGAAGAAAATAAAGTTCAATCCCTAGGTCACCCCAAAATAAAAAACAAATGCCCCATAAATAAAGGATTTAAAACATAATGTAGGGATCCCTGGGTGGCTCAGCGATTTAGCGCCTGCCTTTGGCCCAGGGCATGATTCTGGAGACACCGAATTGAGTCCCACATCAGGCTGCCTGCATGGAGCCTGCTTCTCCCTCTGCCTGTGTCTCTGCCTCTCTCTCTCTCTCTCTCTCATGAATAAATAAATAAAATCTTTAAAAAATTTTTTTTAAAATAAAATATAATGTAAATGTATCAGCCATGCATTATCTACAACTTTACTTATATGAGACATCCCTAACTGTCACCTGCCTGGACCTCTCAGTCTCCAGCTTCCATGGGCCCAAGGGGACTTCCTTGTCCAGATTAAACTTGGCTCACTTGGCCCTCTCTTCACTACCCAACACCTGCTCTTTCTTTCTGGTGTATGTGACTATTCTCCAGATCCCCACTCCAATGGGATGAAATGTTCTTAGAAGGAATCTGCTTTCCAGATGTGTCTTCATGGCTGTATTATTTGTGTCCTGATTTGGTAAGTGAAATTTGTCAGAATAATAAATGCAAACAAATTAGTGGGATTGTAACATTAAGCTTCCATTGTGTAACTGTGTTCTGAAATCATCTGTGCCAAGCAAACAATTATTAGAGGAGGCAAAAAAAACACAAAACTTCCATTTACAAGATATTGCAAACAGTGCAGCTTACCTCTCTAAGGTAAGCTTAGAGAGATCAGGCAGTTAGTTGATTAATCATAAAGAAGGAACGGAAAATAAGATAAATGGGTTTGTCACTCAATTCTAAAAACAAAAATCAGAAGATCAATGTCAAAAAGGCCTTTCAGGAATATTCTGGTGATTTTAGATACAACTGAAAACCACCCCCTTCTTTTCCTTCTGTGGGGCTAGGGAGTGTGAAACTAACCTAGAGTCTGGAAGACTACTTTTTTGTTCACCTATTAGTTTCCTAGAACAAAGGACTCACAAAAGTATGAGAACAATCTTAACCATAAGACTGCGTGAATGTTTGACCACTTTCCACTTCCTCTCCCCACAATGAAGTAGCTTACATGTTAAGAGGCTCATGCAAACAGAATGAGGAAATAAGATCTCTGAGTGACTTCTCACCAGATCCCAGGCTATATTCACCTTTCTTGAGAAGTAACTTAATATAGTAGATGGAACCTGGACTTGGATGCCGCTCAGTTCTGAGTTCAAACACTTGTTTCACCTTTTGCAGAAATTCATCAACTGCTCAGGGCTTCAGGGTTTTTTTGTTTTGTTTTGTTTTGTTTTTTGTTGTATTGTTGTTGTTTTTTAATCTTTCAAGCAGGTATACAAAATAACCATCTCACTTGCCAGGGAAGTGCTCAGGACAAAACTGCTCATTCCTGCTCCCTTGCAGCCCCTTCCAAACAGAATTTTTGAAGGGGGCAGGGACATTTTCAGGAATTCTATTTCTAATAGAAAGAAAATGCATAGCCAATTTGCTATTAGATAAGGCTCATTCAAATAAATGTCCAAGGCATTTTTAAGCACCAATTTCATCAAAAGACTTGAATTCCAACAATAGCATATTGATTTTATTCTGCATAGGCTCTCTGCAGATTCAAACATTTGTTTTAGTGTGGGACAAGATTTTTGGCATCAGTTTAGTAAAATGTTGGGTTCTTCGTTTGCATAACTGTTGCGCCTGTCATGAGCAGGCACAAAGCCTTGGCTCATTTTGTTGTCCTCCCCTCACTTCAGAGCAGGACTGTTTCTCTCACCCATCTGCAGCCTAGAGCAGGCTTCCTAAGGCCCACCAAGGTCCAGGGATCTGGGCAGCACACTGCCCAAGAATCTGCAGTTAAGTGGTCCTCTACTTGAGAATTAATTTGAGAATTAAAGAAAGTTCAATATCTGTACAGAAAAACAGTACAAAATAATGGCCCACCACTTCCATTATTGCAACTCTTCCCAGATGAAATCAGTACAGAAATTCTGGAGACCCTCCTGGATATCACCAGAGATGTCTATATGTGGTATTAATGGTGATTACACACCCAGTTTTCTCTTTTAAAACCAGCTTCTACTTTATTCAGTAAACAAAAATATTTCTCAGATGAAACTCCACTTAGTGAAGTCCTTGTGTGAGATGACATCGTGCAACCTTTTACTTAGAAGGGGTTAAATAGCTTTTCCTTTGTTAGTAGCATTAGAAAAGAATCAGCGGGAAGAGTGTAGGTCACAATCATTACTATGTTTTACAATAATATTCAAGAAATCTGACATCCTTAAATTTAAAATATAACCTTTTTACATATATCACCTCATTGTTTTAATTTATTCTCCCAGTATATATTTCCTGTGGAGACCCTGTGTTTCAAAGAGGTGCTAGGGTGGTAGATGCTGGTGACAAAAAGAGAAAACAGAGCCCCTGTTTTTAAAGGGAATGACCAATAACAACAATGGCAGTCAGAACAAGGTGCTCTGGGGACACCCAGAATAGACACTTAACCCAATCCTGGGAGGTAAAGGAGCCGATTCTTTCCTATTTACTCACCAAAGATGAAGTGAATGGAGTGAATTCTTTCTTGAAGACAACTTCTAAGGGGAAACCACAAAAGTAAGTAAGAAGAAGCATTCTATGCAGAAGGCACATTTTTTTTTTTCCATTTTCAAGAAGAGAACAGCACACCAGATCAATAAAACCAGTTAATGGCTGAGTTTTTGAGTATTCACATGGGCAAGATATTATGGTGCGCACAGAATATGGAATATTTCATGTATTTTCCACAAGAAATCTGTGAGGTGGGTTCTATTGCCTCTATTTATACATGAGGAAACTGAGACTTAGACTGTATAACTGGCCCCACCAATACACAGCCAGAAATAGTGAGGCTGGGAGTCCAACTCAGCCTGTACTTTGATCCATTAAGCTCTTTCCAAACACTGCTTCCAAATATCTACTTAGCCTTGAGTAGGCTTTGTTTTTTAGAGACACCATTCAAAACTTCCACACTATTCCATCTTACTTTATTATTTAAAAAAAAAAAATTATCTGACCCAATTTTAAGAGAATGAGAGGCAGCATTTTATTTTTTATTTTATTTTAAGAATTTGTTTATTTATTCATGAGAGATACAGAGAGAGAGGCAGAGACATAGGCAGAAGAAGAAGCAGGCCCCTGCAGGGAGCCTGATGTGGGACTCGACCCCAGGACCCCAGGATCACAACCTGAGCCAAAGGCAGATGCTCAACCACTGAGCCACCCAGGTGCCCCAGAGAGGCAGCATTTTAAAGGGCAAAATGAATAATTTTTCACTGTTACCAAAGCCAAAGGAACAGCCATCTTGTCACAACCCAAAGCCAGAGACAGCAAACCAGGCTTTCTGAAGACCATGTTCAGGTTTTATTCACTCCCGTCTCCTCCCCACACCCCACCACAGAGAGGAGAGAGGATGGAGGAGTGATTTGTGGACTATCCCCATATCCCACATACATGTTCATACAATCCTCTCTCTGCAGCCCTGGTTGCTCATTACATGATTAAAAAACAAACAAACAAACACGATTATCTTCTCTAGCAAATCTGGTATAATCGGCCTGGATAGACACGATTCTGAGCTTCAGAGTGAGAGAAACAGAGGATTAAATCTTTGTTCTGTCGCCTACTCTCTTTATGGCCACACTGATTTATAAAACCCCTCTGAGTCATGTCTCTCTTGCCTACAAAGTGAAGCTGAAAGGCCTACCCACAGGTTCTGAAGGATGTGAGGTGGAACATTTGTGTGATGTGTCGGGGATGGCCGTGGCTCACAGCAGGTACTGGGTGAGAGAAGAATTGTTATCATGATTAAGCTTATGGTTCTAACCTTTGGTGCAAAGTAACAATCGAGACACTTTTCAACTGTACATTTCCAAAACTCAGAGCTTCGTGCCCTCTCTGTAATATTCCTGTCTGTATCCTTTTCCAATGAAAAATTGTTGAGGGCTTCTCTTAGCTTTATGCTTCGAATTGAATCAACTTCCATGTGTTTTTCACAAAGGACTCTCAGTTAATGTGTGAGGTTAATACCAGAATTTAGACTCGGACTCATAGATGTTAAGGCTAAATGAGTGAAAGGCCCAGAAACACTCAAAAAAATGGTTCGCGTAATGGAGGAACAGCTATTCCTCCTCATTCCCCTCGTTCAGGGGATGAATTGCTCCTTCTCTTCCTCTTTATCCCCCACATCCTAAACAGATTTCCTGAAAGACCTTCTGGTTAAGTTCTCATCCCCTTGGCAAGGCAACTTGTCTGCTGAGCCAGTCAGCTGTCTCATTGAGATTCACTGCCAGGTGGACAGCTTTGATGGCAAGGAGGTGGCGTTCCGCCCAGTTAAGCAGCTTTCAAGCCTCAAGCCATAAAGATGAGCTCCTGGCCCTCCTTCCGCCAGGAGGATACTGCAGACATATTGCCTGCCCTTGGAAGTATGGCTTTCCTGCGGTGCAAATTATTGAGCTGTGCAGAGCACCTTACTTACTGCTCTCTCCTCAGAGCACTTGAGACACAGACTCTGTCCAGCTTCTGTGTCAGCTTTTCTTCGTGAAAGGTGCTGTTGGAGTAATTAGCTGGAGTTTGAAGTAAGCAGTCAGTAAGTTAGAGGGATACATAGTTTTCTCAGTCCATGCTGATCTTTCTGTTCACTGAGGGGAAAACAATTCTGTGCTGTAGGAAAGAGAGAAAATAATAGGCCCTATATTTCTGAACGACACTTCCTCTGTTTAGCAGACCTTGTGTAACTCTCAGGCTAAATAAGCTAACAGTGATTTTACCTTGAGCCACAAGACAAGGCTTTCTAGCCTATTTCCTAGGTAGGAACACAGAGGGGGAAAAGATGGTCAAAGACTCAACAGGACATGTTAAAACTGAAACAGAATCTTTCAAGTGGGTTTTCTTACCATTTACATAGTGTGTGTCCATTATTTAAAAAAAAAAATAAGAGAAGACACCCATTAGACTGTCAGTTGGGGAGAACCACAAAGGAGGAGACCCATTTATGTGACTTACCACAGAGAACTTGCGGTTGGAGATTCTTGAGGAGGACTCATTGGCCGTGGGCTGTGTGGCTGTTCTCACCATCTCCCTATCTTCCACAAGGGGAGGTGGAAGGCCTCTTCTCATTTATCAGCAAGGATGGTTTTCAAGGAAACCCCAGGCCTTGATGTGTTTATGCAGGAGTATGGTGAGTGAAGTGTACCAAAGTCTGACATCCACCTGGAAAATCTAAAAGGCAGAGATGAGTCATCCCGCTGTTCAGCTAGCAAAGCCAAAAGAATTGTTGCCACATTGGGGTCAGCTGCATGCCCAGAGTGTGTCAAGCTGAAATATACATGAATATTTTCCGTGGGACACGTGGGGATTAAGCTACACTGGAAACATTTTACATCCTGCCCAAGAAAAGGCACGGGACCCCGATAGAGACCATGTATGTGGAGGACCGTGGGCAAAGCCAGGCATGTGGAGGCTGGGGGAAAAGAGGCTGGCTGTGTCATGGATATACCATACCCAACGGTCAGGGAGTCTGCCCCTCCCAGAGATGGTGAGGCCACCTTATGAGAGCACCAGTCAGAGAAGACTGTTTCTGTGCTTCTTTTCCATCTTTCCTGAGCTCTGAACCTTTTTGCAAACTTCCTCAGGGTTAGCAAGCTAGGGAAGAAAGGGTGGAAGTCAAAAGTGAGGAAAGAAGAAAGAAAGGCTACAGCTTCACATGTGGATTGTAGGCAGCTTGACTACAGTTGTGTTCCTAGCCGAGTGAGGAGAAAGGAGTCTTATGCTTCAGACTGGAGTACTGATTAACGTATGCCACGGGATCTTGGCTTTTGAGTAAACACTGTATTGCAATCTAAAGTCACCATTAAGATTTCGTCCCAGTAGTGACCCAAAATATTCGACAATCCACTGGCAAGCAAAGAACTTGAAAAAATATTGAAAGGATGATAAGAGACATAAAAAAGTCATATTATCTCTGTCACAATTCCTGAACTCTGCTACTGTGGCTCAAAAAGCAACCATCAACAACTCATAAATGAACTGACCTGGCTGTTTTCCCATCAAACTTTATTTACAAATATAGGCAGTAGGCTACTTTGGCCCATAGACTATAATTTGCCAACTCTTGTTCTGCATCATCATTTTTAATGGCTGCATAGAGTTCCATTCTGCAATTCTAACCAAATCTTATTTAAGTGTTCAACTGTTGTTGGACATTATGTTGTTTCTCAATTCTGCTGTTAAACATGATGCTTGGATACACGTCTTTATACATAGAACTTTATGCCCATCTTAATTACTTATATGGTCTGCTCCTAAAGTACAATTCTGGGGTTAGATTCCATGTTGAGGGCTTTTGAATAATACTGCCAAATTGCCCTCAAGAAAAGTTTCCACACTGAGCAGTGGGTATGAAAGTGCCCATTTCCCTACCACAGAGATAGCAAATGTGGACCCTTTTGTATTCACACCCCACAAATTTAAAAGTAAGAAAATGAAGGTGGGGCAGATTACCTACTTGAAGTGGATTATGACTTGCTGCCTTTGCTCTGAAGGCAGCAAGGCCCACCTCTCTTTATTACGTGACATTACTCCCTTTTTTGTGGTTGTTTTGTTTTGTTTTTACACATGATGCTATATCTAAGACACCCACTGAGAAGAAATTATTAGTGAATTCTCTGACTACCGTCTGGCATCATATTTTCTGGATTTTGTTTCCAAGGGCCACCATCATTATAAGCAGAATAAACCAGGGAACCAAAGCGAGAGTGGGCACACATAGTAAACGCTAACCCTACTCTACTCTTGTCACACAGTATGACCCTGCACAGCAGCTGTGTGATAGCTTCTCTGCAGAAAAATGTGACAGTGCCCTCCAGGAAGGAAGTCTATGCTAAATGACTACATTCTTCCCTGCAAATATCCAGTGTTAGCAAACAGAGTTCCCTGGCCCCATAGTAGGGAAGGATGGGCACCAACCCTTCCTTTAGAGATCACTGGCTACCAATTTACTGGAAAGAATTAATACAATGGAATCTATGTGATGCAAAGAGTCAACACAGTTGCTCAATCTGGCCATGAACTAAGAAACTTCCCCATGTCTTGCCTGCCATTCGCTATCATGGTCCCATCATTCTTTCCCCTTTAAGGCCCCAGCAAAACACACACTGGGAGCATATAAAAGAGCTGCCACAGGCATCGACACTCTTTCCCCAGAATTATCAAACCATGTCCTTTCATTTTGCTTGCTGCTTAGCCCTTTCTTTACTCTCAGTTAGCTACTTGACTTCTTGCGTGGCATCTCAAGGGCCCCTCTGGCTCCTCTTGTTCTAATATTTTGATACAGCTTTATGGCTTGACTCCTCTTTCCTAATTTTGATAGTCACACTTAGGTCCCAGCCACTGCAACCTCCCAAGGGCACTGGGGTGAGGTCATCTCCCTCATTCCACCTCCCCACTGAAATGCCATCCATGGCTGTATGCATTATCAGACAATCACTTCCAAAGATGACACCACAGCACAGGGCTATACCCTTTAAAAACTTTTAAAAAGAAAATATTTATAATGTTTGGAAAAAACCCAGGCAGGTTGACTCACAGTAGCTTAACCACCAATCTGCAGCCACCCCATGTAATTATTTTTCTATTTCTTTGGAGAGTCTTCAGAGCCACATCTCTAGTCCACAGCCTAGTTCTGTCCTAACTCTAATTCTGGAAGACTATAGGCATGGACTATTTTAATAACCTTTTACTTGAAATGATTTCTTCCAACTTCACCGTGTCCCAATTATATCTATATCTACATGTATATACATTTATATATATGATATATCCAATTTATCTTTCTAAAACATGTACTCTTATCCCATTCCTTTTCTGTAAAACCCTCAGTAGCTCCCCATCATGTTTACAAAGCAAATTCCATCCTCAGAGCATAATGAGCAAAACCCCCACACGAATACCCCCCAAAATATGATTCCAACATTCACACACAAAAACATTCACACCTAGCTAAAGAGTACTCAAAAACTTGCTCAGCATATTTAAGCATCAGAATATGCAAATTGAAATCACTGCTATATACAACAATATAACATACATAACAGCTTAGATGAAAAAAGGCTGAAAACAATGTGACCATGAGCTGCCTTTCTCTGTCACCTAATAATTCCTTTTGTAAATTCCCAGGTCCAAAGTGGGCCACTCACACTTTCCTGAGGAGCCTTCACCATCCTGCTTGTCTCCATTGCCTGCATCCCCCAACCTCCCTCCCTGCCCCCCGCAATGCCCTGGTGGCAGACAGACCAGTCACTTCATGTGTTCTACATCCTAACCCTCTGAACCTGCATATTACATTCTATGACAAAGGGGAATGAAGAAGGACTTTAAAATAGGGCAATGATGCCAGATTATCCACAGGGGCCTTTAAATGTGGAAGAGACAGGCAGAGGAGGAGATCAGAGTGGCATGATGGAAACTCCATCCACTATTGCTGCTTTGAAGAGGGAAGAAGAGGTCAACAAGTCAAGAAAAAGAGATGGTCTCTAGAAGCTGAGAGCACAAGGAGAGCACAAGGAAATCCATGTTTTCCTAGAGACTCCAGAAAAGAGCTGCTGTCCTGCTCACACCTTGATTTTAGCCTGTGAGCCTCTCAAGGGACTTCTGACACTCATAATTGCTGGAAAATATCTCTGTTATTTTAAGCTATGGACTTTGTGGTAATTCATTACAGCAGCAACAGAACACTAATGCAGCCCTGCTCGTAAGCTGCTGCTCATTGAAACACTTTTAAGGAAGGTCAGTCCAACCAGATTTGACCCCTCTGTTCTCTGAACCTCCATGGTGATTATTTATCTCTTTCTCATGGCACATAACATATTTTGCTTTGCAGTCCTTTTTTTCCCATTTAATCAATCTCTTTATACTGTCCATTTTTACTAGACATATTTATGGTACCTGTCATGCTATAGTCCTTCTGTCATAGTACCACGGTCTGCACCATCTGACTACCTCCCTTCCCCATATCAGCTATAGGCGGCATGTCACAGAAGAGCCAATCCAGAGGCTGGCTGGAACTGGCCTAGCATGAAGGGATGAAGTGAACTCATCGGTCAGCTCTTCTTGGGAAATGTGATGCTCAGCCTCTATTGGAGAGGCTCATCTGGTCTTACAGAATTAGGGTTAGGACAGCCATTCTGTATAATGAAGGAAGTGGCCAAACAGGAGAGGAGAGTGAGGTAGAAATGAAGAGAGGTAGGAATTTCATGAGATGGAGGGAAAGGAAAGGAGGGAGAGGGCAATGAGTGAGGGAGAGAAAGTCTTCGGTCCTCCATTTTGTGAGGAATAAAGTATTCTCTCTCTCCCCTTCCTATCCCCCTCCTCTCTTCATGCCAGCAAGTATGTCAAATAGCACCTGCCCATGGTTCTCTCTAGCTGGAGAGAATGCCACTCTCTTATACGGGCCAAACACAGCCCTTCCAGCTCCAGTTTTTTATCCCAATCATCTCTTGCCTGAGTTTTTTCAACGATCTCCCATCTCATTTTTATGGTCATGCCTTCTTCCAATTTAGAGCCACTTCCACCAGCTTGTTTTTCTAAAGCATAGGTCAGAATATCTCCCTTTCCTGCCTAAAACCTTTCAATGGCTGCCTATGGTCTTCAAGGGTAAGTCCAACCCCCTTGGCAGGGCCTAATGGAGCACATTGCTATCTGACTTTGACCTCACCTGTCTCCTTGCTCATCTTGCTCATTCTCTTTCTTCCATTTTTTGTAGCCAAGAATATCTAATCCATGCTGTGTATCAGAACCACCTGTGGAGTATTTTCAAAACATGTAATGTTCAGGAGAGAAAGAGTCTATGGAAACTCTCTGTACTATCTGCTCAATTTTACTGTAAACCTAAAGCTGCTCTGAAAAACAAAGTGTATTAAATGTAGCCAGGTGCTACCAGGATCTTTGGGGGTGGGATGGCTGGTAAACCTGTTGCACATTCAAAGGTCAGGCCACCATTTGGTCCATGCTGACCTCTCACCATTTCATCTAAGACACAGGGCACTTCCACGTTTCCACATTATTATTTCTGGCCTGTTATTTCTGGGGAACCATTATTCAGCCCTTTAGGCCTAGTTCATATGTCACTCCACTGTGAAACTCTCCCCAACTTTCCAGATGGAACAAATAGTTTTTTCCACACCGGTCCCATATTTCTTTGGACATACCTCTATGATGGCATTTATCATAGAGTAAAACAGTTTTCTTGACGCATCTGTCTCTTCTGCTAGAATATATACCCTGTGCTTTCCACATATTTGCATCCTCCATTGCCTAAGTTAAATGCCAGACACATTGTGGACCTTGTCATGTTCAATAGAGGAATATACGTGATTTATTTTATGAATAAATCAGCCGTTGAATGGCTTATAGCTAATATTTATTGAGCATTTACTTTGTGTTGACCCAGTTCCAAGAGCTCTAAAGCTACTTTCTAGCTCAACACTTACAAGTTGAAATAGGTACTTTTGTCATCTTGCACAAGAGTAAGTAACTTGTGTGCCACACAGATGGTTTCGAACCAGGGCAGCCAGGCCCCAGTGACCATTGTTTTTTGCTGCTTCCCAGGTAATGAAGGAATGCCAAAGCTTCAGACTCTTCGATGTGAGCATGCCTTGATTCACTAGGTATTTTTTCTATTTTAAATTTGTAGTATTAAAAACTGTCACCCAGTGTCATGTCTGTATGAGAGGTTGGTTTTATCAAGGAATGTAATGAATAACATGCTAAAATTCATCCAGAAATGCGAGATGGCTGTGGAAACCAGATGACTTGTGTTCAAGTCCTAGTTTTATATTTACTAATTATGCAACACTGGACAAGTCATTTAACCTCTCTACATCTCAGTTCTCTCTAAAGAAAGGACATTAATAGTATCTACCTGCTATTGTATGAATGTCTGCCCCCCCCCCCCCCGCCTTCATGTATTGGCTAACACCCAATGTGATCATTTTTGGAGACAGAGCCTTGGAAGGTGATTTGGTCATGAGTCTGGAGCCCTCATATACGAGATCCGTGCTCTCATACAAGAGATTCCACAGAGCTCCCTAGCCCCATCCCCTGAAGATACAGCAAGAAGGCACTGACTTTGAATTAAGAAAGGGGCCTTCACCTGAACCTGACCATGTTGGCACTTTGATCTTGAATTTCCCAGTCTCTACAACTGTGAGAAATACATTTTTATTACATGCTACTCGATCTGTGGTATTTTGTTTTAAGCAACCTGAACAGACTATGACACTACTTCATTATTATGAAGATTAAATATGTAAAGCAGTTTCTGAGCTTGCATATCAAAAGTGCTGTGTAATAGCTGTGTATTTATGTGCTTAATGTAACCCAATCTTATTGGAGCTGGTTTCAGCCACAACAAGGAAAGCCCAAATCATTCAGAAAGATGCCTTGGAAATTTTACCCTCTCCAAATCTTTAGGTTATAAAACTTGCATGAACAGCATCACGTATTCCATAATTTCTGATGATTCTTGGCCATTTTCTTTTGTTTAATTGAAAATTCACAGCACAAACAATGTAACTTTCTCGTCTGTCTCCTGGTTTAGGTCACAAACGTAAGATATATGGCATGTTTCTATAATTGCTATAATTTATAGTTCTTTTGAAGTTAGCATTGGAGCCAGCAGAGACAGACCCTGTCACAAGGGCAGTTGCAATCAAATCCTCTCCAGTAGACAGGCCAGGTTGCTGCCATATACAATCCAGAGTGTTCCCATGCTTCTGGCACTTCGCAAGGATCACAGCAGAACTTTTACAGAAAACTCTTGTTTAAAACCTGAGTTCATGTCAAAAGTGCAGGACTGAATATCTGTCACAAAGACTGGGAGACAAAGGGGCCCCTAGAGACCAATCAGGAAGCATAGGACCGATCTCTTTTAAGTGCCAAGATAGATGACTTAATTCAACATAAGACAAGAAAGTTGCCAGACATCTCAGAAGATCCATAAAATGCTACTCAACAAATATTGGTTGAACAACTACACTGAATCCCAAGCTTGCTGCAAGCCTGCCTCTTTATCCTACAGTCCACTACCTACTAACAGAATTTAAATAGCTGGACAGTCTCAACAGGTGGCCTATAGTCACATCGCCCAGAAATGTTTGGCTTTGTTTCCAGAGTATTTCTTAAAAATTAATTAATTAATTAACTAGTTATTAATTGCCTAATTAATTAGTTAATTAATAATTAGTTTCCAAAAATTTTTAAAAGGGGAAATGTCAAATAAAGTTTATATATTTCTGGTTTTCCTTAAAAAATCAGGGGATCTGGTGACCCTAGGCCTGCCATTCTGTATGACAATTGGCATCTGCTGGGTGGCAGCTGCCCCTTCACACAGGCCAGAAATGAGCAGCTTTACTCTGGAGCCTACCTCACCCTATCTTCTACTCTGTAAGCATTTGAGATTGCAACCTCAATTTGTATATGAAGTTTTAAGGATAGACTTTACTATCATATCAGACTAAGTGATGAATAGGGTACCTGAAAAAAGGGTTCAGATTTTGAACAGTACAATAGTAGTTTTAGACACCTATAATATATATTTGGGTTTACCTTTGTCCTCATTCCATGAACAAGGACACAGATTAATATAGTGGAGAATGAATGTGCTTTGGGGTCAGCCAAAGTGGATTAAAATGCTGGCACTCCCTTTCTTAGCAGTATAACTGGAGAACTCTCTCTGAGTCTCTGTTTTCTCTTTTATACAATGGAGATCATTAAATTGGCCTCACAGGGACGTTGTGAGGTTTAAATTAATACTTTTGTGCTTTGCTCATACTGCTGCTTCAGCCTGGAAATTTCGCAGCAGTCCACCCTTTGTCAAGCTGACAAACTTCTCTTATGGATCAAGACCCAGGGAAAGGCACCATTTAGTCTCCAAAGTTTTCCAACCTGCACTTTCCCACTGCACTGCCCCAGGGAAAAGGAACACTTATGTTTCTGGGTTCCTATACTTCTCTCCATAGCAACACGTGCATGTATTTCTTGCTCATATGTCTTTTTCCACTAAACAAGAACATTCTTTGTACAGCACAGATTCTATATGTGTTTAGATAATAGTGACCCAGCATTAAACGACAAGTACATAATGAAACTGTCTTTATCTTTATCTTGCTATTTGGTTCACACTCAGTCTTAATAACAAATTTTTAGTTCAGCTACCTTAAACAGAGGCACAATTGTACTTACCCAAACTATTTATTAAAAATACCCAAAATGAACTTATAGAAAGAGTTTTCTACTAAGGCAGTTTTATTAAGGTAGAAAAAACAGTCCCAGTAACAAAGACCATGGCTGTCTGTAACTTCCAGGCTCCCCAAAGAAGCTGATCTGGATAGTTAGAGGGAAACATGATATATACTCTTTTTCTCTCAGGATTTGTATACAACTTAGATCCAAATTATTTTCAGATTTTAGGTTTTCATCAAAATCTAGATTGTAAGCTCCCTGAGGGCAAGGCTATTTACATATTAACATATATCAATCCTTGGACCAAAGACTGGTACATTCGAGCTAGTCAGTAAATATTTACTGAATAAACATATGAATATGTCTGGAATGCACTGGAATATTAAGTACTTGGTAGGAAGTAACAACACTCGGAATGTCAATGTGAGAATCTTACTGTCCATTGACCTCATTTGTTTTCATAATGTAAGGCTGATATCATCATCATCATCATCATCATCATCATCATCATTTGACTCCAAAGTCTTTGTTCTCTCCATTCCATCATCCTTGCTTATTCTTGTATCTAATGAAAAAGGACACATATGCATAAATATGGTTTTTTGTTACTGAAGGAAAAGGAGGATCATGGATATTTTTCCTCTCCTGTGGATTTCCCCTCACATTATGCAGTTGTCAGTGGGCACAGGCCATTTGCCCAAATGGAGACGCTGCTGTGAACTTCCCAACTGATAGGACAGGCACTTTTCTTCTAGTTCTGATCTGGTTTTCTGACAAGTTGAACATAATTATGTCTTAACATGTACAGTTTTTAAGATATGTCTTAACTTACAAACTTAATTTTCATGGATTCCAAATGTACCTCAGTGGAATCAGTTATTTTTGAAAGAAAGTGTCCTGGTTTGCCTACAAAAGTCCTGATTTTCATTTCGTGTCCTGATATTACTGTTATTACAGTTTCCTTCCACTCAAAATCTTCAGGGATGTCAGTAAGAGGGTGGGAGACCAATCTGATGGATGGGACAGCACTGGGGCCCCTGAACAGTGGGCTGATTGCTTTCTTGTAGATGATTATTTGCAACTGCTATAGCAACAAAAACAAAAATGAAAACTGTCTCATTAATTTTGTATATAAACAGAATCTGCTGGTGCAGAAAATAGTGTGTGTGAGCCCAGGAAAAATTGATCCATAGGGCATGCAACAGAATTCTTTTTTTTTAAAGATTTTATTTATTTATTCATGAGAGACATGGAGAGAGAGAGAGAGGCAGAGACACAGGCAGAGAAAGAAGCAGGCTCCATACAGAGAGCCCATATGGGACTCAATCCCGGATCTCCAGGATCACCCCCTGGGCTGAAGGAGGCACTAAACCACTGAGCCACCCGGGATGCCCTGCAACATAATACTGTCATGGTATCCCCCTCCTCCCAATCCCCCTTTCTCTTTACCATCTTTGAACTGGATCATTTGAACTAGGTAGAGGGTGATCATTTCACCGTCTTTGCTGAACTCAGGTCCTGGCCTTAGCTAGTTTGGAGCAATATTTTATTTGCACAAATCACAGATGAATTAGATCTAAAACATTATGTTTCTTTCCTGTATTATAGTTGCAAGGTGATAGTCTACACAAGAACAACAGAACCAGGAAACGGTTTTACTCTTGATGACCATTGTGCTTTTTGTATTCTTCTGGTTCTCTTATTAGGAAAAATGAAGATTCTTTGCAGGTTTTATTGACCTTTTCTTGCCCTGTGAATCCACAAACAGGAATCAATTTGAACTAGATTGCAGAGACATGTATTACATTCTTGGCTATGTATTCCTTTGCACGGCATCTGTATTATAACACCGGCATGAAAATATGACTTCATGTTAACTGTCTCTCACTGGATCAGATTATTTCTGCTGGGATAAACATGAGTATACTCTGCCTTTATATCCTTTTAAGTTGTACCTAAACTATTTGAAGTCATCTTGAATGAGTTGAAAGTATAATCTGTCTGTGTAAAGAATCAAAAGAAAAAAAAAAAAACCTCAGTGTTGCTATCATCTAAGGCGCATACAAAAATAATCTCCAAATCTTAGTGGCATAAAAACCAATCATTTCAATAATCAATTTGCGTATCAGTAATGCAGGGCACTCACGGCAGGGATGGTTTGTCTCTGATCCATGTCTCGGGCCTCAACTGGGATCAATCTAAACACATAGGGACCATTACAAGTGGAGCTGGAGGACTCATTTCCAAGATGGCTCCTTCACCCTGCTGGTTGCCATGTCGGTGAGTGTGGCTGCATGGCTGAGCTCAGCTAGAATCGTAGGTTCCAGGGCCTACAGGTATGTGCTGCAGCATGGTGGCTCAGGGAACACTTCCTCGATGGCATCCCAATGTCTCAGCAAAGAAGCTGAGCTGCAAGCTGCAAGCTAGGTGGGTTCCCCTTAGAAGTTGTCTAGTGTCCCTTTGGTCATCTTGATCTATTGGTGGAAATGGTCACATGTCTACTGGGGAGAAAGATGGAAAAGATAGATTGTGCTTGTCAATAGAAGGAGAATTAAAAGAGTTGGCAGCCATGTTTTAAAAACACCACATTCATGTATATTGTATTTTTTTGAACTTTTTATTTTTGTGAACGAGGCATCAATGAGGAATAAAATTCCATAACTACTTTTCAAAAATACAACAAGTATTTTGGTGGAAATCCTTATATTTATACTGTAGCTAATATTCTTATGGAGCATATTACCAAATTCAGATGTATAGGAGTAATTTTAAATTAGGTTCTCAAGATGACACACTAGAAAAGTCATATAGGTTGAAACTAGACACTCTTTAGGTGGCTTACTGGAACTTTTTTAACAACCAAGGTGGATATTTAATTATAACTGGTTAAACGTTTTTCCAAACTAGTGTAATATATTTATATTGTAAAACATCAGCTTCATTTCTAGAGGAAAAAAAGGGGGGAGGACCAAGGACATAAAGATTTAGTTATAATTTCATCATAGAATTATTTGTATAATATTTAAAAATTAGAAAAAATCTGAATGCGGCACCAGGTTGCTCAGTGGCTGAGCGTCTGCCTTCGGCTCAGGTCATGACTGAGGTCCTGGGATAGAGTCCTGCATTAGGCTCGCCTCATTAGAGAGCCTGCTTTTCACTCTGCCCATGTCTCTGCCTCTCTCTCTTTGTGTCTCTCATGAATAAACAAATAAAATCTTAAAAAAAAAATCTGAATGTACCACAAAAGACTGTCTAAAATTTTACAGTGTATCTATATCATAGACTATTGCAAAAACTCATGCTGTAAAAAATATTTAGTGACATGAGAAAATATTCATAAATGCTTGTTGTGTACTCAAAAGATTATAAAATGAGCAGATACAAAATAATCTCAATTATATAAAACATGTTGATCTATGTAAAAATAATAACTTACACCAAAACATTGACAGAGATGATACCTTGGATCTGGAGTTTTGCATAATATCATTTAATATGTTATGCTTTTGTGTATTTTCATAAAATTTTTAAATGATTATGTATTGATATATTACTTTTTCATTTTATAAAATGCATAAAAATGTAGCACTTCATAAAACATATAAATAAATCAAATTTATCTATAAGCTTTCCACCCTGAATAATCACATTATTTATTAAATTTTGTTGCTTCATGTTTTGGATTATCCATTTTTTATAAAAATGATACATAGTGTATAAAATGGTTTGTTACTCAACTTCTTATGTTTATAACTGGGAGATGTTAACCAAATTATTTTTTGTTGTCCATGCTTCCCAGAATTGCTTTAGATAATCAGTGATCCTTCCCTAGACAGATAAACGCATGGTCCCCATAGCTTCAAAAGTAATTTATAATAATAAGACCCCAGAAAAGACACATCAAATTTTTGACTTTCTAAGTCTCAAAAATATTGTCTAGATTTAACACTGAAAATTTCAGGAGAATGCTTACTAAGCTAGTTGTCCTTATGTTTTAAACTCACTTTCCCTTGAAGATGAAAAACTATTGAGCTAGTAGACCAAGAAGTGTTATAAAGGAGAGACATGAAAAGAAAATCCCAACTCCACTCTATCACCCACAGAATTAGTTTCAAAGAAAGAGTGATGGAAACCCCAAGTAGTTAGTAGATCTGAGAATAGAGTCCTGATGACTGCTCTCAAAGATGACAAACAGTAAAGCTAGGTCCCCCGGCTACGATGGGACAACAGTCCTGCTGAAATGACTGAAAGGTGAGCTTAGGTCTAAAGCTGTCCTACTGAGTATGTGGGCACTGCCACTGAATAGGAAAGAGACAAATGTTTTTGCAGGTGTCTGGTACCAGGTGAATGTGACACCAGGAGTCACAGACCTGGAAGGGAATTACAGTTGTATTGGAGAAACATCATAGTAGGGGATCCCTAGGTGGCCCAGCAGTTTAGTGTCTGCCTTAGGCCCAGGGCATGATCCTGGAGTCCCGGGATCAAGTTCTGCATCAGGCTCCCTAATGGAGCCTGCTTCTCCCTCTGTCTGTGTCTGTGTCTCTTTCTCGGTCTCTCTGTCTCTCATGAATAAATAAATAAAATCTTTAAAAAAAAAAAAAAAGAAACCTCATGGTAGAGAGTTGTTTGACTCTTGCAGTCCTGTGACCGGAGAGGAACAGGGTCGTCTCAGAAAATGTCATCCCATTGGCACCAACATTCTCCAGGACTATCCAGAATTGTGCCCCACCTTACAGGATGAGGATGACCATGGGTTGAGAGCAAGCCTCGCAGCACCATGGCTACCGAGAGGGGTCATGAAGCCACATGGAACCTAAGCAGCCTAGATTGGGTAGAGGGAAAGAAGCAGGAAAAGAAGGTTCTCAATCGACTGTATTTACCCCAAATGACTAACTTTACCCAAGCTGGACTGTGGCGAAGGCCCAAAATGAGAATGAATTTATCAAGAAAGAAAATTATGTATTTTGCAACCCTTCCTACATAGTCTGATATATTCACATCTGCTACATATCTCAGTATGAACATATTTCCATGTGAAAAAAATACACATGTAAGCAACATGGCCTAGGTCAGTCTTAAGTGTGGCAGCATGCCCAGCCCAGGATGTTTTTAAAAGCATTAATGAGCAACTTAACTTTACACCCAAAATAGCCGTGCATGTTATAAAATAATACTATCTGTTATCATGAAAACACAAAGTACTTGAAGAAATGTTAAATATATATAACTGCAAATTTCAGCGTAGGGAAGTCCTTTTATAAATATACCATCTATATAAGTCATGAAAGAATGCTATTTGACTACATGACATTAAAACATTTCCCTATGGAAAAGATACACCTCAAAAAAAGAGACAGAAATCAAATGATAATCAGGGGGAAATATCTTCAAATATCATCACAGTAAAGAACTAATTTCCTTAAATTATAAAAACTACTACAAATGAGAAAAAACTAACAATCCAATAGAAAAACAAAGGACATAAACAGACACAGAAAGGCTATGTGAATAGTTTTAAACATGAGAAAGGCACAAGCCTATTCATATTTTAAATGTAAGGTAAAGCTATAATAAAATATTTTTCATCTTTCACACTGGTGAAAAATTAAGATGTTTTTTTTTTTTAATTTTTTGTTTTAAATTAAGATGTTTGATAACATACTATGTTGAAGAAGGTGTGAGGAATCAGGCACTATTATGTTGCAATGCAACTTACTGCTAAGTTGATGGAGCACATTTGTAATATTTATGAAATTTAAAATCCATATGTTTTCTGATACAGGAGTTATGCAATACATATATAGAATCTTATGAGTAATTAATTACATATACAGAAAATAGCCATTGAGGCATCAGAATAGAAAAAGAATGAAAATAGCTGACATATTAATCAAAAAAGACCTGGTGATGTGCACTAGAAAACATCCATATAATGCAATTATTTAAATGAAGAAGGCAGCTCCAGATGAAGATGTGGACTGCTTCCAGACATGTATCTTTAAGTGAAAAAGCTAAGTAACACAGTATGTGTAGTGGCTAATGCAGAAGATATGCAATATACATCTGCATACACACGGAATATCTCTTGAAGGAGGGGCACCTGGGTGGCACAGTGGGTTAAGCATCTGACTCTGGATTTTAGCTCAGGTCGTGATCTCAGGATGCTGAGATCAAGTCTCACACTGGGCTCTGCACTCAGCAGGAAGTCTGCTTGAAAGTCTCTCTCTCCCTCTGCCACCCACCCCCGGCATGCACTCTCTCTCTCAAATAAATAAATCTTAAAAAAGGATATCTCTTAAAGGTTACACAAGAAACTGTAACAAGTAGTCTGCAGAGGATAAGTGAGCTTAGGAATTCTGGGGGAAAGATACTTCCCTTTCCTTAGGTTACTTTTTGGGCCTTTGGATTTTATACCAAAGCCATGCATTTCCTCTTAACAATGAAAAAGAAAGGAAAGGAAAGGCGAAGTTTTAAAAAGGGAGGAGGCACAATATAGATACAAAGAGGTAATTCTCTGCACAGCACCCAGTAAACACGGAGGAGACAGCCATTTCAGCCAAGGGAAAAGACCTGGAATAAATCATCCCCTTTAGAGGGAGCATGGCCATGTGAACACCTTGACCTTTGGACTTCTGGTCTTGGGACTGTGAGAGATCACAAAAATTCTCTTGCTCTGAGCCACCCAGTTTTTGGTGTGTTGTTGCCAAAACTCTAAAACATTGGTACACAGTAGGCCCAACTTCACGGCTCCATTCCCTTCCCACCTCCTTCTTCCCAGAGGGGTAGCTCTGTGCCCGTAAAATGTAAATCAATATAGCCTTTCTTGCCTTCGTGTTCTTCCATAGCTTTTCCCCGATGAAAGCCCAAGTCTGGTAATTTCCCCCCAAACCTAAGGATCCTTCCTCCTAAGAAGGTGGCAACCATACAGGCGGGCTGAAACCATGTCTATCGATTTATTTGTGTCCCCGAAATACATCTAATCATTCTTTTAATGGGTACAGGGGTTTAGCTGCATAACTAAATGATGATTCATTCATTTAATTATTTTCTGCTATATATCTATGCTATCTCCCACTTTCTGTTATCTATCTTTGTTTCCACCCTCCATTCTTGGATAAATCCCTTGGAAGTGGACTTTATGAGTCATAAGGTGAGCATGCTGTATGTTGTTTGATATGTATTATAGAAACATAGAGAAAACGTGACCAGTTTTTTCTAAGATTTTATTTATTTATTCATGAGAGACACAGAAAGAAAGAGAGGCAGAGACACAGGCAGAGGGAGAAGCAGGCTCCATCCAGGGAGCCTGATGTGGGACTCAATCTTGGACCCCAGGATCACACTTGGAGCTGAAGGCAGATGCTCACCCACGGAGCCACCCAGGCATCCTGATGAATTTTGACTCTGTTCTATTTTGGCAACTGGAAAAAATGTTAAAGGTATCATATTCCTACTCTATTGTTAATGGTACGAGACAGAGGTTGGCAAACTTTTTATGTAAAGGACCAGATGACAAATATTTTAGACTTTGCGAATTATGCAGTGTCTTGCAACTCTGCCTTTGTGGTAACAAAAGCAGTTATACATAGTATGAAAATGAGTGAACATGGCTTGGTTCTAATAAAACTTTACTTATGGATACTGAAATTGAACATCAATAATTGTCACATGTCACAAAATATTGGGTTTTTAATATTTTTTTCAGCCATATGAAAAAGTGTCAAAAACCGTGGTTCACACAGGCCATATAAAAACAGACAGTAGGCTGCATCTGACCCATGGACTATAGGTTTCTAGTTTCTGGTGTAGAATTTAGTAGTTGATAATCCATTTTGCAGTACATTAGAAAATTCTTCCTGAAGAGAAACTTGTACTTTCCTGCAGGGTCTTGTTGGTTAAGATCCATATGACACTAGGATGATCTTGGGCATCACTATCTGAGCAATGTATAAGTTATTGATAGCTATTAATTGCTATTAATATTGATTCAAATTTGAGTTAAATATGTTACCTATAGGATTTAGAGAGCATCCATTGGGATGTTTTCTCTCCAAGTTATTCTTAGTTTAAGCCAGATGACTGGAACTTTGTTTGGGACCAACATGTATTGATCACTTCTCTCTGACAACTCAGATGTACACTTCCATACACTCCTTATTCCACAGAATTCCTCTAGAATCGTTATACTTTTGCAAGATTCCATAAGCCTATTTTGAGAAAGATCAAGAAACTCGCACTCTTCCATCAATCTGTAAATGAATATTGTTGAGGATGTTGCTGCTGATGTCACAATATGTCCATGTCTGAGGAGGATCTTTGTCTCAGTAAGGCCTTTCAATGAGGCTTCTCTCTTTTTAGGATGATTTTTACATCTCAAACTTGCCAAGTCTCTTTCATACCCCCTTACTCTTTATCTTCTCTGTGATTTAATTTCTTTATACACATTTTAATTTGTTTAATCGTGCAGTATTTCATGTAGCTTTATAAGCTGAATCTTGTCTTTCTCTTCTTCCTGTTTCTTTTTTTTTTTTTTTAAGATTTTATTTACTTATTCATGAAAAACACAGAGAGAGAGAGAGGCAGAGACATAGGAAGAGGGAGAAGCAGGCTCCCCGAGGGGAGCCCAATGCAGGACAAGATCCCAGGACCCCAGGATCATGACCTGGGCCAAAGGAACATGCTCAACACTGAGCCATCCAGGTGTCCACTACTCCTTTTTCCTCTTCATCCTTTAAACAGAGGCATTTTAATTTTTAAAAATTTTAAACTGGGGCATTAGAGGCAGCAGAATGAGAAGTTCATATTTGACAGGGAATTGGGGTGACGATGGTCTCACTGTCTTAGTCTTTCTGCTTTCTCATGGAATTAGCTTCATGTCTATTTTCTCAGGATGATACAGCAGAGCCATTCGAAATGAAACCCCAAATTTATTTTGCCCCACTTTTGTCTTTCACCTACTGGTGCCATATAGGAACCATGATGCCCTGGAACCCCGGACGCAGATCTCCCCAGTGGTGTCTGGACCCTCAGCCTGGAAGTTCTCTGTGCCGCAAGGTCAGAGCCAGGGAAGGAGCTCCAGGCCAGCAAGCCTGCCCTGGGGGTTTATCTGCGGGGTTGTCAGGAGTGACAGCAAAGAGCCAGGCGGCTTGATGAATCCAACGAGCAGAAAAATCTGTCAAAACACACAGAACGTTCATTGCAGGGATCGTGGAAACATTGCCTATTTGTTTGGAGCGCGTTTAATTATTTTTAAACATATGCAGTCTGTAGTTCAGTGAGCATGTCAGGGATAATAGAGGAAGAAAAGCAAATGAGGGGAGCGGCGCTGATCCTGGAGCCACTCCTCTCCGCAGCTGGCTGATGGGGAGAAGCAGTTGATTCCCTCCGAAGTGTGGCTCCCTGTCTGTCATCTAATGAAATGCAGTAGGGGGATTAATGTCATTAGCTCTAGGCCGGCATGCTGTGGAGTAAACAGATATACATCCTTGCTCATTTGGGGGAGTGTTTCTCAGCTCCTGCCCGCTGGCCTGCAAAGGTCACTCTCAGCCTTGTATTAGTTAAATGAGAAGAAATTAGGTTGGTTGAGACAATCTTGTCTGTTTAGTGAGAGCAGCCACTGGGCATTCAGGCACCTAACCCTGCTCCTCCCACCCCTACGCCTTCTAATTGGGGGTCATGTTTCTTCTTTGGGGGACATTTGAGGTAACCAGAGAAGATAAAAGCCCGGCGAGTAAATACTTTACAGAAGAAAACAACAACAACAACAACAACAAAACAACATTGTTTTACTTTGATAAGCAAAATGACCAAGGAGTATGGAAAAAAGGGGCCCAGCTGTTTGAATATCATGACCACCTCTCTTCCATCTTGACCCAAGAGCTTTCCCACATATTAGCACCGCACAAAGCTGAGGGCTGAGAAAGACATGTGCTCCCTTTTTCGTAATCCACAGGAATATACAGAAAAAACAGCTGCAAGTGAATAAAAAGTAGATATTTTTTATTCTTTGAAAACACAGAAATCCTGACATCAATGTCACAGTGAAAAATATTAGGAGGTGGGGAAAATCATAGGAGAAAAATGTCAGGAGGAAGAATGAGTACTTCTGGGGGGTGGCTACAACCTACACTCAGACACAGACAGATGCCTTCAGTCATGAATGGAATACTCCACACCATCCAGATATAGCCAGGGAGAATCTGGGAGGAAACTGACACAAAAGAAAACAAAGAAAGAATAACCACAGAAAAGAAGAAAAAAGTTTGAGGGAAAGGTGGCAAGGGAAATGGAGAGGTGACTCAAAATTACACAAATACTTGATAAAGTGAAGACAAACACTAATGCTGCTTTGTAAGAATTTAATTTTTTTTATCAAAGCCAAATGCTCTACTTTATTTATTTATTTATTTATTTATTTATTTATTTATTTATATTTTTAAAGATTTTATTTATTTATTCATTAGAGACACACAGAGAGAGAGGCAGAGACATAGGCAGAGGGAGAAGCAGGCTCCATGCACCGGGAGCCCGACGTGGGATTTGATCCTGGGTCTCCAGGATCGCGCCCCGGGCCAAAGGCAGGCGCCAAATGCTCTACTTTATACTAAAAGAGATACTAGATGCATCTGTCTTTGAATTGTGCTCCAATGTTTGTAGGTAGTACGTATCTTGCAGCAATGGATATTACTATCAGAGAAGCAATACAAATGAAAAGTAAAAGAAAAGGAAATTCAGGATCATTTACATTTGTTATGTCACAAATTCAATTCTGGTTACCCCTTCCACAGCACCACTACTTTCTGAGGGTCGCTGAGAATTATATTCCTTAAAGAACATCATGGCAGGGTTCATTTTCTCTCCTAATGGCAGACCAACAAGAGAGAAAAGAAGAGATGGCCAGGAAGAACAAAGAGTATGTCATAAGAAGAAGGAGAAGGAAAGGGAGAAGAAGAAGAAGAAGAAGAATAAGAAGAAGAAGAAGAAGAAGAAGAAGAAGAAGAAGAAGAAGAAGGAGGAGGAGGAGGAGGAGGAGGAGGAGGAGGAGGAGAAGGAGAAGGAGAGAGAGAAAAGGCAGGCAGGAAGGAAAGAGAGAAAGTAGGAGAAAAAAAAAGAAAGAAAGAAAGAAAGAAAAAGAAAGAAAGAAAGAAAGAAAGAAAGAAAGAAAGAAAGAAAGAAGAAGAAAGAAAGAAAGAAAGAAGAAAGAAAGAAAAGAACAGAGCAAGGTAAAATTTAGATGGTTTTATCTTTTTAAGATTAACCTAAATCTTGAGATTTCCCCAGCTTCCAGGGAGTAATGGGATCTAAAGGCTCAAAATCAATATTCAGACTGTTGCCTTCATGGGTCAATGCAGAGCCTCGAACCCCTCTTCTAGGTCCTGTCCCACAGGTACTCAAAAAGAGGGAGTCCACTCAGGTGGTATTGGTGGCTCAGATGGCTCTGGAGAGCTAGATACCTGGGGTTGATACTCCACTCCCTACAGGCCCCACCATGTCCCAGTGAGCATGGTGACCACAATGCAGAGACCACTGCCCTGTCCAACCCACTGCTTCTTGATCCTCCCAAACACACTGACCCCCTCCACTCTTTACCAGACCAAAGTTGACTCTGTCCTGCACACAAAGAGGGGAGATCCCTACTATCCCTGGTAAGCAGATTAAGGTCCAGGGTCAGAGGGGAGGAGCAAGTACTAGCTGATGTCTCCTTTGTTTGTCTGGGTTTCCTTAAGATTTAGCAAAGCCCTCATTCCTTTTTTAAAATATATATTTTTTCAATTTCATTTATTTGAGAGAGAGAGAGCACAAGAAAGAAGGAGGGGCAGAGGGAGAGGAAGAAGCAGGCTCCCCACTGAGCAGGGAGCCGAATGCAGGGCTCCATCTCAGGACCCTGAGATCATGACCTGAGCCAAAGGCAGATGCCTAACTGAGTGAGCCCCCCATCAAAGCCCTCATTCCTATAGACATGCTGGGATAGGAGTGGGGCTGAGGGAGACAAGGCAGGTCTCCACCATCAGAAGGTGGACTGAGACTTGCCTCTCTGGAGTTGGATTGCCAAAACTTATAAGAAAATATTTGCATCTTGGATGACTTGATACATGGAAGTAAAAATCTTCCTTGTGAAGAAGGGAGGCTAATGAAACTAGATATTGCCCACGCTTTCCCGTAAATGCAATTGCATCAAAGAGAGAAAACATTATCCTTCATGTGTAATAATAGGGAAAACCTGGACTCTCTGGTTCAGTCTAACTGGTTGGCTACTGAGTGTTGTCTTTTTCTTGTTCTTTTTCTTTTTCTTTTTATCTTTTGTAAAAAGTACTGTAGGATAATTTTGCCTGGCCATACCTAGCAGTTCTTATGTATGATAAACTAAAGTCTTCCAGCTGCACAATGCTGAGGCTGTATTTTTATCTGTGGTGTCTGGTGACTACATAAACTATAAAAACAAAGTTAGAGTGATTTATATGTGTCATAGAAATTTAAGATTTTTTTAAAGTGTTCGTAAACATGTACAGTACGGGACACATTAGATATACCATTTGGATAACAAAAAACACTCATAGCAGCCTTGCTTGGCTTCAGAATTGATCCAGGGAGCAACTGGAGGGTATTTTCCCATCTTCTTCAGAGAATGACTTGTGGTCACATTATCTCCCCTGACCACAGGGTCACACTGCCTTCAGGATGAGGAAAGAAGAGAGTAGGGGTCTCAGGGCCCTGGTGGGACCTCAGGGTAGGCAATGGGATTTTGTGTTCTCTTACTTGGACCTTACATTTTATTGTGCATAAGAATCACTTGAAGAATTTGTAAAAGACAGAAAACCAAAACCTATTAAAAAAAAAAAAAAAAAGTAAAGGCTCAGATTTCACCTCTAGAGACTCCAATTCTGTCAGTCTGTGTTGAGTCCTGAGAATCTGTATTTTAATAAGAATGGCTCCTCCATGACTATGCAATATAAGGGTTAAATTTTTGAAAAAACTGCTTAGGTGTTACAATTATGGTTACTGTCTAAACCCTTTTGCATTTTGGTGAGCAGTTTATAGGAAAGTGTGAAGCCCCACACTTTGGAGGCATTAGGAGGCCAGGCCCCACTTGTTTGACGCATAGGGTATTGGGAAACCTATTGTTATCGTCATGATATTGTTTAGTATATGTTGCAGATGGATTATTTACTCCACCCCCTCTTGCAGTCTCTCTATAGCTGTAACCAAGTGACCACAAAATATTGCAGTGAATTTGGAATTATTTCATAAACTCCTCATACTGGGGCCCCAGGACCAGAACAAAATGTGTGGGGCTCATGTGGCCATACGGGTATGATTACGTTCATGTGTGTAACTCGTAGACATGGGGTCTTCAGCGAGAAAGGCCATCTTTCTTTCACAAAGCAACTTAGTGGGTGGTGCTTCATAAGCAGCTTAACACAAAACATAGAGGAGAACAAACTACGCGCACACACACACACACACATACACAAGTGTCTCTGTTGGGCACTTAATAATTTGGATCCATACCAAAGTCCAGCCACAGGGGGGAAAAAAAATCTTGCCATTTCAAGGACTGCATAAGGTGACAAAATCTCCTCTATGAAACATAAACTTCACTTTCTCTGCCCAGCTGGCCAATTGTTCCAATTCAGTAAATCGCAGATTTGACAAACACGTTTAGGGAAGAGGAGATGAGTAATACCAAGCTGTGCTGATCAGAAGGCCGTTGACTCGGGCTTTAAATCCGTGCACAATGGAATGAATACCTTCTATCCATTCACCCCACTAACCAAACAACACCAGGAAAATCATTTTCCAATTAGGCAGCAGGTTTCAGCATCGTTACCTTTGAGATCAGATTTGCTACCACTCAAAAATGCATCAGAGACAGTGTAGGAAGAGTTAAGCATCGCTCCTGGCATCTGAGGTCTTCGGAGGAGGTGAAATTAGATTAGCTGCAGGAAAATGGGAGGGTTTACATTACCAGAGGGGCTCTACCTGGCTCCAGGCTTAACAGTGAACAACGCTTTCAGCATATGGCATTACAATGGATTAGTGATCAAGTACGATTAATCCTAATAGATCGTCTTTTGAACCTCAGTGGCTTGTTAGGTGAGAAAAAAATTGTCTGTCCCCAAAGTGTCAGGTGAAACTCTCATTTGAGGTAAGACTACCATGTGGAGATGGGTCTCCATCTGGTGGCTTCCTTTTGTGAAACTCCACCAGAAGGTGTTTTAATGAGGCTTTTATAGCAGGCACCACCTGCCACTAATCTTCCCCTCTAAAAAGGTGTAATTGAGGGTTGGTTTTACAGTATGGCTCATATCCTAACCTTGGGAATTCATCAAGAAATGCAAATCTGGGTGGGATGGTATAATCATGAAATGCCATTTTGGCTTTTGGTTTAGACTGAAGTGGTTATAGAAATTTGTGGTTGGCTAATTACAACCAGCTATATAGTAGCTTCAGTTAGATTAATACGTGTGTCATCTCGGAATTAAATAACCAAGTTGATGGTGACCATATGTCTTCATTCAATTCTTTGCACATGTAAAGAGTTGCAAGGCTGCTAGTGGTTCACACAATTTAAAGGTTTCATTTACACTATTAAGGTTTAACTGGTTCAGATTTACTGCACATTTGTCCTCTTTGTAGATGCTTCAGTTCTAAGATGCATTTTTTCAATGAGACGTAAACAAGTGACAAAATCATCAAGACGTGTCTATATATGGGACTTCAGGAACAGCGTTATTTTCCTTTATCTCTTAATTTACAACACAGATTTCTGTCACACTGTTATTCTGGCAGATTGGTTATCGATTACACTGACATTTCTACCCTGAACCTCATTTGAAATACAAAATGCTCCAGAAGGTGGAACACAATAGAATAACTTTGAATTTTTTTTTTTTTTTTGTAAATTCAACAACCATGAATTGAGCCCTCACTGTGTACTAGGAATGCTGCTATGAATTAGGAAATAATAGTAACAGTAACAACAATAATTATACCTCATGCACCTTGCCCCTGCATAGAATGGGATCACTTTGCTTTTCTCTCCTATTCTGCTCAGTATTTTTGGAAGTCTTTTTCCTTTGCTAGTGTCACCTCAGCATATTTTGTTGAGTAGACATCTTACCAGCATATGAATCAGATCAATAAAATAGCATACATATTTAGATAAATCTCAATATTTGGGTCTTCTCTATATGCCATTTTAGACATGAGAGGTATGCATAGCCCCTGATTGTCTTTCAATGACTATTTTAGTGATAGAATATAGCATGAAAAGTGGATGACCCAAAATACCCCATAATCCAAAACTGGCTTGCATTTTGAGTTTGGAGTGCATTTGTAAATATGAAACGTGAATTTAAAGCAGGAGTTATAAAATGGAGCCCTGGAAGTTCAATCTGACCAGTAAATTTCTATTTGGGATTTAGTGGATGTTCTTGTCTTTGTCTGTTAGCCTACACAGGTTTGTGCTTTTTTTTAAAATACAAATTTTATTCCATAGACATGATATGCCCTCTCATGTTTGCCAGAGGCCCCCTTACTCCCTAATCTCACACCCAACTGCATTGACAAAACCCCATCCCAGTTCTAAAATAATAAGGCTCATTTTCACACGAGTCTGTGAACATTGGTTATGTAACCTTAGAATCAATCCCTGAATATGTTTCCATGTACGGCAAAAACCTTGGGGATGTGGGGATGGATCAGTGAGGGATAAGTCAGGCACCCACCCAATTAGCAGCCTCTTCAGAGCCAAGTCTGCCTCTCTCTGTAGAGCTAAATATTGTAGAATCATTTCACTCCCACATCCGCAATGTCCTTGGTGCATAGTCGTGAATCAGAAGCTCAAGGAACAGAATAGGTGAGAGGAAAAAGACAAGAAAACATGATTTAGCCTATTTTCCACTCAGAGAAAGGTTTTATAGTCAGAGTTTTAAAAGCCAAGACTGTAACTTCAAATTTCAGGATGCTTTTCTCCAGGAAATTCAATTGCCATGGACATGAATCATTAGAACTCATCCTGCCAGAGGAAAAAAAAAAAAAAAAAGCGCATGAATTTCATTCTCCCATTCACAGTTAGCAGAATGAGGTCAATTATTTTTTCCTGTAGCCTTAGAAAAATTAGAGAAATTAATTCATTAATCCATTTTTTCCCCTAAGGTGATCCATCAGTGTTAGTTTAAAGTGGAGAAAATAATAGTTGGCTAAAGGTGAGATGGGTAGCTGATGCATGCTGTGACTCCTGTTGCTGATTATGCCCAGGCGTTACATGAGAATGTACCCAGCATCTCCCTGCCTCAGCTTCTGTGCCTCCTTTATTCATTCTACTAACCCCATAATAGGTCCTGCCCAGGGGGTTAGCATGATGCAAGAAAATGTTGTCTTTGGTGTTTCCTTCCTCAGTGCTGCCTTTCAGCTTCCTTTATGACCTCATGATGTCCCCACGCCCCCACTCAGTGACCCTAGTGTCAGCACCTGCCCTCCCCAAACCACCAATCGTACCTCAAACCTCTCCCCCTCTCTGCAGTCCAAACTCTCTGGCCATGGCATTTTCTGGGTAACAGCTATTGACTATCATTAAGTTGCTTGCTGTAAAATGGCTTTTTGTGCTTTGTGATTTGGGGCTCTGATACATAATGTCCAATCCAAAGGAACTGTTCTTTTGACAAAAAATTAATAGAAGCTCTGTAGGCTGGAGGGGAATAAGAGAAAACAGGGAGAGGTCTTACAGCATCCCCAAATCATATGATGCTTTGCCACTACTTAAGTCAAGTTCAGGGTAAAACATTTGGTGCCTTATAGGCACATTTAGTCATGTTTAAATGACTTATGAAAAGTGAATTTAATTTTGATCTGTACTATGTTAAGGACCTTCGTGAGAATGAGACAGTTTCCCAGGTGTGCTTCCTGCTACTTATAGAATTTTACTTTTAGGATTTGGAGATAGTCAGAATGCAGGTATAATGGCTAAAACCTCATGTGATGCCATATTTCTGAATATAAGCAGGTGAATAATCTCTTCTTTGGCTCAGCTAGAAGTCAAAGAAATTTCTTTAAACTCATCTTCCTCACACAAAATTCTTTCATGTAGTTACACTGGGTTGTACATGTACTCAGACATCTTGAGTTCACTACCAGTTGCCCTCCCTCACAAACTAAATCTTGGTTTCCTTCAATATGCAGCTTTCCACCTCTCCGACACGCTCTCCAAGAGCCTTGCAGTGTGCCATCCTTCCCCTGGAGAACCCACCTGTAAATTAACTTCTCCCTCTCAGACTTCCTATGTGAATACCAAAAATGAGGTTGGCTCACCTTGACATTTTATTGTTGTCTGGCATTTTCTCCTATATCTTCCTCAGTATGTCACATATGTTTGTAACTGAGGCCAGGAAAGTTTTAAGAGAGAAAAGTTGAGGAGATTGGGGAGGAGGAAGAGGGTATTAGAAAGGGAATAGAAATCTCTATTTCTGTTTTACATAAATCATTTAAGTAATAATCCATCTCTCTAAAATCAGACAAAGGGTAGGCAGTACAAAATTAGGTGAATTTCTGTATAAGTATGTTACAAACCCAAGACTCTGAAGTAGGTCTAGAGTGTGTCCTGAAAACAAGCTGGTGGCATATGGCAGAGGTCTACAAAAGTGCTTATCGGGCTTGTGTATACTGAAGATTCCGGAACTAGCACTAGAGATTTTGATTCAGTAGACCTCAGTTGAATTCCAGGAATCTCAATTTTTAACAACCACCCACAGCGACTCTGACAGTGTCAGGGAGAAAGAGTATTTCAAAGTTGAAGGCTATTTCATCAAAATTTCCATTACTCTCCTTGGCCCTTTTGAGAATCCAGAGCAAGGAGTTTTCAGAGATGAATGTGTCTACAGAAAGAAAGTGCTGCATAGAGAAACAATAAATTTTATTGCAGATTTTTTAAAATTTAAAGACAAGCTTTTTGGATGAGTTATGCTCCATAAATAAAATACACTTAAACATCAAACTCAAAATGAAAAGATCCCAACCTCTGAAATAGTTACTGTCCACTCACCAGAGGAACTGGAATGATTATAGGCAGCCAAGGCCAGATATGTAATGTGGGTGTTAAGACTGTTTACAAAACCAGTGTGGGAAGGCATGGAATTTCTAGGCTGAGGGCCATGTGTGTATACAATTCCTCAATTTGCATTCTAGAGAAACCTAAAGTTTGTTAGCTGCAGGTGCAAATCTCACGTTGTTGCGAAACTTGTACAGTCCATGGTACTCAAGCTGATACATCACTCTGCCTGCCCTTGTACCGCCCTCTTTTTCCAATCTAGCCACTTCCCTGAAGAGCTTCTGATTTGGATAAACTGTAACCAGCTAAAGTTCCCAGACTACCTGACAACCTTGCAAAGTCTTAAACTATGAATTAGAAGTTAAATATCCTCAAATATTCAAAACATAAGAAGTCTGTGGCAAAAGTCAGATTTTGTTTCTAGAACATTCTTTCACTTCCCTGAGTGTGGGAGTGATGTGTAGGGCACATAGATGATCTCATGCACAAAGAAGTTCAAACTGGCTAAACTACAAACATCCTAACCCTTTGGGCGATGATGGTAGCATCCCAATCCTTTGGCCAACAGAACTACCTGATTTGGTCATTTGGATTAACCAATACTTGAAATTTAAGGTTTCCACCCAACATTTATTTTGTATCATGTGAGAAAAGGTTGCAGACAGACAAGAACTACTAGTTCCCCTGGAGAACCCACATGAATTCTGTTCTTTCTAATCTTTGAATCTACACACACGTTCATTCCAGACTTTGTCTTTTATTCCTAAAGCTTACAACCTTGATGTAATACTGACTCGCAGCAACCCAACCTGGCATTTACTTAGGAGAAAAAGTTCCCTCCTTTACTTTTACCCACAGGATTTTTCTATTCTGACAGCGTTTGACTTCATCCTTGATTGATCTTGAACTGGCACAGATTAAAAGGCTCTCCCAAAATGAGAAGTGCCATGAAAATAGGCATCTTTCATCTTTGGAGGCAAAGGAACCCTGTGCCACATGGTGGGGTGGTGGCAGTTTCTTTGATCAGCATTTCTTTGTTTGAGCCCAGAAATTGAGTCAGCCTACCAGGCATAGCAATACAATAGGGCAGCCAGTATCCCAATGGAACCAATGCTAAGTAATGATTGGGAATTTCCATCAGAGCATCTTAATCCACTAGCATGAGTTGTCACCATGAGCTCCTCTAGGCCCATTAAAATGACTTCAGGTCACCTCCACTGAGCCTGCCCATTCACTCCAAAACAATTATCCTAATCCCCTTAGCAGACCCAATCCCTTAACACTTGTGAAGTGCCCTCCTATGCAGGGTGCTGACATTTTCCAACAACACTAGCCTCTTTGAAATGCCAATCAAAAGTCCTTCTTGTTAAAATACACGGCCCTCTCTGCAAGTATAAACAGACCTTCGTACATCGTCACCACCACCATCATTAAAAAGCACTTACAGAACACCCACCTGTGTGTGATGCTGTGCTGTTGGGCCCAGAATAGGCAAGTGCTAGCAACGCTGACCTCAGGAGGGGGTGGTTGCGAACCTGCCACTGTGAGGTTCTCCTGCTGCGCAGACTGTGCCCAGAGGCATGAACCCGCAGCAGACCATTTCTGGTGACTGGGTAATTGCCCCAAGAGGATTAATTAGCTGCTCCACAGAACAGATCTTGCAAAAGTCGTATATAAGTGACAAAACTCACCATGAAAGTTCTACCAAAATGCTATTTCCCAAACTTCAGTTACCACTTGGCTGGACAACTTGGCTGAGCGAGGGCTGATTCAGAAGGCACTTTTGTTACAATTTTTGTCTCCTACATGCTGTACCCTTTGACTACCTACCATTATGGAAAGTAGAGCCCGTGATGGCCCAACGCCGGGCGCTAGCAAGCAAGCTGGGGTCAGAGGATGCAGGTTCCTCTATCACTGCACCGTTTACCAGCTGGGTAACCTTGGGGAGGTCATTAGATGCTCTGGGCTTTAGTTTCCTCCAGTGTAAAATGGGAACCATACCATATATCAAGGGGTCCCTGGGAGGTTAAGTAAAACAATATGTGGTGAAAATACAATGCTTAGGACTCCACGGTTATATCTTAGACAAGACTATTTGCTCAGGCGGTGGGGGCTCTGAGTGGTGGAGGCTCGGCCAGGGCGAGATACAGAAATTACCAACCATGGGATGGGTGAAAGCTGGATGAGAAAGGGGTTCCAGCTGGAAGAAGTAACATGGGAAATGAGCAGCCAGTCAAAGCTCACAAAAATAATGTAGGGGGAGAAAACATAATTAAAGTGCCAGGAGCAGAGGCGCTTCATTGGAAAGTAAGAAGAAGAGAGAGGGTGAGAGCATGAGGGTGCCAGAGAAGCAGGGATGCAGGAGACCTGTTCCATCATCATCCTGTCGTTCGCTCAGCTCCTTGGCAGGGCTCGGACACCAAGCATCCATTGCTTGGTGCTGGACAATTGACAAAATTCTTCACGCAATAGCAGCGTGGAAAACACCGAAGAACAACAACTGGAGGGTGAGTATGCGTCCTGGCTTCACCTGAAGGATTCTAGATTTCTCTTTAGCACCATTTTAACCCCATTGTAACTGTGTTCTTCCTCAGGGCCCATGGAACACATATGTTTCAGATCATTTTAAAGCCAGACATATGTAAGGAGACACCGAGATGCTTCAAATCTAGCTCAAACCAAGTATGTTTTGACAAAGATTTATACAATTTAATTTCCTTCTCCCCCCCCACCCCCAATTTCTTCCCGCGATACAAGTTTAATTTCTCCACTTTACTTAAACCACATACACACGACAAGTAGTACAGGCATAAGCAAGAAACAGGAAAATAACAAACCTGAATCCGCAATCTTCTTTCCCAATTCGAAGATGTTTGTCGGACGTAGACAGTCTGAACCTCTTAAATGAGTCTTGCTTTCTTGTGAGGTAGATGGCGCAGCTAAGATGCTAGCAAGTTCTGCAGACGGAACAGGGTGCAGCTGTCCCTTCGCACCGTGGCTGTCATGGGGCCCTTTGCGCCCTCCTCGGTGTTCGGTGGTAACATCCCGTAAGGGCCCAAATCGTAAGCGAGTGCGGTTTACTGCTGCATGGCCCAATTCATAAATTGTAATGCATGCAGGCTCCAGCAAATAATATTTTACCCAAAGAAGGAAAGTAAAGGAAAGAGAGACAAGGTGGGCCAGAAACATCTCTCGATTTCAGACATCCCCTTGCTGAAGAAGATGAGCACCCAGTGCGGCTCACACAATTCTGATTGAATACCCCTACTTCTAAGTCTCCCCCATCAGGGCTAACCCATAAGACCTGGGTCTCCCCGTCAATAAATGGAAACAGTAGTGCCTGCTGCAGGAATGTGAGAAAAATTGAATGAAAAAAAAAAGTAAATATCCTGGAGCCATTCTACCTAAAGGGTTCTTTTTAAGTTCCCCATGAAAACACCCTTTCGTACATCTTCTCACAACCGAAAATGTCACTTGTTTACATGTCTAGTTGCCAGTTTTTTCTTCACTCACTAATATAAGCTCCAAGAGAACAGAGACTTGTCGTGTTCACTACCACGTATTAAGATGTGCCCATTCAGAGGAGGTACGAGACAAAAGTTTGTTGATTGCATAGTAGTGATCACTAAATGACAGGAACACAGATAAATGTGCGTGTGTGTGTAGATATATATGCATCTATAGTTTGTTTACTCAATAATATATGTCTATATATTCATAATAAAAACATTTCACACGAGATACCATGACCCTCATTTTATTTTATTTTATTTTTATTTTTTTAAGAATTTTATTTATTTATTCATGAGAGACACACACAGAGAGAGAGAGAGGCGCAGAGACACAGGCAGAGGGAGAAGCAGGCTCCATGCAGGGAGCCCGACGTGGGACTCGATCCAGGGTCCCCAGGATCACACCCCAGGCTTCAGGCGGCACTAAACCGCTGCGCCATCAGGGCTGCCCATGACCCTCATTTTATATAAAGGTTTAATAAGTGGCAGTCTTGGGTATTGAACCCATGAACTCATGTCCGGTTTGTGTTTTTTTTTTTTTTTTTTCCACTCCGGCACAGCTACCTACGCATTAATATTCGCCTCTTCTCAAGAGAGCAGTTCTTCCTCACCGTATCCTGTTTTACAGTCTTTACAGAATTGCCTGTAATTTCACCCACATTGCCGGGGGTCTCCATGACCCCCTTCCCAGCCCACCATGACCAGTTCCTATGCCCAGCCAAGGTGACCGTGCGTGGCTCTCCAACCTTGTTATCTGGCCATCTGGATGCTATAACTTCTAGGAACTGGTTACTCTGCATTCCAAGAGTCCCTCCTTTAATTTTTTTTTTTTTGAAGTCAGATACTCTGCACCCTAATCCCCACAGGGTTAAGTCCCCCCAGAGGAACCCCCAGGCTGATTCACCCCGTGTGACGGAGAGCTGAGGCCCACACAGGCGCCAGCCGCTGACAAACCCCACAGCCCAGCCGGCCGCTGGACGGTGACGGGACCCGGGCAAACGCTTCCAGACCGAGCTGCTGAAATGGGGCCTCGCAAGTCTTTGACGGCGTTAATCACCGAGTGCTCCTGGCCTGCCAGCCAGGCTTCTCCTCGGAAGGCCCCGCCATGTGGAACCTGCTCCCGGTGGCACTCCCTCGGAGCCCACATTTGGCAGCAAGCAGGCGACATTTGAAAAGATGTTTTTATTTGCTCCAGCATTTGGTTCACTTCCCCGCACCGCCCCCCCTTCACTCTGACACTTTGGGCCTGAAATATGTTTTCGGCCGTCGTGGCAGAGTCCCACCAGGTCCCTGAATCCTGTGTTTAATGACACGGTTGCCGGAGGGGAGCTCCCAACTGGAAGGCCCGGCCTGGGTTGTTCTATTCGGGGCGCCGCTCCCAGACCTACCGCACGAGGTGGTGGGGGTCCAGGTGTGGGACCGTCTTTCACCTCCCGAGTCTCTGACTGGAGTTCTAGAAGCCTGGGATACAGACTTGGTGCTCCGTATTCATACATAAGATTTTGCTGTCCTTTGTCGTACGAAAGGCAGAGTTGGTGGGGACAAGAGTGCTTTTGTGAGCAGCTCTCTGAAAAAAAGATTTCACATCACTTTTATGCCTGGTTTAACGCCATCCTTCAGTGACAGGAATTTAGCCAGCCATGCTATGAAACAATGTGGATCACAATCCCGAGGTCTATAATATGCCATTCATTAAGATGACTCTTTTGGCTTCCACTGTGGGTGTCCTCTTGCTCCACCATAAGACCTAAGGGAATAAAAAAGTGCCAAGCCACTAAAATAGCTACAATAGAAAGATCTGTGGTCATAGGGCCAATGCCAACACCAAAGGCATGTACCAACCAAAATGCAGATGTGCGATTTGGCAATGTGACACGGCATGCGGGCCTTTCAGAGTCAATGAACCAAATAGGATGATGAGGGTTTTCATCTTCCAGAACTTATGCCCATAAATTCTAATTACTAGATTGAATTCTCTTTCTTTAGAAGATTAGCTGTAACCAGTTACTATGGGCTCATGCAGAGAGGATACATTATTATTTCTCTTCCTTTTGGTGCCATAAAGTTTTCAGATGGAGCAAGGAGACAGGTACATGTCAGGACACAAATAGAATCCAGTGCTTTTATGCTAATTCATTGGAAATGCAACCCCTGGGGGTGATTCCCCTCAACTAGCAAGTGGAAAGAAAGCCTTTCTCTTGAGGACAGTGATTTAAGTTTTCCACTTAATAAAAAATTCCAACTAGCCTACTACTTTTTTTTTTTTTTTTTTTTTTTGTATTTTCTAGCACTGAAATTTTCTAAGAAACACAACCCTCCCCCTAAAGTTCGACATTCGGGATTGAGTTGTATCCACCCAAGATTCATATGTTGAAGTCCTAACCCCCAGTACTCACAATGTGACTTTATTTGGAAATAGGGTTTTTTAGATGTAATTAAACTGAGATCACACTGAAGTAGAATGCTCCCGTAAGCCAATATGATTGGCATCCTTACAGAAAGGGGAAATTTGGATGTAAAGACACTCACACAGGGACAACTTCATGTGAGGATGAAGGCAGAGATCAAGGTGATGTTCCAAAAGCCAAGGAATGCAAAAATTGCCAGCTCACCCCCCAGAAGCTAAGGGAAAAGTCCTGGAGCAGATTCTCTTTCTCAGCCCTTGGAAGAAACCAACCCTGCTGACACCTTGGACTTCGGGTGTCCTGAAGGTGAGACAATAAATTTCTGTTGTCTAAGCCATTCAGGTTATGGTGCTCTGTTGTGGCAGCCATAGTAAATGAATAAATTCAGCAACTGCTTTTTTTGTGTGTGTATATATTCTCCTCAACAATAAAATTCATGGGCATAATTCTCTTTGCCAATTTTCCAGGTAAGTTTTAGACAAAGACACCTGCCTTAAAAGTTGAGATGAATGGCAGAAATGAGGAAATCAGGCCAATAGACTTTTTCTGAGTTCATCTTCAAACCCTGCATTTACCCCACCATCATTAACGTCCTTCTGAGGAAAGGGAAAATGGAAATGTCGAGGAGCAGATTCCCTGGGAACGAGGCACTGTGATGAAGAGGTGCATGGATACTGGCCCTTGTGCTCAGAAACACCTGTAAGGAGATGTAGGGTGCAGGAACCAGCAGAGTTTTTGAACTGTAGTGTGGTTGCAATGAGGAATGAGATGAGGAGTATCGGTTGTAGCATAAGACCAGTTACGATGGTGGGAACTATAGAATGTTCCACTGATTTCCTATGATTTTACTCAGGAAGAGCAACGAACCAACCAAAATTCTGAGGGAACTGTTCCTGGATGGAGTAAAATTTCTATACAGGAAATAGGCATCCAAGGGGTGCAAGGAATGGCCCCTCTTCAGAATGGAGCCTCTTACTCCCTCAGATGCTGGGAGTGATGGCTGGAGTCCCAGAGCTGAGTCCTCCCTCAGCATTGCCCTCAGCAGAAGGGAGCTATTTCAACGTAGGATGCAACCCATCTAAGGGACAGCCCACATCTGTACAAACCAACCAGGGAGTACAAAGTACAAAGTAAGCAGGTGGCACTCATAACAAAGTTCAATGATACCTTTGCTGGGCCCTGTGGTGGAAACATGGCCTCCCTAGGGTTCAGGACTTCTAGACCTGCAACACCTACAGTTGCAGACACAGAAAGCTTAAAATCCCTAAATAGATTTGTGGGAATAAGCAGGGCCAATCCTAATACTACTTTAAGTCCCTGAGCCCAGTCAGTATTCTATTGGTACATTACAGCATATAAGGGTCATTGATTTAGAGCTTTTCTTGTATCTTAGACAATGGGGCATTGTCCTCACTGAATCCTCTCCAAGCTGAAACTTCATCTACTCTTTGAAAATGAAATTCCTCGATCCATCAGGCCAGCAGCTTCTGGGTGGTACGGGAAGTATTATGACTAGTGAATCCATGGTCACAATGATCTGTCCCGTGGTCCATACATGATCCTCTATTGTACATGATCCTGCATTGATGGTTCAAATGCCCCTCAGATGGAGAGCAGGAAAATCATATCCATGTTGACCATGTGTTGATTCTAGCCAAGGTAAATTGCTGCTTCATTTAAGGTTGGAAGAGCCTAGTGGAATCATTGGCTGGTTGATTTCCTTGGGATGTTGCTACAATGGGGACCCAGTATTGGTCTAGATCATGAGCAGGTTGGATATACAGCAGTAGCGGTGGCTACACCAGCTATGGTGAGTGGAAGCCTATAGTGTTAAATTTGTGCTGTACACGAATCAAATGTGCAAGCACAAGGTTGCCTGATGACCCAGGCCCATCCCAGGTATACCACCTCCATCTTACATGAGACTGTTATTTGATTTGTCTGACCTTATAACTTGGCACATTTGACAGAACCCAAACCATTATGGGAACTTCTGCTCACAAGAACACTTCATGTCCAGGGCAGGAGTATGCCAGGAACTGTTTTTTCAAATGGTCTATAATTTTCTGGTGCTGATGATATATCTTTGTCCTAGAAACACACGGGTCTCCACTCTGGCTCTCCTATAGTGGCTTGCCATAAGTTTCATAAAGCATCTCTTCCACCACAATATCCCTCTTGTCATACCATGCACTCTATACAGTACCGTACAACCGGCCAAGTCTTATGGCCTGAGCAAAAGGGTTTCTGCATTGTCTTGGACCTGAGACAGAGCTTCCTGCTAAAAGCCGTCAGCCTTCCATGTCATTTGTTAAATGGTTTGGAGCAGTTTTTCCTATGTGGAACACACTGCTTCTCAAATGCAAAGAGACCTACCAGACACGGTCTCCTTCCAAGTGGTGAGAGATGCAAGAGGCAACAAATCCTCTTTTATTTCCAGGGGAGTGTTCCTGCATGCTTCACTGATGTTTAAAACTTTCCCAATATGGCTGGCTCCAGAATCTTTATAGGGTTTGTCTCCTACCCCTGGAGCAAACGTGGTTTACCAAAATGTCAAACACAGTTTCTGCTTTTTGCTCATTGGATTCAATTAATATTATTATACCTTTGATATAGTGGGCCAATGTGATGTTCTGCAGAATGTCCAGACAGTCCACGTCCCTTTGGACTAATTACAATAGAAGGTGGGGGGAGAGTCTTGCCCTGGGGCAAGACTGCATATGCATACTTTTGTCTGTTCCATGCAAAGGCAAACTGCTGCCCACCCTCCTTCCCGGTGGGGTTCAAAACAAATGCATTCATCTGCTCAGTGGCTGCAGACCATGTCCCAAGTCTCTGTTATCCTGTGCTTGCAAAGATACCTCATCTGACAGAGGAGCTACAATTGGGGTTCCTATTTGATTGAGTGTTCAGGATGCCATAGTCATTCTCCAGGATACCTAAGAATTTTTCAGTGACCAGTCTGGTGAATTAGGTAGGGGTATGATGTGGACCACCATTTTTGCACACTTTAGTTTTTTTTATGGGTATATACTACTGTCTGCCATCCCACCAGGATGCGCTATTATTTTTTATTTGCTATATCAGCTGGAGGGGAGGGGCACTTTCAACTTAGACTCTGTGTCCATAGTATTTGAAATATCTGGGCATTCTCTTTGTTCTAGTCCATGGATTACCCAAGCATGTATCTTCAACTCTTTAGGGGGAAGAACTAGGGAATTTTTACAAACTTTGTGGAGTTGTAAGGTCCTTCTTTTTAGAAACCTGGCATGTCCTCCAGGGTGTGGGTTCTGAGTTTGAAAGCTAACTTGATTCGGGAGGCTGGGCAAGGGATAATTATTTTCCACTGGGGTGTTGCCCATAGCCTCTGAATATTGTTTGCACAGACTGAGTGATCTCTTTGGCAATTACTCACCTATCTTTCTCCTAGGTTCTAGTAAACATCTCCATAGCTTTATATAGCTCAGGCACTCTACATTTCCACATTGACCATGTTGTCATTGTATCTGTACCTGTTTTGCACTGCCACCAGTCCCTATCATTTTGGGATTCTCCTGTCTGTATTGCTCTCAGGGAGCCCAGTTCTGTAGCAGCATCTCCTATGGTCATTGTTTGCCTTCAGAGTTTCAGATACACCTCCCTACTAGTTCATTGCTCATCTTTATGTCACTGGCCTATAACCCCTCCTTGCCATGGACTTTTCCATAGAAGAGTCAGATAAAGTGCTTGCTGTCTTATCCAGTATTTCACTTAGCAAGCCCATGGCTGTCAGCCACTTGGCCCTTTCCTCCATGGTCTGCCACAGAGTCCTGGCATCCCTACTTCTTTAGTGTGAGCCTTCCTTTAGCTAAGACTTCAGCAAGATCATTGCCGGGATATAAAAAAAGACTGTGTCACTGAAAGTTGCTACCATCCTGATGCCCTCTCCATTGTCCAGCTTTATATCCCCACCCTGTGATCCCAGCACCCTAAGGATCTGGTCACTATCTAGCTAGATTTTGACTTGGTCCTGCAGTTATTTTATGATATGGTTTCTTTTCTACATCAGGTTCAGAACTTTCATGCTTAGGTTATGTCATGACATAAAAGTATTGTTTTGGTGGTCAATAGGAAAGTGGAGGTAGGTCCTGAGACAAATTTATATTGTCTTTCAAGACTCAGATCTCTGCACCATTTTCACACAAAATTACAGGCAAAATGGACTGCTCTGCAGAGGGTTCAAAGTAATCTAGGAATTCAGGATTAAATTGGTTGATCCAGATTTTCCCCTCACATTGTGAAATCCCACTCTATGCATCAGGGACCTGACCTAGGAGGAGCAGGCTTGCTGGGGTTGAGCATTCAACCTTCTCTGGATCTCTGATAGCCTTTTAATAAATTTCCATGCATGAGTCTCAACTTTTTCTGCTTCTAGTTGAATGAGTGTCTCATACTATGCTGCCAATGAGGCCCTCTAACTTTCATACCTTACCTTAACCTGGTGATTAATTACCTTTAAATCTTATCATTTTTCTCCAAAGTATCAAGGGCCCCTAGAAAGAACCATCTAATTTCATAGTCCTCCAAAACTATTCAATAGTTTCTCCAAAACTATTCAAATACTTAAAATATTGCACTGGCCATGTATTTCCTTTTACTGATACCACATCTGAATTCACCATTGGTAAAAGTTTTAACAATTGCATAGGTGTTGCATACTGAGCTCATCAACAACCCATTGTCTTAGTCTGCTCGGGCTGCCATAACAAAATACCATTGGCTAGGTAGCTTAAACAACAAGTCAAAATTTTATTTTTTTACAGCTCTAGAGGCTAGAAGCCTGAGATCAGAGTGCTAGCATTGTCAGATTCTAATGAGAATTCTCTTTCTGGATTGCAGGTGGCCACTTTCTTGATGTGTCCTTACATGGTATAAAGAGAGAGAGAGAGAGAGAGAGATTGAGAGAGGGGGATGTCTCTCTTTCTTATAAAGCCACTAATCCTATTAAATTAGGACCCTATCCTTATGCCTTGCTATATCCTTAATTATCTCCTAAAAGCCCTATCTTCATATAAAGTTACATTAGGGTTATAGTTTTAACACATGAATTTGGGGGAGGAGGGGGACACAATTCAGTCCATAGCATCTACCTCCCACCAGTGATGGGATTCTTTTCAAGACACCATCTTAAGATTGGCTTTCTCAGACTATTCCTGGCACTTGTTGGTTTCCCCAGGAGCCAACTCAGAGATGTTGAACTTTCACCAAGGTGATTTATCTGGGAGCACCACTGGGAGCAACACCTCCAGGAGGGTCAGCACCAGAATGGACACTGTGATGCAGCTGCAATGGAGTCACCGGTTGATCCCACAGAGAGTTTTGGAGCTGTGATGGTCATTAAAAAAAGTCCCAAATTTAGGCTAGGGAAATGAGTTTTGGTGTCTTTTCATGACCAACCTTTAGGCTAGGGAAATGAGCTTTGGGTGTGGGCTGTACCCTGAGAAGATGGGAGTAACTTTGGTGAGGCAGTTTTTCTCAGACAAAGGCAATCCCCAGAGAGGGACCTAGCTGTCAGCCTCAGCCGCCATCACTTCCAGAACCTGGGGTAATGAATATGTGAGTTCTGCAAGAGATCTGGACAGGCAGCACACTGCAGCATCCACTACCCAAGACAAAAGCAACTGGTCAAAGATTATATGATATGGTAAGATTTAATTATGAAAAATAGAGTAGGAAGAAGGGAGCTCATGTTGCTTAATTAAATTACTGAATTTTAAGCTGCCTTTTGAAAATATCTTTGCTTGGTGTGTTTATATTACACTCTAAGCTATAAATAGATACCACTAAATAGATGTAAAACACTTACAAAACATAAGTCACATTAATTTTATATAATATGTGAAAGATAGAACTGTTCTTCAAATTATTTTCTAAGAACAGAAGCTGAAAGCATTCGGAATATTTTGTTTTACTTAATCCTATGATATTTTTAAAAAATTATTAATTTCATTGCTTTTACACTAATTCCATCTTCTTGGTGAATTAAAAGGTAAAAAGTAAATCAATTGTTTTTAAGTTTCATTCATTTACATCAATTTATTTATAAATATTATCTGAGTTAGCCCACATTCCTGATCTGTATGGTCCAAAATAGTGAAATTTACAGAGCTGTAAGTACTGATGTGAAAGAGAATTTTGCCATGATAACTTAAAAAATAGCTTAAATTCTCCAAGAGTGCTTCAGAAATCATCCTCAGAAACTACAAAATCTTTCTATTAGGGTGTGACAACTTGAAAGTACTATATTTAATTCCAAGATGTTTAAAAAAACCTCAGCCTTAAGCATGACTTTACACTTGGGTGGAAATGTTTGTGTATCATAATTCAAACACCTTTCATTACATATAGATATCTATTTAGAATTCACTTATAGACCAGTGGAAGAGACAGAAGAATGAACATTTTTTTTCATTTTACATTCATTTATTCCAAAAATATTTATTGATTGCTCTCCTATGATATTGGAAAAAATGGCATAGACTATTTATTTGCAAGTTTTCTTCTCACATCTGGGCATATGCACTCCTAATTTCTCAGAGTTAAATATCCCATACAGAGGACTTCCCATGCTGGTACATGTTCTTTAACATTTAATCAGTGGATATTATTCTTCCAATATCATTTATTTGACCATTTTTCTCTTGTGGAATATGAAGCTTCTTTCCAAATTTTCAATATTATAAAAAAATAAGCCTCTGAGCACCTCATTTTTCCCCCAATAATTTAATAATTTACCAGGATAAATTTCTAGAAATCTAAATACTGGGTTAGACATATAAACATTTTTATGAATTTTGTTGCATCCTGCCAAATTTCTGAATCTTATACTAATTTACTTATTTTTTAATTCTTAAATTTTTTTTGTATATTTTTTATTGGAGTTCAATTTGCCAACATATAGTATAACAATTGTGATATAGAGAGTTAATATAAGAAATAAATAGCAATCATTTCTCCTTGTGGGGGAAGGGAGCATTTTCATTCTTACTTTAAAAATGAGTTAAACTGGGACACCTGAGTGGCTCAGTCAGTTAAGTGTCTGCCTTCAACTCAGGTCATGATCCCAGAGTCCTGGGATTGAGCCCCCCACATCGGGCTCCTTGCTCAGCGGGCAGTCTGCTTCTCCCTCTCCCTTCTCCCTTCCCCTTGCTCATACTCTCTCTCTCTCTCAAATAAACAAGATCTTTTAAGATTTAAAAAAAAAAAAAACTGCTTTAGAAAATGGGCCAAATTTATGTTTCTTAAATTCTACAGACTGAGGGTTGCTGGAGGGGAGGTGGTGGGGGTGGGGGAACTGATTTATGGACATTAGGGAGGGCACTTGACGTAATGAGCACTGAGTACTGTATATAACTGATGAATCACTAAGTTCTGCTCTTGAAACTAATAATATATTATATACTAACTAAATTAAATTTAAATTTAAAAAAAATTTAATAGATCAAATTTAGAAATGTCACTCTAAAAAGATCTCATCTATAGTGCCAGACTATTTAATATGATTTAAAACCTAATTCCTAGAGGTGTACACTTGTCAGTAAAGAGAAGTACTTCAACTCTTCTTTTACTTGGTTTTGGTAACTACAAGATGCTCTTTTTTTTTTTTTAAGATTTTATTTAATTTTCCATGACAGACACAGAGACAGAAACACAGGCAGAGAGAGAAGCAGGCTCTATGCAGGGAGCCCGACGTGGGACTCGATCCTGGGATCCCAGGATCACGCCCTGGGCTGAAGGCAGACGCTCAACGGCTGAGCCACCAAAGCATCCCACAAGATGCTCTTTGAGTACAGTGTTCTGCTTTTGCCCAAATAAGAGTGTGAGAGTTATACAGTCTATCATAAATAGATTTAATGCTTATTGCTGACTCATAAAAAGAATGAGACCTTTGCTAGTAACTTTGATTATACATATTAATCATTCCAAAATGGATCTTTGTGGTTAGAACACTTTTGTTCTGTCTATAAGAAACCCCTATTATATAAAAGAATTTTACCAATCACACATTGAAAAAAAATATTCCATACCAAAAATTATGCTGGCAATTCAAACTCCAGTGCCAACATCTGTAATAATTCTTTAACCAAAACTAATTTGTCATATGAGTCTCTTGCATATTTTTTCTAAAGCTGTTTCCATTTATTATCCCATATTTCCACATTGTTCTAATAAAGTTAGAAGGACAGATTCTGGCTTTAGACACTTTCTCTTTTCATTTCAGATCTTTTTTTTTTTCACTCACATTCCCATATCTAAACTTATAGCCCCATATTTCTTTTCTGAGTTCTTGCTCCGTATTTCCAACTACCAACTAAGTATGATCTAGACTCTTCCTTCTATCCTCTAAATCAGATAAACCTTTAACATCTATCACCTCCCTTATGAATAGCTTTAAAGTCCATTCTCTATTTCTGCCCTCACTGCTTCTGCCTTAACTTAGCAACTCTTGTTTGGATTATTATGATGGTTTCCTAATAATTCTGTCTGCCTAAAGTTTTAGTTCTTACTCATCTATTCCATACATTATTTCTATGTGATGTGATTAAAAGGCAAACCTAATCAGGTCATTCTTTTGGTTGAGAATTTTTTTTTAATTTTTTTAAAAACATTTTTTAAAAGATTTTATTTGTTTATTCATGAAAGACACACAGAGAGAGAGAGGCAGAGACACAGGCAAAGGGAGAAGCAGGCTCCATGATCAGGAAGCAGCCCGATCCGGGACTCGATCCCAGGACTCTAGGATCATGCCCTGGGCCAAAGGCAGGCGCTAAACCACTGAATCACCCAGGGATCCCCTGGTTGAGAATTTTAATGTGACTCCATTGTCTACGAGAACTAGTGTAAGGCCCTTAAGAGTAGAAAAGACTCATCATCACTGGCCCTGGTTTTGCTTCAAACCATAGTATCTCACCCCTCTCCAGAGCAGCAGCATCATATATGGACTACATATCATTCTCCAGCTTCACACACTGCTTAGGTCATGGGCCTATTGTCCTTGTCCAAAATTACCATCTGTGTCTCATCAAATTGGTAGAGTGCTTCCCATAATTTCGATTTTATTTCTTACATCTTCTTGTAAAGTTTGCTTGGCCTTCTCATTTTTAGTAGGGTAACCATATAATTTTTTTTTTTTTTCAAAACTGGGACACACGGGAAAGTTTAAGAAGACAAAACTAATACTAAACTCCGAAGGATGTTTGGGGAAGAGTCACAGCCAGGACTGTCCTGGGAAAACTGAAATGTATGATCCCTTATCTATGAGCAGAGTTGATTATTCTCTTTTTTTCTTTGCATTTTCTTACTTTGTGTCAACCACTATCCTCATGCTCATTACACTGTATTGATATTATTTACTTATATGTCTCTCTCACCTACCAGGCCTGTGAGGCTAAACATTGTACTTTGTTCATCTTTGTATACATGACAATTAACACAGCAGATATGATCAGGTCATCAGTAGACATATATAACAGAAGCTCTGTAGTTGGAGTACACAAGTATAGGAACCAGTTTATTAATGTTATTAATGTTAGTTTGCCAAAGCCATATATCTTCCTTAATGTCAGATCCCTGTGAAATCAGTTGGAAGGTGCAACATCCCATGTGACTTCCTCACGATAATTCTTGGAACCCAGATTTTAGAGACAGTGTGAGCAACCAGGGTCAGGAAGGTGTAGACATATCTGACAAACAGCATAAAGGGCTAGATAGTGACCAGAAACCACAGCCCAAATGGAAGCCAGATGCAGATAAATTACGAGTTGAGGATTTCCTGTATGGAAAGGTTAAAGTAAAATAGAGGGTCAAAAATCAGAGGAAGGAGTCAAAACAGCTAACACGTGTCACTTAAGATGAAGAGTCCTAAAACTTGGGCTGCTTCTACCTTGGCCAAGCTTCCAGGTGGAGTTTGATATGTGGGGCCAATAATGGGGGAGCACCTGAAATAAGAAGACTTAGATGGCATCAACTAATTTTAAATATAGATCTAGATATCTATTTATAGATATTAAGTATATACAATCTCACAGATTCATTCTTTAGGACAGTCTACGCATATGCATGAGAGCATATGTACAAATTCTAGTACGCATCTGCCTGTGTGTTTATCAAGTTACATGATATATAAGCAACAAGTCATTTTCATTTTATCTATGCATTTAATTTCTATAGAAATTAAGTTTTCTTAGATACGCAATTTTAAAATTTCCTTATTATTAGAAATTAGCTAAGCCCAAGACATCATGTTCTTTCTGATGAAATCAAAGTTTCTTAATAAGGAACAGAATATTATTTTGATTACTCAAAGTTTTATTGCTCAACTTAAATAGCCCTGCCTCAGAGAGGCCTTCTCAAACCTTCACTTAAATCATCCCAGCTGGGCACAAAATATGCCCAACATAAAAATATTCTAGTCTGTAGCATTTACATTTTATTTCAAATTAGATACGTTTCAACTCTATTTCCTCACCCATCTGCAGGGAGGCAGGAAATCTGAAGAGAGTGAGGGTGGTAATGCCCTTGATAATACTGACTCTCTTCAATAAATTATTTCCATTGTATCAGGTCCTTGTGTGTGTGTGTGTGTGTGTGTGTGTGTGTAGTGATTCATACTCCAAGAAACATTAGTAACTTCTCCCTTGGTATTTTGCCTCTTTGAAGCTTAGTCTGATTATCTGTTCTACACCAAAGTTGTTTTCTTTGTTATCAGTAAAGCCACCATCTGTTTGAGAAGGAGGGTCATTTAATGGGACTTGAAATGCTAACAGTACTGCCTGAGGCAAAAGTCTGAAGTTAGAATTTGGCCTGCAACCATCTTTGCTTTCAGCACCAATGCAACCTCCTCCCCTGGGCACCCAGCATCCTCTTGGGTTCTCCGTTTATAGACCTCCCTGGTAGCGTCTGCTTTCCAGACAGCATCCATCCCCTTCTGTCAAAATCTTTCCCATGTCCCATTCCAACTCAGGCAACTGTCTTCTGGAAATCACTGGGGTGAACAAATCCATGCTAAAGTGTTGCTAATGTATTCCCTGAATTGACAAAATTTTCCAACCAAGGAAAAGAGATGAATCTCCATGGTGCAATTTCTGGCCAGAGAATAATACATTTGGTAATTCAAAAATTCTATTGCTTCCCACTCTCACCCCCCGAACCCCACCCGACCTCACACCCCTAAAAAACATACCACGTGGGTTACTGCCAATTCTGCCTGGGTATGACTTGGACTAGGGTGAGGTCAATATTTGGTTTTAATTTTCATGAGTTGCTGTTTTGTGAGTCTATCTTAATCCTGCCAACTCTTTGTTAATAAAACACACTTAAATAGATATGATGGCTAAAATCCTAACTTCAAAGAGGCAATTTGGGAACGCGTGACAGTTGAAAATAGGTGGCAACCACAAAGAAAAGCTTTGAGAGTTATAGAGGAGAGCTTTCTCTGCCTAGAAGATATATTGCTTTCACCCCAATCCAGGTTGGTCTATAAAAACCCTCCCCTGGCAGCTGCAGCAAGCATTTTGTAAATGACATTATATAGGAGGCATTTTGTAGAGGGCATTTTGCAGTGCACATTAGCGAAATGTATTTCCGGACTTCCGTGAATTTGTGAATTAGCAGATTGCACTAATGACAGCCATAGCAATAGAACTACAATTAATGAGGAATTCTAAATGAGGGGAAAGAGGCTCTGTACTTCAAGAAATTATAATTATAATACTAAGAACTTTCTTTAATACAAAGAAATAATCAAACCAACTTGAATAAAGATGGAGCAAAGTAGAAAACGAATCAGATCAACACACACTGCTGGACCAGCCTGACCAAAGAAAAGTAGTGTTATAACAGATTATGATTTCCTAGAGGGGAGAGAGTAATGGTTACAAGCCAAGCCACACTCTGTATTTTATTCATATTAGACATATATTTCTGCTTACTTTCACTCATAGTATATGCTATAAAATTTACTTCCTTGTATCTATTCCCATAATCTTTTGTTCTTGTATTATTAGAGTTACAAGTGAAACATTTTATTCAAATAAATTAAGAGTTTTGAATTGGAATTAAGATTTTACTGGATTCAAATACTTAAAGCATTGTAATGGCTTCCAGTGGCCCTTAGAATAAAATACAATCTTATTCAGTAGCCTACAAAGGCTATCACATCTGGCTTCAGTCTCCTCCCTAGCCTCAAGGCAGTCACTTCTTACCTTGATCAGGACTTTCCAACCATCCTCATCTTTCTTGAATGTCCTAATACCCAAAACTCATTCTTGCTTTAGAGTCCTGCTGTCTGTTGCCTGTTCTGGCAGCTGAGAATTCTCTTGTGTGGTTGTAGCCTGGCTAGCTCCTTCTAAAACTTAATGTCTCAATTTAAATAGAACCTCCTTGGAGAGACCTTTCCAAATCTCCACATTTAAAGTGATTTCATCTTAGTTCTCCCACAATGTTCCCTGGCCCATTATAACCTATCAGAAGTCATCCTTTCCTTTATATCTTTTTTTTTTTTTAATATTCTATTTATCATTCATGAAAGACACAGAGAGAGAGGCAGAGACACAGGCAGAGGGAGATGCAGGCTCCCTGCAGGGAGCCCAACGTGGGACCCGATCCCAAGACCCCAGGATCATGACCCAAGCAGAAGGAAGATGCTAAACTGCTGAGCTACCCAGGTGCCCTATATCCTTTCTTTATAAAGAAAAGAAAATCTGCTTTTCTTCCCCTTGGTATCTTTTTTGTTTAAATATTAAATGTTTATTAATGTTTTAATATTTAATTCAATATTAAATATTTTTGTTAATTTTTGCTATTATGTGTTGTTACCTGCCTATTGCACTCTGCTGGGAGCTACATATGTGTGTGGGGCATGTATGCCCTGTTCCTGGCTCAGTGTCCCGCATCACTTGTTTTGATTGGGGTGAGTTCCAAAAAGACATACTCAAAGTAGACTTCAAGTGCCAATTCTTTATTGGGAGGGCCTATGCGAGAGCAAGAGGACTGAGAGAAAAAGGAAGTGAAATAAGAAAAAAGGAGAAACAAATATAAGATCACAGTCAGGGTTCTCCATTGCCAGGCTGGTTGTGAGCTTCACAAGATGCACAGCCATTGCCTGGCCATGAAAGACATTTCCACATGGGCTTAAACACAATCACTGTGCCTTGGAACGTGGATTGGAGGGAGAAAGGGAAAACACTTATATCCTGTCTCTTTTCTCTCATTGATCAAATTCTCCAAGAGACAGTTAACCACCCAACTTCTTATATGGTCACCTCTGCACTCCTGGATACCCACTGGGACACTGGACCGCTCCCCCTGTGTTGTAAAAAGTGGTAAGAAGAAGAAGAGTCTGTACAGGCCTAGTCAGGTCAAGCCTGGGTTCTAGGTCTGTGTGGTTTCTATTGCATGGAATAACACAGGTGGTGCCAGAGTTCAATGCTATTGTGACAGAGCTGAGTGACTGCCACTACCACCATGGCAACCCACCAATGGCAGCAAGAGCTTTCCAAGACTGAGTGGCCCAAGTGAGAGATATAGGAGGCCAAGGAACTTGGAAGAAGTGCATAAATTAGAATACATTTGATGCTCAATCTGTGTTTATTGAATGAATAATGGAAAAAAATGGATACATTTGACCCTGGTAGTAGACCACCTTAGTAAGCAGATCCACTTAGAGGCTAAAGAGTCTGAACACTCCTTGTTTAGAAAGAAACCATTCCTGAATAATATGTTCTAAAACATGCTATATTACTTACCACCCCCAGATCTTCAATAGAAGAGTCTATTCAATATATCCCAGTTCAGCCCTTTATTTCCCACTCAATGTACCAACACCTTCATCTTCCTCTCAATATAGGTATGGTCCTTCACCCATTCTCCATTGGTCACATCAGCATCTACTTTGGTTTGATCTTTCTATATCTCAACAGATCAACTAGCATCTATTTCTTGGGTGTGTAGTGTGGACAGGGAGCAGAGAAGGAGCAGTTGACTAGGAGTTATGGGAGCTGGAGTGGAAACATATCTCAGCTCCAATTTAATGCAAGGAGGTTATAAGGCAGGCTCAGACAGTGGGCATCCTAGCATTGACTGACTAGCATCCTAGTCAGTGGGAAAGGGAAAGAGTCGGGGAATGTGTAGCTTTGAGGGCGGGGTACTAATCTGGCTGATGCACAAAATGGATAGCCACCAGCTCAAACTATTAGATACAAATGACAAGAAAATTTGGAGCTCAAATTGAGTTACCATTGATATCTAAATATGGTTTATATAGTGGGTAGAGAACTAAAGCTCATGGCAGGGGAAGGCAGTTTTGCAGTTGACGTGTTTATTATTTGTTTTGGTGAAGCATATAAGCCCTGAAGCTTGGAGTATATGAAACTGATATTAGCTGCCAAATAGAAAAGCCTGGGAGAGAGAAGAGTTTATTGAGCACCTATGATGGGCTAGGCTACATACACGTAACTACTCTAATTAAATTGGTCCTCAATAAAACTTTATCACTCTATTTTTTTTTCCATCATGATTAAGTGTACTCTTTAATCCCCATCCCCTATTTCCTCCATTCCCCAACTCATCTCCCCTCTGGTAACAGTTTGTTCTGTATGGTTAAAAGTCTGTTTCTTGGTTTATTTCACTGTCTTTTTTTTTTCCCCTTTGCTCATTTGTTTCTTAAATTCCACATACAAGTGAGATCATAGTGATATTTGTCTTTCTCTGGCTTATTTCGCTTAGCATTATACTCTCTCTCTCTTTTTAAAGATTTTGTTTACTTATTCATGAGAGACACACAGAGAGAGAGAGAGAGAGAGAGAGAGAGAGAGGCAGAGACACAGGCAGAGGGAGAAGCAGGCTCCATGCAGGGAACCCAATGTGGGACCCCAAGGTCATACCCTGGGCCAAAGGCAGGTGCTCAACCTCTGAGCCACCCAGATGTCCCAGCATTATACTCTCTAGCTCCATCCACACTGTTGTAAATGGCAAGATTTCCCCATTTTTATGGTCAAGTAGTATTCCTTGCATGTTTCTACCAGATCTTTACCCATTCATCAACTGATGGGCACTTGGGCTGCTTCCTTATCTTTGCTATTGTAAATAATGCTGCTATAAACACAGGGAGGGTACATGTATCCCTTTAAGTTAGTGTTCTTACATTTTTTTTGATAAATAGCCAAGAATGCAATTACTAGTTTGTAGAGTAGTTCTATTTGTAATTTTTTGAAGAAACTGCATTCTCTTTTTCACAGTGGTTGCACCAGTTTGCAATCCCATGAACAGTTCAAGAGATTCCCCTTCTCCACATCTTCACCAAAACTTTATGTGGACTTTTTATCATTCCTGTTTTAGAGAAGAGTAAATTGAGGCTCAGTAAGTTTAGGCAACTTCCCCAATTGAAGGCAGTCAGATATGCCTGACTTGAAAGTTTACAGTCTCCCATCATATCCAGCTGATTTGTACAAAGGTAAGTCCTGGGGATTCAGATGTTAAGACTCTTAACCACATGCTCTTGAGAGCCAATCAGGTCTTTGGTCCTCATAGGGTTTATGGGCTGGACTCACTCCAGTGCCCTCTCTCTACACCCTAGGTGGGCAAGGCATTCCACCTACAGTGCCTCCATTCCCTTTCTCTAAATGAGGTAAAGTCTCCTTCCAGGTGGGCCTGGGACTTATCTTTATTGTTCAATTAACTAGTAGTGCTATGTGAACTAAAAAAGCCAACAAACAAAATGAAAAGCATTATGAGGTCTCTACCTTCAAGGACGTTCCCATCTTCATGGAGAAAAGGAGGAATATCCCTGAAATTGTTATTAGCAATACCCTAAAGAATGAGATGACTCTTAGAGTGCATGTCTGTATATATATGTGTGTGTGAGAGATAAGTACAATGGAGGATGTTTCCAGAAGAGTCATCATTTTGGAAGGGAAATAGGAAAGCAAGGAGCAGGTCCTGGTATCGAATGAAGGATGTGGAGAAAGTGGGCATAAGCAAAAGAGCAGGTGGGATGAGTCAATTGCTGTTTTTCCTCAAGACCACTGGAATAGCTTCCACAGTCTTGTTTGCACAGACCAAATGTTTGGTTATAAGAACGGCCCCCCTGCCTCCAAAATAATATACACATACCCACACTCAAGAAAATAAACTATAATGTTCCCTGCAAAGTCTCTATAGCCGCTTTTAATTTGGCTCTCAGTCCTATTTGTGAGAGTAAAAGAAATGTTACCTCTTCCTCATCCCATGATTTTGTGTCCCATTCCTTAATAAAATATTACTCCTCTACTTGCTTTTCATGCCCTAAGATGCTCGATGAAAAAGGAAGGGAAAAGGAATACCAGGAGACTAAAAATAGAAAATCTATAACTTTGGATTTCCTTTGAAGTTAAGGAATCACTTGTTTAGGATTCCATTTTCTATTCCATTTATTCGAAATAAAAGCAAAGGAAACCAGAAACTTGTGTCAGAGTGATGGCACACACATGCAGAAACAAACAGCTTGGTCTAAAACAGAGTAAGTAACAGACAGTAGTATTCCCAGTTGAGCAGACTGTACTTTTACTTACATCCACATCATATAAGCTCGTTTCCCATTCAGCCAGAGCTTTCTTATGCATCATCAGTTTGGAGTCTGGACACTTTTATACTCCACTTTTATACTCCATCTTACCCCAAAGGTAGGGTTTGTAGCCGTAGTGTCCTTATTTACTTTGGAGCTATGTGAGGATAATGAAAACAATCATTCCTATTTTCACAACAAGTAAGGATAACTCTCTGTGTCTGGATCACTCAAACCCAGCCAAGTAGAGCTGAAACTCTCTGTCTGTTGAACCCTCGAGGAAAGTGGATCCCTGGGATAATTTTAACCATTTTCCTTAAAGATAACCCAGTGATGAGTGTTGTCTGATATCCCCAGGCCTCGTCAAGCCCATATGTGCAAATGTTTTAACACTAACGGTGAAGCCTGACTTTTTCCTACTTTAAAAATATTTAACTAGAAGAGTTCCTGGGTGGCATAGTCAGTTAAGCATCTGACTCTTGGTTTTGGCTCAGGTCATAACCTCCAGGTTGTGAGATTGGGCCACATGTTGGCGCCACGCTCAGCGAGGAGTCTGCTTAGAATTCTCTCTCCCTCTCCCTCTGCCCCTCCAGCTCATGCTCTCTCTCTCTCAAAATAAATTAATCTTTTTTAAACTAATCTTTTAAAAAATATTTAACTACAAAACCTTTCAGATACATTAGAAAGAACAGGAAAAAAGAACTGTTTGCCTGAAAGTGAGAAGTATTAAAGTTGTGCCAGATATGTTTCAGAAATGTCTAAAGGGAAAAATGTAATGGATAGAGTTGAAGCATAGTACACCCCTTGCCAGGCTCCCCTCTCTCAGAGGTAATCTTCTCAGAGGGAACTAGCATCCCAAAGCAATCTGTATTCCTCTCCATCTACTTTTGAAAAAATGTTTATCATATATATGTATGTGCATCCATAAAAATATATTCCAGTGTTTCGTGTATTTTAAACATATATGTAAGTGGCGGCATATTGTACTTATCCTTCTGCAATCTGCTTTTTTCACTCAACATTTTGTTTTTGAGAATTATCCATGTTGATGCAGATAGAAAGTTAAACATTATTTCAGGCAGTGAAAACATCCCAGCTCACTGAGGAAATCTTGTAAAGTCCACACGGTGTTTTGTAGACATTCCCGGAAGCTGCTTTGCCTTCCAGTGCTTTGGCCACCCATCCTTCAGCTGCTGACTTAAGACTTTCCTGACATTGGGGCTGGTAAAACTGGAGCTGGTAAAACTTGTAGATCCAGTTGTCCTCACTACTGCCATTCACAGGGCCAACTGAGGAAACATTCTGCCCTTACCTTCTGCTCCAGTGGTGTAGATTTCACCCCTCTCTTCAGGCACAACTATCCCTGGTACTTATGGTCCCCAACAAACTAATAGTTTGTTGTCAAATGAGAAAGAGCCCCCACACTTTTTCTTAACTAGTAAGAGGTCCATGCTTGGGTATTTTAAGTGTTCACAATTTGAGTGAGCTCCTTTCATGTGCACATAGGGCTGTTGACATCCTTACTCCCCTCAGCAGGCACACCAGCTCCTGACTGAGTCAGCTGGGGAGGCAAGCTCAAGTTCCAGTTGTCAGGATGGTCCCTTATCCTCCTCCAGCCCTTTGGCCAGGTTTCTGAGTGAGTCTTCTTTCTCTCGAGCACCTGCTTGGAGAAGTCAGATGGGGAGGGAAAGAGTACCACTGAATTCCATTCATTAGGAGAAGCTAAACCCCAGATCTGGCTTGGCTAGATGTCAAATACATCAGAATGTACTTGAGATGAGAGATCCATGCTTTCCATGATGATTTTGTCCTCTATAACACAATTCCCTTCATGGAAGAGGTCTATGAGATCACGATGGCAAGCAGAAACACTGACAGTTAATCTCTCTAAATTGTTACTGAGAAAGTTCTTCTGAAGATAGCAGATTAAAGTGTTTAAATTCCATGTCATGCCTTCATAGATTGCCTTTTTTCCTTAGTTGAATATACATCTGTTGGTACATGAGCACTCTTTCAGAGTTCATAGTCAAGGGTGATTTTATATTCACTGGCCACACTTTTCATGCATATTCTCTATTTGTTAATACCATAAACATTTATAGAATGCTTACTGTGTGCAAAGCTCTGAACTAAGCACTCATTACAGCATTAATCTTGGTCTGTCTTGGATTGCAATCATCTATTAATACATTACTCTCCTAGAAGTTTGGGCTCTCTGAAGGCAGAGCTTCCATCTTACTCATCTGTGGATGAACCTTTAGTCAAATTACAGCTTTATCAGTCATTATCTGTCTTGGCTTTGGTGAGTTACTTAATATCTTAGAAACCTTAGTTATATGAACTTAGTATAGCAATATTTACTATGGTGATTCAGAGTGAAGATTTGATCTCATGAAAAGTAAATGAAGATCTGTTTCTTTCTTTTTTTTTTTTTTATGTCCAGAGCCTATTAATTAAGACTTTAAAAAACAGAAAAGGGATTATAAATATTTTTTGAATGGGCTCAGATGATGAAATGGCAGAAATCTGATAATAAGCACATGGAAATATATACAAAGCTTAGGAAACACTTTTAAAACTTCATGGCAGCTCCCAGTCAATTTTCTCACTATTGCAACTATGCCTGCTTATTTCTGAAAGACAGAGGACGCAGTGAGCCTCTCAACCTTTGTCTTTGCTAATCTGTACATTGTAAGTACTTAGCACAGAACCGACTCAGTGTCTGCATGGGGCAGCACGAGCCAGCATGGGGCTGTGGCTGACTTCAATTTGGAATCCTAAGTGAGCCCCCTCAGCAGGACACCTGAACTCACATTACCTGCCCTTGTCAATCATTTTGCCTTTCCCTCCAATTCTATTTCAGATGAGACCCCCAAGGAATGACGGGAAATCACACCATCCTCAGAGGGTGGGAAAGTTCAGCCTAATCTGAAACCCAAATTGGCCTAAACAGCTTCTTGTTCTAAAAATGATTTTTAGGGCTTTGATAATTTGTCTTTAAAGACACATTTTACAACAGGATGGCTGCATAGAGATACAATTAGCTTGCCGGAGAAGGGTCTTATTTGTAACATAATAGATGTGATTTATCCTGCAACCAGGAATGTCCAGAAAAGAAAAAAAAAAAAAGCATAAAGCAACAGAGAAAATGGAGCACTGACAATGTGCAAAATCAGCATTTCTGAGCTGATAGTTGAGCTCAGGCACTCACGGTCATCTGTCCAGTCTGTTTGCTCATGACCTTTAAGACTCCTGTGAGGATAATGATTCTCCACAACACACATATCAGTAACCATCAAAGTAATAAACCAGTAAGAAGACATGGCCAGGGAGGCAAGTGACAATGGGCATAGAATCACCCACTTTGTTTGGTGTCCTCCTTCCACAGGGTCACTGAGAGCCACAGTTTACTTCCTCTCTATCATTTTCCCCATAACTCATTTCTTTTCTTCTTTTCTCTTGTTCATTTTCCCACGTATCACTTTGTCTTACTTAAAAACAAAAGCCACCGTTTAATAAAGGCTCTCAATTTGCTAGGCACTTTGCATGTGCTTTTTAAAAAAAAAAAAAAAAGATTTTATTTATCTATTTAACAGAGAGAGAGAACGAGCAAGGGGATAGAGGCAGAGGGAGAAGCAGACTCCCTGCTGAGCAGGGAGTCCAATGTGGGGCTTGATGCCAGGATCCTGAGATCATGACCAAAGGCAGATGCTTAACCGACTGAGTCCAGGCACCCCCTTTGCATGCGCTTTAGATGTATCATCATATTTCTCTCACTCATCAACCCCCTAAAGTAGGCGTCATCATCCCCATTTTGCAGATGTAGTAACTGAGACATAGAACATAAATGATTTGGCCAGTTAGAAAGCAAGTTGGTGGTATAAAGATTTCATACTCTACATTTTAACTTCTCTTCAGAATTTTTAAATGTGCGGTTGATACAGGGAAGTCTGCCAGATTCAAGTTTTCCTGAAACAAGATGTTATCTCCTCATTTTGCATAAAATGAATCACATTTAAAGGCACTGAATCCAGAATCAACAGAATAGTAAGTCTTTAGATCTACGACATGCAGGGAGACTCACCAAGCCCAGAAATTCCTCCTTAAGCCCAGCACCCATCAGGCTTATTGGTGAAGCATAAACAGATATGCTCAGTCCTCCAACTGCCCAACATGTGCCAAAAGTTCAGTGTTGGGAAATAATGTTGAGAAAGAATTTCCTAACAGACACATGATCCATCGTATTATCACTCGGCTAATCTAGAGCACAGCAAAGTTGAATATGTTGGGCCCCCCCTAGACTTATTTTTCCTAAATTTAATTCTATGATCTCAATCTGATCACCAAATGTGGCAGCAGGGTACAATTTCCAGGGGGGGCACCTTGACATACAGCATGGAGTTGTTCAACAGATGACCTTGTCCATAGACCGGATTTCTGAATATCACCCTAGAATTTACCAGAAAGATGTTATGAGCCTGCTGTCTGCTCCATTCTGTACCTATTCTTAAATAATTCAAAAAACAAAACTCTTTCAGGCTTCAATGCCTGGAACAAAATGTTTTTCCTGATTAATGGCACGCTTCCAATTCACAATGAAATGTGTCTTTGATGTTTTTATAAAGTCTTCCAGAATCTCAGAGAAAGATCTATGCCCACCTTTGTAATTTCAGGACTTAGTGGCATACGTTTTTATACTATGATTCCCTTTTAGTATTCTTTTATCCTAATAACTTCATCTTTATCTTTTAAAAAAGTTACAGGATTGCAGATATTTTTAGCCTGCTCAAACCATTTAGGAAGAAGACAAAAAATAATTCATAAATATATCTATATAAAGTGTTGAATAATTTTTTAATTTAAAATCAGTGCATGCTAAGAGAGTAGATCTTTAAGTTTTCATCACAAGGAAAAATAGTGTAACTATGTATGGTAATAGGGTTAACTAGATTTATTGTGGTGGTCATTTCACAATATACACAAATATCAAATCATTACATGGTGCACCTGAAACTGATGTCACATGTTAATTATATCTCAATAAAAATAGTTTATTTATTTTTTAAAAAATATTTTATTTATTTACGTGATACAGAGGGCACATGAATATGAGCAGGGGGGAGGGGCAGAGGGAGAAGTAGACTCCCTGCTGAGCAGAAGCTCCAACCTAGGACCCCGGGATCAGGACCTGAGCTGAAAGCAGACACTTAACTGACTGAACTGCCCAGGCACCCCAAAAATAGAATAAAAAAATCAATTGAAGTATAATTGTTTTTATCCTACCACAAAAGCAACACATGATCATTATGGAGTTATTATGCAATGTATATTATCTAAAGAACATCAAAAGAGAAAATGGACCATCAAAGATTATCAAAAACAATAGAAAATACCCCAGGCCCAAACCCAGATATGTACTATTTTATAGCCTGTTTTTGCTTGTGCCAATGTATAAAGCACATTTTTCATGTTCTATAGGTGTATATATAGTACATCTATTGATTATTTCTTGATGTGTATATCGCATGTATATATCAAAATTAATGGCTCACTAATGTGGGGCTTTTAAAACATTTCACAATTTTCACATAGTGTTATACTGAACGTCCTTGTAGACAAGTCATTAAAAACATCCTCGATTGTTTTTTTACAATAAACTAGATTAATTTTTGAAGTGTTTAGAATTACAGTTCTGATGCTCATAAAAATGGTCAACTCAGCCAAGGTAGTATATCTCTCTCTCCCACATCCTCTCTCTACTTATACTCCTTTTATTTATTTATTTATTTTATTTTTTTTTTTCTACTTATACTCCTTTTAAAGAAACTTTTTAAATTAATTTATTTATTTCAGAGAGTGAGAGAGAAGAGAGCATGAGCTGGGAGAGGGGCAGAGGCAGAGGGAGAAGCAGATTCTCCGATGAGGAGGGAGTCCAATGCAGGACTCGATCCCAGGACTTTGGTATCATGACCTGAGCTGAAGGCAGACACTGAGCCATCTGGGTGCTGTCTATTTATACTCTTGACCAGTGTTTCTCAAACTTCCTTTTACTTGAAGACAAAAAGTATTGGTGATCACGTCACTTCTAAGTTTTTGTTTTTTTTATCATACAATTGTTTACAGGTTTACAACTATAAAATCAAGAATGAATCCATATCTATAGCTACCAATGAGTTATAGCCTAGTCTCTGAAAGGTTGTGTCCATCTCTTCATAGTTTCTAGAGAAAATAAGCACTCTGTTGAAGTTTCTGAGTTTTATAAATGTAGGAGCCTACCCAGGAGTATGACGCATTCTCACACAGAGTGTATTAGTTCTTGTAGCTTTCTTTTAGAAAATAATTATTATGAATAAAAAAATAAATATTTTAATAGGCTTTAAACTTAAGCTTCTGGGGCTGGGGTTTCCAGATTCTCCAGCGAGCTTAGGATTGTGCTTCCAAAATGCCTGCCCAAGGCTGCTATTCCTTCCTCAACTACAGAACTAAAATTGACAAAAGAAGTTGAAAGTACACCTCTCATTTTGAAGAGGCTGTTGGTATACTTAAACCACAACAAAAAGTAGTTTGGTGTTCTTCTGTGGACAAGGGAAAGTAAGCCCTTGGGGGAATGCTCCAATAGTGACCACTGTCATGGTAACGGTTTCGTTGGTGCTGATTTGTGGAGTAGTTACTTGGATTAAATCTCTTTCTCATGGGCACGGACGGAGCTTTGAGCTTCGAGTTTACATCAATTGTACTAGAATTCAGGCACAAATCACTCAAAGTTTTTTATAAGGGAAAAATACTGGCCTGGTTCCTCTTTTACCTCTCAGCACTCTTCCTCACCTATCCCCCACTCAAGTCTGGGCTGAGGGGGTGGGGGAGGGGGTGGGGAGTGGGGGAGGGTACACACTCCCCACCTCCCCACCATGAAAGGGGAGCTTCCTCCACTGGGTCTGTCTTGTATATTGTCTCCATATGCCGCTGGGAAACCTCTTCTTGAAGTCAAGTGATAAAGTTGCACTTCTGTTTCCAATGGCACAGGTCCAGGCCGGAGTGAGACTGGCAGCTTTGTGAGAACCCTTCTCAACTGGGTCGCTGAGTACGGTAGTGAAGCTGGAAAGCATTTTCTCACTGTTGTGCCCCAAGACTGCGGTTAGTCTCAGATTCCTGTGAATGTGACTAAAAAATGTTTGCGTTTTAGCCACAATCACTAACAAATTATGCTCAGCTATTCAACGCACAGACCAAAAGAGAGCCTGACCCCATTATCAAAACTCAAACCCAGATGGCGAGGAGTCCCAGCCTAATGAGGGCCTCTCCGTCATTTCAAACAAATTTCTTGTCAATCATGCCACATCGCATATGGGGTCTCCTTTCAAAGGCATCAGAGTTGGAGGATTCAGAGGCCTTCCAGAGCAAAGCAATGCCTTCCTCCTAAAATTAGTTACTCATTTTAGAGAGTCTTAAGAACATTTCCTCCTTCTCTTCCCCCCTTCCCTCGCCAAGAAAAAAAGATTCTAGGCCGTCTAAGCTGGATGACTGTATCAGACTCAAATCTGGAAATGGAGCAGCCAGAAAGTCTGAACTACATTCTTGGCTCACTACTCAGGGGGAAAAAATGAACTCAGAGGAGGAGACTATCAAAAAACCTTATCAAAAGGCTTATGCTTCTGAGGTCAAAATAAGCTGACTAGAAACTGTAATTGCAGGACCCTCCTCTCGGGCTTGTTAGGATGAAAAGTCAGAAAGGGAACCACACCATTGTCCGGCACTTGACCAAGGTGTGGAGAGCAGCCCTTGTGTCTCCATCCCTGGTGGTGAGATGCAGAGCTCTGCCCTCTGCCCTCTGCCCTCTGCCCTCTGCCCAAAAGGGCTTGGTGGCACAGCCCTGTCTTGACCCTGGGTTTGCTCCTACCAGATGCGCTCACTTCTTTGGCCTCAGTGAGTCCATGCGTGCACTCCTGCTCTTGGCCTCTTCATCCTCCGTCCATGCGCCATGCACGCTTCTTGTGTCACCCACGGTGCTGCCCCTGGCATCCCTCGCAGGCTGCCCCTCTTGGGGTGGATCCCCTCCCCCCGGAAAGGCAGCCACAGCTGTGTGTCCTATGAAAGGACCGAGCTGCTTGCTGTGCACGAAGCAGAAGAAAACCAGTGTAAATCGCAGTCCTAATTGCCCATATGGGAGATGTGCAAAGAAGGGAGTGAGCAAGACGCAGGAGCGGTGCAAGTGGTGAGCAGAAGGCTGAGCGCGGAGAGAGAAGCAGCCACCATACCGGGGAAGTTTGGAAAACTGTTGTTGCTGTTCCTGCTGCCTGGGATTCGGAGAGGGTTTCAGAGTGAAACAAAAGTCTGCTGGTGTGAGGACTGAACTCCATTTTCTGTGTGAGTCTGAGTAAAGAGAAAGATAAACAGAACCTTTCACCGATAGGCATATTTTAGAGTTCAAGTGTGACATGACAGGTCCAAAATAGATTCCACATGATTGGAGCAGATCCAGAATCTCAGTCCCTGAATAGCAATCAGTGTTGGAAGCTAAGAGCCGGCATCCACTATCATCACATAAAACATGGAAGAAACAGCAAATCCTACACAGCTGTTAGCGAATCAGGACAATCCATATGTGCAGCTTTATGCTAGGGACACATTTTCTTAAATTACTCGGCTTAGTTGCAATTGAGGCTCTCTTTGACTTTTTACATGTCTTTAATGAATACCTTTAAAGAATCTTACAACAACTTTCTTTCATGAATTTTCCTTTCAAAGAAGGAGAGTTATGTTCGTTGCAATACTCAATCCAGGCAGAACTAATAACCCAAGGGCTTCATGCTGGGTTTATTTTCATGGAAAGCTCCTCATAATTTGAAACCACAGAGAGTCACAAGCATCTGAGAAGATACAAGCTAAAATGTCTAAGATTCTATGACTTCATCATGAGGGATGTTGGTAAGTGGTGGGAGCCTCTCATTTAGGCCCAAGGTGGGCTGTTTGGTTCCACTGTGGCATAAATGAGACTCTGACAATATGGGGACAGAGAGGAGTGGGGGCAGGGGGTAAGGAACAGAAAGGGGGCTGGCTACAGGAGAGTTGGAGTCCATGGGACCCAGCCATTTCCCCCGCCGTTTATAGACAACTATTTTTCTTTGAAACAGTCACCAGAAGGCTTCCTGATCAGGTCCTCCCCATTTGGTTCATGTTTAGCACATTTAAGAAATCTTTAAAACTTTTATAATTTGAGGTCAGGTGTAGGTCATTCTCCAGCCCAAAACCTAATCTGAACGTGCCTTTGGGAGAGACCATCAATCCATGAGGGTTCTCTTCTGCCATTTTTTTGGGGAGCCACACTATTGTGAAAGTTAGCAAACAGATAATAAATGGATAATCAAGCACTTATGGAGGAACAGCTGGTACAGTGTGTGTCACAACTGCATTCAAATTGGCCAGGAAATCAGCATCCTGCCTCAAACCAAACCAAAAGGATAGAAAAGAAAAAAGTGGATTTTCTGCTGTGTTGATATTCCCTTCCTTGTTTGGATATTCTCATATGTATTTGAAATTCTGTGACTCTTACTTTGACACAGAGCGAATTGTTTATGTTTCCACTTATTTCTCCTTGGTCATATGAACAGGAGTTATCCTTCAGTAACAGAGGAATAGATCAAACCACAGATCAGCAGTACAGAATTCCTACAGGTTATTATTCTAATGGAGTGAAAAATGTATGGAGAAAACTGACAAATTATTTGCTCTCCTCATGTCATGGTATGATGAACATAAATCTTAACCACACAAAGAAATAGTACTTCCAGAAAAATTTCTGGTCACTTTGGAGGTTTGTTTTTTTTCTCTATACTTTGCAGTATATGCAAGCACTACAGTATATTTGTGTAAATGCAGGCCTGTGATGGCCTGCCATAGTTTAATTACTAAGGTTACAAACAAATAAAGCTTTAGTGCGTTGCAAATCATTGATCCATGGTTTTCACAAATACCATGAAATTACATAATCATAAAGCTTAGAGCTTAAAGCAAACTTTATGGATCATCTTGTCTTGCCCATGCCTTCAGAGAAATCAGGTATTATTATGTATATTCCATAGATAAAGAACTTTAAAACGGCAAACTGTCTTTTTCAATTTCTCCCAGCTAGTAAAAAGTGTCCTCAGGATTGGAACTCTTGTCTTCTACTCCTGGAACAATTCTTTGTGTAGAATGAAAATCCCACCAGCATTAAATCCATAGAGATAAAAAGTAGACTAGTGGTTTCCAGGGACTGAGTGGAGGAGGAATAGGGAGTTACTGCCGATTGAGATACGGTTTGCTTTTGGGGTAAAAAGTTCTGGAACTAGAGTGGTGATAGTTGTACAATATTGTGAATATGCTAAATGCCACTGAATTGTGCACTTTAGAATGATTTAAATAGTTAATTTATATGAATTTTACCTTAAAAAATCAAAACTAACATATTGTCTTTGATTGCAAGAAATCAGGAATATGATATTGGTATTAACTATTCACCTGTTTCTTCTACATCTTGTGAAGCTCTTTGAGGTCAAGGGATACACCTTACATCTTCTAGTCTTCTGGTACTCAGCCTAATAATTCTATTGAAACCTCCCCATAAAACAAATTCCAACTAGCCTTTCAATCAACTGAAATAGCAAATACTGTTTTATGGAATGAATTTATAACATTACTTGATTTCTTGTCTAATCTGCCTTTCTTTACTATTGAATCAGATAAGATTATCTTGAGACCTGAATGGAGCTAGTTAACCTCCTTGAGAGCAAAAGACATATTTTAGTCAATAACGTTCCCCAGTGACACCTAGCATAATGCTGTGTTCAATTAGATTCTCATTGAATATTCGTCTAGGGGTGAGAGATGAATCTCCTGGAATTCTCCAGGAGCTGGGAAGAGATGTTCCCATACAAGGACAGAATGTTCAACCTGTCTATAAGGCGGTAACATTTTATGTTTGCAGATCCTAGTCCTGTGAATTCATCAAGACCTTGCTCAGGCACAGCCCATAGGCACTCCACTAACCTAGGCAGCTTAACACATACTCTTTAACCAGAGAAATAGAGTGGTCAAAGCTCAGCCCTGTATATTAACACCGTCTCAGGAGGACAAAGAGTGAGTCTGCTGTTGTAATACATACCTTTATCTCACTATCTCCTTTTAATCCTCTTATGAAAATCCTGTCTCTAGATGGAAAGATATTAATTGAAAAAAAAAATTTACTAATTTCAGTGAAAAAAAGGTATGATAAATTTCATACCCACTCAAGTCATTCAATTTCACAGATAGAAGAATATATTCTTGAAGGATAAAAGCAAGTTTGTACAAGCAATACAAATTTAGAAGCTGTATACAAAATATAATGAAGTGCATTACAGTAATTTTTTTCTTTACCACATTTTTCAACTTTTCAAACTTTTAGGAGTTCATGTGGTAGCAGTAACTAGACGTTGTGGTGATGATCATTTTGTACTGTTCATAAATGTGGAATCACTATGTTGTACACCTGAACTAAAATACCGTGTGCCAACCTATATGTCAATTTAAAAAAAGTAAATAAATTTTTTAAAAATTTCAAAAGACAGAAACTTTGAGGGGTTCATGATTACATTTACTCAATTGCTTGAAAATAAAAATGACAATAGATGTTACAGCAAAAAGGAACTTTAGGGTAAAGTAAAATAAAAATTAAGAGCTTCAGGATATTTGGAAATAAAGGCACACACAAATAAGTCTTGCAAGATGCTCTCCATCCCTCTCACTTGACCTATGTATACAGTACTGTACTGGCAAATGTTTAATAACTGGATCTCCAGAAAAAAATATATGCATACATAAGTTTATTACAAATTTTATAGGTATAAAGTCTGTGTAACACACAATTTACACATAACAATAAAATACACTACACTCTTTATTGCAATTTCCGTAAAACCAATTGATTCTCAAGAAGGGTATTAATTGAATTTTGCCTAACTCTACAATCTATAGCTGATCTGCTGCAACTGATAAATGAGTAGAGGGCCAACATAAATGGCTGGCTGATATTTTCACTTAGGATTATATTAACAAATAAGACAAAAGTGAAATGATGAAGATGCATGTTAAAATTTTCCATGATTGGCCATGATATATTCCCTTGCTGATTTGAACAATAAAATTCTGAATACTGGAGAAAGATTTCCTCAATCATTCTGTGCCATTCCACATGTAATAGCAACTATGTATAGCATAATGTTTCCACTTTACAGATGCAACAGATGTGAATAACCTCAAGAGCATAAATAATAATAAAATGTAGTAAAACAATTAGGAAGTGATAACTTTGAAGTATTTATTACTTTGCTTTTGGCATACTTTTTATTGTTTTTATTTATTTTTAAAAATATTTATTTAATTATTTTTAGAGAAAGAGAAAGAGGGTGCAAGCAAGGGGAGGGGCAGAGAGAGAGAGACAGGCAATCCCCTTCTGAACAGGGAGCTCAGTGCAAGTCTCAGATCTGGAGTCCCTGAGATCATGATCTGAGCTGAAGTCAAGAGTCAGATGCTTAATCAATTGAGCCACCCAGGCATCCCAGTATACTTTTTAAATTGTAAGTTTATACAATTTAATTTTTAATAATGGCTGTATTTAATAACTGGCTAGCAAAACTCTTGAAAATCAAATCAGTGAAAGGTATTCCAGGCTGGCTGTGGCACATCACTGAGTGTATGAAAAGCAAAATGTTTTAAGTTCATCCAAAAATGGTACACAATTTAAATTTTTCTTAGAAGAGTCTCTAGCTAGACATTATCATCAACTATACTCAAAAAGAATTGATCAGGGGTCGCCTGGGTGGCTCAGCAGTTGAGCGTCTGCCTTCAGCCCAGGGTGTGATCCCAGAGTCCTGGGATTGAGTCCCACATTGAGCTTCCTGCATAGAGTCTGCTTCTCCCTCTGCCTGTGTCTCTGCCTCTCTCTCTGTGTGTCTCTCATGAATAAATAAATAAAATCTTTAAGGAAAAAAAAAAGAACTGATCAGAAGATCAGAACTGAGTCATTGTTTTTTTGTTTTTTTGTTTTTTTGTTTTCTGTAAACATAATGTTATAGCACATTTATGAAGTGTGTTTTTGGTTGAATCTCTTCCTTTGTTTGTTAGAGTCAAAAGTATTGTGACCAGTAGGTTTATCCACTCTGGCATTCATTCAGCAAACAATTATTGAGTTTATTAACCATATCAGGCATGATGCTAAGAAATAGAATTATGAACATGACTAAGCTACATATCCTGCTCTGGGAGAAATACCTACTAAGTGTAACATACTCTTCTTAGAGCTTGTATTATTGGTACTTTATTGGTACATTTTCTCCCATAACAGTATTATGAGCTAAATGAGCTGACCCCATATCATATACTGAAAACTGAGATTGAGGGCAGCCCAGGTGGCTCAGCGGTTTAGTGCCTGCTTCAGCCCAGGGCGTGATCCTGGAGACCTGGGATCGAGTCTCGCATGGGGCTCCCTGCATGGAGCCTGCTTCTCCCTCTGCCTATGTCTCTGCCTTTCTCTCTCTGTCTCTCTTGAGTAAATAAATAAAATCTTTAAAAAGCAAAAAAAAAAAAAAAAAAAACTGAGATTGAGAGAATAATATTCACAAGGGCTTGAAATTAGCAAATGGCAAAGATGTTACTCTCTGATTGGCTGATTCAAAAGACTATACTTTTTATATAATACTTTCTATTTCATGGATTGCATGATAACTTGATTAAAATGTGGGAATAAACCAATGATTTTTGTAAATTTTCTCAACACTTTAGAAATGTAATAAACATATAAATTATATAAATTCCCATACTAAAAGCCAAAGACTCTCCATATTTGTTATTTCATTCCAATACTACAGATAAGACTCAAATTAAAATAACACAAAGTTAAAAAGGTATACTGTCCAAACACTTGTTAAGCAGAAAACCTTAGGGAAGACAAAAAGTAATATATTTATTGAAGATATAGTTCATAACAGTATTATCTCTACCACAAATAAACCTTTATAATCAGAGAAAAACAAGGAATAAAATATTATGTAAAACTTTTATAAATGTAAATATAAGGAAGAATCAACACAATAAATTGTGAAGAATTTTGAAAAATTTTAAATATTTTGACCTATCAAGTCAATACAAACAATGTAGCTGGAGAGATTTAGATAATATAATTAATCAGATTTAAGTATAGTAAATAAAGCATACTACAAACTTAACATTTTAAATTGTTCAGTTTTGAAAATTAAAGTTATTAGGTCACAAAGAAAGCCTCAATAAATATCAAAAAGGAGTAAATATCAAAATCACATTTTCTAAATCTAATTAAGCAAATCTATAATACGAACACCAAGTGTTAACCAACCCAAAGCTCTGTTATTCCTCCTCACCCACCATACCACTCTACTCACACACACAATTCCAACCATGAGGGCTTTATAAAACATTTCCAATGTTATTAGAAGAAAGGAAAATTGGGACACCTGGGTGGCTCAGTGGTTGAGCATCTGCCTTCAGCTCAGGTCATGATCCCAGATCCCGGGATCGAGTCCCGCATCGGGCTCCCTGCATGGAGCCTGCTTCTCCCTCTGCCTGTGTCTCTGCCTCTCTCTGTGTGGGTCTCTCATGAATAAATAAATAAAAATCTAAAAAAAAATAAAGAAAGGAAATTAAAATTTCATATAATAAAAAAGAACAAAAATATTATTCTTTATCAAAACAAATTAAAACAGACAAGCTATGTTCAAGAGTCAATTCAGATCTATGTTCTTCAATTTTTAAAGAACTAAATAACCAAAATTAAATTAAGCTCTCCATCCAAGAGGTTTACAAAAAAAAAAGTACCAGAAACTAAACCCAAGAAAAATTTTAAAAAGGAAATACAAAGAAAAAAGTAGAAACAAATTAGAAAATAGGAAAAAATAGATCAGATTTTCTTTTTAAAGTAAGGAAACAAAGTTTACAAAATAGCAAATCTAGTCAGGGAATACAGAAAGGTGCTAAATTTATAAAATTAGGAAGACAAGACTAAAAATAAGAACAGATTCAGAGGAGTTTAAAATTTTGAAAATCATGATGACATGGTCAATTACATGGGAGTGTGATATTTATTCAAATTAAGTCCAAATAGATATAGTGTGAACAGAAAAATCTTCTGGAATAAAATGAAAATATTACAAAGAATTACCTCTCAAATATCTCTAAACCAGATGTGTCTTTCAATGAGACTTTTCACATTTCCAAGAAACAGGTAATTTCCATACTGAATAAACGTTACCTTAGCTCATAGAAACAGATGGTAAGTTTTGAAATTAATTTTGAAAATCTAGTATAATCTTGAAAATAAAATAAAGACAAAAGAAATAACAACAATCTCAACTTTGATTATGGAAGGAAAATCCTAAATAAATAAAATTGAGTGTGACAATAAAATTTCAGAAAGTATTATGATTATAGACAATATCAGCAATGAAGACAGTTTCACAATAGGAAGTGTATTAACAGAAATATCACATAAATATATCAGAAAAAGAAAAGATAAATCATCTCAAAAGAAAAGCCATAGGCAATTGGTAAAACGCAGCATCAATTTCGAATTAACAGAACAACAATAAAAAATTTCCAGCAAATTAGAAATGTGATTTTTTAAAATATGATTAAAAATACCCATCTCAAACAAAGACCCATCCTACTATTGCCTAAGAAAATATTTATAAAATTTTCCTGTTTGCCATAGTATCCTGGCTCTTGACCTAGACTTTAAACAGTGATGGAGAAGAGCCAAGAACACCCAATGGGGAAAGAATAGTCTCTTCAATAAATGGTGCTGGGAAAATGTGAGAAACACACACAGAACAAGGAAGTTGTATTCCTAATCTCACTCTTCTCATAAAAATTAACTTGAATAAAAAACTTAAATATAAGATCTGATACCTTAAAACTCCTTAAAAAAAACATAGGAAAGAAACTTCTCAATATTGGTCTTGGCAATAATTTTTTGAACATGACACTAAAAGCACAAAAGGCAAAAGCAAAAATCAACAAATGAAAGTACATTATACTCAAAAGCTTCTGCACAGCAAAAGAAACAGTTAACAAAATGAAAAAGACAACTACCAAGTGGGAGAAATTGTTTTGTAAACCACATATAGGATTCAAAATATATAAAGGTCTCATAAACTTAATAACAAAAAATAATCCGATTTTAAAATAATATTCTGAATTAAACAGACATTTTTTCCCCCAAGAGGACATCAAAATGACCAAGGAGCACACGAAAAGATGTTCAACATCACTTATTACCAGAAAAATGCAAATCCACAATGAGCTCTCACTCACATGTGTTTGAATGGCTATCATTAAGAAGACAAGAGACAGGTGATGGTGAGAATGTCCTGAAAAGGCAACCGTTATACACTGTTAGTGTGAATGCAAGCTGGTACAACTACTGTGGAAAGCAGTTTGGAGTTTCCTCAAAAAATTACAAATAGATCTATCCTATGATCCAACAATTCCACTTCTGGGTATATATCCAAAGGAAATGATAACAAGATTTTGAAGATATTCCCATGCTTATTGCAGCATTGTTCACAATGGCCAAAACGTGGAAAAAACCTAAGTGCCCATCAACAGGCAGTCAATAAAAAAGATACATAATACACAGTGGAATATCATTCAGCTCTGAGAAAGGAGGATATCCTGTCATTTGCAACAACATGGATGGACCATGAGCACATCACTCTAAGTGAGGTAAGTCAAAGAAAGAAAAATATTGAAAAAAAAAAAAAAGAAAAATATTGTATGCGATCACATATATGTAAAATCTAGATAATCAAACTCATAAAAAAAAGAGTAAAATTATAGTTACCAGGGATTGGAGGATGGGGAATGGGAGAAGAGATTGATATTTAAAGGAGCAAACTAGCAATTACTAGAAAATAAGCCATAAAGACTAATACACAGTATAATATAGACAACAGTATGGTAATGTAATTATGTAATGTGATAAATATTGTTATAATGGCAATCGTATTACAATATATGCATATCAAATATAAATGTACTGAAGTAATACATTGTACACCTAAATTTACATAATGTCATATGTCAAACTTACTCAATTAAAAAAAATGATGGAGAAAATGTTAACAATGCAGATTAAATTTAAAGGTACATCATGAAAATAGTCCTTATGCTGTGAAAAGCACAAAAAATTGAGAGAAATTCTTCCAGAATTACTAAATTTATCTGATTCAGGAAGAAAGTTTCTCATATTGTTGACAACCAAGTGAAATTTCAAAGTATGTCTCATTTTAAACATTCATCTTTCATGTTAACATATGTAAAAAAATGCCAACCAACATTCGTATCAGAATGTTCATTCATCAATCAGATGTAAGCATTGGTTGACAAGAGATACACGAGTTTTGCAAAAGTCAACAGAAACATTCTACAAAAAATCAATTGGCTCTGTGGAATTTGCAAGGAAGAATTTTTAGAACCACTGTTTTAGATGACAGGAGAACAAAGAGACAGGGTTATCCGTAAGAAAAAAAAAATTATTATTTGTAGATGCTTATATTGTCTGCATAGAAAATACAATGGAGTCAACTGAAGACTGTTAAGAACTAATTAAAAAGTTCAACAAAGTGTTTATATTCAAAATAAACGATGACAAAAGCAATGTGTTCCCCCTCTCTCATAAAAAGCAAGGTAGAGAGATACACTGGAAAAAAGAAGATTAATATTTACAAAATCAAAAACTAATATCAAATTCTTATACATGGGCATCAAGAAATGTGTCGGGCTTACATTAAAAAGTTACTGAGTCATGAAAGGGGGGTTAATTAATCTTTTAGATATAGTTCTTTCCAAAGTTGACTCCTCTTTGAATCAATGTATCAACAGAATTCTGGGGAAACTTGATAGTGACTTTTGCAAGCCCTCTAAAAGGCTAGAAGAGCAAAACTTTGAGAGATTAATAAGAATGAGGGAAGAGTATAAACATTATCCTAATATATTTTCAAATGTACTGAAAACTAGTTTAAACAGCATAAAAACTGGGGAAGAAGGAGCTAAATGTGAAATTAAATGTGAATTCTAACAGGAAGCTAGCACTCTTCACTTATTCAATCACCAAAAAATAATTTTAAGCTTTTATAGTGGGAATAATACCTCTTTGAAAGAAAAGTAAGGCTGTACAGAATTCTAGGAAGTAAAAAAAAGAAACACTCCCCACCATACACATCACCTCCCACCCACCTGCCTGCCATTGACCCACATTCTCATTCTCCAAGGGTCGTCATGGCAAATGCTCAAGATTAGATGGTATCCACATACCATATGAATACATAATATTTGTATATCCACATGTATCTGTTGCTTTATATAAATGGATTCACAGTATGTATATATTATATATACATATACCCATATATATTATGTTCTGTCACTTGCTGATAGTTTTTCCATACTAATACAAAGATTTGCCTCATTCATTTTAATGATACTGCAGTTTTCAACTGTATGTTTATATCACAATTTATTTATTTAATCTCCCTTTGATGAATATTTAGGCAGTTTTGAGATCATTGCTACTGCATTCTATGTATGGTGCAACCAATAATATATATTTTAAAGAACAATTTTATGTAGCATAGTTTCAAAATACATTCCTAGAAGTGAGGTCACTGGGCCAAATTATATTTGCATTTAAAACCTTTATATTTTGCAATAGCATCACAGAAGCTTTATATCAATTTATATTTCTACCGCCAAAGTATGAAAATTATTTTTCTCCTAAATAGGTATCACCAATATATTTTATTATTACTAATCTGCTAATCAGTGAGAATTGATCTTTTATGGTTATTTTAATTTTCAATTCTTTCAAGTTAGGTTGAGTATCTTACGTTTATTAAATTTTTTCTGTGAACTTATTCATATTTCTAATTTTCTGTTGAATTTTTATTGATTTATAACTTTCTCAATGTTAAGGAAATTAGCCTCTTAGAAAATACGTATTGTAAGTATGTTTTTTGTGCCTTTATTATAGTGGATGTCATTATCATACTGCAAGTCTTAATTTTGAATAATAAAATATGATTTTTCAGAGGGCTTCCCCAAATGAAGATGATGTTTTAGAAATTGCTCCAAGTTTCTTTTGTTGTTTTTATAATTTTCATCATATATGTAACTCTTTAATCCAGTTTGAATTTATTTATAGATAATGTGCTTATTAGGTAGAGATTCAAACTTCCCCTGTTTAACATTTGTTCAATATTCTAGGAGCTGGTAAAAGGCTTAATGGTGACCAAAAAAATACAGATTCCTTTCCTCAATGTATTTCAGTCTAGTTGGGGGAGACTTCTAATAATCACATAGTCCCATCAAAATTGTGATCCAGGCTAGAAATGAAAGATATGTAGTGCTGAGTAAAAACTTGTAACTTGGGAGTCAAGGAAGGCTTCCTGAAAGAGATGTGTGAACAGAATATTTTTGGATCCCTAGTCAAATATTAGTTGACCATATATATAAATGGGTTTATTTCTGGGCTCTTGATTCTGTTCTATTGGATTATGTGTCTGTCTTATGTCAGTACCATACTGTTTGGTAAGATACGTAAATTCTAAAGATGTAATGTACAACATGATGACCATAGTTAACAATACTGTGCTGTATATTTAAAAGTTTCTAAGAGAGTAGATCTTAAAAGCTCTTATCACAAAAAAAGTTGTAACTATGTGAAGTGATGGCTGTAGTAAAGAATGAGCCACATTGGGAAGTTTTTACCTTTTGATCACATTCCCCCAATTCTCTCATCCCCTAACTCTGGCAACCATAAATATGATCTCTGTTTCCCTGAGTTTGTTTTTTAAAAAATCCCTATATAGGTGAGATCAGACAGTATTTTGTCTTTCTCTGTTTGACCTATTTCAGTACAATGCCCTCAAGTTCCATCCATGTTGTAGTAAATGGCAAGATTTCTTCATTTTTAATGGTTGTATAATATTCTTTTGTATATCCCTACCACATCTTCCTTATTTATTCATCCATCAAAAGACACGTATATTGTTACCATACCTTGGCTATTGTAAATAATGCTGCAATGAACATGGGGGTGCATATATCTTTTTGAGATAGTGATTTCATTTCCTTTAGATATATACCCAGGAGGAGAGTTACTGGATCATACGGTAGTTCTATTTTTAATTGTTTGAGGAGCCACCACACTGTTTTCCATAGTGGCTGCAGCAACTTACATTCCCACCAACAGAGGACAAGGCTTCCCTTTTCTCTATACCCTTGCCAACACTTACTTTCTCTTATCTTTTTGTTACTAGCCATTCGGACAGATGTGAGGTGATATCTCATTGTGGTTCTGATTTGCATTTCCCTAATGATTTGTGCACCTTTTCATATATATCTGTTGGCCATTTGAATATCTTCTGTGGGAAAATGTCTATCCAGGTCATCTGGCTACTTCTTAATTGATTATTATTTTTTTACTATGGAGTTGTGCGAGTCCCTTATATATTCTGGAGAGTAACTTTTTATTAGATATGTGGTTTTCAAGTGTTTTCTTCCATTTTTTAGGTTGCCTTTTTATTTTGTTGATCATTTCTTTTGCTGTGCAAATGTTTCTTGGTTTGACACAGTCTCATTTGCTTTTTATTTTGTTGCTTGTGTTTTAGGTGTCAAAATCAAGAAATCAGTGCCAATACCAGTATCAATGAATTTTTCCCTATGTTTTCTTCTAGGAGTTTGATGGTGTCCAATCATTAAGTCTTTAATCCATTTCACATTAACTTTTGTTAATGTGGTGTACGATAGGGCTCCAGTTTCTTTCTTGTGCATGTAAATATCCAATTGTCCCCCCAGCCTTTATTGAAGAGATCTTCCCCATTAAATATTTTTGGCTCCTTGTCAAATATTAGTTGACCATATATAAATGGGTTTATTTCTGGGCTCTTGATTCTGTTCTATTGGACTATTTATCTGTCTTATGTCAGTACCATACTCTTTGATAAGATACGTAAGTTCTGAAGATGTAATGTACAACATGATTATCATAGTTAACAATACTGCACTGTATGTTTAAAAGTTGCTAAAAGAATAGATCTTAAAAGCTCTTATCACAAAGAAAAATATTGTAACTAATAGTGAAGTGATGGTTATTAACAGAACTTACTGTGCTGATTGTTTCACAATACATATGTATATTGAATCATTACACTGTACATCTCAAACTTGTACATATCACTTGTCAAATATATCTCAATAAAACTGTGGGGAAATGAATAAGTTAATGGAAAGTTTAAAAACCTAATAAGCTGTAGTTAAAAAGGTACATTTGGGTGGGGCAGGTAGCCTTCCAGATAGAAAGTAAGAGAGAAGTTTTTTTGAGAAATAATAGCATATCTATATACCTGCAATAAGAACAGAAAAACTTCTGGGAAAGATCTAAGGAAAAGAGAAGTGAAGGATCTAAGGGAACAAAGAATATGGCTGAAAATGTCAGCAAGGACCAGACTGCAAAGGGTCCTGAAGGTTATGGCAGCAATGCCAACTTTTATCACAAAGCAATTAGCGGCCTTTTAAGGATTCTAAGCTGGAAGGAGACATAATCAGCTTTATATTTTGCAAAGATTATTCTCACAACAGAAAGAGAATACAAGATGGTTAGTTATTACATTATTGTATTAGTCCTATGACATAAACTAGAAACGAACTGAGGAGGATGCTCAATGATGAGGGTATATTCATTTTATAGTCATTGAGAAAATGTTTAAAAGAATATGTAATGATACGGGAAATGCTTACATTAAATTCAGGAAGCCAAACTATATATATTCTATGATTATTTTACATCTATGGCTGTAATAATATACATCAACATATTACTCTGGGTTTATCCTGAGTAGTGAAGTTATAAATGCTTTTATTCTCATTTCTTCTTTATTTTATTTTATTAACTCTTAATTTTAATGTATTATTTACAAAGTAAAATTTTTCATAAAGATTACCATGTACCATAATTACACCTTCATCACCAAAGAAAACACATTCCGCACAAGTTCTTTTTTGAAATAAATGTTTTCAGAAGTAGATGTAAAAGGGTATAAAACAGAGGCGACTGGGTGGCACAGTCAATTAAGAGTCTGACTCTTGGTTTCGGCTCAGGTCCTAATCTCAGGGTCCTAGGATTGAGCCCTGTATCGGGCTCCATGCTCAGCATGGAGTCTACTTGAGATTCTCTCTCTCTCCCTCTCTGCCACTGCTACTCATGCTGTCTCTCTCTTTCTAAAATAAATAAATAAACTCTAAAAAAATGAAAAATAATTTTAAAAATATATAAAACATATTTACCAGCGAATAGGCAAGTGCTTCTCTCTTTCTAAATGCAAAAACCCCAGAGTAGTTACACACACACACACACACATGCACACACACACACACAGAAGCACACACATGCATATCTGTGTAGTAACTCCGGTGGAAACTTCTCTCTCTCTCTCTCTTTCCTCACCTCTAGACTAAGTGGTTGATATTGTCACTCACTTTTGCCCATCGAGCATATCCCCTGCTTCCCTAACACACTCCTGCTTGGTGACAGAGAAGATGGAATGTACACTGGAGGGCAGCCACCCTCCTGTCCACCAATCAGATCACGTCATGCCAAAGGGCTGAACCTTTGTCTCAATCAATTTTATTATTGCCCATCTGAATCATAAAATAGATAAAAGCTACCTTTATTAAATGCCCAGTAAATGCCAAACACTTTATATGAATTATTTTATATCTTCATAATAATCATGCAAGCATATTATATTATTTAGTTTAGGCTTACTCTCTGAAGTAATAAAACAGTAACTTCAAGAACAATACTTATTTTTCTCTCACAAAACAGTCCAGTGAACATTTCAGCTCATCGGGCACCGCTGCTCTTAGCAGGTGTTTGGGGCCAGGCTCCTTCCCTCTTGTTCCCAAATCCTGTATTGGATTGCTCTTTAAGTGTGCTGAAGGCTGCACCACCATGTCCAGGTTGCAGCCAGCAGAATGAAGAGTGTGGATGAAGTAGGATTAGACCAAAATGAGCACACATTCTGCACATCCTGTTGGTAAGTCTAACCATAAGGAAACTCCTTCCCTCAAGGGAGGCTGGGTGACGTAGTCTAGCTGTAAGCCTAGGAAGGAGGGGGAGACAGAGGCATATGGAAAGCTAACTACCCCTACCCAAGACATTATGATTGCCCTTTGAAGGATGAGGAAAGTACATCTCAGGGAAGTTTGGTAACTTTCCTGGAGTCACACAGGAGAAAGTAGCAGGACCAAAATCTACTCAGTCACTTCTCAGACTCCAAATCCTTTATTACTACATCACTGAATTTACCACCTGCTAACATTCCTGCCTTCACATTCTCCTCTCAGCTCTTGAGAGACTATAATCAAAAGTAAAAATGGAATTGGTCAGTTGGCCCACTTGCCTTGGACTCTGCACCACGGGTTAGCAACCAATGGCCTGCCTGCCCAATTCAGCCCCTATCTATTCTGTGGGTACAATTTTACTGAAACACAGGGAAGCTCACTCTCTCACATATTGTCTGTGGCTCCTTTTACACTGTGATGGCAGATCTGAGAGTTGGCTACAGGACTGCAAAGCCAAAAATATTTGGTACTTGGCCCTTGACACAAAGAGTTTGCTGACCCTGCCTTAGACCTTCTTTGTTTATCAAAAATGCCTTCTCCCCTTGGAGAATCTGTTAACCAATCCGCCGTAGCTTTTTATAGAAGAATAGGAAATTCTAAGATACCCACCTGCTCAACAAAGAGACTAAATTGCAACTCACCAAAGAAAGTGAGAGCTCCATGAGGAAGCCTTTAAGAGGAGAAAGAAATGTTAAAATCAGCATTTCAAACAGGACCAAGGAGAAGCAATATCAGTGCCATGCAGAAAGGCAACAGAGTAACTGTAAGAATAACAGAAACACATTCTGGAGCTGTTCCCTTTATACAGTGTTGATAAAATTTGTTAATACCATATGTTAGTCGTATGGAGGGAGGCATGGGCTGACTATGAATTTTGGAATGTTACCAGCAAACTTGTAAGATCTGAAGTCGCAGATTTGCTGAACTGCTCATCTCCGTGCAGGCGGGGGCTGGAGGTTAAATGAGAAGAGCACGAGGGAAGGAGGAAAGCTGTTCTGTGTATGCCTTGAGCTGAGTGACGCTGGACAGGACAGGACATCTTCCTGTCAATCTCAAATCAGTTCTCCTTGTCCATGTTTAAATGGAGGCAAATGCTCCTGCTTGTTTGTAGATGGTTTTCGATTAAACTGCATTTTAACAGAGTATGCTGATTGGCCGGCAGGCTATCGAGCTGTGAGATTAACAGGGCCCTGTCCAGCAACTAGGACCCGACAGGTACACCCTCATTCATTAAATCAATGAACCCATGAGAGGAAGACAAGAGGCAGGGAGATGTCTCTATGGACCTCATTTAGTGCCTGCTTTTTGCATCTGATGCCAAATGGGCTCAGTCTATTTAAGTCATTGTGCTGTGGCTTTTATGTAGTTTGTCCTTAGTTCTGCAGGTCAAACTGAAGCTGCAAGAAGGAAACTCTCTTCCTTACCTTAGTTCTCACCCAAAGCCCAACTCCAGTTTCCTGGGGCATATAACAAGTGAAATGGTGTTTTCAAGATGCAGAAGGCTTGGGTGACTGGAGATGGCTTCTGGTTCTTAGGACACTCACTTCCCCCCAGAGCCAGAGAACTGGAGGTGACATTTCAAGTCATAAAGTTATAAATAGATGAACGATCTTCCCTCGTTGAGTCAAAAAGAACCCACTGCACTTGCTAAATTTCCAAGCACCCATTCTTCTAGCAAAGCATTTTCTTCAGCATGTTGTACCAATCCCTAAGTTGGAAGTGTGTGGGGTCTTCTCAAAGCTCTGAGCAATGAGCAGAAGAATCCCAGTGAACACCATCCTCAGGTTCTTGTCACCAGTGTATTGCATTCATGAAAAGATATATAGTTCTAAACAATGACCCCATTTCATCCTCTCTTTCTTGTATGAGATCAATTTTTTGTCCTTGGTTTTCTTTTCTCCCTTTCTCCCCACTGCTTCGTTGGAAAACTCTCAGGCTTGAGTTATTATAGCATAACTCATGCCTTAGTTGCTGGAGGGATACTTGGCCTTCAGGTTTGCGCCTAGCTATGCTGAAGGCATGAATTATTACACAATAATTCATGTCATGTCATGTCTTATTGCTTAATTAACTTTCCTTTCAGACTAACACATTTTGCATCAGCAAATGTGATGCCCTCATATGACTTAAAAGCGCTCCTTTATTTTATACCAGTGGGTCAGGAATACTGTGAAACAATTTATTAAAGGTGAGTTGAAGCTCAGAGCTGGAATAAAACCCCTCATCTTTTATGTAAATAAAACGCCAAAACTGCCCTCTAGATTAGAGGAAACAGAAAAAGTTATGAGTGCTAGTCTTTTGTGTTCCAGTAAAAAGAAGAGTTACTTCCTGGCATTTGTACTGATAAAGGAGTAGTAGAAGAGTTGTGTTTTTTTTTCCCCCTGTCCAATCATGTAACTGTTCCAATTTCAAAACATCTGCTATCCCATTGGTTTTTTTTTTGGGGGGGGGAGACTGGTTTTAGGTCTGCAGGTGTGATCTCAAGGGATGAAACATCTGTGGTTTGCCTTAGAAAATGAAGAGGAATATATGCAAAACTGGCAGATGATATCAGCTGCCGCTAAGTAACAACCGTCACAGTATTTGTTATAAAGCCTCACAAATTCACAAATTGGGAATCTGTAGTTCAGAGCCTAGCACATTTTCCCAGCTGCACATCCAAGCTTATGTTCTGTCCGTGGGCCAGGAGCAAACTGTACATTTGCTTTAACTTCTCAAGCTCAGTTCACTCTCTGCTTCTCAGATGAATATCAGTCCCTTGCGACAAAGGGAAGTCCAAGTGGCATCTTCAGTCCTGTGGGGAATGTAGATGTAATAACAGTTATGGTGAATAAGGCAGGTTTGTCCCACTTATTGGCAGCCAGCCGAGAAAGGCTGAGGCCTGAGGTGAGCCAGCTGGTCAGTTAGAATGAGGTCACGCCAGTCTCGAGGGTCCTTACTTTATAATCTGTGTGGAATGTGGTGAATGAGGAACAAAGTTCCCATTAGTCACTAAGATGGCCTTCAACTCAAAGGAAGAAAAACATCGAGATTTATTCATCACGGCGCATCATTCCTAGCCAGATTGGTTTAGTGGAAGGAATGCAGAATTTGGCATCAGGCAGACTTTGAACCCTAAAACAACCATTTTCTGGCTAGGTGACTTCAAGCAAATTATTTAATATAACTAAATCTCAGTTTCCTCAACTATAATATAGGGCAAATAATTACCATCTTAGGGCATAAAGGTGAAAATTAAATGGGATATGTGTGAGGTATGCAGCAAGATGTTATGTCCAGGTCTCCAATAAAGGAGAATGAACAATGGTTCCTTAGATGCTTTATTTATGGGCTTATGTAAGGAAAAGTGGCCTATGACCAATGTTTCCTCTGAACTCCGATAATTTTCAGCAATGGCCTTCCTTGCTCTATGAAAAAACACTGACTGTATGAATCAGGCTGAGTGTGTTGGAGAAAAGGAGGGTGCATCTTCTCATACTTCCCAGCAAGTTAATATAGTGATAAGTTAAGGATATCAGAGGGCAGTCTGGTGGGGAGACTGCATTTTGAGGTTTGGGTCCCAAGGAACAATGTAGGCCCCACCTTGAAGAAGACACCAAGGAGTATGGTTATCCAGAGGGTTACCATATCAGAGCCTGGAAGAAGAGGTGTTCTGTGGAGGAAGCAAAGGAATAAAAATGCTGATATCAGGGGACCAGATGTGTCAGGTCAGATTCCTTAGAAATTGGGAACCTAGAAACAAATCGGAAAGACATCATACTTCTTTCTGAAAGTAATAAATTGGATTAACCACTCATAGTCACTCATACTTGGGTATGAATCCTTATGTTCACAAATGATGTCCTCCCAACGTCACATTGAGAGAAGAATTTTGATAGCAGCCAATGAAGGACAGGAATCATTTCTCAATCCAAATATTAATTTTTAAGCTCTGTTGCTTACTCCCAGCCTGAGAAAGGAATTACATGGTGGGAGACTGGGGGCAAATGCACTCACCTGATGGATTTTTCCTTATTGAATATTGAAATTGAAGTCAGGCCCTGAAAGTAGCTTTTGCTGAGGAAATGGCCAAGGAGGAGACAAATCCAAGATATCACCAATGCTGATGGCTGAATCAAGGGAGGGGAACAGATCAGCTGGAGCATAGGATAGGATAAAGGAAGGGGCCCTAAGGGACTCAAAATTTGGGAGATGTGTGCCAGGGACAAATGAGTGCCCACAGGCTGGATTTTAATTACTTATTAAGCCTGGTCCTTCCATAGTCACAACATTGCTACTCATGCTAACTGGCCATCTGGGATACTACAAGGGGAAGATTATACTGTGTAGAGCAGCTTATCAGAGGCCTTACTATCAGAGAAGCTATAGGAGAACATCAGTCATGTAGGAAAGAGAGGAACTAAGACACTGAAAAACAGTGAGGGGGGCCATGAAAGTGGTAGATACCAACAACTACTTCAGTGTTTTAAAAATAATCTCCAGGAACCTCTGCATTTAAGACCATAACTCTGGTGCTTGGGATAGCCATTGCTCTTTAAATAGCAGGCTGGATTTGGCTATAGCCTTACTTAGAGGTTCCCAAATATCAAATATTCCCAATCAGTATGGCAGCCCATGGCCCCACTGGCATCTTTTGGTCCAAAATAAGCAATCTTGAGTAGGAAGATAATGTTGGGTGTAGAGTAGAGAAGGATGTCTGACTCACCGTGGGGTCCTGCTTCTCAGTGACGGTGAGAGCATTAGCTTCCCAGCCAAGACAGGTCTGTATGTGAGAACCTCAGGCATTTAGCTGACCCCTGCTAACCCTCAGTTTTTTCTACTGCTCAAAAATCTCCATAATTATCCCCAAAAGCAGTTGTTTCTATGTGTACAGGTAAACATGAATATGCATAAGAAACTGTATTCTCATATGTAGGATCACAAACTGGCCCTCAAATATGAAGAAATTCAATAAGCTTTGCCAAATCTGTCTGGCTAAAGTCCTTACCAGAGCAGTGGGAGAGCCAACCACATCCCACCACATTACACGGGAGCACTGGAGCAAGGCCCACACTCAGGGGATGGCCTGGTGGCGCCCTCCAGAACACAGCAGGTGCTGCCTATGAAGTGAAGCTCCCCATCTCGTTTTCCCTGCATCAGCAGCACACAGCTGCCTTCAGTCATCTCTCTGGGAAGGGAGTGGAGCTTCCCACCTTCTTCTTGAAGTGGCATCAGCTGCACCCCTTCTTCTCTGACTCCACCCACATTCCACAGCTATACTCAATAGCTGTTCACTAGGCCACCTCTAACCCCCTCTTGGCAGGGAGGCCTGGCCAAGTTTCTGACCGCAGCTGTTCCACCTAGAGTATAGCTGGTGGGTCAGGGAATGACCCCAGACAGCTGCAGGATTCAGGATAGGCTGGAGGAAGAAGAAAAACTGTGTATGATCTCAAGTTTTGATGAAGATGTAAGCATTTGCATACACACGTGCCTCTGTGTATGCAGGTACAGATGAGGGATCAGGGTGAGGTTCCATGAAGGCAGGTGTGTGCATATCTGATGGGGAAGGGTATGGGTGCGGCAGTGGCTGAAAGTATATGTAGTTGGTATTATGGGGTGGGTAATGCACGTACATTATTAGATCTGGCTTTTGAAAATGTGGCAAGCCAAATTAAATTTAGGTGTGTCAAGATGATCTTCCAGATATATTTAGAGCACCATACATCTACACTAGTCTCATTGTTTATAGGGTTCAGGCATGTGAAGCGAGCTGTTTAAAGAACATCTAAGCCTTTATTCACATAAATCAGTGCTTTTTAGTTTAGCCAAAGTCTTCAAGTGTTGCTCAGAGATTCCTGGGCCCTCTTTGAAGCCCTCTGCCTAGGGCTACCCTTGAAGATCAAGTTTATTCAAAAGCTCTGCTTTGTCACAGCCCAGATGCTCAGGTGCCTGATGGCATCAGCCACGTGGCTTAGTATGAAGCAGGGTGTGTAGCCTGCCAATTGATATCCTTAAGGCCTTCATTCCCCTACCAGGATTTGGCTCTGATCACCTCATTTTCTACCCCTTACCTCTGCACAGATGAAACTGGTGATCTTGCAGCATGATGAGAACCCTGGAACCTGGCAAGATGCTAATTTCTGGGGAGCACAGGCTGATTTCTGGGGAACACCTACACTTGACCCACATATTCCCCACTTGTTGATTGTGTTTTTAGTCCAAGTACATGGTTTCAGTTTGTCCTCCGGGTACTGACAGGCATAATGTCCCCTATCACACAGTCAAAATTTGTGAGTTAGGTTTCTTGTTTTTGCTTTGGTGTATATTTTCTTACCCCAGTGCAACAGTAACATTTTTTATCAATTGTGGAAAGGAAAAAAAAAAAAACAAAAACAAAAACCCTGAGAAACATGTGCCTCTTTCCCCAAGTCATTAGTAGATATCAACTAAGCTAGAATTTAAGGTCCTTTAAGCCCCCTTCTATAATCTGACTCTATCTTATGCATCATCTCAGGCTCACTGAGCTGTCGAACATTTACTAAGTTCAAGGCATCTTGCTGGGCTAGTGGTGATCAGGTGATGGATAAGGTGTAGATCCACTTCATAATTTCTTACGACCTCTCTGTGATAGGCAGAACCAACTAAGTAAACCCATGCTGTGAGTGGCATGGAGAGGATTAATTCCTATTGAAGGAATGGGTGTGATATCATGGAGAAGATGATGTGTGAGATTGAGCTAAACCAAAGTTCTTTCTATCAAAATTAAAGAAAGGCCATTGCAGCAGAAGGCATGGCATGAACAATACCATGGAGATATGATCACATAACAGGACAAGACCTGTTTGATTAATGCCTGATTTACTTAGGTACCAGTTGAGACTGCAAAGGTAGATGGGGTCAGATTTTTAAAAGACCTTACAGACCAGTTTGAGGAGACTTGTCTTGACATTGGGGAGCCATTGAAGTTAAAAAATACTAAGAGAGATGTATGGGAGAGACAAGAAATTATATCATAGGTACCTATTACGATTAGTGACATGAAGTTGTGATATGCACTGAGACCCTTTCTTATTGTGGTTATCAATGGGAGACAACTTACAGCTTAAAAACAAGGACGCTAGACATCCCTGACCGTGGACTTGTTAACAAGAGACCTTTCAGAAGACTCAGTAAAGAAATCCCATGAAATGGGAACAGAAGAGAAGAGTCATCTTTTAGAGCTGAGTTTGTGAATCAGTATTTTCCCTCTTCATCTTCCATCCAGTGATGTGGCGTGAGGCGCATATTAACTTCTTCCCCGCTGCCCGAGCAAGCCAGGTGTCCCTTACAGAATTACTCAAGAAATCTGAAAGCCTGTTAGGAATCTTTGCTGTGCCTAGATGCCACCAAACTCTTTAGATGTTAGATCCTAGGCCAGAGTAAAGTGGTAAGAAAATATTAAAGTTGCTCCCCACCCTTTTTGCTAGTTTCACACAGATTGACGCATATGTAGCAGGGATCCCAGGTTTCATACAGACCTGGCCAAGGTCACAAAATGAGAAGGAAGCAGCAACTAGCTGCCACACTGATAAATGATTGAGTAATTAGAGAATACAGAGAGCAACCCACCAAGAGTGGAAGGAAGAAGGTGCACTGGCCCTATGAGACTGCTGCTGGGCATCCAAGAACCCCTAAGTCACCATGCTATATAACTGGCTACCAACACCCAGAGGTCAGACCAGGGAAGGCAACAGCTGACTGAGAGGGGAGGATGGCCAGCTTGCCACCTCCAATATACCAGCCGCAAAAGTCGATTCCCATTACTTCTCTTTGCCTTCCTGACACCCTCAACAGCAGAACAGCTGCCTGAGATATGAAGGAAAGAGAGAACATGTCACCACTCTGTGTTAAGCTTCCAGTTCCAGATTCTTATAATGTCTAAATTAAAGATGAGGTGACTTGAATCGAAGTAACTCTGAGATTTTAACAACTGGATGGTAAAGATCAATAAACTAAGCTGATGATTCTTGGATAGGGCAGATATGGATATGGTTTTCTGCTATTCATCACTTAGTATAGTTGGCAGCAATTTAAAGGAAAAAAACCCCCACATCTAGTTATCAAGATTGGGAAGTTGAGACATCCCAATAAAAAGAATAACAAGTAGTAAGGATCTCAAATAGGAGACTAGCAATGAGAAAACATAAGGGATATAAATATTACTTCATAGCTACAACTGAACTTGATATGATTAAATATAAGGAAAAGAGAGATTCTAACTCATTGGTTCTTAACCTTTCTCTAGTTGAGAGGTTGGGGCAAGAGTCAAAAACCCTTTTGAAAAACTGATAATATCTATGACTCACAGCCCCAGGAAAATGCACATACTCACTCATGCCCAAAATGTTGCATACAATTGTAGGGAAGTTCATGAATCCCCTGAAGTCAATCAATGGGCTCTTAGAGAGAGAAATGTGTTTCTTGTTTGGGCATTCAGGTGGATGTTGATACCATTAAGCAAAGTAGGATGGCAATAAGATAAGCAGCTTGTAGAAAGCCTAAATCTGTTTAACCACCCCCAAAACTTTCTTCTAACTTCCAGACTCATCTATTCAACACCTCCACTTAAATATACCCAGAATTCTAAAGCTCATTATACCCCAAACTGAATAACTCTCTTTTCCCCAGTCTTGTTACTCAGCTCATATTTGATCAGAACACCATCACCCCACCACTTGCTTCAGCAAGATTCTTCAGCATTACTCTCAACCATTCTCCTTTTCTTCTCCCCAAACCAACAAAACACAAATTTATGTCATTCTGCACTTCACTTCTTTTTATGCTCACTATTATTTGTGACAAGGATAGCCTAACTTAACATGTCTCCCATCAGCTTCCTGTTTGGTCTCTTCCAATTTATTCAAACTCCTCCAGCTAAAGCTATATTTTATTTTGTTTTATTTTATTTTATTTTATTTTATTATTTTATTTATTTTATTTTATTATTTTTAAAGCTATATTTTAAACTAATGATATGATCATGTCGCTTTCATGTTCAAGGCAATCAATGGCTATCGGTCCTTAAGATAAAGTCCATACTCCTCTATTTAGGTGCCTGGCAGTTCCCAATCTGGCTTTTGTGACCTGGCCTTTGTTTTGGTCCATCCTCTGTCTCCTTATCTTCCACACGCATGAGTCACAGGACATCAAATCATGCTTCCTCAAAGCATCCTGCATTCCTTTTTCTCTAGAATTCTTTCACTGCATCCTCCTTCACCTAGTCAGATAACCATACTTCTAACCATGCTTTAGGTCTTATATTAGAGATCACCACCTCAAGAAGCCTTTTTATGACCTTACCCCAAGTCTGGATTAGATGTTTCTTCTTTGTTCTTCCACAGTACACTACTTACTCATAGAGTACTGGAACAACACTCTAGTATTGCCTGCTTACCAATCGCTATCTATATGCAGACCATCAGTTTCTGGAGAGCAAGGATGGGTTCATTATATTATCCCTAAGACATATTGTGGTTGGGAACAGAGTAGATACTCAAAAAGCATTTGGTGAATGAACACGTGGACAAGTGAGCAGTAAGTGGAAATTAGAATGTGGGATCATAGTATGAAGAGGAAGGAAACTCAGGAGAAACTTATTTTCTAATATTCTTTATCCTGGCAAACACTGGCATCCTCATTACTGTCTCCACACCTTTGTTCTTACCACTTCTTCTACTTGGAATGGCCTCTTTCCTCCTGCCCCTCCCACACGCACACATTCCTCTGAGAAGACTTGCCTAACTCTTAAACGCCCACATTTGTTTCTGAGTTCTCTAAACTCCTTTGGAACTCATTACCTATAAAATTCATTTTAGTATGTGACCAAATACTATCTTGTAACTTCTTTAATTGTTTTATTTGAATAAGTTTCATTTCCACATTGAGACAACAAGATTTATTTCACTTCTAAGATAAAAGGTACTTTTTTTCCCTTTCAAACCTACCACAGAACTGGATACTTAATGACATACTGAGAAAAGTTGTTGTTTAATAATCCATGTGGATGGCTTAATATCATTATTAGTGATCATCAATTTCCTTCTATATAACAACAAAGCCTTATGAAATTTTCCGAGTTATTTCCAATCCAGGAGTAAATCAGGGAGCCTGGCCTTGCTTGAGAAATAGATCTTCTGGTGATAGCTGTACCATTTTCAATCCAAGCCTCAAGCCTGGAAAATCCACTAATTTAGTAATCAAACACTTACTAGGGTAAATTTTGTGCTAATCCCTCTCCTTTCTCACCATCATCCCCACACTCCTACCTACTTGCCATAACTGTTTACAACTGTTTCCCTTGATGCAGAGCCTGAGACAGGGATTCTTGTGTTAAGTATTCTCAGGGAAATAGGAGTTAAGGCAGCAGAGTAAGGCAGGAGAAGAAAGCTAAGCATGTATGTGTTTCCAGCTGGAATGTGACTTTGGCCTAGTCCCATGGGGAGCCCTGGAGCATGGATTTCACTTCAGAATTAGAACGAACTTTCGGCCAGGGGCTGACTTTTCTACTCCCTTAGCCACTGGCTGTCAGCTATTGATGGGGTGTATCTTTAGGGTATAGAGAGGCTCCCATTCGGCCAAGGGTGATTCTATAGAGGAGGGACAGCTGTAAACTAACAGATAACATCCTTAGAAACTAGAGTATGCGTGTCCTACTCTGGTAGAAAGGGTCTGGATAAGACAGCAAGAGCATCCATAACAGATGAAGATAAAACTATTCTTATCAAGATGACACTATGCTCTACCTGGTAAATCTAGAAAAGAAGCAAGAACAATTTTTAAAAGAAACACAGTGATAGCCTGGTTTTATCAAAAGAGAGTTGGGGTCTGTGTGAGATGATAAATGATACAGAAAGGTCACATAGTGCTAGGGAACTAGTCCTCCCTGGTTAGAGAACTGTACATAAAACAATTCTTCAAGCAATCTATTCTGCCTTTAGTCAAAAAAAAAAAAAAGAAAGAAAAATGTGGTGATTTGGGGAGATGACTTAAGTTGTGATCAATGCCACACTAACTAAAACTATTCCAGATTTTATAAATGATCTAACTACATTCTGTATTTTCACCAGGGCTAGCCCAGTTACCCCCAGCCTTCCCTGAGAATCTATATGGAACAATAGGAACATCTGAAGCAAGAGTTCATTTTGGTTTAATGCTTGATAATTTTCTATCACTCTATCCATCACACACAGGTCCAATTATCAGGCCCAAATGAGCCACAGTCATTTAAAAAAATATTTAAACTTTGGCTTTTGAGAATCAGCTATTTATCTCTGATACAGAAAAATCTTGAGCTCAAAACAGATACTTTATTAATCAGAGAACTTGCTGTCATGTCTACTTTGCTTCGGTCTCTACTCTCAGCATACAGAATAAACTTTGATGGAAGGAAAGCATGATATTCATGGCCATTTGCAAGTTTGCCTTGGGCAGGTGGCTTTCTCCTTTGGTGGAAATGTCTGGCCGTGTGGTAGCACCTTTCACATTTCTGGCTGACAAGTCTTCCACTTACCAGTCCCTGTGTACACACTGGCATGACCTAGCCATGTATCCATTTCAGGGTGTGGCAGGATTATGTTTTATGGGACCAGGTTTCTGCTAAGCTTCCTCAGGCCCCTGTATGCCAGCCAAACACTTTGCAGGCTCAGAAAGAAATGTTCCAAAGTACAAAGAGACAGACAGCAGTCACTGCCCCTAAATTACAGTAAAGAGCATGCCATTAAAAATGTTTGTAACGGCTTATGGATAATGCAGAGCAATTAGCAATCAATTGGCATCTTAATGGCACAGGATACAGAGGGAACTCCAAGGGTGAGCTTCATTTTCTGGTTTAAAAAAAAAAAGAAGAAAGTTTTCTTAAGCTTCTCTCTAAAGCTGAAGACTTTCACCATCTCAGGGCTCTGTATGAAAGCTCTAACAAGAAACCACATACATTTGCATCCACCAACTTGGCAATGTAAAAGGAAACTGTAAGAATTAAATAAATGCCAGAGTCCATCGATAAGCAGAGATAGGTCTTAGTATCTTTATAAATAAATGTAAAGTCTGTGTAGCCCCAACCCTGATTGTAAAGGAGGCACTCAATGGATGCTTGTTAAGTGAAATAATTCTTTAAGTAGGTCCGTTTCCCTAATTTTCCAGGGATGTAATGAATTATGTCAGCCCGACTGTGGATTATTAGATCTATAAAAGCTGGGGGAAATGCCCAGTTTAATTAAACTTTATAAATATACAAATGATTATCTACATTGACCTTTCTAATCACTGAGGCTTTCTTTCATTAGAAATAAGAACCTCTCTCATTTTGGGGGTTGTAAGTGAGGGCTTAATACTAGTCTGCTAGATAGGCCACCATTATGGTCTGGTTTACCGAGATGTTGCCAGATTTCTGAGACTTGCAAACGCTGATCTACCTTAATTTAAAAAAACAAAAATGATAGTTCTTCCAATATATCTCTCCCTGATGTGTCTGTAACTATGCTAAGATTTCTTCTTCTATAGAGAACATAAATGAAAATAGTTATACAAAGCCCCTAGAAAGAAAGGAAATTATTTAGATGACTTTCATAATAACATTCAAAGTTATCTAAAAGGTCATTACTTCCGTGGAATAATATGCTGACCTCATCATTTTGAAGCTGAAGATATTTTTAAATTTTTGCTCTTGCTTTGCCAGTGATGACTGTGAGTACATACAAGAGGGAAATGCTCATAATTTTCTTAGAAATTAACAAAAAATAAGCCTATTACCCTAATAATTAATAATAGCCAACACAAAATTAACAATAGCCAAAACTACACTTGGTAAAATTTGTTGGAGATTTGAAAGCCATAAAACCTGACCTGAAAAATAGACTATATAGGAAAAAAAGACATAAAATATAAAACTGAAATTTTACATGGCAAATTTGTATTTGATTAAAAATGAAATAAATAGAAGAATCAATTTGTTGGTTCAAAGGTTATATGTGAATTGGTAATATATGAATATGCAAATGCATAAAACTGAGAAGACAAAAAATATATAGGGGAAAAAAATAATTTATCTCTCTCTTCCCCTAATGGCCCATATTTCTTTACTGGAGATAGCTATACATAAGTTCTTATATTAACCTCCAAAGATACAACTCTACTATGAATCCAGAAATAGAATTGCTATGTCAAACGGTGTGTTCATCTCAAATTTTGATCAATTTGGATAAGTTGCCCATACAAGTTGGACCAATTTACATTTCTACCACTGTATTAGGGTATTTTCATCTTTGCTAGGTTTATAGGTGAAAAATGATATTTTATTACAGTTTTAATATGCATTTCACTTATTATAAGTAAGGTTAGTCATTTTTTACTTATGTTTAAGAGCCATATGAATTTCCCTTTATGTGAATTGGCTACCTTTTTGTCTCAGCACCATTTGTCAGTTATCCCACTATTTATTTTTAAGCTTTTTTTTTTTTTAAGTAATCTCTACACCCAATGTGAGGTTCAAACTTACAACCCTGAGATCACCAATCGTATGCTCTACTAACTGAACTAGCCAGGTGCCCCAGTTAGCCCACCATTTAAATGCTACCTTTAATACATGCTAAATTATTTTATATATTTGGGTTTATGGGTCTTGTGTTTCCTATTGATTAATCTATATTCATATTCCAGGACAATGCTATTTTAATTCTTGTAAATTCATAACAGTATTTAACATCTAATACTGTTGGTGTATTCTCATTACTTGTCATTTTCAGCATTTTTGACTATTATTGTTCTTTTTTTCCAGAAACATTAGAAAAAATTTGTCTAGTTTTTAAAAACTCAACTTTTTAGTATATGTATGGGGACAAAAAATTCTTGATGAGATTTAGACCCGCAATATTAAATTAAGTAAAGATAACTGAAAAATAAACCAGTATTCAGAATGACATAGCTACCTGAAAAATTTGACATCTACCTTGTCTTTATAAAGTTTACTGGGATGTTATCTAAATAAAAGCAGTTTTATTAAAATAAATATAAAAGGTAATATTTGGAAATTGTTTAGTGGCAGTTCAAAGACAAGTAACCAAGATATTTGAATAGATAAATAGTTCTGTAGTCATAAGAGTTGGTCATTGCAAGTAAAATTCTTATTGAAATAAATTTTAACCTTTCCTTAAGATTTAAAAAGATGTGAAAAAATAAATTTTCACCATTTCAAATGATATCATTTTAATCCCTCCCCAGAAGTTGAGGAATATATTTTGGTAGAAGTTTAGAAACTGAAGTACAATACTACCCTATTAGCAATTATCTGGAGAGTCTAGATCATTCTTGGTTGATGTAGAGCATTTCTAAAAATCTTAACTTTGGTAAATAGAATAAAAACCTATTAATACAATAAAACTGTTGGCTTTTACCTTGTGTTTTCTGAATTAAAATCTCCTATAAAATAAGTAAGCTATTTTGGTGGTGATCTCCCAGCTAACTGCCACGGTACAAGGGAAGAATACTGCAGTTACAGTCAGAAGACCTGGGTTTGAATTCGAATTTGACTTTTTGCCAGAAATATGGGTTTAGGATTTTCTTCATCACTGTCAGCCTGAGAAAGGAGATGAGGTTGCTATGAAAATTTTGCAAGATTTCAGAGCTCCTGGGTTGTTCAGTCCATTAAGCGTTTGACTCTTGCTTTTGACTCAGGTCGTGATCCCATGGGTAGCAAGATCGAGCCCCAGCTCAGGCTCTGCACTCAGCACAGAGTCTGCTTGAGATTTTCTACCCCTACCCTTCCTCCCCATTTGTGCATGTGCTCTCTCTCTCTAACAAATAAATAAATATTTTTGGGGAAAAGGAATTATGTGATATCTCAATAGGAAACCCTACTAACATAAACAAGCTGTTCGATATATGTTTAATAAATAAATCAATGAAAGAACCAACAAAAGAATGACTAAAATGTTTGATTTACCACCAGCAAGGCATGAATGAGTTTCTTACACTGGCTGTGACCCATTCTGCGCTTTTCCCCTTGCCACAGCTGGTGTATAATTGTAAAAAGCCCAGCCAGGCTGGCCACTTCCAGAACTTATATCTAAGATCTTGGATGCAAGAAAAATTAATTGACCCACACAGCTATCAAGCCCCTGACTTTTCCTTCATTAACATAATTTTCTCATCAGCTAGGTTAATCTTGACTGAGAAACTTTTTATTGAAGTATAAATAATTCTCAGTGGTAAACTGACATCATTCACCTCTGGTGCTGAACTCAATTGCTTTCAGTCTGACACTGAATTTCACAACTGCAGAATGGCCCTATAAAGTTTATGAAATATTAATAAGGAGTTTTTTAAAGAAATTAATACAAAGTTTTCATTTTATAGATTTTGGGATAAGATTTACTTTAACCAGTTTTAGAGGTCTTTTTGGATTTTGCTTTCTGGTGCATTAAATGCTGCTGTATGCCCCTCAGTTTGGCAATAATAGAGCTCACACTAGGAAGTCACTGCATTTCTTTGGTGAAATTTAGACACAAACAGATGACTTTCAACTATAGCCAACAACTAGATCATGTGTTATATACCAGAAGACAGTCTAGAAGGTCAGCTTTGGGCTAGAGGGGAAGAAAGACCAACCAAGAAGGAAAGACTGTTATACAAGGTCTAACTCAGGCATAGAGTTGCTTCTCAAGGAAACTAGCCAGAGACTGAAATGCACTATTGTGTGAAGATTCAGGCGTCAGGGTCAGCTGTCTCTATCCTTTGGGTTTGGGGGGAGATGTGGGATCAAAGCTGATACATGCCTTCTAAAGTGGAAATCTCAAAGAAGTGTTGTCACTACTTTAGAGACTGAGATACCTGGGTTTAGAGTACTTGCTCCCCACCTACTTGTTGCCTTGAGCATGCTACCTTACCTCCCTGAGCCTCAGTTCCCAGCTATAAATTATATCTATCTTCCAGCATTAGTGTAAAGGATTAGAAGCCATGTGCATAGAGGACATGGGGCACTATCTGGCCCATAAGCGGTACTGCAGAAATGACCAATGTGGCCATGCTCCTGTCATTAGAGTTAGGTAGGTCCTGACATCTTGATTGCAGAATTAGCTATGTCAAAGGAAGTCAGCCTATTAGAAAGTCTAATAGCCAGAAGGCAGGCTATTAGAGGAGGGGGACAATCAGGATTAGTCGGCTTGCCGAGGCTCAGTGTTTGAGACAGGTTTCTTCTGAGAAGACAAATGGAGCTCCAACCATGACCCACAAGAGCAGTTACATATACATTGAGGCATCATGGAATTGAGTGTGGAAAGAAGAATGTATCTCTGTGAACACACATCTGCCTAGGGTCCCATTGCACACACAACACCCCATCCTAATGTATGTGGGGCCAGAGTAAATGTAAAAATTGAGGTCCTTGTACAACAGAATTAAAACTTGAAATTCAGGCTAAGGGCTAAGCAGTTCATGAAATATATTCTACCTTAAAATATATATATTCAGAAGGACCTAGAAGTTCAGGCTTAGATGAGGATTTCTTAGACATCTAGCTCATATGTCTGAGTGGCAGTCATACCTCCTAGAGTAACCTACCCTTTGGCCACCTCTCCTTCCCAACCTAGCAGTGGGGTACACCCTCAGGAGTATAGATCCAAGATAGAGAACCACATGACCCCAGGCATAGGCTTGAAGCTACTTGGGCTAGAAATTCCAGAGTATGGTCTGGGACTTCAACTAGGCATGGAAACATGGCCTTGACCTCACAGAGAAGGCAGGAAACTCTCTTACTCTTGTGCTAGAGTCTAAGGTTGTCATTTCTCACGTATATCAGGATTGGAATAACCCAATTCATTCCATACCCTACCACCTGGAGAGGATGGACCATGTGGAACACTTCCAGGTCTTCCCTGGTCTGGACCAGGAACTCATGGGACTGTAGAACCTACAAATGAGCATTATCTGAAAAGGCAGGGACAGACACTGAGGATTTTTTCCATTCTAAGACTTTAACCCTGGGGATCCCTGGGTGGCGCAGCGGTTTGGCGCCTGCCTTTGGCCCAGGGCGCCATTCTGGGGACCCGGGATTGAGTCCCACGTCGGTCTCCCGGTACATGGAGCCTGCTTCTCCCTGTCTCCCTGCCTGTGTCTCTGCCTCTCTCTCTCTCTCTGTGTGACTATCATAAATAAATAAAAATTAAAGAAAAAAAAAGAAACACTAAGACTTTAACCCTGGAGCTTTACTAATCTAGTAATTACCTTCTCTCACATTACTCCCTATAGGACACATATTTTTAAAACAAGAGTTTAAAAACAACAATTATATGCATCTCAATTTGCTTCATATGAAACCCCCTAAACTTCACTAAAGGGATTTTTTTTTAAAAAAGACAAACTTTCAAGGACAAGGAGGACAATAAAGCAAAGGTAGCAACCAAGTTTTAGAACTGGAAATCAGGTGTCCTAGTGGTCTTTGACTTAGCTGACACAGCAAGCTGAATCCTGAGTTTGCAGTTCAGAAAGCTGAGAACCAATGCAACTTGTACCAAACTATCTTCAAAAAGCAAAGGAGTAGTACTGGGGGGTCTCTGAATTCAAACATGAACAGTGGAGGGTTTTAAACAAGGAGAAACTTATCTGGGAACTATGGACAAAGAAGATGCTAGCAGAACTACATCAGCAAGAACTTAGCCTTTATGGAAAGTCCTTAAAAGGCACTTCCTTCAGGCAGATAAACTGCCTGCGAAAAATGAACCCTTACTAGGTAGGGAGAATTAGAAAAGCAAACACATCCACTGGGTGAAGTAATAACAAAGAGCCATCCCTTGTAGGGTCCACTTCTTGGGGAAAAACGCATGAGTTTAATTTCAGCAGCACTTGCCATCTTCCATCTTGCTGCCATCCTAACAGGCAGGTTTGTGCAGTACAAAAACGGCCTAGCCTATGCAAGAAAATTGAATCCCTACAGCCTGTGCCCAACCCACAACCCTCCTCCCAACCCAGGTAACTGCCCCATCCTTTCTGGCAAAGACACACCCATGACTTCATTGACTTCCCTGAAATAGGGTCTTGTAAACTCTCAGAGAAGAGATGCCAGTGAATAACTGTTCGACTTCATCTTATGGAAGCAATTTGTGCTGTGCTTTGTCTTATATAGTTTGTGCTTTGTACTCCGTAATATTTAATTTTGTTACCCATAAATACCCAAGTGTGTGTTTCCTAAAATCAAAACCTTTCTATTAAACACAATGCATTTAATAAAACGAGAAAACTTAACATTGTTGATACTATTATCGAATAACAATTCCAAATGCAAAAGTTGTTTGTCATCACAAAAAATATTCTTTATAAGCTGCTTTTTTTTCTAGATAAGGATCCAATCCAGGATTAGGCATTGCATAGGGTTCTAAAACTAAATAGTATCTTGCTTAGGATATCTCCACTGGGGGTGAAACCATAAAGAAGTTAAACTATTTAGCACAGAAGTCTATGTAGTGGCTTCTCCTGGGAGGCACTGGGGGAGTGGGGAAGGAGGGGCATTCAGGAAGCTTCTAAGATACCAAGAATAATTTTTTTCATAATCCGCATGGTTATTTCTCAAATATTTATTTTATTACTGTTCTTTAAATAATACATATATTCATTTCGTATGCTTTCTGAATGAACAGTATATTTCACATTTTGCTTTAAGAGTCTGCTGTAGGTACAGAATAGCTAAGCCGCTTAGTTAAATCAGCTCCTATTCTCAGTTTGATCACCTTAGAAAACCTTTCTACCTGAAGAGTTAACTTGGTGTTTGGAAAGAAGCATGGTCTTTCTGTGAAACAGCCCGGGGTAAGGTAACTCTGGCGCTGTAATTTACTAGTCTGGGACTGGAGCCCCCTTTCTCTAATCTAAAAACTTAAGACAGGGACGCCTGGGTGGCTCAGCAGTTGAGCATCTGTCTTTGGCTCAGGGCATGATCATGTGGTTCGGGATTCAGTCCCACATCCAGCTCCTTAAGGGGAACCTGCTTCTGCCTGTGTCTATGCCTCTTTCTCTCTCTTTGGCTCTCATGAATAAATAAATAAAATCTTTAAAAAAATAATAAAATACATAATTAAAAAATTAAAAATAAAGACAATATCTACTCCGTGATTTAAAAAGATAAATTCACGGAGTGCTAAGATACCTGCTTCATAGCATGTTATTCAAAAACATAACATTTCCTCTTAACATACATTTCCTCTTCCCACTAGCTGTCCTGTCTCAATTTCTTTATTTTTTTTTTATCTTTTATTTTATTTATTTTATTTTTTTTCTTCTGTCTCAATTTCATTGGCAAAGTATACAGGCAGATTTTCTGGACTGCCTGTTATTGACAGTTGTTATTTATTTCTCAAGTCAAAAACTGACCACTCCTCCCCCCCTTTATGGTTGTTTAGGAAATAAGATCTTTTGATACTAAAGTATAATTCTAGTCTCTTTTACCTTATCTTTTGCTGTATTTTATATTTCATATGCACTCAGAGGAGGGAAATTTGTTTTTATCCAAACCCTGATCAGATGAATGAAAGGGTCTCCTGGTCTATATGCAATAGATATTTAACACTGGTTCCAGACTCACCTTCAAGATTTTAAAGGTCATGTTAGACTTAAATATAAAGTGACTTGGGAAGATTTCCCTATTTTTCTACTTTTGGAAATATTTGTAGAAGATTGTAATTATCTGTTCCTTAAAATCCTGTGGAACTCACTCCTAAAACAATGCAATGTGTATATATTTGCATATGTGTCAATGTGTATATTTGAGGTTTATAGATTTTTAATTAATTCAGTTATGCTAATGATTACGTGTGCATTCAGGTGTTTCTTCATTAATCTGTTTTCCATAAGAATTTCCATTTCATCTAAGTTTTTGGAACATTAGCATAAACATTTTAAGCATAGTATTATTTATTTTAAATCCCTGCTCTGTGGTAATTTCCCTTTTTGTTTTATTAATCTCTCTTTTCATTTAGCCTTGCCAGATTAATTTGTAGATTTTTCAAACTTCTTTGTTGATTTATTGATTTTAGCTATTGCATCCTTTTAAATTTCATTTCTATATTTAATATCTCATTCATGCTTCTTTATACAAATATATTCTGTTAGTCCCTAGCCAACTTATTAAATTGTATTTGTAGATCATTATTTTTTGGCATTTATTTTTTCCTAAGTGGGCTGTTTGATTCCTTCAGTGTAATAATTTAGAAGTATCTCTCAAGATGGATATGCATTTTTTTATTGCCATTCCATTCTAGGCATATTCCAATTTTCATTTTCAATTGTTCTTTTCTCCCACAAGTTTTCTTTTTGAGGTGGGCTTTTAAATTTCTAAAAAATAAGGCTTTTGAGCAGTCTTTTAGCTACTGACTTTTAACTTAATATCATCAGAAATACAACCTGTATGACAACAGTTTCCTAAAATTTGTTGAGACTTGCTTTAGGCCCAATGAATGATCAATTTTCACAAATATTTCCCATGTGATTGAGAAAAATGTTTATTTCTCAATTGTTAACATTTTATGCAACAATTAAGAAATTAAATCAAACTTAATTACATTTTTTCATATGTTCTATATTTTTGCCAAGTTTTTCTGTTTTACCTACCAGTTTTTGAGATACGTGTCACAAATTCTCAATATGATTGTGGAATTATAATTATATTGTGTAATTCTCCAAATTGTTTTAGATATTTTGAGGATACATTATTCATGCAGTTTTTATGTACCATAAAAATCTGTCACATTACATTGGCTACGATTAGGACATTTGGATTTAATTTTCCCATCTTATTTTGCAGTTTCTACTTAATCTGTTTGTATACACTTTTTTTCTCATCTTGTGCCTCATTTTTAATTGATTGACATTTTTATTACATATTTCCCTCCAGTACTTTATAAGAATTATCAAATATTCTATTACTTTAGGGCTTACCTTCAATCTTAGTGCTCTTATATACCACAGTGCAATATTAATCAATATATCTTCCTCTTCCTAATCAAAAGAACTTCAGAACACTTTCACTCAAATGGTTCCCTTTTATCACACATTTTAATCCAGATTTTTAGTTCTAGCTTTAAATATCACATTTAATATTGACATTTGGTCATAATATGGCCAGTATGAGAGCAGGTTTTTTTTCCAGTCAATGTTTGATTACATTTATTCATATGGTTTGCCAATTTATTTGTTCATTAATCTATTTTCTATCTCTATCCTTTCTTGTAGACTATAGATTGCTATGTAACCTACAAATGTTTCCCTTGTAAATGTCTGTTGATAGCACTCATTTGTTTTTTCTTGTCCAAACTGTCTTTATTTCAACTTGTGAGTGATAGTTAAGGTTAAACTAAATTTTATTTGGCAGATCTTTGAAAATGTACTATTTTCTGGCTTCTGCTTTTATTACTCAAAAGTCCATTTTCAGTCTGATTATTATTTCTTCACATGTAATTTATTTTTTTCTCTAAATTATTTCAAGTATTCCTTTGCCTCTGGCTTTGCACAGTTGTGTTTATCCTGCCTGGAGTTCATTTGCCTTCCTGAATTTGAAGATTTGTGTCTTTCATTGATTCTAAACTGCTTCAACCATTATTCCTCAAATATTATACTTCCTCCATTCTGTCTTTAATTCTAAATTTTGATTGGATATATATTAGATCTCATTCTTTTCTCCATTTATTAACCTTTCTGTCATTTTTCTATCCCTTTGTTTCTCTGTGTGCATCATTATGGGCAATTTATGCAGAATCAATATCAACTTCACCAATTCTCTCTTTAAATTTAACCAATTCACTGTTTAAGTTTTCCACTAAATTTTTTACTTTGATCTATTTCTTCTTACTCTTAAGTGTGTTTTTTCCTTCCAAATATGTGTATTATTATCTGAAAATATTTGCTTATCATTTTTATAATACTTTGTTTCTCTTCCATGTTATTAATTCTAGTTCCTCTTTCTGTCAACATTTTGTGTAGACATATGCATATATAACATTCCTTAATAATTCTAGTATCTGAAGTTTTATATATGTATTATTGATATTTATTGATGCTGTTGACTTTTGTTCATGATGCCTTGTTTCCATTTGTATTTTTTAGTTTCTGTTTGTCAAATTTGTCGAAAGGGCTTTATCTGGAATAGTCTTTGACATCTTGAGGTAAGGATTCGTATCTCCAGAAAGGATTTCTGTTTGCTTTCCCCAGATGCCTAAGGCCTATCATAACTAAGGACCTCTTTATATTTATGTCTTGGCTTGATTTTTCCTGATGATGCAAGTGAATAATGAATTTTTCTACTATTCAGATCCATGGCTGAGACAGACTAATTTCTTTGTTACCTGTTGCCAGCAGAGATTTTTAAGCCTATCCTTCCACTGAGTGAGAATGAACTCTTCAGGAACCTCTTACACCAGAGGATTTTCATTCCAACTCTTCATTGCTCAGCCTAAGTCCTATTCTATCCCTGAAAGGTTCTTTTTTTTTTTTTTTAAGATTTTATTTATTTATGAGAGACACAGAGAGAGAGAGCGTGAGAGGGAGGCAGAGACACAGGTAGAGGGAGAAGTAGGCTCCATGCAGGGAGCCCGATGCGGGACTCGATCCTGGGTCTCCAGGATCATGCCCTGGGCTGAAGGCAGGCACTAAACCGCTGAGCCCCCTGGGCTAAACTGGCTGCCCCCTGAAAGGTTCTTAAAAGAGAAGATTCTTCATTCCCAAGATGTGCTAATGCTCTTTAAGCAGTCATAAATTCAGTGCCTACCCACTAATCTAGTTTCATAGTCTTTGTATATGATTCTTGGTCTTCAAGATATTTTTTCTTTATGAGCTTAGCTATGCATTTGAAGATATTTATTTATTTATTCATTCATTCATTCATTCATTCGTTCATGAGAGACAGAGAGAAAGGCTCCCTCCATGCAGGGAGCCCGATGTGAGACTCAATCCTGGGTCCCCAGGATCATGCCCTGGGCTAAAGGCGGCACTAAACCGCTGAGCCACCCAGACTGCCCAGCTATGCATTTGAGAAATGTTTCTCCTATTTTCTCATTTATTTCCAGATACTTTCAGAAGACCTCATTGCCATACTGCAGAAAATAGAAGCTTTTACTGATTTTTTTTTAAACCTTTCCATTCTAGACCCATTTTTGGTTGTCTTTTCCCTTTTCTTGCCTTCCATCCACCCCAGCTACAGTAGTAGGCACCACAGCAGTATCATCATTTCATCCTCTCATCAAGATCAAATTCTTTTTAGGGTCAAATCATCTAGGCCCTTATCTGAAAGGCTTTCTTTACTCATACAACAAAAGTCTTGACAATAGCACAGCTAAAACTCATCTGCATTTCATTTATTGCCCATGATTCTTGTCAGCCTAGGGTTGTTCTCAAATTCACAGATGGATATGGGAGAGGAAGGGGGAGGCAGTGGTGTCAACAAGTTTTCGGACAGAATTTAATAACAAGTTTGCCTTTTTAACTCAGCTAAGTTACATGGGGTTGAAGAATGAAATAAATGCCCCAAATTTGGCTGAAATAGATGCAATATGTAATCAAACATGAGGTTCAAAAAAAGTGCTTGAGTTATAATATAACCAGATAGCACATAAAGTGAGATTTTTAAATAAACATATGCATTCTAAAACCTTATCTCAGACTCCTAAGAGCTCTTGAAAAAAAAAATCTAATGGAGGGAGAAGGGGGATTAACATTAACATATGGTTTTCCTGACAGTTTGTCTCAAAATTCATGTTTAGTAGTCAATCAATATCCTCTTGAAGTCTTTATTTTAAAAAGTTGGGAAAGAACTGATGAATTTCCAGTATATTATTAGTTTTAAAATTTACACAACCATACATGATAGTATCACTCTTGATGCACACAAACACATATGAATGTCACCAACATAGAATATATGTTCACAGAGGTACTTAATTGCTCAATGAATAAAATTAATATGCATTCTTTCAGACACACTGTAGTCACATCTGGACTTTTCATACAAATTTACTCAACCTGCACACCTGTCAAGAAGCACAGGTCTTAACAAAGGTAGTAAAATACTCAGGGTTTTTTAATTTTTTAATTTTTTATTTATTCATGAGAGATGCACAGAGAGAGGCAGAGACACAGGCAGAGAGAGAGAGGCAGGCTCCCCACAAGGAGCCCGATGCGGCACTCAATCCCAGGACCCCGGGATCACAACCTGAGCCAAAGGCAGATGCTCAACTGCTGAGACACCCAGGTGTCCCAAAATACTGTTTTGTACCTCTCCCACCAAAAATGCCCTGTTTCCTACTCAAATAAGAGTAAAAGAGTACTTTACCTCAAAGCTTCTAGAGAGCTACTTATGTTTGTTCTGTTTTCTTAATTCTCCCTCAGTCCTCAACCTCTACCTGCAGTCGCTGCAGGTCAATACCCCACATACTCTGCCCTGGCTAAGGCCAACACAACCTCTGTTTTGCTGAACCCAGTGAGTATTTTGTCATCCCCATTTGTAACTGCTTGTCCATCTTCTTCTATCTGGTTTCTATTATATTCTCTTCTCCTTCCCCTTCTGTTCAGTTCCCCTTTCTGCCTCTCTCTTAAAAGCTGCTGCATTCCTGGGCTCTGACTTATTTTATTCTCATACTATATGATCTAACCAATACATACCTAGAGTTTTAACTAAAACTTTCTTATTGACACTTTCTAAATCTCTACCACCAGCTAGGATTTTTTTCTTGAGCTCAAGACTTGGATAATTCTGGATAATTCTCTATATATGTCCTGTATCTCACACTATACAAGACTCACAGTGAGATTATTTTTTCTGAACTCCATGCCTGTAAGTAAACAGTAACATTATCCTTTACCCATTAAGTCAGATATTTATTTATTTTTTTCAAATCAGTTATTTAAAAAAAGAATCCTCCTCTCTTACTCTCTGGAGGCAATTATTCATTGAAGCCTCTCCACTCCAGCTCCTTAACATCCTATCTACACAACCATCGTTGCTGCTGCTCTGGCATAGGAACTTATATCTCTTATGGAGTCTTGCAGTACCCATCTCATTCATCTTTCTGACTCCAGTTTTGTGCATCTACTTTTCACCCGTCTAACCTCTACACAGCTGCCAGTGTGGTCTAACATGCAAATCTGATCATGTCACTCCTTTGCTTAAAATTCTTTGGTAGCTCCCATAATCATGTTTCCCAAACTCACCTCTCCCCTAGAGATTCTGAGTCATTAGATCAGAGCTAGGATTAAGGCTCTATATTTTAATGAGAGACCTAGGTGATTCTTAACAATTAGGGAAGGTAACAATGATCCACAAAATTAAATCTCAACTTTTTGCATAGCACAGAATAATAGTCTCATCTCTCTTGCATTCTGTCTCCAGAATGCTTCAATGCACACACACACACACACACACACACACACACACACACACACTGTATAGTTAGCATTTAACTACACTAACATATAATTCTTCCAAAGTACCATAATGCCGTGCCCCTGACACCTCAACACCTTTGCACATGCTGCAGCTGCTGCCTACCATGAAGTCTCTGGCTTATCCCTCTAGTCCTGCAAATCTTAGTTCAAACCTCACCTCAACTATGACAACTTCTCTGATTTCCTCAGTCAGATTTAGGGACACCTTCTCCTATAGCCCCATGAATTTCATCTATGCCCCCATTATAGCATCTTAGCATCATTATGATCATATTCTGTTTAAATGTATATTGAACCACTGGATGGGGGCTTAAGAAAAACCTTTATTTTTTTATCTATAACCCCTTACCCAGAGCCTACTATTATATACATATTTAGGGAATTACCAAGTAAGTGATTGGAAGCCACAATGAGTAGGAAGGATTCACTTGGGTCCTAGCCCCATTCTGCCAACCACTAGTTGTCTCATCATGGGATAAGTAACATACCCTCTCAGAACATTACTCTCCTCATATATAAAAAGGATAAGTTTGAGAAAAAAATCAAACATACAGAAAAGTAGAAAGAATGGTATAATGAATCCCCAAGCACCTATACCTAGCTTTAATTATTATTGACTCATAGCCAATATTTTTCCTCTATACCCTCAACCCACTTCTCCCTCCTAAGATTATAAGTAAATTCAAGATATCATATAATTTAATCCATAAGTATTTCAGTATATATCTCCAAAGTAAAGCTTCTTTGAAAATACTATGCCATAATTGTATGATTCACCTTGGTAGGTAGAACTTGGGGTCATAATTCTTCAGATACATTGCTTTATTAGAATAATTCATTCATACCCTTGCCTTGATCTCATGTATTTACCTACTCCTTGGATTTGGATTTGGCTATATGAATTGCTTTTGTCAAAGAGATGTTAGTGAGCATGACCCATGCAAATCCTGAAATGTACTTGCATGTTTGGAGTTACCCTCATGTGTTCTTACTTTTTGGATAAGAAGAACATGCTTCCAATAACCACTGGTTCTGGGAGGATAAGGAAAATGTGGAGAAATCCTGGACCTAACCTAAAGCTTGAAGCCATCCTAACAAATTCATACATCTACAGCCTGAAGCAGATCCACACTGGGGATCTCACAGACAAGTAAGTAGTAAATAAATGCCTACTGCTGGGTGCCACTGACATTTTGTGATTGTTTGTTATTCAGAAAAAGCAGAGAAAACAGAAAGATTAATAGTAATTCCTTAATATCCTCAAATACACAGTATGCTAAACAAATGATTTTTTGGTTTATAGTTCTTTGTATCTTTAGAGGTAAAATTTACATACAAAAAGAAGCATAAATCTTAAGTATATTATCTGATGAGCTTTGACAATTTACAACTATGCAATACAAAACCCCATCAAAATGGAGAACATTCCATCTCTGCAGAAAGTTCTCTTATGTCCCATCCCAATCTACTCCCACCTACCCCTTCTGTTCTGGTTTTCTTTTCCACCATAAGTTAGTTTTGAGTTCTAGAGCTGCATCCAAGTGCAATCCTACAATATGTACTTGTACTATTCTGTATAATGGACTAAACACTCCAATTATCCTAGCAAGTTTCTTAGAAGCAACTGAGAAGCCAATTCTAAACAGTACATGGAAATACAGAAGACCTAGAATGGGCAAACTAATTTTTAAAAGAACAAAGTTATTATCATTACACTATCTGATTCTAGGACTTACTATAAAGCCACGCTAATGAAGGCAGTATGTTATTGGCCTAAGGATAAATCTACAGGTCAATAGGACAGAAGTCAAAAGTCAATTTAGACTTATATCATCAGGTGATTTTTAACCAAGCTATTTCAGTGGAGAAGGGACTTTTTTTTCCAAAAAATGATTTTTCCCCTTGAAAAAATAAGATGAAACATAATACCCCCTGCCTTTTTTGTGCAACATATATGGAAAGCAACATAAGATGAATCACAGACCTAAACATAAGAGCTAAAACTATAGCTTCTAAAAGGAAAAAAAAAGAAAGAAAATCTTTGGATGTTATTGAGCAAGATAAATATTTCTTAAACAGATAACAAAAAGCACAAATTATTTAAAAATTCATTAAATGAACTCAATCCAAATTAAAGACATGAGCTCCTTGCAAAACAAGATTTAAAAAACAAAGGGTGAGACAGATACTGGTAGAAAATATTTGCAAAATACATATGATGAAAAGTTTATATCTAGAATATATGGATCTCACAACTCAAAAATAAAACAATCCTAATAATTTTGTAATGGGCCAAATATTTGAATAGAATATTTCATAAAAGAAGATAAACAAATTCCATTGAACACATGAAAAGATACCTAACATCACTAGAGATTAGAGAAACACAAGTTCAAACCACAGTGAAATACCCCTACACACTCACTAGAGAAACAAAGTCTGAAAAGACAGACTGTTCCAAATGTGTGTTGGTTGAGAATAAGAACAACTAGTACCTTGCTGCTTCCCTGTGCAGTAATAAAGCCACTTTAGAAAACAATTTGGCAGCTTTTTACAAAGTTAAATCTTTACTTATGTTATGACCCAACACCCCTCATCAAAGACATTTATTCAAGACAAATAAACGTCAAATAATTCACATACATGAATGTTTCTTAGCAGCATTACTGATAACCCCAAAATAGAAACAACATGAATGTCATTCAGCACAAAAAGAAACTGTGACATATCCATACTATGCACTGTATTCAGTCATAAAATGAAACTACAAATACACACACCCAAATGTATGAATCACAAAAGAGTGATTTTTTTCTTCTAAGTGAAAGAAGCCAGACAGGAAGGTGATAAGAATGCAGAACAGTGGCTGCCGGCAACCAGAGGTTGAGGGGCATAGGGACTACAAAAGTGGCAAAAGAGAACATTTTGAAGTAATGGAAGATACTTGATTATGACATTGATTGCATGACTATATACAATTGCCAATATCAAACTGTACATTTATAGAGGGGTAATTTATTATATATACATTATATCTCAAAAAAACCCAAGAAAATACATACAGGAAAATCTGTTAAATCAGACAATATCAACACTAAAATCTTGTAATTCAGAAACTGTTTTGTTTTTGTGTTACAAGAGAAAAAATTAATGAATGCATGAATGAGCATAAGTCCCACCCATTCCTCTTTTATTAGAAATAAATCAATCAGTCTGGGTGAAGTATTCATCAAAAACGATTCCATACTAAAATGGAGCAGAAGTGGAGCACAAATTAAAGTTATTTATGTCTCAAAGTTCCTTTCAAAGTTTCAACTGATTCAGAGAGAGAGACAAAGTTGACATAATCATGTGAAATTCAATAGGTTTTTACTCCTGGTTTCTCTGCTTTGATTTCCTTTATCTTGGAACTCTGTGAAGCAGTTTATCAAATTCTCAGCCATCTGCAGATGCACCACATACTCTTTTCCTTGAGTACCACACCTTGACCTGTATTAAAAAAGAAGTCGTCAGTGACAAATGTCAATATAACTCTTTTGTCATTATTATGTCTTTGCTTCATTCTTCCCAAAAAAATGTAGAGTGCTTGAGTATCAGGGACAATGGGAGAAGGAACGAGGCTGCTGGGAATTACCCTTGTGAACAAACAGATGTGAATTTATGTAGGGGGGGAGCATATATGTACATTTATTATATAAAATATTAACCATATGCGTATCTTTGTTGACCACTATCTGTGGGACGCCATTACATCTGCTTCACAGAAATCTCACTTAATGCTCTCAACAACCCTACATCATAGATTTATACCATTATCCCCTTTTTAAGGATGAGCAAATGAAGGCTCAGAGGAGGGAAGAAATTTATCTAAGTCATGCATAAATTCCAAAGCCTTCTGCTACGCCATGTGTTGGTTATTCTGTACATTATGGAAATAGCCAAAATAAGTAATGAGGAAACAACCAAAATAAGAGGTATTGTTCCTGCTGTTGAGCAGCTCACATTCTTACAGTCTAAGAACACAAACCAGGCACTAGGACAGGTTTAGAGAGTAAATACCATGCTTGGTGTATGTATATGAGTAGATGCTTGTACGCGTAACAAGTGGGTGCTCTGACAGTCTTGTCTAAAGAGACAGGCACAGCACCATTTAAAATCCAATGGTCATAACTCAAAATGCTGAGATTTAAATTAAAGCTCTATCTCCTCCCTAGGAATCATTCTGAGTTGCCAAGTATATAGCAAAGTTCTGATTGGAAAGAGCTTGCTTTATTTACAAAATCTTTCATATTATATCTTCTATTAGAAACTCCTATAGGATAAGTATAGGGCCATGTAAGGACGTTGAAGTCCCCACAACTTCTCATTAGAGTTAATGTGGAAATATTGCTTAAACGCTAATTGAGGGGATGCCTGGGTGGCTCAGTGGTTGGGCATCTGCCTACCGCCCAGGGCATGATCCTGGAGTTCCGGGATCAAGTCCCACATCGGGCTCCATGCATGGAGCCTGCTTCTCCCTCTACCTATGTCTTGCCTCTCTTTTTCTGTGTCTCTCATGAATAAATAAATAAAATATTTTAAAAATAATAAAAAATAAAAAATAAACTCTGAGTACATGTGCACATTTTTTAGAAACAAAAATACGTGAACATTTGAGTTCTGATTCTTAGTAACCCCTGTTTATTTCACTCTAATTTTGGTGTCCCCTGTTCCCTAACACCTATATTCTAATTAAATTCATGCTACAGTTTCAAATTCATAAGACGGAGTATAGAAAACATATGGTGTGCTTGTTACACAAGTAGCTTCAGGGAGAATCACTGCAACCTAAACACCAAGAGATTGGTCTGGGGCCCAGAAGGAAGAAAAAAAAGTATTCCACTTTTCCAGACTCTGCTGCTTTTAGGGCGGTACCTCCAACCAGAGGTTTGTTTCTCATGCATCTATCACTTCTGTACTTTGTCTTAACTGAACTCTCAGTCAAGTCATTAACCCCTTAATTGCAAATTGTAAATAATTGCAATAATCCTAATTTTTCTGGGTCATTGTAAGGTTTATCTGTGACAAATATGTAAAAGCAATTGAAAACCTCTAAAACATCTTACAGATATGCACCTATTGTGAGAACATATGTTGAAATAGCACTGCTACCCTTGGGTTCATGGGGAATAAGGGTAGAATCTTGTCTTAGGGTGAAACTTAGCTTTCCCTGATCCCTTTCCTAAGAAACCTGAAAGAAATTCAGCAGGAAAGGAAAGTGCCCCCGGAATGAAGATGAAATGAGATGGTAGCGGTGGGAAGAGTGGAAACAGGGAGAGCCAGGGAGAGACTGTTTAATGTTTGGAACCAATGCCAAGCTAAATTAGAAACATGAGTCTGCGTACCTGTACCTTACCTCATCGGTATATAATCTGTAACCTGAGATCCCCTCACAGAGAAGTAAAAATAGCAAGGCACTTCAGCAGCCTGGGGTTCTGCTGAGTAGGGGAGGGCCAAGCTAGGGAAGGACAGAGAGACCAGGCAAGAATGCCAGTCACAAGGTCTGGGTGAGAACTCCTCCTCCCCCATCCCCAGGGTGAAAAAATGTAATGTAACCAAGAGAGGTGGCATTGAAAGGCGGAAGAGGGTCGGCTGCCCTAGAGTCACCTGATTTTGTCATAGATACTATGACATTTCCTCACAGGGAAGCATCATTGGAGTTCTGAACCTGTGTGCTCCCTCCATGATCAAGGCACGCAAACTAGTCTACCGGCGCCTAGGGCTCACTCAGGTGCAGAGCAGGTGAGACTCCTTTTTCCAGGCAGGTAGCTTGCTCCTAAGAGGTAGGAGTCAGTGATTTGCTAACTGGTTGCCCCACTCTTGGGGAAAACATTTTCCCTGAGTGAGTGAGCTGATGAATCCCTAAAATGGCAGGCTCCCCTCCTTCAGCTTAGATTCTGATCCCTCTCACACAACTCTATGCTTGTCATAGGTTTGTCATCAGGTGTGCAAATGATGGAGGAAGACTTCATCCCTGGTCAGCTCCAAGTACCGGAAGAAAGTGATCAAGCAGAAAGAGGATGAAGCTGATTTTTAATTAATCACATCAAAAGTTAGTGCCTGGATATGCCTTTTCACATTCTTTGGGGGATCATATTGGATGCTGTTAAAAAATGAATCCAATTTTGAGAATTCCTAATGTTGAACCAACCCTGTGTTTGTTAAATAAACCTTATTTGCATTAAAAAAATAAACTTGTATGAAAGAAGATGTTAGATTTCAAGATGGATCCCAAATTTCAAATCCTCTTGAAAAATAAAATTAAATAAATAACCCATGCCCTTTGGCTAAGCAAATTTCACTGTGATATTTCAAGCAGGTTTTCAATTTCCTTTGTAAGACTCCATTTGTTCATTCAAATAGTCTTTGTTCATTCACTTTGCAAGAACTCAAATATTTTTCTCATTGCCATGTGAAAAGAAGGTAGAATTTTTCTTTCAGTCTGCCTCTTGTCCACAAACAGGGTTATCAATGTTTTATTTACTATGAATAATCAATAAAGAAAGTCTATGAGCTCTCCCTGGCTTCCCTGGAAGATATTACAGAAACAGCTCAACATAGTGGAAACAGGGAAAGATGGAGTTATTACAGAGACCTGGACTGGAATTCTGGCTCTCCCTCACCAGCTCTGAAATCCCAGGAGATTTAAATCACACCTCAGCTTCTTTCAACTGCCTTTCCTATAAAAATTGGAAGAGTGATGCCTACCTCATTGGGTGAATCTAGAGATTTAGTAAAACGGCAATATGAAGAAGCCCCTAGAGTCACACTATCTAATCGAAATATAATCACAAGACACCAATGTAATTTTAAATTTTCTAGTAGCCTCATTAACAAAAGGGAAACTGTTAATACAACAACATATTTAACTTAATCCAATATGTTAAAAATATTATTTTAAGACCTAATCAGTAGAAAAACTTCTGCCAAGATATTTTACATTCTATTTTTTCTAGTAAGTCTTCAAAAGCTAGTTTGTATTTTACACTCTGAAATACTTCAATTCAGACCCTAAATTCTCATAGAAAATGCTTGATCTGTATTTAGATTTCTTAAAATTCACATTTGAAAAATAGATTCACATACCCAAGTTGTTCCAAAAGTACCTAAAGTCTTCCAAAAACTGAATCATGTATCAGTGTTTGAAATTTAAAATAAATAAAATTACAAAGTCAATTCCTCAGTCACACCAGCCCTCTTCCAGTGTTCAATAGCCACAAGTGGCTGGTAGCTACTGCCTTGGACCATGCAATCTTAGACCGATGTTAGGCATGTAGTAGGTACTCAATAAGCGAAATATTTTCTTCTGTCACCAGTATCTTATCTGAATCTCAAGGTTCTTTTGAACACTGAAGTTTCAACTTTGAGAGCAGTGCAAATAACATCCACAACGTGTTTACCCTCAGTCGAGAGGCAAGGATTGAGTTGGCATAATTTCTTTAAAAAATATTATTTATTTGAGAGAGAGAGAATGAGTGCGGGGAGGAGCAGAGGGATAGAGAAAGGATCGTCAAGCACACTCCCTGTTGAGCATGGAGCCCAAAGTGGGTGGGGTTCAATCCCATGACCCTGAGATCATGACCTGAACTGAAGTCAAGAGTCCAATGCTCCACAGACTAAGCCACCCAGACTCCCTGAGGCAGCATAATTTCTATTTGCTATTCCACATATTACTCAAAATTGTCTTCTAGAATTGTAGCCACTCTAGTTTTGGAATGCATTTCAGTTAGCCTTACTGCTCACACTACACCTTCCTGGCTTCCCCTGTCTCAAGTAGTAAATAATAACACCAATGTCATCCTTGAATAGACAATATGAACTTAAAAGAGAGAGAATCAGCTTCACCAATCAAACACCACTGCTTTGGAAATTCATGAACTCTAGGATAAACAAAAATATGCACGTGCTGTTGAAATGCGTAACTCATCTTTTAAAACATATTCCACGTTAGAACTTTACAAAGAACTTTTGAATGCCACAGCTGCTAGTCTGAATCTGTCTATCCCATGAACATATGATCTGCTTTTAAGAATGGAGAATGCTAACAGGACTTAAGTCCATCTGCTTTTTTATTCTACAAAGATGTAGAAATCTGAGAAGCAGGAGATTGAACAATTTGGCCAGATCACTAGCTCATTCTGTAATCAGAGTTTGTGGTCCTTGCAAGCGTTTTGCATCTCAAATTTTGAGGACCATGGCATTTTTCCTAGATCTCATGAAAAGACACAGAGCCATTGGATGTTCCCAAATGCATGGTACCATGGTTAACAGGTTCTTAGATATAATGAATATCTACTGCTGTCTGCCCAGCATCCTTCCCCACACCTCTGGTAACATCTCCCTGACATTCCTTTGGAGGGATGAACTTCCCATTGGATGTAGCCTTGTGGGATTCTCAATTAAATTGTTCTGTCCTCTCTGCCAATAAATATATCTTTGACCCAAACGAAGCTAATCAGTTTCTTTCTCCTTGAAATTTGAATCTTGAGCAAAATGTTGCAAGGATTCAAAATGATGAGAGCTCTTTCATTCTGAAAACTTGATATCCTGACTTTGAAGGGGCTGTCTATAAGTTCTGCCTCCAGATCTCAAGAGCTCTCTTGCTTTTTCTCCTTTCCAAGGACTGGTCTTAGTCAGGGGTTTTTTCTTTAATCTCAGAGTTCTATAGCCATCAATAAATTTCTTTACTTTCTTTTCCATTTTTTTTCTCTGAAATTGTCCAGATCTGTCTGTTGCTTGAACCCAATCATTCCTAACTAAAATAATAGGTAATGCTCTGTTATCAAATATTAAGTCTCTCAGGCCCAGGCCCGTTTGGTCAAAATGAACTTGCTGCTCTTTCTCCAATCATGCAGACAAAGATGCCCATTAATGAGCTCATGAAGTTGAGTAAGAGTCTCAGACAATTGCTTTTCAGTCTCCCAAGAGCCCTAATTAGAATCCTTTATTTGTCTCCAACTCAGGCAACCTTTGCTGTGGAGGTGAGGATCCTTGAAGGACATAGAGAGAATCTCCAGATTATTTTGGTCTGAGAAAAACCCTTCAGAGTGATTCTAACTGACAATATTGTCAAACACAGCCATACTGCAAAATCAAGTAAAACTGAGCTACACCCCAAGCAAATATATTATCATTTTCAAGGCAGATAGTCCTTAAATGGAACTTCTCACTCATGTTTCACTTTTTTTTGCTAATCTTCATTTTTTCATTATCAAGTTGTATGGCCTTTTGTATATCTACCTTAATAGTTACTTTGGCAAGTCGTAGAGGTTTAAGCTGTCTCTAGTATCAGAAACCATCGAAAATGTACAATGAAGTAGAAATACTGTTGACAGGCAAAATATTGACAAGTACTGGCTTCTACACATGGAATACAATGTGACTGCTAATGATGGAAAGATATTTGTGTACTCAGAGAAATACAGGCTTAATTGTTCTGCACGGCATGGTGGAAAACTACTGCCAAAAGTTATGCACAGTGCAGGGTACAAGGTAATTTTTTGGCAGTCTACATTACCAAAGATCATTCTTCAAATTAAGTCTCATAATTCTATAGCTATCATCTGTTCCCATTCCCATTTCTTGAGAAATGTTTTCTTTTACTCTGCACCACTATTACCAGCTCCCATATTTTAAGCACCTATGTTGATCTTGAGATCAAGCCACAGATCCTCCTCCTCCATTAGCAAAAAGTTGCTTGGAATAAATTATGTGCTACCACATTCTCCCAGTATGTTATCTATGCCTTGATAGTGAGAAGCATACATCTGCAAGTTCCATAAATTCTTTCAGGTCATTTAGGTCCCATTTGAAATCCTAATGTGACAATTTACAGAGCTGAAGTCCAGGAGCTTGTAAAAGTGAGTGCAGACTTCCAGAGTCTTCCCTGGGGAATAACAGCTACACAGAGCTGACTTAGGCAAAGGGAACAATCGTTCCCAATAGGTCTCCCATTACCTTCATGCATCTCAAGCAGTAGTCCCATTTTGGGGAACTAACATGAAATGACATTTTTATATTAGAAAAAAACCATTATGGAATAATCTTTATCTAAAGCACTTTGTATAAAGGATAAAGTATTTAGGTGCTCACCTTGAGAAAGAAGTCACTTCAAAAACTGAAGGGTCTGAGATTTTACTCTACTTGCAAACTAACAGATCAGTCTGCCACAGTTTTGTGGATGCTAGTAGAAGACACAAGACTCCTGAGTCAGAGACAAACGGTTTTATCACCAGTAGCAGACATCAAGCAGTAAAAACAATGTATTTGCTACAGTCCTCCTTGCGCCCAGGTATCACAGAAGTGACACAGATGGGCTCAGTGGGACATTGTTATAGAAAGGGGACCCTTAGCTTAGGGAAGCCACATGTTTTACAATGGGCAATAGGCATGCCTACCCTCCAGGCATTCTCTGGAAGGAACACTATCTTTATTATACCTACTGTAAGAAAATATGCCCTTCACTCAGAAGGAACATACTATATCTTTCAAGGCTGTTCACTATACAAACATCTTTAAAAAAGGAGTTCAGAAGAAAAGCAGTCAATACTTCTGCACACAAGACATGCAGAAACACAAGGTTACACAGAAGAGAATAGTCTCCTAACATTACTGACCTATGCCCATTTTTCTATAAAATTTTAGAGATTGTTTTTAGGTAAAAAGTAACTAAAAGTAGGCAATAATTATTTAAGCTTAGTTCTTGAAGAGAGACCTATTATTTAGTCTTCCCATTCTGGGCATTGTGATCTGAGATGTAATTGTCAGTAAGATCAACCTAGCTCAGGAATCTCTCCTTCAGGGTAATGGCACGGATTTTTATTTACTTGTTTTTTGTTGTTGTTGTTTTGTTTTGTTTTGTTTTTGAGAAAGAGAGAGAGAGAGCACAGGAGTGAGGGGAGGGGCAGAGGCAGAAGGAGAGAAAATCTCAAGCAGATTCCATGCTCAGTGTGGAGCCCGAAGCGGAGCCTGATTTCACAACCCTGAGATCATAACCTGAGCCAAAGCCAAGAGTTGATAGCTTACACTTAACCAACTGAACCACCCAGGTGTCCCTACATATGTTTTTTTTACTCAAAATATTAAATGTATTCTTGTGAATGACTGAACCTACCCTATTGAATGAACTATATATATGATTTACTAAAGGGGATCCCTGGGTGGTGCAGTGGTTTAGCGCCTGCCTTTGGCCCAGGGCGCGATCCTGGAGACCCAGGATCGAATCCCACATCGGGCTCCAGGTGCATGGAGCCTGCTTCTCCCTCTGCCTGTGTCTCTGCCTCTCTGTGTGTGTGTGTGTGTGACTATCATAAATAAAATAAATAAATAAATAAATAAATAAATAAATAAATAAATAAATAAATAAATAAATAAATAAATCCTATAAAAAATGTAGATGTACTTGCCATTTATTGTGGGCTCAGCATGGCACTCACTGAGATAAGTACTTTGTATAGCTTATTTTATTAAATCTTTATGAAAACCTATCAGTGTTATTGTCTTCATTGTTGATATGTAAAAAAGAGCTCAATGAATAAATTATCCAATGTAACTAGTAAAAGGCAAGATTGGAATTTGAACAGAGATCTAGCTGACTCCAAATTCAGGTGCTGTTCTGTTATGCTACACTGCCTTTCCAAACAGCTACGTCATGCTTAAATGTATGTGGACACATAAAAAATCATAAAGGCATCAATACAGTAACAGTCTGCTGTTAAGTATCAATCCCATCTATCTTCTAAGATTGTTAAAACCCTTAATTGGACCCAGTCAGTGTTGTATCTTTATTTCGCAATTCAGGACTAGGCCTTTAATAAGGATTCTCACCTTAATCCCATTTCTATACCCTTAGGACTGCAATGAGATAAAGACTTGCCCAATCAAAAGTGCTGTACTATGTTTTATATTTCAGAGAGTAAGAATAAGATTCCCATAGATCATTGGCCAAAATCAACTTAATGATTTTTTTAGATAGGACAGATATAATAGTCCAATGGTAGAAGTAGATTGTCTGGGTTCTATGTCATATGTTAATCACCTTTGACCTACAAACTTATATCCCTTTCTGATCTATACTGGCCCCTTGGAACTAATGAACTTTTTGTCTACAAGGTTCTATATCCAATGCAAAAGTTATTGTATTGGAAATTGAGGGTGGGGTGGGACCAAACATCACAGGAAGGACAATTTTCATCAAAAGAACTTAATGGAAACTCATCCCATACCTTGGCCGACAGGAAGAATGACCATCAAGCCACATTATTATAACACCAGACAACTTAAGGTCAACAGGGACAATTACTCTTCCAGGCAAAAAAGAAATTGAAGAATGTTGTTTCAAAGAACAGGAACTATGCATGGATAAGAGAAGAACTATTCTTTCACCAACATGGTTAGATGGTCTTGTCTTCAAGAAAAATAATTAATAATATTTACCTATGAGAAAATATTTAATATCTTACGAGTAAAGGAGTCAGTGTGTCAATGTTGGAAAATTTGAAAAAAACCTTGAATTTGTATCCATGTTTACCCTCACTCATCGGACTGAGTCTCTTCTCCTTCTCTGTTTTGCTCCCACTTTAGGGGCAGCAAAAAGCAATGCGTTCCTGGCTAAAGCCAAGGGTACTCAGAAAGAGGCAAGACTTTGGGCAATGGAAGAGGTGGTGATATATCCAGGGAATTGTTAGAGTTGTCAGAAAGATTTGCAAAGGAAATCCATGGAGTTTGAATACACACCTTAAGGCAGGAGGGCCTGGTTGGGAATGTAGGGAACTCCTAAGCAGGCCTTCTTCTTGCAAAGACCTAGGGTTTATCTTTCCTCTGAGATAAAAGAAAAAATATAGTTAGCTAGAGCCATAATCTTTGTTTCTCCTATATTAGACTATTTCTCTGAAATTATCCTATCCCTTTGGCAAATGTCTTTGCATATGCTTATGAATTCGGACAGGTAAGATTTTCAAAATAACAGGGCTCCACCTCATTTCCTCTCAGACTTAAGTAGAAGGGATTGTACCCCTGAGATGGTACAGTCACTGTCATCAGTAATGACCCTGAATCCTGCAGTTGGATGCTGCAGGGAATGCCCTATGACCCTTCACAAGCCTGGCAAAGGCAGCTTCTGTAAGAGGTCTTCTCTGACCCCTACATTAAATTTCCAACACCTAACATCCAGCCTTGAAATTGCATAATGTACTGTTACTGCTGCAAATCTCTCTGTCTCTGTTTGCCATTGCCTTCATTTGTGCCAATAATGGACTTGTGAAGTGGTGAAAACCAGAAACGATAGGGAAGCAAATGCCCTTTTTTCCCATAGAAGATACTTTATAGACCCGTTTGCCCTCTGCCAGGAAGAAGATGGTTTTCAGAAAGAGTTTTTGGTTCTCTGAGGCATTTTATTTAATTATTTCATGTCAACTTGTGCATGTGTGTGTGTGTGTGTGTGCACGCACTCATGCACATTTTACAAAACTAGTGTGAACGAATGAAGGGAATGATATGGAAGAAATGATAAGGAGCTAATATTTAATGTTTCTTGTTGGATGTCTTGTTTATGTTAAGTCATTTAATAGTTCAACCACACAGCACATCCATTTGAAACAAGACAACTGATGCTCAGAAATATTAATTAGCTAGTGTGTTTAAGTTCATGTGACTACTTAAGGCAGACCTAGGATTTAAACTGAGGCCTGAATCCAAAGCCCCATGGTATTTCCATAACTACATAAATGCATTTTGTAAACCAGGGCATAAAACACTCCATGAAAGTGGGCTCTCATGAATATATCTTTGGAGAATTTTTCAGGAAACAGAGAGGAGATTTGGAGCTGACTGGGGGGAATAAAATGATTTCTGACAGATATACAGCTACCCCGACTTTTCTGGAGTTGAGGGTATTCACTATTGAGTTCAAGCAGGCACTTAACAAAAACATTCCAGATTGTGGCCAGCCTTTCCCTCCAGCAAACTATCCCTTGCTGAAAGAACTCCAGGGGTTTGTCCTGGTGACCTGATATTTCTAATGCAGGATGGATAAGTCAGTAAAATCTAAGACCAGAAACAGGTACAGGAGGGGCTGGAGCAGCACTGTCCCCAGAACTTTCCACCACACACTGCAGGTGTCACACAACCCTACAGTTAACAATATGTAATTACTATCTACCAGGATTCTGTGGATCATTAACATAGAAATAATGGATCGGATGCCGGAGTCAACGGCCAAGTGGTAAAAACCAGAAATGATGGGACACAAGAAGACAATGAACGAGGTTTCTAAAATAAAAGTACTGGGGGGAGGGTGGGATGGAGGAGGTGGGCCGCTGGCAGCATTTTGGTTCTCTGAGGCATTTTATTTAATTATTTCATGTCAACTTGTGCATGTGTGTGTGTGTGTGTGTAATTTTAAGGCAGCATTGGGGAGAAGCCAGGGATGCAGCCTAAAATGTCAGTGGAGCACTGCCCATGACGCCCAGGACCTCTGCTCTATTCACTAAGAACTTGCTACAGCCTGAGCACAGGATCGAGGAAAGTGATGGTTGCCAGCCAAGGCTCCAGGCCAGCCTGGAAAACAATTCAGGAGAATTTGTTTATTTTCTCCAACAGCCCCACAGAAAAGTTATGGACCCATAGTATCTAACCTTCTCAAAAAAATTAGTGGTGGGATAATGAAATGTTTCACCTGATCTCAAGACTCTTATTTATGATATTTATTGAGTGGTTATTATGTGCCAGGCATTCTACTGGGTGATCCTTGGGCTACATAAAAATAGCTTATCTTCACCAAAACCAAACAAGCAAAAAACTTAAGAAGGTATGACTATTTTTATTTCGTACATAAGGAAACTGAATCTGAGAAAGATTAAATTGGACAAAGAACCAGTTAGTGGTGTGACTAGGTTTCAAAGCCACATCAGTTTCATTCCAAAGCCAGTGCACTTTCTTTCCATTAAACCAACAACTTCTATCTAGTTGAGGCTGGGGGGTGGGGTGGAAGGATTCCAGGATTATCTTTAGGTTGTAAGATTTATATTCAAATTTCTTAAACTAAAAAGATTAATAACTGCATCTGTACTTAAGCAATTTCAAGCACCAGTGGTTAGATCAGAAAGTATTTTCCAAGAACAGCAAGGAGTTTTCTTAATAACTCTGGGTTTGAAGCCAGCCAGGTCTAGGGGCAGAATCTCTTGGTATATATTTGGGCACCCAAAAGATAAAGAGCTAGGGGGCAAGTATTTGCACTCAGAGCAAGATATATCTTTCCCTTCAAGAGTCTCCATCCCAACACTGATCAGAAAATGGACACCAGCTCTCTCCTCAAGGAGGGAGGCAAGGATTCACTGCAGGGGTCTTTAAGCCACCTCCTCCCAGCTGCTTGGGGCTTCCCTTGTTGGATTGGGGTGGTCCTCCCACCCCCACCTGTTTTCTCTCAGGAATCCTTGGAGTTTGTGCTTATGGACCTGGTTACGGGTTAAGGAGATCTAGCCACTCCACTTCTTACTGAGATGCAACTACATTCCAAACACCACCCCGAATAGGTGTCCAGGGGAGCATTTGTCTTTTCCCCTTTGTGTTGCTGATGTCACATAAAGAGTCAGAAGTCTCTTCAGAAATAATCTTGGCCTCATCTTCCATTTGTTCCAGTCACCCCAAACTTATCTCCCAGTCACAAATGTACCTCAGTTTTAAACTCCTTTGTCTTTGTAAACTGTTTCTTTCCACTGAGCACCCAGAGTCTCTGTCTCCATAGAAAGAAAGGCAAACATGTGCCTTTTCCTCTAAGTGTCAAACTATCAGTCTTATTACTGTAAACAGACTCAACTGGAAAGCTTGGTTTGGAACTCATGACTCAAGACTAGCTCTCAGGATCCACCCAAGAGGAGAGTCAGATAAAACTCCAGAAGACTGCAATCGAACTGGATGAAAAGGCGGGGGCGGGGGGGAAGACTATCATTATACTCTGTGGTGGGGAAAAATAAGATGATTTTATTTTGGAATTGAATTTTCTCTGATAACCAGGGGCTGGCAATCATTTTCAAGTTGGCTTCATGAATGTGTAACAAAGCTACAAATGTAGCTGTTTTAAGGCTACTCATTAATTTATACTTAAGTTTTTACTGGGAAATTTATTACGTTGACCGATTGCTTGGTAGCTTTAAAATTTTTAAGAATAATAGCTGGAAAAATGTCTAGGTGTTATTATGGGTAAATATTATACAGAATGCCATACGCTAAAGTTTAAAATAACAACCACTAGCATTTATTTAGCACTTGCTACACATCAGACACTGTTTTATGCAATACAGAGAGAGTAATACCTTTATTCCTCCCAAAGACCTGGAAGGTTAAGTACCATAGTTACCCCCCACCCCCTATCCCCCGGGATATAGCTGACGGAGCTACAGCACACAGCAAGGTCAAATGCATTGCCCAAGGACATGCACAGCTGGGATCCTAAGCTGGCATCCAGGCCTGAGAGTTCTTATTCCAAACAATTCATCACTCAAGTCTTCATTTTTCACATATTCTAACACTGAACTATGATTGATTTTACTTCTGTTCACATGACATGAAATGCGACAGAGCCCATGTATTAGTAACAAGAAGTACATATCAAATAAGACTTCCTTTTTTGTTCATTCTGTAACTCAGTGAACATTTACTCACTCTCTACTAAGCCTGGGCTGTTCCGTGCCAGCTACTCAAGAGACAAAAATGAGTAAAACACAACCCTGGCTTCTAGTGGTGAAGCTGTAAGAGGTCAGAAGTTTAAAACCAATTGCTTTGCTCCTCTTGCTCGCTCCTTATACCTTCGGGCTGCTCACCTCCTGAACCCCTCTGACTTTAACATCATTCCTATAACTTAATATTGTTAGCGATGTTGGAAAAACATAATAGAAAAAGGACCCAATTACTATTATACTATCCACTTTAATGCACTGTCATCCAAGCACACTCATTCACATGCCAGGCTCATTAGTACTGAATTTGCATTGGATATTCCATTCAGGGTAATTTGTAAGAGAGGGATCAGTAGCCACCATTTTTCAGAGGAAACTCAATGAAGTTCGGGTCAGTTAGGTGGTATACCCCAGGCCACAGTGATTTGCAGGTTAGGAGTCCTTACCTGAGTTTATAAACTCCAAACTCTTTCCATTAAGAGAGAATATGTATCTTCTTTACACAACCTGCATGTAGCTAGTCTTTTCTATTGAATATGGCTTCCTTCCCTCCCTTGGTAAGACTGATCCTGTGATACAGTATATACAATACTGGACTCAATGGATCTGGAAGGAAACTGGAAAGTTTCTTCAGCTGGTCTCAGTGTTGAGGCTGGAGCCAGCCTGAAGCAGCCCAAATCCCTGCTTCTCTCATCTGAGGCCCACCTTGGCCCCCTGAGAGATTTCCAGAGCCAAAGACACCTCCCAAGCAGCAGACAGCCTCAGCCAAAACTGGTGTCTGTGCTAGGAGCACGTGTCTGTGTGTTTGAGGAGAGGGAACAATCCTTCAGCTCTAGGCACAAGGTTTGCTCCCACATCCTCTCAAGCCTTGAGTTCAGGACCATTTACGCTGTACACGCTGGCTCCCAGAGCATCCTGCCCTCCTTCTTCACAGAATATACTGGTGGGTACCAGCTCCCTCCTTGAGGAGGCCAGAGCCCAGGAAAATGGTGTGGGGCCAACTCACCACACCCACTTCCCCTCTCAGGTACAGTAATACAGTCTGGTTTTCCTTTTCTGGCGGCTCGCTACAAATTTCCATGTCATTTCCTATTTCAACAGCTTTTATCCAACCCTGGAATGCAGTCAGAAAATGTTATCCTTGTTCAAACTTCCCACTTAAATATGAAAGGATTGGGCTGTAACCTTCTTTGGCCTGAAACTCTGTCTTTCAGTTACATTCTTAGCAGCATTTAGCCTAATAACAAAGCTGAAATCATCAGTCTAGCTCTGAATCTCCAAAATGAATGACTGCCTCTATGAAGGCAAAAGGGAGAGGCCACTCATGGCAAAGTGAGGAATGATCCTTGAATGCGGTATCCTGACCTTGAATCCTAAAGACTGAGTTCTGCTTTTCACCATGCCCTGAGTCTCACTCTGTAGGGCTCTGAGTTTCAGAGATGTCCTAAAGTATCATTTGTCTTTGTGAGTGTGTGCTTTTCCACACACACACGAACACACACCCTAATTTCTCTCCCTGAGTCAAAGAATACATGTAATAATTAGTCCTGACATTTCTTTTTCTTTTTCTTTTTCTTTTTCTTTTTCTTTTTCTTTTTCTTTTTCTTTTTCTTCTTCTTCTTCCTCTTCTTCTTCTTTCTTCTTCTTCTCCTTCTCCTTCTCTTTTTTCTCCTTCTTCTTCTTTTTAAAGATTTATCCATTTATTCTAGAAAGGGAGAGAAAGAGAGGTTGAGAGAGAGAGAGAGGGCAGCAGTTAGCAGAGAGAAAGAGGGAAAGAGAATCCCAAGCAGACACCCCATGGAGCATGGAGCCCAACATGGCTCAACACCACAACCCCAAGATCATGACCTGAGGCAAAATCATGAGTCGGGAACTCAACCAACTGACCCACCCAGGGGCTGCAGTTCTGACATTTCTTAAGTACATGTGACTTTATTAGGTTCTTTATTTTCATTTATTTTTTTAAAGATTTTTTATTTATTTATTCATGAGAAACACAGAGAGAGGCAGAGATAGGCAGAGGGAGAAGAAGGTTCCCTGCAAGAAGCCTGATGGGAGACTCAATCCCAGGACCCTGGGATCACGACCTGAGTCAAAGGCAGATGCTCAACCACCAGGTCACCCAGGTACCCCTATTATGTTCCTTAAATGCTTTGTCTCAAACTCTCAGAATGACCCTAATTATCCCATATTAAAAGTGAAGAATCTGTACCTCAGCATGGTGAAATAACCTACCAACGTAGCAAACATACATGCCCAAAACAAGAGTCAGGACTGGGGACTTAAATAATATTAGGTGTTTTTTTTTTTTTCTTTAAGATTTGTTTCTTTGAGAGAGAGCATGTGTGTGAAAGCATGTGTGTATGCACATGCAGGGGAGAGGAAGAGAGAGAATCCCAAGCAGCCTCCCCAATGAGTGTGAAGCCCAACACTGGGCTCTGTCTCAGGATCCTGAGATTATGACCTGAGCCAAAATCAAGAGTCGAACACTTAACTCACTGAGCCACCCAGATGCCCCAGTAGTGGGTATTTGTGACACCTCAGTGTACTGCCCATCAGGCTACAAAGAGAACTATTTGATCCAAGTGGAAAGTAGAGTGGGAAATTAAAGGGCATTGACCTTGTTGAGGACCTACTCTGCACCTGGCACTCTAGTCAACATTCTATATGCTTCAAATAATTTAAGCTTATAGGATAAGCTGTTACTGTATCCAACTGCCAGATGTCCATAAGGTTTTGTGGTATGCTCGGAAAGGAAAGATCGAGGTTCAAACCAGGCCTGTCTGATTCCCAAGTCAGTGCCTCATGATAAAGAATGCTGTGACTAATTTCAAAGCTGACTTTAGGCTGAGGCAGTTTATTATGTGAATGGTTCTATCTGTTCATGTATGTCTTCCAAAGTGACCTCTAGGATCCAGTCATAGGAGATAGGTTTTGCCCTGTCATTTCTCTGACAAATGGCTAAAATATGAATCTCTTGAGAGTATGCATCATTTAATCAACATCTAGTTTATTGTCTGAAAGGAGAATGAGCTCAAATAAGTATTAGATGAGTGAATAAATGAATGTGTTTCTCAATATATTAACATTTTGAATTCCAATACCTTTATACAAGTTTTCATTGAGTCTCTTGATTGCCTCTACCAAGTTTATGTCACATACTTGTTCAGATCAATTCATCAATATATCCCAGACCTCTTGAATCAGAATCTCTCAACTGAATCTGCTGGAGGTCTGCATTTTGAGATGGCAATTCCAAAGTATATAAGGTTTGTGACCACTGCTATGGAGCAAATCAGCTGAGCAAACCCATTTCCTTTGGGCAATGGGAGCGTGCAGTAAGCCTGGAGCCTCCACACCTTGGATGGGTCTTACAGAGGGTAGAGGAGAGAAGAGAAATTCTATAGCAATATCTAATCTGTGCCAAATTGATCAGTAGGCTGGAAATGAGTGAATTCCTTGATCTTTTTTTAAATCTTTTTCAACCCTAATTGATATTTAGTTTTGAAATTGTGATTTTTTTTTTTTTTTTTGGAGAAGAATACATACAATTTAAAAAGTCAGGGATGCCTGGGTGACTCAGTCAGTGAGGCGTCTACCATAGGTTCAGGTCATGATCTCAGGGTCCTGAATCAAGCCCCGCAGTGGGCTCCCTACTCAGCAGGGAGTCTGCTTCTCTCTCCCCCCGCCATCTCTCTCTGTCTCAAATAAATGAATACAAATCTTAAAAAACTTAAATAATAAGAAATAAAAAGTCAAATTATGCTAAAAGGCATGTAAAAAATCCCCTCTATTCTCTTTCTTCCATTTTCTCCTCCTCGGATGTAACCATTTTTAACTTTTATAAAAATTATCTCTTTAAAAACTATCTCAGTTTTCCTAGAACCACATGCATTTACTCACATATATTGGTTCATCACATTTAGACTTTATTAGTTGTATTTTAATAAATGAAAAATTTAGCTTTCTTACACTCTCTCCTTTCCCTCCCCCATATAGCTAATCATAGTCTTTTCACTATTAGATATTGTGATAATTGTTCAGTACTCAATCAAGTAGTAGACTACGATTACACATCTTTTCTTATATAAGCTCTTTGTTTTTCTTGGGGTTAGTAAGTACCTCATTTAAAAAACATTCTATTTATCTATCCCTCATTAAGTGTCCCCTCACCTACTGCAATCTTTAGAATATGTCCCTTAATTTTGTACATGATCAAGCCCATCAGATAATTTATCATTTTTATTATTTTTTAATGTAGATAATCCTACTTTAATGTAGATAATTCTCCATCTATCTCCTCCCACCTCTTTAGATTTTCACGGCTCTTACTTTGGAACTTTCCTTGGCCAATTTCCTTTCTTTCTAATCTGTACTGGATCCTAGTTTTGGTATCTTTTTCTTTCCTTATTTAGTCTTCTTTTAATGGAAAACTCCCTCCAGTAACTTACTGAGAAAGAGAATATCGTAGTGAAAATGTTTGAGGCTTTGCCTGTCTGAAAACACCACTAATCTTCCATTACCTTTGATTTGTAGTTTTTAAGGACAGAAAATTATAGACTGAAGATCACTTACTTTAAAATTTTAAAGGCACCATTTTCCTCTATCTCCCAACAGAGCTGTTAGGAAGTCTACCAGCATTGTGGTATTCTGATATCTGATCCTTGTTATGTGTGAATCTGTCTTTATTTTCTATTTGGAAATTTCTAGGTGGTTTTGTTTCAAATGTGTGATGACATGGGTACTTCATGGGCCCTTGCAATTTGAGATGTTTGCCTTTTGGTTTTGTTTTTCTTCCTTGATCATATTCCTCTTTCATATTTTTGTGTTCTTTTTTCATATTTTCTATTATATTTATTCTATAATTTCCTTCCCCTTTTTTCTTATTGCACATCTATTTGTCTATTTGTTTGTTTTATTTTCTGGATAACATCATCCAAATATTTTAGAGGGTTTTTTAAATTGAACCTATTATATGTTTTTTATTTTAATTCCAAGATAGTTAATTTACTATTTTAATTCCCCAGAGATTTTTAAAACACCCTGTTCCAGGTTGCAGACATTGCTTGTCTAGTTTTGTCTAAAATAGACTATGTATTTCTTTTTCTTATTTTTTTGTTGTGTTGGGAGATTTTCTAAGACATTTCAGTTAGAAATATCTTTAAAATTTTGAAATAATCTCTTAAACCTGTAGGTACAAGAGTAGTTAAAAAGTTACATGTTCATATGACCAATATTTTACATCTATGATACATGGAATGAGCTTTACAAAATGCCCTGTGAGAAAAAGAACCCATTTTGTTATTACCATGGAAAGCTGAATTGATTCTAATTGGGTAAATCTGGTGGTAGACACCAGGTGTCCTGAGCCCCAGTTTAAGAGTCTTCACCTTAATTAGAAAATTGGTTCTCAAAGATTATTTATTATTACAGTCAGCTAAACAGCTTAATGAAATCATGGGCCCCATATCAGATCCATCAAATCAGAAATCCCTTAGTGTAAGATGGAGAAATTATATACATATCTGTATAAATTTTTAAAAGAAGTTTCCCAAATGACTACAAGACTAAGTTGGGAAACTATTGCATGGATATATTTTTGTACCCTTAACCCTTCTCAGGTGATGGTGACTAAACCTTTTTATCTGTTTCTTATAATAACATTCCCTCAAGACTAGCTTATTTGCAATTTGGAACAGAAGGGAAAGATTGCAGCTATGTCAAAAGTCTATTGCATCATTTTGTTATTGGATGTACCCATGAAACTGCACCAGTCTCCTTTGCCTTATATTGTGTTTGTCACAGGCCAAGAATAAAGGTCTTTTTCTGCCACGACTACATTTCATTTCTCCCTGTCCAGCCTTATCTGATGCCACCATTTTCCATTTTTTACCATAAGGCTCCTCCCAATACAAATAGTACAATATGTATTCTACACTCCAGCACAGTAGCCTTCTTGCCTCCACCATCTTGCCTTGCTATCATAGCTCCTTGTCTCACCACATGTTGCAACAGTAAATGGTATCAGCAGTGCCCTATTCCTTGAGCTGTACCTTTCAAAAAAACATTCAGAATAATATATGGGCTAGATCAGTGTAAGGAGATCCAATGATACAGACAGTTTTACCTCAAGTACCCCCATTTTCTGCTCGTTATATCCTCTCACCTCACATACAAAGCCCCTTCCCCCCAGTTGTTTTTACAAAGGTCTAACATAACACTCACCGAGAATGTCCCTGCCTCCTTGAACCATATCACAGTCGCTTGACTCCCAGCCTTAAAACAAACACACTCCAAATCCATAGTTGTTGAAGGAGACCAGTACTAACACAACTGCACAACACCCATTCCATTCCCTTAGCCTTGCAGCTGCCAAAAAAAATTGAGACCTTATAGTTACTAGCCCAATCTTGAACTGCCATTATAAATAAAATGTGACAGCAGATTTAATTGTTGAGAATCAGATCCTTAGTTACTTAGAACAATACTCGACTGGGGAATTTGCTGGAAAAAAAAGAAGTGCTTTTATGGAACAGACCTCGCCTGCCTTGCTTCTCATTGCAGAGTTCAGTGTACATGTGACCTAATATCAGCCCCTTACCAGGCAAAATTCCAAGGATGTGGAGTCAAAGTTGTCATCGTATGATATGCAACAGAATTACACTTTCCTCTGCCACACATAAAAGGGGGCAAAGGTAGAAAATAGGCCAGGCTTAGAAGTAAAAAGGGACACTGTCACATGCAGGGAATTTGAATTAGAATAGGGTCATCATGAAATGAAACTTGCAATGACTAATTTCAAGTCGGTAAAAAGACCAGGTAGCATTTGTACCATGGCCTCTCAAAGAGCGTTCTAAAAAAAAAAAAAAAGCCTAAAGAAATGGTCTATACATGTGCATAATGTTTATTCTCGGAAATGTAGGCCAATCCTCTCTACACGTATCATTGTGCACAGTAACATGCAGACTTGGGGGTAGCCCAAAACAAAGCATCCAGTTCTCCTTGGACGTCAAATTCCAAACCTAAGAACTTCAAGAACTTGTCTAAATGTTCTTGCTCCTGAGAACAGAGGCCTTAAGAGGACCTGGACATATTGCCTGGAGATCACACTCAGAAACCCCCTAAGAGCCTAGAGAAATAACAGACACTTACCTATCTGTGCCTTATAGATCATGGTCCCCACGAATGAAGGAGGCATTATTCTGGAAGACATTAGAGTGCTAAGAGATGAGTAAACCTTTGGGTCACAAGTGTGAGTAAGAGGATGAAGAATTAATAGGAAGTGAACACCAGACTCGGCTTGCTCTTGTGGTTTCCCCATCTCTGGTAGGCACATAATTACTACAACCTAGTTCAGAATTGTGTAACTGGTGAAACCTAGTTCAGCATAGGACAGGTGTGAATTCCCACCTGCAGGGCACCAGAAGTCACATGAGAATTCGAATGAGAGCTGTCGCCGAGAACCTCAAAGGGACCGAGGGCGCCTCCAACCACCACCGTTGCGCATCTGCATCTGCATCTGCGTATCTTAACCCGCAAACAATAATGGCTTATATTTGCATAGCATTTTGGAGCGGTGCCCCCCTTGGTCCTCGCTTCCATGCAAGTCTGGACAGGGCTCGGTGGTTCCATTCTATAGGGGGGCAACTTCCGACCCAGGAAAGCTAGAGGAGTTATCTGAGATTACCCAGCTGACAGCTGAGGTTCCAACTTTGGTTTTCTGATCTCAGAACCAAAAGGGGTTTTGTTTCGTTTTGTTTTTTGTTTTTGTTTCTTTTTTTCCAATCAATAAAGAACATTTTGATGGGAACCAATTCTGAATTGGTCTGTGCCTCCAGTCACTAACATCACCGCCCCACATCCTTCCGCATCACACTTCGTAACTAGGAAATGAGCTGGATACTCAAGGCCAGAGCAGGCCATCCAGTCACCCGAGTAGCCCCACTAACGTGCAGGAGAGTGGTCTGCAGAAATGGCCCGCCTTGCGGCCTGGCCCAGGCCCCCTGGCTCCCCGTGCGGGCGGGAGTTCCAGGCGAGGGCCCCTCGACAGGATGCAGGGCGCTTGGAGGTCCCATCATCATGAGGCCCAAGCCCCACCTCCGACATCATACAAAAAGCAAACACAGTGCTGGCCTCCTTCGGTGTGAAATCCTCCCTCCAACCAGCTCTGACACGAAGTGGCCTCTGGGTGCCCGGTCTGGAGGAAACAGGATTGGGTCAACCCACTGGCCTTTTCTGGAAACCCAGGAACCAGAGCCCTTCCTCCCCCCGCGATTCGTGCGCAGCGCTGGAGCATGAATCTTGGATGCCGTTGCAGAAGGAACCACGAGCCATTTATTCTTAGTCTAAAATTGGCAGCTTTTACGTTTCGGGGAATTTTTAATAGGACTAGCAGAGGAACCAACATTGGGGATTATTTTCTCAGTGTGGGGTTAGATGTGTAATGCATATGTTTGCCCTGAGGACCCTAAACCACATTCTATAAAACTCTGTTAAAATGCCTTTCTCCTCCTCAACTATTAACATTTTCCTGTGCATATTGTTCATTTGTAGCAGTCCCGGCCAAAAGTTTCTAAAGCTACGTTCCCCCACAGACCATTATTTTTGTGCTAATTAATTAGCGAAACCAATATCTCAGATATGAAATTCCAAGCTCTGGTTACTGGGCTTGGCTGAAAAATCTGTTTTTCTAATTATTGACTACTTTCTGCTACTTTCTGTCCACCACCTCAGTTCTTGGCCGGAGCTAGCGCCTGGGAGCTGGGGAGGTCTCCAATGGCAACCCAGCTCCACATCCAAGGGGGGAGTGGGAGGAAGAGATTGCAGCTGTCAGAGTCACTGAGGATTTGGGAGGAAGGAAGGGGAAGAGAAAGAGTAGATTTGCGGGGCAGACTTAAAAAGGAAAAAGACCTTTTGACAAAATTTCAGGGAGGTGTAATCCTAGAAAGTTACTAAATATCCTTCCACTCTTAGAGGCAACACAGTCTTCAAAAGGTATAGATCAAGGGGAAAATGGGAACTGTTCTCTTTGGGAACAAAATCTGCATACATGTTTTTGTGTTCTTATGCCCTTGATTGTTTGATTTGGTTTTATTTCTGAAATCCTGGAGCTGCCTAAATTTTTGTTTCTCAATTGATAGGAATTTAGGCAGATTGTTCTCTCATTACTCTCAGTATTTACCATTTTTGTTGCATATCTGATTGTTTACATTTGACATTACATACACACATATACATAGACACACATGTATGCATGCATGCATACACATGTAAACACACACACGGGAGAGATTTTGAAATCTGCTTAAAATTTGATTCTATAATCTGTCCACCAGATTAGGAGCTTTGACAGAACACAAGAAGCAGTGATTTGTGAAAAATAAAATACTGTGGCATATTTTTACCCTGCTGAGCTGAAACAATCCAGTAAGCCACTTAGCTATCACCTAAAAATCAGACAAATACACTTGGGTATATCAGTAAAAAATAGGGATCAACATAAAAAAATAAACATGGGGAAATAGACATATATGTTTACCTCCCATGTTTATTATATATTTATATAGTTATAGCTATAGTGGAGATGCCAAATATTTTTTTTTCTCCTGTATTTCTTCCCTGATTATAATGATTTTTTTATAAAGGTAGCAGGGAAGGTCACTGATGTTCCTTGAACGTAAGCCATGCTGCAGGCACTGGGCAGGCTGTCCTATGTCTGCTGTCTCTCTGTATAACTTATAACAGCCAAAGGAGCAGCATTATCCCGAGATAGCATGTGAGTACACGGATGCTCAGAGGTTCCATAATGTGAGCAAGGTCAACTTCCTAGAACATGATGGGGAAGAGACTTGAACTCAGCTCTGTCTAGAAGAAAACCCAGGCTTTCTTTCAAAACAGGCTTCTTGCAGAAACAGTCACCCAACACACCTCTGCATACAGTTTTCTCTTAAAATTAAAATTGTGCTCTTAATTCTTCTGTATGTTGACTTCTAACTCCCAAAGAGTAGTCTCTGAGTATATTCAAAAGCATCATCGCCATCGGCCTCTTTAACACTGGTCAAATGGGGAAGGTCATTCCTTGGCAGCAGCCAGCTGTAAGTCAGGGCTTTAAAATTAAGCAAGAACTTTGTCGGGGTGTGAGGGGCCATAAAGAAGGGGAAGGAAGGCCAGAAATGACAGTCTAAGTAAGAACAGGCAGAGACAAAAGCTATGGAATTGTCTTGGCTGAGGGCATTTTCTTTGCCTCCGGAATCCACCTGACTCGTCAATGTTTGGTGGCCTCCCTGGCACACGTTAAGTCACCACTTGCCAGACGGGGCCTCCAGCACCAGAGACTTTGTCCACTCACACACAACCCCACGGCAGCCAGTTCTCCAGTACTCTGATAAATGAATCCGTGATTGTAACTGGCAACCAGTAAAAGGTAAACTCCTCTCCCTCACCCCCAGATGATGTCTCCACTTTCAACAGAACTTTGAAAGTTTTAGGAAAGTAACCCAGGTGTCATTGTAGGCTTTGTGGGAGAAATTCTTTCATTATTTGCATTTTAAGTATTTCCCATATTTTTATCATCTTTGTACCACCAGTATGATTTTGTCATATTCTATTACAGGCTCAGTATTTGTCTTTAATTCTTTATACTGACCCCCTATGTTTATGTTTTATGTTGATCCTTATTTTTTACTGATATACCCAAGTGCATTTGGCCAACTTTTAGGTGCTAAGAGGTTTATTGAATTGTTTCAGCACAGCAGGGTAAAAATATGCCACAGTATTTTATTTTTCACGAATCACTGCTCCTTGTATATTTCTTTAGGTTTGTTTTTTTATGTGATAGTTAAGTGATTTATTAAGTGGTCTCAGCTAGGCAGGGTAAAAGCATGCTAGAATTTTGTTTTTCCCCAGTCACTTTCTTCTCAACCGGTGGCAATGAAAAGGCAACGTCCCAGGATTTTATTTGCCTTCTGCTATCTGGTAAAAGAAGGAGGTATGAGAAAGAGAAGTTTGACAGCAATGGTTTAATGTTTTCAAGACTAATGGACAAATTAGGTGTTATACAAATGAAGCACGATTGTCCTTTCATCTTTTAATAATAGCTATTGCTCCGCTGATGGTTCTATATAGCAAGCACAACTATCCTCACAACAACTGTATGGGGTAGCAACTGTTATCATCCTCATTTTACAGATGAGGAAAGTGAGGCCAGGGAGGTTAAGTAACCTGCATGAACACTCAAAGCTGGTGAGTGGAGGAGCCAGCATGCACACCCAAGCACTCCGACTCAGAGACCATTCTCTTCGTCTTCAGCGTATAATGCCTCTCTATTAAAATATAACAGAAAAACGCATTTGTAAGCAACTGGAAGATGGCAGGCTACTACGTAAAATATTATTTTGTGAGGAAGATGAATGCATATTTTCTAATTGATTTCCTTCAGAGGACTCTATTTCTCTTCCATCGTATCCTGACAGTTTTGCAGACGTAGCAGAATCAAAGATTATTGGGTATTTGCCTGTGGTAACATCAACTTGGAGATGCTAGACACTCTACCAGTAATTTAACAGATTTTACTCTTAATGATATACTAATTGTAACTTCATATTGCCCTGCTTAGAATGCACATTATTGGTGAGAGTCCACAGGGCTGTCACATAGAGTTCTGCAGGGGCTGATTCTCAGCCAGACACTTTCCATCATTTTTTTAAAAATTGATAATCCAAGGGGTGCCTGGGTGGCTCAGTCTGTTAAGTGTCTGACTGTTGATTTCAGCTCAGGTGATGATCTCAGGGTGGTGAGATCGAGCCCCACGTTGGGCTCCTCCACACTGGGAGTGGAGCCTGCTTAAGACTCTCTCTCTGCGCCTCTCCCTCTGCCCGTCCTCCCTAGCCCATGTACTTTCTCTCTCTCTCTTTCTAAAAAAAAAAAAAAAAAAGCAATGGAGAACATTCTCTTTATATTTCCAGTGACAATAAAAGGGATACAGAAATCATATTTGAGCCTAAAAATGACAAATACAGAAGAATGGACAATTATAAAGCAAAGGCTCAGGAATTGAGTTGTTGGAGTAAATGCATTTGCACATATGCGAATTGTTTTGTTTAAGTATAGCCCATCCCAGGAGAGAGGGATACAGCCACAATTCCTGGAAAAATGTTTATTCGAAGAAACATAGCCTTGGTGTCATTTCTCATTAGGGAGAAGGAGTTCCCCTTAAACTGGACATTACTTTTCCCAACAAAGGAACCAAGTAACCATCTTCTGTCAATACTAGACCTTGGGCAAGACTCTACTTTGAACAGAACCAAAAAAAGGAGAGCAGAGCACTTGCCTTAGAGAGAGACAAATAACTGCAGGCTCTGCAGACTGAAAACGAAGCCATTTCACAGAGTGATACAGCTGAATAATAATAATAATCAGTATGATTCAAGAGAGAGATCTGTGGCCATGCACATTTCCGACTGCTTGCGACATACTAACGCCTTCAATGTTCTCAACAGTAGTAGGTATTCAGGAGAATTTCTATCCTCATTTTGCAGAAAAGTTAAGTAAACTGCCCCAAATCACAGAACCAAGATTTGGATCTGGACCATCTGTGCTCATACCCACAATATTATGCTGCTTGTCAGGAAAAAAGAAAGTTTCTATTTTAAGTGAAATTTGAACTAAATATGAAAACCCAGTGGACATAAGCAGAGAATGTGAACCAGGTAAAGCACTTAGAAGATCAGCATATCCTAAAAGAAGAAGAGACATCTGGATGAGAAAGAACAAAACTATCCTCTTACCTTGTGCAAAAGTTTCAAAAAAAATTCCTAGTTCAGAGGTGACAAAGTGAAACAGGGAGAGAGAGGGGGAAGTCGGCAGGAGGGAAACATTAGAAATAAATATCAGAACCTCAAAGGATAGAATTTGCAATGTGCTATGCAGAATTTTATTTCAGTAAACCATATTTCTTGTCATCCATAATTCTGTTCTTGATGGATCCTTTTGTTTTCTGAACAAAATGCTGAGATATGACTCGGTTATTTCAGGAGATAGATATTTAGGCTGGACAGACCTATATGACGACGGGCAGTCATAACTGGAGAACACAAGCGTTCAGCAGCACCCATTGGGGAATGTGGCCTCAACAGGACTATTTCTCTCTGGCTATGCTCTGTATTTTACAAAGTTACTCAAAGATCTCATGTCATAATAGTTAAAGCTTTAATACACGCCAACAGCCAAAGCCTGGGGGCTGGGACAGGATAATCATTTTATTCATTGTAAGGCTAGATATGATAATTAAGTTATAAAGAACTCAGAGGTGCCAGGGCAGAACTATCAAAATCATAAACAATGATTAAGCAGAGCCTAAAAAGAAGCAAAGACAATCAGGCTTTCTAAACAGAACAGTAGGCTACAGAGAAATGCGAGAGCAAACATTAGGCATTAACTGGGGACTTCAGGGTGAATTCCTGACTCCAGATTTCGTAAAACACTGAAATGCATTCCAAAAACAGGTAACAGAATCTCGGAGTCTGTGACTTTTTATTTTGAATCTTTTGAAGTAAAGAATACACTGGCCTGGGGTGGTTTTAACACAGTCTTTCTTTGCAACTGGGACTGGCTTGGCTGGGGTCTCCAGGTCCGGGAAGGCAGGCCGCGATGGGCCCTAACTCCCACAGAAGCCCAGCAAGGGGCGGCACACCCCCTGGCAGCAGGCTCTGCTCCTCGGCTCCTCGGGCCATCGTCGGAACCCCGAATGGTGCCAAGAGCAGATTTTTATTTTCCGTTGTTGTCAGTGAAGTCCTGTCTTCCATAAATGTAAACTAGGCTTAATTAGGACTTTTATTTAGAAAAGAAAAAAAAATGGGTTCTTTAGGGGAAAGATTTCTAAGGACCTCCTTCAATACCGTATAGCAAAAACACAGAACATGCCATATGAACCCCACTTGGGAAATTCAAATAAGGAGCTTTAGAAACATAACGTGATTTGGCAAGAGCGTGATTTGAATGTGGTTGTGAGGTCCCACTAGCAACATATGCTTTTACTAAGCTGCGCTATTCCTTTTCTTTCACAGCCGGAGCTTTTAAAACGTTACTTTATATTTTCTACGATTATCATTCTGAACCCAAAGTAGTTAACTCTGAATAAAACTATCCTATTATGAAATTAGAGCTCGTCCTGAAAGGGGGGGGTGGGGGGAGAAAGACGTTTGAATTTGACCTCTTTCCCTTCTCTCCACCCTCTCCAAATACACTCACAAAAACCAAAGCAGGGTTGGGGGGTGCGCAGAGGGGGAGAAGTCTGCTTATGATTATGAGTTGAACTTTGAACTGTTCCTATTGTTCCTGCCAAGGAGTTTTGAATGCTAATGTAAAAAGATATATATATATATATAAAGTTAGATCTGCTAAGGTATTTTAAGAGTCTACTGTAATGCACCAACCTTTATTTCCCCCTTGCTTCATTGTTAAAGATAATATGCCTATCTAACAAAAATGCTTTCAAGATGTAACCATATTTTGAAATGAGTATCATAATACATCCTTTGCAAGCCTGGAATTTGGAAACAAAGAACATGCTTTAATCTGTTTTTCTTCCTACCTGATGAGCAGGGCGACAATGCTGCCGGAGAGTTTAGACATGTCCCCAGTCTCATTTGCTTTTTTCCCTCTTTCTTCATCATGTGGAACCTGACAACCTTTCTTTCTGAAGCTACATAAATTAGACAGGGTGAAGACTATCAGCTCTCTTCCTAGCTCCAAAACAAGCCAAGACAAGAAAGGATGCCCTGGTTGACAGACAGACTTCCAGTGTTTCTGCTAAACCGGTAGGGCAGTAAGCTCCCCGTGCTCTCCTCTCCACTGAAATCACAACCGAGGCTAGATCCCAGGCTTTCTTTCACTTTTCTCCCTTTTACATAGTTAAAAGGCTATTTCATGTTATGTAAAAAGGGACCAAGAAGCCAAATGTATAGTCTTCACTGTGAATTCCCATTCTGTCTCAAAAACGCTTCCTGGAGTATCACCTCCCGCGTTGTCTTACCTGAGAAGCCCTGACTCAAGTGACTTCACTGGTGGAAATGGTGTTTGAACAGTAATGACTTGACCTTTCCCTGCTGAGGCCTGGGATGGCAAAAATTATCTGTGCTTTTTCAAAGAAGTAGAAAAAGAATGTCAACCAAAGAAGAAAGGGCGTAGGTCTCAGTTTGCGGAGGGAGTGACACAGCAATATAACCATCTGATGAGGGGAGATAATCAGAGCTGTCCCCATGACAGGAGGGATGGGAAAGCCCCAAGGAAGGTACTCAGTGAGTAGAAGGCTCCCAATATATTTTAACTGAATCTGGATCTCAATTTTGTCTTTGAGAGCAAGGTTTCCACGTGGGCCCTAAGAAAACCTTAATTTTCCTAAAAGAGGTTTTGGTTAAGATTTCAGGCCATCAGAGGACAACTCAAGGATCTAGTTTATTCATAGAAAGCATTAGTCACCCTGAAAAACTTTCCATTGTCAACACCCTCGGGCCTCTAGAAAGAAGATCACTGTTATGAATTGCAAAGCCTACCAATCTTCTCCAACAGTGTACAAGGTTGCATTAGGGGAAACCTGATCTCAAACAGAATAAATCTCTATTATTTCTAACAGACGTAGGTTACAGATGGGAAATTTCTAAGCAATTATTTCGGGGTCTTGGTGGTTTTTTCCCTACGTTCTGGCCCATTAGCGGCGGTATCTAGATTCCAACAAAAGCCCCCTCCATGGGAAGCCTATGGTTCCTCTTCTCCTAGCCAGAATCAGAACACTGGCAAAATTATTCCAACATTGTGGAATTTAGCAAAACCACTGCATTACTAGACAGTTATGTATGCAATAGTGTCTAATTGGCTAACTGCAGGAATAATAGATGGACAATTGTTACCTTCTGATGAAATCTGGATAGATGTGGCTTAAATCAAGCAATATGGTGACCCTGAAGTTAACGTATAAAACAATCAACAAAACAAAACAAAACAAAACAAACCCTCAGGCACGCCTGGGTGGCTTAGTTGGTTAAGTTTCTGACTCTTGATTTCAGCTCAGGTCGTGATCTCAAGGTCCTCAGATCCAGCCCTGAGTTGGGCTCTGCACTCAGTGGAGAGTGTGCTTGAGATTCTCTCCTTCCTTCCCTCTCCCTCTGCCCCTCCCCCTATTCTCTCTCTGTCTCTCTCTCTCTCTCTATCTCAAATATATAAATAAAATATATTTTTTAAAATATCCAGTTTTTCATTCATCAGAAATGTCTAAGAGAAGATTTTGGACATTTTGAATTTGAGGCAAAAATACAGTTAATGTATACTAAATACATTAGGTAATTTACAAATATTACCAAACTTCGTTGTCAATAGAAGTGCACACAGTATCCCTGCTCTACACACGAGGACACTGAAGCTCACAAAGTTTAAATGAATTGCTCAAAGACATTCAACCAGCAGTGGGAAAGTTACATCTGAATCTAGGGTATCTTTATGCCTACTTAGACTCTCACAGAGTGACCTGGAATTTGTACAGAGATTGAAGGGACTGAGAGACGAGATGGAGAGAGATATTCATGCCCCTCTTTGCTTTTATTACTATCTATAAAACATTAAGTTGTGGAGAGATTAGAATGCTGGGCTTGTAAACTACTCCCCAAATTGCTTAATTAATCTCTACCTCCTAAGTGATATTGCATATAATTTATAATTGCATTTTCCATAGCACCTTTGTGGCAGAACAAAACTCAGAAGAGCAGAAACCTCTTCCTGGAAGAGCAGAGGGAACCAGCAGAATCAAGGACACAGTATATCCCCCTGGTTTTCCCTCCTTGGCATTCCCCAGGATCTCGCTATTAATTTCACATTCCCCAGGGTGGGTGAGAAATGAATTTTCTGTCCTTTCCATCAAATACCATTACTTTCTCCACAGAAATCAACCTTTAGTAGACACTTGCTTGCCATTCCAGCCAAATGTAATGAGAAAAAGAAAATAAGTGGTAACAAAATAAAATTAGAATGTGTTACAAGTCAAGAAAGTGCCTGGCTTAAATGGCTGACTCATATTTTTCCCTTAGCAGGATGTCATATGTTCATAGTTCTGAGGGCACACTGTTGAATGGCCAACAGAAGTCACTCTTCACAGATCACTACATCTGCAACTGGCAGGGGAAGCTGAAAGAGGGAGGTTAAGAAGAAGAAGGAGGGGACACGGGCATAAGCATCAACCCAATGAATTTATTGGGATCCTACTGTGTGCAAGACATAGCACAGTACAGAACAAGAAAAGTGGGTTAGGAAGCTAGGAAGCACTAGATGCAAATCCCAGTGTGAAGATCTAGTAGACATGTCCCACGGGGCACATTATTTCACCTTTGAATATCAATTCCTAATTTCAAAAACAGCGAATGCCAAAGCCTAATTTGAAGAATTGTCAGAAGGGAACAAACTTGCCCTTGCCTGTGTGAGGAAGACTGTCATTGTCACCAATACCCATTTTTCCCCACAGTTATTGATTAGGATTGTAACTACCCTACTAGAAACTAAATTTCTTACTGACCCTCGGAGGTGTGGTCATGTCAGTGCTTTCTTGCCAGTGGAATATTGATGAAAACGATGTGTGCTTTTTCCCAGCTTGATCCATAAAGTTTGCCTGCACTTCCCACCACCACCACACCTCCATCCTCCCTCTAGTTGGCACTGCAATGCACAAAGTAATCCTGAGGATGAACAAAGATGCCATTAGCCTATGTTCTGAATAAGATCTTAAGTAGGAGGACTGACACTTTCCAAGAACACTTTTGAGGCAAAAATAATAATAATAAAAATAAAAATAAAATAAAAGGGAGGGGGCAATTTCCCTTAAGGATCTAAATTTTCGAAGTCTGTCTTTATAGTAGCTTACCTTAACTAATATACTCAGGCATTCCAAGGATTACAAATAGTAGTGTATAAAGCACAACTCCTTATTTTTATTTTTTTTTAAAGATTTTACTTATTTATTCATGAGAGACACAGAAACAGAGAGAGAGGCAGAGACACAGGCAGAGGGAGAAGCAGGCTCCCCACAGGGAGCCTGATGTGGGACTCCATCCTGGGTCTCCAGGATCAGGCCCTGGGCTGAAGGTGGCGCTAAACTGCTGAACCACCTAGGCTGCGCACAACTCCTATTTTTAGAAGTTTGCAATCTAGTTGAGGATTTAAGACACACAAGTATCTGTACCTCAAGGCTGTATGTGGATAAGGATTCGCTAATGATATGGAAAAGATAATGCAATGTGTTCAAGAAAAGATTCCATTTTTCTTTTGGCCAACAAGTAATTCTGTATTTTCCAGCTCTCTTTATATCTACATGGGAAAATGTGACTAGTTACAGCCCATAGAATGGAATGCCAGTGCTAAGCCTGGCTCTTCAAATGTCCAGAGAAGTCCTCACATTATCATGTCTTTATACTATCTACCACAGAAAGTCCCCCAGAGGCCTCTGAGATGTAGGGGTTGCCATGGTGCAAGTCCTCCAGCTCCTCCTCATGGAGCAGCACACCCAACAGAGATACCTGACCAAGAGGGTTGGTGCAGTTTCATGCCTACAGTATAAGTTATCTTCTCAATGTGCTAACCTTCTGAGACTGGGGGCTATTACAGCCATCAGCCAATCATGACCAATACAATGATGTAAACAAGTGACCAGAAAAAAAGAAAATACTTTGTGCTTGGGAATGATGGGGGGTTTCTTCAGGAGTTAGTGTTTGAACTCATGTAGTTAAGCAGAAATGAGGGAGGAGGATGGATTGTGAATGTATAGTTACTGAGTTCAGATTTTATCTGGCATAATTTTCCCAACTGCCTCAGACCAAATGCTTATTGGGTAAAGGAATTTCCTTTGAGTCTCAGATGTTTTTAAGCCAGCAAATTTTTTTTTCAGATGAAATCTCACATGAACCCCTTATATTTAAACAGATATAGGTGGAGTCACTCATACTTAAATAGACAAGGCTCTGGTAACTCTGTCTTCTTGGACACCTTCCTAAAATCTTTCATAGTGCCTACATACCCCCAAATCTCTCCTGCGGAACCCTCAAATGCTTAGGAACGGAGTCTGAACACCACTCTATCAGATCACAGATGTAATCTAATAGCCTTGTTCTGACTCTTCCTGGGGGATCACAGCAAGCAATGAAATATAAAGGGTGCAGTGGCAAACTCTGGCATTTATCCAGTTACCCAGAAGACACCACCCCTAAAATTACATCAACAGAAGTAATCTATTTGGGATACCCAATCTTTCTGTTTGTCTACTCTGTGCTTTTTGCCTTCTAAGGATAAAATTCTGCTTGATTCTTTTCTGTGAGAATGATCATTGTAAAAGCACATTGAAGCCCTCTCAAAATCAGCCAGTCTGTTATAAAACAAATAAGTCATGGAGATGTAATGTACAGCATGGTGACTATAGTTATCGCATCCTTGAAAGTTGCTAAGAGAGTTCATCTTAAAAGTTCTCATCACTAGCAGAAAGTTCTGTCACTATGCATGGTGAAGGATGTTAACTAGACTTACTATGGTGACCATCTTGCAAAATCTACAAACACTGAATCCTTATGTTTGCCCACTTGAAACCAATATAATGTTGTATGTCAATTATACCTCAGAAAACCCCAACTGGTCTGTAATATAGTATATATGAACAGAGGAGGGAGAAGATTTATTTGATTTATGCTTGCTTCTTGTCCTCTGTTCTGAATTTTCTGAAAACTCAATTTCTATATTACATGTCTTCCATTTGTACAGACTACTTCATTTAACCAAGTGGAAGGAAGCAACCAAGGTGAAGTCATTAAATGCTGCAGGTAGAACTTGAACCCAGGGCTCTCTGTGTTTATTCAACTCAATGGTTCTGCTTCCCCTCAATCCCCCAGCCCCCAATCCCCCAGCCTCCGGCCAAAAAAGCTCATTCTCTTGGCATTTACCCATCTCCATGATGGTCTGTCTCTTGCTCATCTCACTTTTTTGGGAACCAAACAGTCTGGAAGCTAGTATTCTTATCTATAATAGAATATAATAATATGTCAATGATGGTCCCAAGAATGAGACTGAATATGAGAAAAGATAAAATACATTATTCCTACATTCTCAAGGAAGGGAAAATTATATGATATACATTTTAGAAAGTAGCTAAAAGTTTAGCATTTCAAAAGAAAAGCTTCTATTCCTTGAAATTCACTTATATGAACCTCTTTATTGCCTAATGGCATGTAAATGAATTATATCCTTTTTCATATTAACAATAATAATAGTTGTCATTTATTACTTGCCTGCTATTCGTGAAGCTAGACATTAACCACCAAGCCTTATGACAACTCCAGAATTAAGTATTAATATCCCTGATTTACAGGTGGAGCAATTGAGGTTTGGCGAGAATTCCTCTTTTCCAACTCCACCCAGCTGCTAAGCAGTGAAGTTGGTATTCAAACCTAACCCTTTCTTATTCCCAAAGTTATGCACCTTCCAACAAACCACAGTTGCCATATTTTTTTCCACTCAGGCAGAAATAGGTTTTACAGGTGCTCATGCAGCTCTTTTGCAAAACACATAGTAACATTTAAAACAAGCCTGATACAGACCTGTATGGTATCTGTGAAAATTTTCTGAGTGAAATATAGCTCTCTCATCTGTCAACGTCAGAGTGATGACCAGAGGCCCAAATGTGCAAGCTGAAAAACACAAAAGTTATTCCTATCATCATTTGCTGATGTGCTATTGCCATAAGTCTCCCATCCCACCTCTAATAGTTTTTAATATCCTGAAGTTATTCAAGAGTGTCTTGAATTTGTAAAGGACAAATTCTTGGCTATACCTCCAGAAGAGACTCCACAGAGCAAGGGACTCACCGATGTCTTCCTCAAGTTGTTACCAGCTGTTTGTCTAATCATTCCATAAGACACATTTGGTTTGTTCCAATTCCAACATTTCCTTTTCACCAAAATGTGGCTCTTTCTCCCATAGACCTTACTCAAAACCCTGCCTCATCTTAAATCTAATTTACATGAAATCCTCCCAATGGGTTCTAGGATTTAATATTTACCTATAGGCCATATTTCAAAAAATATGTGTTTATAGGATAATTCAGGAATTTCTCAGCCCTGAAATCTAAAACTGAACAGTTGAGATAGACTCTCACTGACAGTAGTTCTTTGTAAGGCATTGGAATTAGGGGATTCTATTTGTGCATACCTTCAAGTGAATGCTTAGTAAACTTCAAAGGTAACCTTTTAAAGGTAGTTTGGCCTGCTGAGAATCTGATAAAAACTATGATTGCGTTCCACAGAAAATAATGTACAGGCACCCAAATTTTGGGGAACACTTTCAGGGGACTCACAGAACCAGGGAAGTTTCTAATCCCAAGTTAAGATCCTTTGCTTGGAAAAGGAAGCAAAGACAAAACAACTGCCATTATCCCTGTTATGTTGACATCAATCCAGGGAATTAGATTTTTTTTAAAGGAGTGACCTATAAATGAGAAGTTTATGTAGTAATGATGCTACACAGAACAGCTGTCACAAGAGCCACATTGAGGACTGGGTATGGACCCCTCCCTGCTGGAAGCCTTCCACAACAGTTCAAAGGTGGTCGCTGCCCCTTGGGATACTACCTGGTATGTTTGGAAGAGCATTCATTCATTCATTCATTCAATTCACAGATCAATTAACACTTACTAGGCTTGGGTCCACCAGGTTTAGGCAATATATTGAGGATTAAAAGACAAAGAAAACAGCCCCTGAATAAACTCTGTTGCCAGCTCTTTTCTGCTCCACCTTTTTGCCCAGCCTTACACCCACCTCGCCCCAGCTCTGCTACAACTTTCAAACCAAGTAATTTATCAAATTTTAGTCACATGAAACAAGGACAATTGTGAAGGTTAAGGTTTGTTGTCATGTATGGATAAAACCAAAGAAGAGTTATTCATTTCCCTGTAACCCCCTGCATCTAGAAAGGTGCCATGAAGAGAACTGAAAAATTGGATTGCATCAGACCTATGAAGTCAGAGGTGGGTATGGAAGTCAGGGAGAACCATAGCCCCTATAAGCCTTGACACTTTGGTGAGATCGAGGCAATTGACCTAACTATTCACATCCAGATATAGATCTGATTATATTGGGCAATTATATAGGGTAGCTTATTCTTCTTCAATAACAGCAGCAATAACTGTTCTGTAATTTATGAGGCACTTCCCATATGGATGGCACTGTGCTAAGTAAGTGCTTTACATGAATCATCTAATTTATTGTCTACAACAACCCGAAGGAGACACCTTTTTTATTTTTCTGAATTTGCAGACAAAGAAACTGTGGCTTAGAGAATTTAAACAGGTTTGCCAAGGTGGTAAAGATGTAAGTATCAGAATAGACTCAAATCTAGAGCAGTCTGGCACAAAGTCAGGGCTCTCAACCACTACGATAGTCTTCAACGCTCCACAGAGTCCAGAAGAAATACAACATCAAGTAGATGTTAGAATGCTCTGTTAGAAAACAATCCAGAAACCCCAAAATGTTAGAGAACAGTGCTTATAACTAGATTTGAGAGTACAAAGAAGGCATTTGCTTAAGGAATCAAACTGCTATATGTCTTTTTCAAGCAAGAGAAGGAGAGAGAACATATGCATGTGCTAGTGTAGGAAGGGACAGAGGGAGAGAGAGAGAATTGCAACCAGACATGCGGCTCCATCTCAGGACCCTGAGATCACAACTTGAGCCAAAATCAAGACTCAGATGTCTAACCGACTAAGCCACCCAGGTTCCCCAAACTTAAACAATATTGATAGTAGATTCTGACACACCAAACAGAAAACTGTCTTGAGCATATTTTGGCCTTTCTCACTCCAGCTCCCATCTCTGGGCCCCTATAAACTTGTGGAAAAGGCTTAATTCCATTCACACTATTTAATTTCACAACATATTCCTTATATCCATAGCCTAAAACTGAGGTCATAAATTACAACTGTGTCTCTTCAAGTCTCTCGCCTTCTCAGTACCACTGTGCAGATCACATTACCGTGGAAACTAAGAAACTACAGAGAAATTGAGGGAAATACTCATTTTAATGCCAGAATCAAAACAAAGTTACTAACCCCTGATAAACCACCCCCAGGGGCAACAATGGTAATGAAGTTGGTTTCTTAGGGAACGCCTCAGGAAAGATCAAGTCACAAAAATTCAAATGGTAGCCTTAGGTCCTTTCTGCAAACTGAGGCACCTCTGTCAAATGTAGGGCTTCTCATCTGTCAGTTGGCAAAGGGCTGCAGTCAGAGACCTCAGTTTTTTCTTTCCATTTCCTAAAATAAAATACAATATGTAACACTTAATTAACATTCTTTGTCAATGTCTTTCCTCAATCCTAAGGGTAAAGCTATAATCTTCTCAACTCCCCTAAGCACTGTTAAAGCTGCATGTACCAAGTTGGAAAGGAACTCTTTGTTTGGATGTAATAAGTGAGTTATTGCATGTTAAATAATGATCAAAATGCTTATTAAAACCTGCTTAAGGAATACAAGTCCTATCAATTGCAGAGCTTTTAACCCTCAGTAATTATGTCATTTGTAATCAATTGCCATTTTCATTAGTCATATTATTATATTCTGTAGCTGGTTTCTATTACATAATTGTTTATCCTCAATAAATATGTTTTAATAAGCAGTTGTATTTATACTCCATGAAATAACAGTCTTAATTAATCTAAGTTGAATACTCATTTGGGAACTTAAATCAGAAGTCTTGCCAAAATTCTGTAAGCATGATTCATGTCAAGTTGAATAACAAAAGGTGTGCAATGTGCTTAAAAAGTACATATTACAGTGACTGCATTTCACAGGAAGGTTGTGGAGTGGTTATTTTTTATTTTTAAATCTTGTAACTTTTCAAAGAAGGAAGATTCTTTTTTTAAAGACTTCATGACAACATCCCTGTAAGTTTGCTGTACACTACTCAGAAGGGATGTATCTTCTTTTATTCTTCTCTTAGTTTTGGTTTTTCTATGACCAAAGTAGACAAAGTTACTTTATAAAGGACAAAAAGGGAATGGGGTTTGCCGCATGATAGTTTTGGACAGCATCATTTTAAGAGAGTTAGAGGTAAAATATCAAATTTCACTTAACAGAGAAATGTTAACCAAAGGCAAAAGTACATGGTTCATTTTTCATTTCTCAAAACTGTTAGACTGAGTTGTCTGACTGGCAAAAGAGATTAATCGGAAAGCAGTTTTTCTGGTAACTACACTGACTTTTCTCAGTCCTAGGAAATTAAAAACTAACTCTAAAAGAGTAAAAGATGTTTAGGAAAGAAGAAAACAAAAGACACAGCAACTAATTTTCATGTTTCATCAGATAATCAAACCCCTTTTTGCTGTACTCTGAAGAAGTTCAGGACATTAGGGGATGAGGAATGTTCTAGAATTACTGAACCAAAAAAAAGTCAGAGATATTCCCATGGGGAACACACTTTAAGCTCATTTGATACATATCATACATACATTGACTTAGACCAATTACATGCAGCTGATAGCAAATTCAGCCCATGGGAGACCTTGAAAGAGTGGACCAGATGACCAAGCAACATGACCTGACCACAGAAAGGTTTGCCGACGTGTGCAAACAGGCTAGGTTGTGGGGACACCAAGGTCTGGGCAGAGCAGAAGTTCTTGGGCAGATCCTTCACCTCTCAGAAGCTCATTTTTAATAGATGACATTTCTCAAATCCCATAGTCCACGTGACTATTGCTTTTCAACACATATTTTGAAAATCTTTAGAACCATCAGATAACTTTCAGTGATTTTTTGTTAAGGTCATATTAAGGTTAGCATAGAAAGAGGACCACCCACATAGCCAAACTGGCATGTCTCTTTTCAGTTTTCATTGTCAAAAGGACAAAGGAACTGTTTTAATGAAGTGTTTTTCAGTTGTCTTTTGTTTCATATTTTACACAGGAAAAAGGAAAATGTTTCCTCAGTTCGGGGCATCTGAATCATATTTCCAAGGGGACAGGCATTTTCAGGACAGTAAGTACTAAATTATAAATAACTTTCAATAAATTAAACTGTAGTCTGGCTTTTTTTTTTCTTCCTTGGAAACATTTAGCCTTCAGAAGACTTAATTGTTCTTCAAGGTAAAACGACAGTTGCTTCTAAAGTATATAAGGCAATTGGGCATATGTCAGTTACAAAGTAGTGACGAGATAATGTGGTACAACATACTTTAGTGAGAAACTCCACTGAACTAATGAATGCAAATGTATTCTAGCTTTCTGCCTCTTGTCAGCTAATCCAACTTGCAAAACTGGACGAGCTCTCTATTAGTGGTTTGAAGACCATAACAGTTCTTGTTATAATCCAATGCCATCTCTCCACAAGTAGAGCGAAGGAGACAAATGAGGCAGTTATCCCCATAATCAGAGGCCAGAAAATCAACTGGGCCACAACTGTCTAGAGACTCCAGGTGAACATATTTAAGGCTCTGTATTCTTCAGTTAAATGTTTCTTTTGTTTACTTATCATCACAGATATGACCCAAAAAGTTCCACAAAAAGTTTCACAAAAAGAAGGAACATGAATCCAATGGTCTATACTTTCCTAGTTACATGTAGTCAAATGAATGGAGGTAGAGCCTATTTACACACACACACACACACACACACACATACACACACACACATCATAACTCCAAGTTGCCCATCTTTCTCAATTATGGGGACAAGTGATTTTAAGAGTGCTTCATTAGGAATTGGAGATTTCTCTTATAATCCTGCCCAGAGCAGGAACATTTTCCAAAACATAGGCACAATGACAGCAGTAATTAAGACAGAGAATTAAATTGCTTATCTTGAGATTTCAGGAATCAAAGGGAGAGATATTTTTGGACTGGAGACTTTGTCTTACTCTTAAGATCCTCTCAACTATAAAATAGAGATCCACCTATAAATTAGTATGATTGGAAGCCTCTAGAAGTAGAGAATGGAGGGAAAAACTAAACTTAGTCTTCTCTTCCGCTCAACCCGAGCAAGTTTTATTTCTCTGCTATTGTTTCAGAGTTTATTTACAACCAGGTTTTTCCCCACTGTACCGCCATTTGTCCTTCACACCTATAAGTCAATCCAATCATTTCCTTATACTGCAATTTTAAAATGCATCCAGATAGAGGCAAATCTCTTACTTAGGAAGGAGAGCTAGAAGCACCCCCTAGGAAGGGGTAAGGCAAATTTTGTTTCTCAGAGTATGCAGAAACACATACAGAAATAGAAATAAGAGGAATATAGGAAAATCAGTGCCTCAGGCATTTCACAGAGGGACTCTACTCCCTAGATACCTTCAGGATCTTCTTACCTGGGTGATTAGAACAGGGAGCTTTGCTTTATTCACCCTCTTGGCTCCACCATTACCTAACTTTTGAGTCTAGAAATTTAATGAATGTTTAGTGACTAAGTGGATACAAGAGTAAATAGAATGGCAAATCCTGTAGAAGAAGATGGAGGAGAATTAAAACATGAAAAGAGAAAGATTAGACAACAAAAGTCTGCCTTGCTCCTCCCAAGCAGATTTCCTGAGAGCAGGAGCAGCTTCTCTTCGTACTGGGCCATAATGCTGAGTTTCTACAGCCTCAAGATCGACAGTGCTCCCTCTCATTTCTTCTCCCACTGCCCTTCCCTTCTTTCCAAATTAAGGAAGTTTGTAAAGTATGTGACTGCACAGACCACCAGGCCAACAGCCAACTGTCTTCTGGGGAAAGCCAAGCCTAAATCTCATTTTAAAAGGATACTGATTGTATTATGGTCCTAGGTTACTGTAATCAGAGAAAACACAGTGAACTTGCATGTTCTCAAATATGTGCAAAATTTGTACACTGTGAATATTATGGATCTTTTGAACCTGAAATTTTCAAGTCATTACAATTCTACAAATCGTGTTGTCAAAATACTGAGATTACAGAGACGTGTACCATACATTGGGCTCTTTTCTGCAAAGTTTCCTCTGACTTTCCTCAACTAGATTACAATCTCTCCAACCTCTCAATTCCAGTCACACTTCATCTATAGGCTCTTAGAGCCTTGCCACTTTCTGCTTTCTATTATTGTTTTTAGGCTCACGTCTAATCTCAAATAGAGGCAAGCTACCTGAGGACATTATGCCCCACAAGATCTTTAAAGTACCTTATTCAGTTCTTGCTTCTTGCCATTAGAAGACTCTCAATATTTCCTGTTTGCTTGGATCAAGTGAGTAAATCTATTCTGATCATAGTTCAGTTAAACTATTGGTCAAAAGAACCTTCACAAAGCTTTTAACATCCCAAGGTGTTTAGGATTAACCGTGATAGTTATCTCCCCTCAAGTGTTCATTTTACACTCTGCCTTAAACTACACACTTTATTTGGCATTCCCTCCCTTCTAAACCCCTGCTAGAATCCTAGCAAGGTACTATCATCCTTTTTACAACTGAGGAAGCTGAGGCATAAAATATGATTTAATTTTCCACCTTTTACCCTGCCAGGGACTGAGGAAAACTGGGTTTAAACCGAGGTCATCAGATTCCAAATCCCACACTCATGGCCACGATAGAATCTTATATCCTCGTCAGCAAGTAAGGCCTTCCAGATCTTTATTTCTTTTTTTCTTTTCTTTCTTTTTTTTTTTTAGAAAGAACACAGGCACACTTTATCCACGAACTGGTCAAGCAGCTATGGTCTGAAAAAGCAAGATTCTCCCTTACAAAAAGAAACAAGTTCTTTAAATTCCCTGAAAGCTCCTCCTCAAAAGAAGTGCCAGGACCTTTGAAGAGAGAGTGACAGTAAGTCAGATTTAAACCCAGAATGACCTGGAAGCCCAGATGGACTACAGGCTCCTGTGATACCCGAAAGCCTATTGTGCTGTAAATTTATCGTCTGGGAAGTTGAGTTTTTGTTCTTGAACAGGAAAAGGACTTCAAAGTTTCTGCTCCTACTGGAATAGATCTTTCATAACTCAATTTACCCAGATTTATTTTTCATGAGGTATGAACTTTTTCTTCCAGGGAGATTATTTTTCAACATTTCCTTATAAGTCATTTTCTTAAAGAAAACAATGCAATTAAATATTCAAGAACTTGAGCTGTTGTGTAAGAAGAGGGCATGCTGAAGTGAGTGTAGTCTACATTTAGGCACACGATTAACATTGAAACACAACAGGTATGAATTATTACCCAATCATTCATGCTCTAACGTGTCTTCCTGCTTAATTGGAGTAATAAGTCCGAGGATTCACTGGGGCTTTTTCCTGACTGACATCACCCTTCATTCTTGAAGCAAGATGCTTACAAAGAAATCCTCAAAACAACAATGGAATATTCATTCATATGCACTGGCTTATCCCCAGGTGTTACTTAGGAAATTTGCAGCCCTGGGAATCTTCTTTGTCCTGAAATCGCCCTGTGGGCTGTCATTACTTTCTTATCCTGTATTCAAGGCTTTGGGAGACTTAAAGAACAGAGAGGCAGGGATATTGGTGGAATTTCGAGGAAGTTCACATTTATTTCCATGGGATGCGGTGTTTTTCCACCTTCTTCTCTCCTTCTGCCTTTGCTCTCTTTGCTCTCACTCCCCGGAATTATCTAGACCCTCTGGCTTTTTCCATCTACATTTTTCTTTTTCTTTTTTTTTTTTTTTAAGTCCTTTTTGGACTCATAGCAGTCTGAAGGTTGCCTCTTTTGCATTTGAGGAGTAAAAGGTTATATTGACATTGGGGGCACTGGTGAACATGGGAAATGTTTGGGGTTCTTTGGGAGAATCTCTGAAAGAACATCACCCAGGCAGGAATACAGTCAGCCTGGAAGAAAGATGAGAATATGAAGAACTGCATGATCACTATCAGAGGAAAACTGATCTTGAATAAATAGAATAATATAATTTTTGAAATGTTTACTGTGGGCCAGTCACTGTTCTGGAGTTCTTTCTTCCATTGCCTCCTTTAATGCCAGCCATAACACCTTGAAGGGAGGATGCTGGTTATTCTCCCCTTGCAAATGGGTTAAGTAATCTGCCAAGGTCACACAAGTAGGAAGTGGCAAAGCTAGGATTCAAACATCAAAGTAAAGTGGGTGCTGTGTTAGAAGTATGACCTGCTTCATCCCTTTCATTTACTGTCTCATTGACTCAGGGGAGGAGGAAGGAAATTGATGAAGTGTGATATGAAGCCATTTCAATGGCTTATTTCTCAATTTTTCTTTCTTTAAATTTAGAAACAATTTCCTCCCTTACCCCAATGTGGCCTCAAATGGCTAAGATAAATTTTATTGAAGACATTTACATTTTGCCTTCATGAAAACTAGAAATTGCCTAAAAGTCAGGAGATAATAGGTTATATGTTCATAAAGAATCCCTAGGAATCCTCCCTTGATGGGGTGCGAAGTAATGGTCAGACAACACTTAATGGCTCTCCTAACGTCAGCATCAGACCAGAAGTGCTGAACGATGTTCTTCTGCACATCTTGCTAGGAAGAATGATAGAAATTTGAGGACTTAGAAAGGCACATTTTGAAAGGTCAGCCAACTAGTCAATCACTTAAAAAAAAAAAAGAATCAATCAAATAGCAAGTGCTTTAAGAATCCTAGTAAAGTACAAAGGACAATTCTAGTCTTCAGGAGAGAGAAGGGATAAACCATCGAGAGAGGAAAGAAAGAAGGTAGGGAGATGGGAAGGAGAGAAGGAACAAAGGAAGAGGAGAAGAGAGAGAGGAAAGGAACAGCCTCTGTAAGCAATTGAAATCCTTCATCTGTCATCACTTCTTTGCCGAAAATAATTTATTAAGATTATTTGAGAGAGAGAGAGAGAGAGAGAGAGAGAGAACAGAGGGCAGGGCAGCAGAAGAGGAAGAGAAGAGCTCTTCCTCTGAGCTGAGCCTGATGTAGGGCTCAATCCCATGACTCTGAGATCATGACCTAAACTGAAATCAAGAGCTGGATGCTCAACTGACTGAGCCAACCAGGTGCCCCTTGTTGAAAATAATTCTAAAAAAATCCTGCATTATCCTCATAAATTCTATTGTGATATTATAGATCTTACATACTTTTTTAGCCTATTAAAAAAGGTAAATGGAAAACAGAAGACAATAGATGCAATTAGTTTCTAATCCTTAAGGATCACTGTAGGTTCTCTGGAACCTATGTATCAGCTAAACAATCTTAGACTGCCTTGAAAATCTAGTTTACTAGGTTTTTACAAAGTCTGTCAGTTATGACTTTTAGTCATCTCCTTAACATATAATGATTCTTTCCTTTGGTGGGCATGTTCAGTATTGACTCAAATTAGATCCCTGGGAATCTCACTGAGGAGGAATAAATGAGAGGATATCTTCTATACTAAGGAGATAGATTGTGATTTGAAATTCAACAATTATTTTGTGCACTATTGCCCTATGACCAAAAAAGTTAGTATTTTTCTATTTATGTTCCTTTCCTGAAAACCTTTTCTCTAAAGTACAGTTCAAATATCTATTGAGGATGATCTAAAAAGGAGATGGAAATGGGAGAGCTTGTGCAGACCACCCAATCTCATGAAACAAATTTTACCAAGAAGGACACATGTTCCTATTTGCTCAAGACAATCCCAGTTTATCTCCGTAGTCCTGGTGGAATTTTTACTTCAACCCCCTTTCACTCCCAAACATGTCCCCATTTGGATGGTAACTTTCATGGTCATCTAGAACATATATCTAACTATATGCATAGAAGAAACACATTTCTTACTTCAGCAGAAAAATACGAGTGCCTTAGACTCAATACTTGTTATGTGGTCTTACATAATTTATTACCTCTGTGAGCCTCAGTGTCCATGTTATAAACTGGGAGATATAATTATCCCCGTAAAGTGTGGTGTAAGGATCCAAAAAGACAGAGTCTATGAAAATGCTTAATAGATTATAAAGCTCTCACAATTGATGGCAATCACTGTTCTAATTTAGCTTTCCATAAATTGGGTGTAAGATAGAACCAAGAAACTGCAAAAATTGAAGACCTGGGAGATAGGACTTCATAAGAAATAGTTGAATCTATCTGACTTCAGACTGGAACAAGAACAAAAATCTTTATGTTTAATTTCTAGGTCACCCACTTGGCCATGTAGAGATTAACAAACAGTAACACACACACACACACACACACACACATGATCTGTTGAATGTTCTATAGCTTATATATTTATCTTATATAATTTATAGTACATTCTTAAGAGAATATATTTAGCTCCCTTTTACAGATCAGGAAACCAACTTGAAATTGAAATTTCCAAGATCATACCTGTAAAAAAAGTAGAGTTGTATCTTGATCCCTCTCAGAATGTATATCTGGAAGGAGCTCATTTGTTTAAACCCTGTTGCTGTGATGTGGTAACATTTAATTTCCTGATTGCCCTTGTATTCAGAGATCAAATTATTGGTACATTTAAATTAATCTGAAAGAATAAAGCGAAGGTGATCCTATTACTACCTTCTAGGTATTTGCTCTAGGCCATATTTTGATAACATATTTAATCAATGGTGTTGTTAAGGATACTTTATAGAGGGATTTAATAACAGATTTTTATTTTTTCTTGTCTGCCATGAAGCTTTTAATAATATGAGATGTTTTTGCCATTGGCCCTAAGAGTGATTCCACTAATGCCAATGAAATAAGCCCATCTACTTAATTTAACATTAGGAAAGCTCAGTGTGTTTTGTGTTTCTTTACCTGTTCAAACAGGTTAGCAGATAGGTGGCTTATCTGTTTTCTGAAGAGGTTGCTTATTTGTCACAATCCAACAGTGCAAGTCATTGTGATCCTCTTTTATTCAATTGGTGCTGTCAGGAACCTCTGAGGAATAAGTGAACCAAAACAACAAGGGTCCAGCTTGCTTTATTTTGGTCAGCAGGCCAAATGTAAGCCAACTGTTAAATGTGTTTTAAAAATAAAAGGCAAACAAACAAAACAAAAAGAAAAGATTTAAAGATCATGAAAACAGTCTCCTTTCCAAGCTTTTAAAATTATTTATTTTGAACTCTGAGGGTTTTTTAAAATTTTATTTTGATTATGAATTCTTTCTGCTCAAGAACAGAGCAGTAAATTTGGCTCAATATCCCAAAAAAGAGCAGAATTTTTGGCACTGAATCATTATAACAACATAATTTTCCAGCTCATGCCTACTCTTTATCTAGATTAAAGAAGCATTTATTTTTACAGCAAATCTAGGTTCTTTATAGTGAGTGGTGGTAATACTGCATGATAAAGAATCAGCTTGAGGATTAACCCACTAAGCAAGTGGCTTATGGTGAGTAAACTGGCAACTTGGGAACACAGGAGAATCTTATGGTTTATACTTAGTGATTTTCTCCTGTCACTGTTGAGTTGACAGGACTCAAAAAGTGGAAAAGATACACAAATACAGGTGCTAGGGACTTAAACTAGAAGAGCTACTGAGAATAATGCTAGTAAGTCTCTCTTTGCCTCTTCATGCTCTATAGCTCCTCTATAAGTCCTGATAATTTTACCAAAGAATTTCTGTTTGAATCTATCCCTGTCTTCACCATTCCTCCATGTACTCACAGGCACTTAGCAATCACTGCCCCAGCTTCCACGTGGTTTCCAAAACACTAATCTCTCCAACCTTTAGTCCCAAGGTTTTCAAGCTACTTAAGCTGTAAAAATTATTTGTGAGTCTAAAATTGTATGTGGATGCTCGATATGGGAAGAAAGAAAGAGGGAAGGAAGGAGAGAAAAGAAAGAAAGAAGAAAGAAAGAAAAGAGAGAAAGAAAGAAGAAAAGAAGAAAGAAGAAAGAAAGAAAGAAAGAAAGAAAGAAAGAAAGAAAGAAAGAAAGAAAGAAAGAGACAGACAGACATGCTTGGCTTAAAGAAAATCTGGAACCTGGACCCAAGAATAATTTGAAAGCCAAAGCTCTATTCCAATTCCTTTTCTATTCCTAGTGTTGCATCAAGAATTATCTGAGAAGCATAAGATACATACACTGTGGCCTGCCCCCCTATGAGTCCATTCAGTAGGGCTCGGATTGGATTCAGGAACAAGCTTTTTTTTTTTTTTTTTTTTTTTTAAGATTTTTATTTATCCACTTGAGAGAGAGAGAGAGAGAGAAAGCACCAGTCGGGGGAGGAACAGAGAGACAAGCAGACTTCCCACTGAGCAGGGAGCCCAACATGCAGCTCTATCCTAGGCCCCCAGATTATGACCTGAGCCAAAGTCAGAGGCTTAACTGACTGAGCCACCCAGGAGCCCCAGGAACTCGCATTTTTAACAAACATCTCCCGGTGTTTCTGAAAGATCTAGTTCCAAGCCCATTTCTGAGAAATACTATCAGTTCTAATACTATTAGTATTAGAAATACTAATCTCTGGATCTTGATCTTGTCACTTCTTTACTTAGTGAATCCCACTGGCATTCCAAATACTAACTTTAGGCATATAGGCTAGACTGTTCAAAAATCTGACCTTCACCTGCCTCCGGAACTCTCTCTGCACAAACCTCCACTGAGCCAGATTTGTCATTGTTCCTTGAGCACAGCTTGCCCTTTCATATCTTGGTCCCTTTCCACATTTTCTCATCACTACCTGGACTATTTTCTACCTGGGATAGATTTTGTATTTTTAAGGCCCGGTGTAAATATCGCCCTCTCTAGAAACCCTTCTCTGATCTGGCCCCTTCCAGAGTTAATCAATCATTTTCTCTTCTGGCATAATCTTTTTTTTTTTTTTTTTAAGATTTTATTTATTTATTCATGAGAGACACACAGAGAGAGGCAGAGACACAGGTGGAGGGAGAAGCAGGCCCCATGCAGGGAGCCCAATGTGGTACTCAATACCAGGACCCCAGGATCACACCCTGGGCTGAAGGCAGACACTAAACCACTGAGCCACCCAGGGATTCCCTCTTCTGGCATATTCATTTTATAATCACCCTTACCACTTTGTATAAAAGAAAATCATGAGTTTATCTCCTCGACTGGACCATGGGACCCTTGAAGCCAAAGATATCAACTCAATCATCTGCATTGCCATGGCACAGCAAAAAATTTGGTATATGGCAGATCAACACATATTTGCCAAGTTAATTAAGTCATCATTTGTGTCATATGGTAGGATAGTAGACAAAGAACTGGACAGGCATTCAGAGAAGTTGGGTTGCTTGGCTCTTCTGCCACTTCCCAGCTTTGTGAGAGCAAGAGAATGGCTTTATGCCAATAAATTTGACAACTTTGATGAAATAAAAAGTGATTTGCTTGAAAATCACATTTCAAAGGCTGACAATGAAGAAATAAGAAAAATATGTGTATATGAATAGCTATCTAACTATCTATCTATGAATGAATAGACATACCTATGAAGGAAATTGAATGCATAACAATTCAGAAAAACATTCCCACAGGGATGCTTGGGTGGCTCACCAGTTTGGCACCTGCCTTCGGCCCAGAGCATGATCCTGGAATCCCGGAATCGAGTCCTATATGGAGCTCCCTGCATGGAGCCTACTTCTCCCTCTGCCTGTGTCTCTGCCACTCTCTCTCTCTGTCTCTCATGAATAAATAAATAAAATAAAATATTAAAAAAAAAACATTCCCACAAAGAGAATTCCAAGTCAGGATGGTTTTTCCAGATAATTCTATCAAAGATCTGAGGAAGATTTAATATCAATCTTACACAAATTCTTTCAGAAAATAAAGTTTTGAGGAACACATTCCAATTCATCTTATTACCCATAATGTTATCCTGATACCAAAACCTAAGAAGATAAAACTAAAAACCAATGGGATGAGATATATACAAAAATGTTTAACAAAATATTAGGACATCAAATCCAGCAATTAAAAAAAAGTTAATACATTATTTCCATGTAGTTTTGTCCCAGGAATGCAAGATTAGTTAACATTCAAAAAACAAAAAAACAACTAAGAATCTTTATACACAATATTTTGTGACTAAGGGGAAAAAAACTAAATGATTACTCAAAAGATGTATAAAAAGCACTTGATAAGATTCAACACCCATTCAAGATTTAAAACTCAGAAAACTAGGAATAGAAAGAATCTTTCTTTGATAAGAGACCAACAAAATCCTACAGCTAATATAAAGATTGAGCAATTTCCTTCTAAAATTGAGGGGAAAAAATGTGTCCTCTGACTGCTTCCATTCAACATTTTACAGGGTAAGGGGTGGTAGGGGCAAATAGAGGAATCAAGATCTACAAAATATTTATAAATGCTAAAACCGAATGACAACTGTTGATGACGGTGACTCATGTTATACACCCTACTTTTATGTATGCATGAAATTTTCCATAATTGTGGGGAAAAGCCACTCTATAGAAAGAACCAACTTTCTTCATTCTGTCCACTACTTGGGTGCCTTCACAAAGGCCTGAGTTAGGTTTTGAATGATGGAAAAGGCCATGCAGAAAAAAGGGGAGGACAGAAAAAGTTAGGAATAGAATAGAAACAAAAACAGACTTTCTATGCTGTAAAGGTAGATGCATTTTTGAAGAAGAGGATACGAGCTGTGAAAGGGAGAGCAGTAGAGTTCAGAAACTTTGGGTTGAATTCAATCATTAAGGACTCTGAAAGCCTAACAAAGAACAATACAACTTATTTTTCTGTATTCAAACTCCACCTTAAACCATTATGGAAGTATTTATTGAAAACCATCAACAGTTCAAGGAACAATTTAGATGGAACACCATAACACCAAATATCATTAGAACAAAAACACAGACCTCTTCCCCAAAAGAGATTCAGTGTAGCAAAAACCAGACTTATATCTCATCTGTTACCAGTAACTCTGAATTCAACAATATTTTAGTATAACCAATATTTGACCTTACTTTGGAGTTTACGATTTCAGTGACTTGTAATAATGTCAAGTCCTTGCAGATTCTAAACTGACCAGGATTTAGCAGGATTCAGTTGGTATATAAAGAAGAAATTCCAGGCTCCACAACCAGAAATGGAATTCCATGACTTTCTTGCCATAAATTTAGACAGTTATTTAACTTCTCATGTGTAAAATGGAAATGATAATGCCACTCTCAAAGACTGGCATACTTAAACGATGTAAAATATCATATGGAAAGTTAACATAAGGAACTCAGCACAGCAACTGGTACATAAAAATGCTTCCATCCACTCTAACACAGTGTCTACTATTCTGCTTCATGGTCACATCTGAGAAGTGCCTGTCACCCAGCTGCCTCCCACAAGGAAGAGTGGGATGCTTTGATGGCAATGCATCCATGGAAGCTCTCTTGCTTTTTGTTTTGTTTTGTTTTGTTTTGTTTTGTTTTGTTTTGTTGGTTTTTTAGAAGGTCTCCACACTGCTCACTTGCCCCTGTAGCCAATCAAGAAAGGCTAAATTTACCTGAAGGCCAATTATGAAGTCTTCTCCACTTCTAAAATCTAATAGAATGCTTACCAGGCCAAAACCATCTCAGTATTTCTTCTTTCTATTCTATAGAATGTACCCCCCTTTATATTACCATTATACACTTGCTGAAACAGTTGTGACTGCAGATGAGTTCACTTAATGCAAGTTTATGAATAAATAGCTTTCATTAATTTTGTCTCCAGAGGTAGTTTTGCCTTTGACACGTTGTTTCTTCCTGGCTCTGAAAATGGAGCTATCATACTGAGGACTGGATTATGAAGTGAGCTCTCCATTACTGTTTCCACTGAAAGTGGTTCTGAAGTCAACCAAAGTGCCCATAGTTTGTTTGACAATGAACCCTACCTATGTGTAGCATCACAGTGGTCATTAGTAGTATTGTTGAAGGCTTGGAGTGAACAACCCTTTTGTTCAAGCTGATATGACCCAAGTTTCTTCCACACATCAGGGAATCCTTTGTTGTCTTCCTCATAATGCTATCATAGACAAGTCACCAACCCCCTCATTGTGGAGTCACTGTCACATGGCTTAGTAATGTACCCAGAAGCTGCTAATGAGGATAACAGGAATGTGAACAAAGGAGAAGACAAGTTCATAGAGAAGGAAAGAGAGAAGAAAAGGGATGGGGGAGAGACAGTGGAATGACAAATTGCTAAGGCATATGCAGGAAGAAATCATATATCGGGAGAAATTATGTCTGTTCATTCAAAATCCTATTAGGTTCAGAGGTGCTGCATTGGAATCACTGAAATGTCAGTTATTTTAGGACCGCAAAGTTGAGCAGCCCTCTCAAATCTTTCTTTTGAACTAGTCTCTGGTCATCCTTTAGGCCTATGTGAGGATACATTTCAAATTGGGGCTTAAAAGTTGTCTGGCTTCGAAGAGCACTTAAGCTCACAAGAGAAAGAAACGGGTACATTGCAGTGTCAAGCTAAATAGATGATTTATTGACATTTTTTCAGAACTACTCTAGATTATTTTTTGTGGCACATATCCAAATGGAATAGCACCAAGGTTGTTTATATAGGCTCAATTTCTACACTATTCCAATATCTGCCATGAAGTATTTTTATAGCATCTAACCTTTCTCTCTAAATGAGGGCTTGGTCTTCCTTTAAGTTGTAAGTTGATCAGCGTCTGAACATTTGAGGAATTGTAGTTGTACCAAGCAACTTGTGTGGCTAGAGGCAAACAGGCTGAAAATTACCTCACAGTATTCTACCTTGGACCAGTTTAGGAGGCTGAATCACCGCCCCATGTATAGGTGAGTGTAAGCGAGACTCTCCTGGGTTGCCACGGTGCTTGAGGTCCTGCCCAACAGAGATGTCTGTGTGACTCCATTCGGGGTCACTGCATCCCTCTGTACAAGTACTACCCTGCATAAGGTGTTAGAGTAGAGCACAAGAGGTAGGTAAATCCAGATCACCTTCTTGCCAAGGCATCTGTGCATGGTGCATTCGTGCACAAATTCATCAATTTTTCCAAATTTGCTCATGGTGGCCATACACATGAGCAGTAGTCTCGCTTTCCTTCTTTTCTTCCTTCCTTCAATTGATCAATCAATCTTTTCTGAGTATCCCCTGAGGACAAGTCATGGTTCTAGATATTGCAGAGGATAAAAATATAAAACAATTCAGTCTAAAGAGATTAAGCATGCGCACAGATATAAAGTAAAAAACAAAACAAAAAAAACAGGATACAAGGAGCACAAATGAAATACCAGAAAGAGGGTTTCAGTTTGGGTCCTGCCTCTGGATTCCTCCAGGTGGGCCCCTTTTTTTTTTTTTTACTATTTCCTAATCTTTTACTTTCTTGCCTTGGACAGGAAAGTGCTTTTACTTTTATTTAACTTGACTTCTCTGAACTTTAATCTTCTTCTTCTTTCTGTCTCTGAATTATTGGTATCAGAGGTCAAGAGTTTGGTCTCAACTCATCTTTTCTTATCGGCTCTTGTACCATATTTACAACATGCTACAGCTTATTTATTCATCTTTGTCCCACAGCAGAGACACTCTACCATCTTGTGACCCACACTAACAGCTTACAAACTTCTACAAATGGTCAGACAGGTAATATTTTAGGCTCTGTGATTTACAACTACTTATCTCTGAGGTTATAGGCAGAAGTAGCCATAGACAATATGTTAACAAAGGAGCACAGCTGTGTTCCAATAAAACTATTTGTGGACACTAAAATTAAAATTTTATATAGCTTATAATACTTTATGAAATATTATTCCCCTGTTTTTTTTTTTTTTCCCCCCAGAATTTAAAATGTAAAAGCCATTCTTATTTAGTTCATGGGCCATACTAACCAAGCCAGCAGGCTGGATTGGGCCTATGGGCCCACTTTCTGCTGACTCAGAGCCTAGAGCAGGTGTAGGGTAGATAGTAGCCCAGAGTCATTAATATGCAAGCAAGAAGGGTGGAGGAAAGAAGAAAGGAAGGGTGATGGATAAGACAGTCCAATATATTAATCTACTGGGAAGTTAAATCTTATAATGCCCTTACACAGGGCTTGTGGGATTTTTATGTATGCAGAACTGGCATGGTAAAGCAGGTAGACTTTATGTGAGCACTGCTTCTAAGTCTGTATAGCAAAGAACGCTAGCTGTTCAGCAAAATATCTTCTTCTTTGTCATGGTTAGACAGATTGGATACATTTCCAGGCCACACTTGCAGTTAGCTGTGGCTATGTAACTGGCTGTAACAGTAGAATGTAAGCAGAGGTGATATGAATCACTTTTAAGGACAAGGAAGTGCACACCTCCCACTTCTATCAACGGCAGGTCCTTGGAGATGGGGTCACAGTTGATGGTAGAGCTCAAGTGTGAAGGAAACTTGATCTCTCAAGGACTACATGAAGAAGAGCCACTCACTGGCTGGGAACATCCACCTTACACTGTTACAAAAACAGGAAATAGACTTTTACATTCATAATTATATATATATATATATATAATAAAATATATATAATAAATATATATAATAAATTTAGCGTCTTTGTTGCAGCAGTCAATGCTACTCTAATTAACACAGTTATCAAATGTACAGCCACATCTTTTTAACCTTTGTGCTTCCAGCATCTGTCTCAGTGCTTGGCATGTAATTGTGGTTGAATTAAAGAACTGATATAACTGGGATGCCTGGGTGGCTCAGTGGTTGAGCTTCTGCCTTTGGCTCAGGGTGTGATCCCAGGGTCCAGGGATCGAGTCCTACATCAGGCTTCCCATGGGGAGCCTGCTTCACTCTCTGCTTCTCTCTGTGTGTCTCTCATGAATAAATAAATAAAATCTTTTTCAAAAAAAGAACTGATATAACTAAAAGAAACATCATTGCCATTTTATATTCTTCCATCATCCATTGAGCCACCTTTATCTTCTCTCCCAAGTGGTTCTGTTGTCCTCATGATGCCACTCAGCTGCCCACATTCATCATATTGTCCTAATCCCTCCAGTCTTACCTCAGTAATATTTTTGAAACAATATTTTTCATTGTGTCTAAAATCTATGCTCATTTAGCTGAATAGAGCTTTAAACTAATTGATGCTAAGGTGTGAATGACTAAAGTGGTTTACTGTGTGGTCATTTTTCACAGAATACAAAATATATATTCATATTTTAAAAAGAAAAATTTGTGCCTTAATATGAAAAGCAATCACAGTTTTGTTTTTGTTTTTTTAATATCAGTAAAACATTCAAAGAGCTTTACTTTGGGACACACATGATACACGAGTATTTCCCAACTAAACAGACAGGCTGCAATCACAGGAAAAAGGAAAGACCTATAATACATATATCTAAAGTATCCAAAGAGCAAAAAAAACTTAATATCAGGTTTTTACTGTCTTTAAGTCTTTATGGTTTTGAAATTTCTATTCTAATCTTAACTGTCCATTCTTCTTTTTCACGGATGTGAAATCTTAGGTTCTCAAATGACTTGGATGTCATCACGTCCAGCCTCTCACCTTTAAAGAAATACATGCTGCCATTATTGATAATATAATCCTTTACACAAAGAATTCTATCCCCTGGTCTTCTCTTCACCAGGCTAAGTAGCCCCAATTCCTGTAGGAATTTTTTGCAAATATATTTTAATCCATTCATCTTTTTCATTTTTCCTCCAGTTGTTCACTCTTTCTCAGGTTACAGGGTTCAAAAAGGGACATGAGAATCTATATAAAGACATAACCAACAAGGCCAGCAAGGCCTCAGTATAGACAGAGTTGAAAGCTGCCACCCTGGTTGGATTTGACATGCAGAAAAGCTCCTGGTTCTCCTCTTCTCCAGCCCCACTCACCCAGCCAAAAATAGCTCCCCTATCTTGCCTGCCAAAGCTGATTTTCCCATCAGTGGAGGGCCTTTGGGAAAGTGCAGCAGGAGAAGCAGCTGATATTTCTTAAGAAAATGTACTTGGCTCTCTGCTGGATACATTATATACATTTTTTTAAGATTTTATTTATTTGAGAAAGAGAGAGAAAAAGCATGAGTGGGGGGAGGGGTAAAGGGAGAGGGAGAAACAGACTCTACTGAGTGGGGAGCCGACTTGGGGCTCTATCCCAGGATCCCAAGATCACCTGAGCCGAAGTCAGATGCTCAACCGGCTGAGCCACCCAGGCACCCCTACGTGATTTCATTCAGGTCTTACAAGTTATCTTAATAAGTTATTAGTGTATATAACATAAAAAGGACAAGAAGTATTCACTAAAAGATAAGAACACAAGCTCTCTGGTCTAACGGACCTGGGTTTGAATTCCAGCTCTAGTATTCACTGCCTGTCAGACCTTGCTAATTTGTTTATTCTCAGAAAGGTTCAGGCCCAACCAATACAGGTTGAGACCCACAAAACAGCATGCTGTGATGAGAATATGTGATGTGAAAATATGTTATGTGATAACATAACATCAATGTATAGCCCAGTTCATACCTCCTGACAAATATGCAGGATGTTTGAGCCATTATTATTATTATTAAACCCCATTTTACAGATAAGGAAATTGAGAACTGGAAAAGTTAAAGATTTGCCTCATAACACAGAGCTAAAAAGTGGTAGAGATAGAATCTGAACCTAACTTTGCCTCCAAAATTTGTGTTCTTTCCACTCCTGTTTCCAAAAGACTTCTCATAAGCTCATGTGAGTTGCCTAGGAGAAGTCCATAAGTTCTGCAACTGTAATTTTAGACTGTCCAACTTAAGAACCCAAGTACGTAGCCTTCAAATGACATAAGCAAGTAAGTAAGTAGGCAAGCTTTCAGAGCTGGAGAAAATGAGTCAGAAGATAAGGTTCCAAGAAAATGTAGTAAGAAAGGGAGGAGAGAATAAAAGGGCTTTGAGGAGAGCTAGACAGTCCAGGGCCGCTGGTCAAGGCTGCTGCGAACATTCCAGAATTGAGCACCAAAGACAGGACAGGGTAGTTTTGAAAGCAGACACACTCACATCACAACATCTCTGACAGGAATTTGAGAGTGAGATGGGGCAGTTCATGCTCTGACCTGGACCTGCCTTGGAAAGCATCTCAATTTTTCAAATTGATAAAGGAGAAAATTCTCAAAGAAAGGGACATGGTTTGTCAAGGAGAAACTAGAGTAACAGAAGCCTGAAGATGAGCTTACTTGGCTCAGTGTATTAGGGCTCTCAGTCAAGATATTTGTTTTATGCCTCATAGAATAGCTTTCATAGTCACGCAAAAGATACTGATGACTTTCTTGACTCCAAAGATAGACATGAAGGAGTCAAATCCTGTTTCCTTCACTTCTAGCAGTGGGATCCTGGGCAAGTTACTTCTTTGTCCGTACCCCAGGTTCCTCATCCACCAAATGGGGATAATAAGAGTACTGTCTCTGGGGGTTGCATGAGGATTCAGTGAGTTAAAATCTATGAGTAGATTTAATTTATTTATCATATAATATATATACGTATTATATATTCATTAATTGATTTAATTTAGTCATATAATCTAATAAATTTGATTTATTAATATATTTACATATTATAAATCTGCTCAACAGGTTTTAGATACTGCTAGTATTTTCTCATTGAATCCTCACAATGGGTCAACAAACAGAGACTGATGATGGTTCAGTGGCTTGCCCAAACTTTCCCCCACCAGCAAAAAGAGGAATCAGAACCCAAGGAGAGAACTTAATATGATGCCATGTCCAGTTGTCTTCTACCTTGTCCTATGGGATGATATGATATGTAGGGAAAAGCTCAGTCACCCATCAGATGGTGTTTTCCAAATAATCTGAAGTTTTATTTTATTGCTAACCAGTCAAGGCTAGGACTATGGACTTGCCTTCACCCAACAGTTGAATGGCCATCTGCATGTGGCCAGAAGCTCTCATTAGTGACAAAATATCAAAACATCAGAAATCAAAACTTGTTCATAGTAATAAAAGAGCAGATGAAATCAAGGGGGAGGGCAAATGGGTGAAGACGCACCAGATGAAATGTCTGTTGAACTGTAACCGCAAACAGCCATTGCTCATATGGAATGATCGAGGGCATTGTCATGGTCTATTTTCATCCTAACCACCACACAGGATCTGAGGTGGTAGATAGGTTCCGTCAGAAAAACAAAACAAAACAAAACCAATTCCCTTCAGATGCATCAATTTCAGGTTTTGGGTTGGGTCATCCTGTAGCTAAGGGAATGGCTAAGGAAGCATGGAGATAGATACATAAAAATATTAGGTACTAACTTCTTGGGTTTTTTTAGATTTTATTTTTTATTTATTATTTATTCATGATAGACATAGAGAGAGAGAGAGGAAGAGACACAGGCAGAGGGAGAAGCAGGCTCCATGCAGGGAGCCTGACGCGGGACTCGATCCCGGGACTCCAGGACGCGCCCTGGGCCAATGGCAGGCACTAAACTGCTGAGCCACCCAGGGATCCCCTAGGTACTAGCTTCTTGTGAAAGCAGCTGCCTTTCAAATTATGAGGCAGTTTCTCTTGTTCCTTCTTCCTGAATTAACATTTGCTCTCAAAATGTGTGTGTGTGATGCAGCAGCTGGTGGCTGGACATACATAGAAAAGTGTGCAAGCTGTCTTCAAGCCACACTGGTGGGGACACCTTGAGAAGATGAGTACTTGAAGAGGTCATAAGCATCTCAGCCCTTCAGGAGGATGCAAAGTGCCAGTGGCCACTGTGAACTACTCTGTATAACATCTGGAGCACTGCTCTGGACAGACCAGATTGACTAGATCAGAGGTCAGGATGTATTAACTCTGCAGACATGAAATTGCATTTTTTCCAGATCAAAACTTGCTGGATTTGGTCATTTCTCTCAGTCACCTGTATTGCTAGGATAATGAAGATGAATCCTAGGGTGAAATCAACCTTCTTAAATGGGGAGCTGGATCTCCCAAATAGATGGTAGTAGCCAGAAAAAAAAGTGCCTCTGTTGCAGAAGAACATGGACTTGTACATGTAAGATCTAGATTAGCTACCAGGGCACAGCCATGACACAAAAGGATTTGGTAAGCAAAGGATTCCCCTGAATCACAGAAAAACTCATGCCTGATATAATTTTGAATGTCTCCTTATACAGACAAATTTCATTTTCTCTGGAACAACCATGAGAACCCCTGTATACCTCAAAATGTGTATCTTTTGAAGTGATGTGGATGGATGTAATGCAGTTTCAAAATACAATATCCCAGACTCTCCCAAACGTTCTAGGTTTATAATTCCTAATGGCAAGAAGAAATAGTCAAGTGAGTCAAAGCATTTCACTACTGACCAAAATAAATGGGCAAGTATTTTCTTTCCTGTTTTCTCCAGAACCTAAGTGCTCCTATGGGATCAGACCATTCTCTGATGATGCTTCTCTCAACAACCTCTATCTGGCTCTGGACTTTATCAAAAAGGGAGAAGAGATCACCAACAGAACTAAAGATGGGGACAGAATTTTCTCAAGCCATCTTCTTGACACAATTTCAAGATGAGATCAAACTTGATCATTCTTAACACTCAGCAAAATGAGGTGAATGTATTTCAGTCAAAATTCAGCCTCTTGGGGAAGGAGCCAACAGTGACAATTCTGCCTATATACTGTTAAGCGGCTTGATTTTTTAAAAGTCCCAGAAACAGTTGTGTTAGAGAAAGGTCAGTTTTTCTTGTGCTGCTTTTCTCTGAAACACAAAAGGTTAACCCCACCGATGGGTCTGCATATCTATTAAAACTCCACCACTTTTTAGAAGACCCTCAAGAAGTATCTGCTCAGTGGGAGCTAGTACAAGAAGAATAGGAATGCCGTGTGCCAGGGGAGGGATTACTTTACCTAAGTTGTGGCAAGAGAAGTGAAAATTATAGACAGGGTAATGGAGGAAAGCAGGCATTTCCAGCTGCTTCCATCAAGGCCTCTGCAGTGACAGATCATCACCTTTGTGATCATCTCAAACCCTGGAAACAAGGCTAACCAATTTGGGGTTTGCCTAAGGGCCACAGAGCCAGAACTCCAGCCAATGTTAACATAAGGCTGGTAACTGTGATGGCCACAGGCATGAGCAGAAATAAGGACATCCTCTGTCTAACAAGCACCCAGGACCACAGACCAAATGCCCAAACCCCCACATCTTTCTGACTTTAGCTGAGCTTTGAAATAAGTGATTTAAAAGATCATAAATCATCTTCCTCAGACTAGAGGTCGCACAGGGCAATTCCTAGATGAACCTATGAGTTGAGAATTCTCTGGGGTATTTTCCAAAAATATGTGGACAGAAATTTGTTCTCGTGATAACTTTTATATCCCATTTTTGGGCACACTGCACTGTCCTTACACATGCCTCTCTTTCCGAGTTGTCAAGAAGATTTTTAAGAACAAGGATAATGTCTTAAATAACTCTCCATCACCGTGGCTGTAACAGAGCCCAGTGCATACCGGGAATCCAATATATGGCGATCAAATGGTTGGATGAATGCATGATCAAATTTATATTGGAAAAGGTGTCCTATCCTGATGGATAAATACTATACATTACTTTCCTTTTCCTTTAAAAATATGGAAAGTTCTAACTCCAAACAAGAGACATGATATGGACTTACTACTTTCCCACCTAAGATCCACATTTGGTACTAAGTATATTTACAGTGAAGAAAAATGGGAAAAGAAAAAAAATACGCCTTGCCAAGACACACTATCTATGAATAAAGAATATCATCCTATCTTGCTACAATAAACATTTCAGCTGCTCCTATGAGTGCTCCTATAAGACTTTCCACTTGGGGAGGAGAAGAAATGATATGAGGTTCAGCTAGGTCCTCAAGGAATTTAAAACAGCTCTTAGTAATACAAGCTTCAACAAGGTCTATAGGAGCTTTGTAAAAGAGAAACAGATTCTCTTTTACTTTCTAAATGGCTCATTTTTGGGAAGTCAGTACTTTCTCAATACAGTGAACACAGATATGTGGTAAGAAGAAATATAAAAATCTGACAAAGAATGTTAGAGAATGAGGGACGCTAAGTGTATAGACCCAAATAAAACGATACAATAAGAATGTATTGTAGGTAAAATAGGTTTGTCCTAAAATTAAAAAACAACACAAAAACAAAAATTCCAGGAGAATGAATAAGCAGTTTGGAGATTAAGATTTTGCAGTTAAGAAAGTTCAGGAGTGCCAGCCAAGTGCAGATAAGAGAGTGCCAAGGAAAAGTAATATGCAGCAAAAAGAAAAAACAACCAAAAACTGGGTATTTTACTTTGCCTTTCCCCATATCAAAGCTTTTGTAGAACTTTTAAAAGCATATTGGATGAAAATAATTATTTTTTTTCTTTGTTTTATAATTTTAGAAAGCCATAGTCGTTATCAGCCATGTCTGGAGGTGCAAAGTTAAAAGAGTCCATAGTAGAACTAAGATTTAAGAAAGTCTTAAAATGGCTAATAAGTCAGGCCATGGATACAAATAAAAAATCATTTTGGTTTTAAAATCTGCAGTATTTATTGAACTATAATGATGACATCACCGCATATATGAAATAATAGGAACCAAATGTATCTACATATTCACATTTCTGTGGTTGTTGACTCTTTCTGAGCATTTTGCAAAAAGTGTTATAAGGATAAATCTAGATTGCTTTAAGTTCTCCCTTAATATTTAATAGAGTTGACCAAATAGTCTATGGTTCCTACTTTCATGGGCATGTAATTATCTAGTTTTATGTGGAGTTGAATTAAGAGAGACAGGTTACTGTATTGTTCTTATCAACAGTTTTAACCAAACATGCTTCAAATGGTAGCTTTAAACAAAAATCAAATTTCAGCATAGACACACTAATCAAGCCTGAATATATGAATTATACAAAATATAAAACTGAAATTTTAAGTTACAAATGAATGCGTTCTGAAGGTCTAATCTACAACATGGTGATTATAGTGAAATGCTGTTTCGTATACCTGAAACTTGCTAGGACAGGAGATCATAAGTGTTCACACCACACACACACACATACACACACACACACACACAAAGTAACTGTGAGATGATGGATGGATTCATTTGATTGTGAGAATCACTTCACGATGTATAGGTATATTAAATCCTCACATTGTTCACCTTTAAAAAATTACATTGTATAAATAAACAGAATTTTTCTTTGTCAATCATAACTCAGTGAAGCTGGGTGGAAATCTAAAACTTAAATGAGCTTTTATATTAAATAACTGAAGTTCATATTCTGGCTCAACAGAGGGATGCCTGAGTGGCTCAGTGGTTGAGCATCTGCCTTTGGCTCCGGTAGTGATCCCCAGGGTCCTGGGATCAAGTCCCGCATCAGGCTCCCAGTAGGGAGCCTGCTTCTCCCTCTGCCTGTGTCTCTGCCTCTGTGTGTGTGTGTCTCTCATGAATAAATTTAAAAATTATATATATATATATCAATAGAGCAATCCACTAAGATATTTAGTGTGATTAAATCTTAGGAGAACCAAGAGAAATTTGCAATCTGACCATCATAAAATAAATACAAACAATGTGTGGGCAAATGAGACTAGGGTCGGTTCATCTGTAATCCTCCTTTATTATTCACAAAAATTAATCCAGGCTAGATCCCTTAGATTAGTGGTAGTATAAGTTGATAAAAACAGTAACACAGAAAGCAACAGTAGAAAAGAATAAAAATGAGGACTAACCAAAAAGAAAGAAAAAAAAAAACACTGCAGAAAATAAGTTTTAGAAGACTGACACTTTCTGGCAGCAAAATAGGTTATAATATTGACTGTTTTGTAGTGTTTTTAGCATCTTTTATTAGGATTTAAATTTATTCACTTATACATTATTACTCTTACAAAAAAATTTTGTTGAATCCTGCCATTCCTCTTTCATAATTGAAAAAAAACTTTAATATGGAGATAGATGAGGTCTGGGTCTGTAATTTAAAAAATTTAAAAATGAACCATTCATAGTAGTCTCAGTCTTAAGACAGTTATTTTTGATTAAATGATTACAGAAACATGTTTGATATACTTTTTTAAATCGGTACAATTGGGCAAATGCCTTGCACTTTATTTAAAATATTCTCCATCTAAGAACAAATCCAGATAGTATTTGAAGCTAGTATTATTAGAGATACACAGCATTCTTTCTGGGTTTCTGTGATTCCTTTTAGTATTGCTGAACAAACACTAGTAATGTCTATGTCTTGAGCAGACTGAATTTGAATGGAAAATTACTAGCTTTATTATAATCACTTACAGACTTTTAAATTAAGCTGTCAATATTTTCAATAATGTATTTCACTCTTATTTTAAATTTTTAGTTAGATAAGCACTTCCTTTCTCCACTTGCTCCAGCTATTGCTAATTCAATATAGTCATTGAATAGGGTATCATGCTTCCCCCAAATAAGCAAGAATTAAAGACACAATCCATAGGCAAAAGCTCATTACTGCTGGCTTGTTTAACCCTTGAAATCGATCACATTTAAAGCAGCAGTTTAACCTGATAACCCTCATCAACTTAATTATCTCAATCACTCATTCTGAAACTATTCTTATCCCCATACCACCTCAATTTCCCCCCAAATCTTCTAGATATCTGGCCCTAGGACCCAGCTTGCGTCTGTAGGCTGGCACCCACTGCAATTCCCAGGCAAAAAGAAGTCCACAGTCATCACTGCATTGGTGCTTTTGGTGTTTCAGGACAAAAGTTCCCATGATGTGGCTTCAGCAACCTAATAGAGCTCACAAAGATTAATGCTGATATACTTTTCAGGGAAATTACACATAGTTCTGCATGTGCTAGTGGTACCAGCTACAGTTTTCCACTTTGATTTCTCCATTTATATCTTTATAAAAAGAGGACATTGGCATGTCTATTGAACCGTACATTTTACGTGTCATGAATTGATAGTGTTAAGAGAAGGCAAAATGATCCGAATTCCTAAGAATTCAACTTAAATGCTTTTTTGACAGAAAAAAAAAAACAACAACTCTGGACTCAGTGCAGAGAGTCTTAAGTTTGAGCTCTTATTCCTAGACCCATTCTGGGTCTCAATTTCTACATTTTTAAAATGAGTGAGTTGAACTCAATGTCTCTGAAGGCTTTTCTGACTCCAACATCCTGAGATCATTTAAGACTTCTGGGGAGATGAGTGATTATTTTTGCAAAGCAGATGATAATGAACTACTCCCTTAAGTCCCTGCTGTCAAAAACTTTGCTCTCCTTATAAAGTTAAGTGCCATCATTTGTTGGAAGAATAAGGAGACAGTATATAGAGAACAACCGATCCCAAAATGTGCTGATTGCGGATTTGGGAAGGCATTTGGGATGTAACTCTCACTTAAAGACTGAGTTGTAAAACAAATTATCTAACAGCCTTAATAAAGCTCCTTAAAACTTGTCCTTGTCTCATGATGTCGTCTGAGATTTAGCCAAGTGCCAGGGAATAGGTCCACTGTTTCCTCAATATCTGGGGTTCATCATTTGTCATAAATCACTTATTGTTGAGTTATGCTAAAAAACAGTAACTCGCTTTCCTAAAGTCAGTGGTAAGTAGTAAGTTTCCACCGAGAGAGAGAGGGAGGTGGGGAGGAAAAGGGGAGAAGGTAAGAAGGAAGGAAGAAAGCACAATTGAAATAACCACACCCTTGTGCATTGCTGGCTGGAACATAATGGTAAGAACTTTGTGGAAAACAATAGGGCGGTTCCTCAAAAATTTAAGGCAGAATTACCACGTAATCCAGCAATTCCATTTCTGGGTATATACCCAGAAGAACTGAAAGCAGGGACTCAAACAGATATTATGGACACCAATGTTCATAGTAGCATTATTCACAATAGTCAAAGGTAGAAACAACCCAAGTGTCCATGAAGAAATAAATGGTAAACAAAATGTGGTATCTCGTCCATTCAATGGAATATTATTCAGACCTTAAAAAAAAAATAAAACTCTGACAAATGCTAAGACACGGATGAACCTTGAAGACATTATACAAAGTGAAATAAGCCACTCACAAAAGGATGAATACTATAGGATTTCACTTACATAAGGGACCCAAAGTAGTCAAATTCATAAAGACAGAAAATAAAATGGTGGTTTCCAGGGGTTGGGAGGAGGGACAGATAGGAAGTTATTCTTCAGTGGGTACAAAGTTTAGTTTAGGAAGATGAAACAGTTCAGGAGCTATACAGTGTTGGTGGTTGCACAACAGTGTCAATATACTTAATGCCACAGCACTGCACTCCTAAACAAAAGTGGTAGTTTATGTTGTGTCCACTTTACCAAAATAAAAAAATATTCACAGCAGTATCAAAGTCTCATTATTCATTGTTATTCCCCTCATCTGGGAAAGTTGAACGCATGCTCTATTTTAATGTTGCCCCATGCCAGGAAATGCTCAGAAATAAAATTGATATTCCAAGCAATTCTCTAATGGTTTTAAAAAGGGATGGAGGAAAAGAAACAGCTGGTTTAAAAGCAGTCATAGAATCTTCCACGAGTCCCATGAATGGACTCAGTGCACAAATTTAACATGCAGTAAAAACAGGCACCAGAACCACGCCAACTTCATAATGGAATGGGCACATTCATCTTTAAGGTTGTTGCCAATTCTATAGGAGTTCGTGGATTCAAAATACTGTTAGATTCAAAAAGAAAGAAGACCTCAGACCAGGATTAGCAGTCAACAGAGCAGGAAAACAATGAGATAATGTGGAAATTGAAATTTGAAATTCTGCTGCAAAATGGTCCTGGCTAGAATTCAAGCAATTATCCAGCTAAACCAAAAGAAAAAGAATTTCCACCATGCTATTAAGAATAAAGGCAATGTGGAGATAAATTATCCAGATTGCCTTTCATATTGATTAAATTGCCTTACTGAGTATGAAACTCTGCTCAATATGCCCATAGCCAAAGACTAATAAAATTATAGGATGTCAGAGGAGAAGGAGCCATACATATCATCTTATTCCATCACACCATTTTGGAGATAAGAGAGCTGGCAGTAAGAGTTTAAATGATTTGCTTAAAGATATAAAGCAGAGTCCAAATAGAACCCAATCTTTGATTCCCCCAGCTAGTTCATTCCACATTACACAACATTAGTTAAGTAATTGTGCAGAAGAAGGAAAGATTAATATTGGGAGAAAAATCATGTTCAAAAGCAAAAGGAGAATGTGGTTGCTTCGTTTATTTAATTAGTTACTTTGAAATCATAATGTTAAATAGATTTAACGCAAAGTAGATAGTTCTAGAAAATAGTATAATGCAGCAAAGTAGAAATGACATAATGCTGAGTGTATATCTATAAATGATAATCTCTGAACACAGACCTTTTGAGGAGTCCTTGTTTTTCAATGTTGATATTTTATATCTTCTGTTTAAATATCAATTGGAGGGGATCCCTGGGTGGCTCAGCGGTTTAGCGCCTGCCTTCAGCCCAGGGTGTGATCCTGGAGTCCCGGGATCGAGTCCCATGTCGGGCTCCCTGCATGGAGCCTGCTTCTCCCTCTGCCTGTGTGTCTCTGCTTCTCTCTATATATATCTCTCATGAATAAATAAATAAAATCTTTTAAAAATAAATAAATAAGTAAATATCAATTGGAAAGACATAATGAAATCTTGTCTGGGATTCTGATTTTTACATTTAGTAACATTCAATGTAAACATACAATCAAAACAAAACATCTGCTTTAAAACCTTATCTTTTGAGCAGCTATAAATTAGTAGACAAGACAATACACCCATTTCCAATTCATTCTAATGAAATTCCCCCAATTTCCCTAAGGCATTTAAACATAGTATGGAGAAAGGGTATGAGTGAACATTTGAGTGTGATTGTATGTGTGTGTTACCTCTAAACTCTGCACAATGTATTTCAGATGCTTGATAATGTTGATTACAGGTATAAATTCACTTGAAAAATAAGACTACCTAGAGAATAATTGTTTTACCCCAAACACTGTTAGAAAAAGAAAAAAAGAAGAATGTCCTAGTTAATCAGGAGACAGCAAAGCAAGAGTAGTCTAGCTAGCTCACTCTCAATGTCAGTATGATTATCACATTTGTCTGTGGATCTTCACTGAGGTGGAACACAGACATGAGATCTTCCACCATCAAATCTGAAAGGCTCTTCAACACAGTAGTCATCGCCCTTATTTTAAAAAGGGGAGAACATTCCCAATTTCACAGCTAATTAATAACAGCCCAAGCACTAAAATTGAGTCCTTCTGGCTCCCAAGGCTTTCCTCAGCACATCTCTTCTTTTCATATTTTTAAAAAAATGGATCAAAAAGTCTTATAAACCAGATAGTATTTTTTCCACTATAGGTAAATTCTTTTAAATTTTGATTTCATAGAAAATCTGACCAGAAAATTAGATTAAAAAATGCTTTTTGTAAAATGTACTTCATGCCATAGAAAAGATTGACATTAAAAAATCTAATCTGATAAATGAGATCTGGCTCCACGTGTCATGTTGAGACTGAAGTGTTACACCTTACATGGAAAGTTGGGTATTTAGAAAACGTGAATATTTAAATGAAATGCCTTTTAACCCTAAAATATCTACTGTTAACTCGAACACAGCAAGGACTAGCTTGAGTAGTTAGGTTGAAAAATATTGATTTGGGGCATGAAAGCTTTCTTCTCTGAGAAGTTTCCTTCCCCTTTGATTCTTCTTCATTGCCTCTGATAATGGCCTTTGGCAATTCTAAGAGATTTCCTGTCCCATACAATTCTCCTTACCTTTCCACTTCCTATCCTTCCCATTCTGCTGTTCCAAACAAGTTTACAAAGAATCTCTTAATTTTCCAGAGGCCTTTCCAACAATGGAATTTCCTTGTTTGTGGGGTTGCTGCCAAACCTCTACCAAATCTCGCATGCTATTCATCCACGTTCCTGCCTCATGCCACCATTGTTCCTTCATCATTTCTTTCCTAGACATATGCCACTGTTTCCCATATGAACCACCTTCAACCAGGGCAAGCAACAACTGGACCAACAAACAAACCCAACGTGTCAGTTCATAGAGCTAAGACATCAGCCATGTCAGGAAATTCAGTGAGTCAGAAAATCCATCTAGTTTATTGACTTTCAGTGGGTGGCTGACTAGAAGGTTTTTGAGTGCCTAATAGGGACCAGTCACATAGCCTTGAAAACTCTGTAAATAGTTATTTCTCTCCATTTCATGGTTGTGGAAACTGAGGCTCAGAAGTCCTAGAATGCTTAATTTAAGCCAGTCTCTTTAAGTGGAGTTGGCACATCACTAAAAATTATAAAAAACTTGCATAGCATTTCAGTTTGTGGAAGATTCTCACATTGCACAGATGGTAAGATCCATCTCTTGCCATCCACGAGAATATCCTCCTCCTTCTCTCACCTCTTCCGATTATTTGACCCCCATCCCCACCTTTTCCTTCATTCTGCTACTCAGGATATACACCAAAAGCTGCCATGTCTGTTAGTTAACCTTTTCTGGCTAGGCTATTTTAGACATTTTTTCATAGGAAAGTGATACCATTGTTGTGTATCACCTTTCAAAGATGTGTTAGCTAAGAAATTATGAAATGGGCCTACTTGTTAGATAATATATGTTGAACTGGAATTAAAACTCTTTGGGATTGGGATGCCTGGGTGGCTCAGTGGTTGAGTGTCTACCTTCTGCTCAGAGCAAGATCCAGGATCGAGTCCCATATAAGGCTCCTTGCGAGAAGCCTGCTTCTCCCTCTGCCTGTGTCTCTGCCTCTCTCTCTGTGTCTCTCATAAATAAATAAAACTTTAAAAAAAAAAGCATTTGGTATTAATGGAATACATAAACTAACACCAAAACTCCATATGCTTTCATCTACTTGATGCAATAGTCATTTATATCAGTTCCTTTTCATATAACTATAAAAGTTACCTTTTGGGGTTTTATTAAAAAATTGAGTGAGAACTGTTGAAAGTACTAAGAATGAAAATAATTATAAACAGCTAACATTTTATGTGCTAAGAATCAAGCTTTATATTTGCTTTATAAATATTTCATTTAATCTTCATAAAAATTGATAGGCACCATCATTATCTTTACATTTCAAATGAGTATTTTTTGCCATAACTGTGTTTTCTTACTTTAAATGCATGAATCTCGCTATCAAACAAATGTAACTCTGAAGAAATGTCTTTAAAAACCACATGTAAAATCTTTTAAAAATGTTTCATATATTTCTAAAATTTTAAATAACAGATTGTAGACATGAGAACAAAAGGTAAATGGAATTTGAGGCAAATCACTCAATCTGGGTGACAATTCTTCTGAACAATTACTTGTAATACTCTTTTTTTCTACTGCTATTTAAAAAAATGAAAACTACGATACATGCGCAGGTAAATTGACTAAAAAAGAAGTTTGTGTCCTCCATTGTTTATCAGAGGAGTTCAAATTATATCTATCCTCCCTGAAATCTTGGTTATTGACTTCAGGTTTTAAAAATAGAAGAGACCTTATAAAAACAAAACATTTGAATGGGCAGTAAAGACACTGTTTATATTTATACATCCACAACTCACACTGACTTTAATATAGGCTGGATTAAACTGAGGTCCCATCCTGCAGCTGTTTCAACATAGGCTGAGTGAAATGTGTTATTGTGGGTAAGGGGAATGGGTAGAGATTTCTACACTGATAAGCAAAACGTTGAGTGAGGCTGACATAGTCATCACATGGGGGAGAAAGTACAATTTTAACCTTATTGATGAAGAATATATTTTTCAATTATTTGCTGTGATGATACATGCATGTTAATGCTCCATTTCTAAAAGTATCGTACATCAGTATTAGGTTGAAGCACATAAAATTGTCATTTTCAAGTTCAAACTTATTGAATACCACACTTTTGAATAAATTACTAAATAACATGGTTTTTTATTTGGTGGAGAAAAGCCCACTTCCTTACAGTACACTCCCAATCAATGAATATTCGCTGAGTGATGAGGTTAGAAAATCATCAATAGACGGGTGAAAGTTTGTTGAAGACCAATATATTTATATGGTTTCAAAGTATCTCTCCACAAGGGGCACCTGAGTGGTTCAGTGGTTGAGCATTCACCTTTGGTTCAGATTGTGATCCCATGGTCCTGAGATCGAGTCCCACATCAAACTTCCCATAGGGAAGCTGCTTCTCCCTTTGCCTATGTCTAGGCCTCTTTCTGTGTCTCTCATGAATAAATAAATAAAGTCTTTTTTTAAAAAAAGTATATCTCCACAAATCCCTTATTAATTATCAAGGATAAAATGATAACTTTAGAGTGGAGAAACTTAGTAGACATCAACTTAGTCAAAGATGAAAACCAATACTGGACAAACTGACACCATATGCTTCCTGATGTATTGAGAAGGACAAAGCATCATATCTGTGGTATTTCTCATAAAAAGCCTAACCAGAATCTAATCATAAGGAAACATCAGACATACCCAAATTGAGACTCATTCTACAAAACAAGAACTGGCCTGAACTCTTAAAAAATGACAAGGTCAAGAGAGACAAAGAAAGGGAAAACAACCATTCCCAATTAAAGTAGACTACAGAGATATAAATGGAATATGACTCTGGGTTGGATTCTGGGTCAGGAAAAAAATTATTATAAAGGATATTATTGAGACAATTGACAATATATGAATCTGGACTATGAGATAAATGATAGCATGTATCAATGTTACATTTTCTGATGTTATAATGGTACAGTGATTATATAAGATAATGTCCTTGTTCTTAAGAAATACAAGCTATAGTGTTTAGAGGTAAGTGGGCACAATGGTTCTTAAATAATTCAAAAAACATATAAATAGATGTAAATAGAAAAAATGATAGAGCAAATGGAATAGAACATAAACAATTCATGATGGTGTGTCATAATAAACTTTTAAAAACTTCTTTTTAACTTAACTAACCAGGATATCATATGCCTTAGTCTAATATGTGTGTGTTTATCAACATAATTAATCAACTAGGAAACACAAGTAAAACGTATTAAACACAATTAAAAGTATCAAGATCTCAGTATATGAACCTGAATGGAATTCAAATTAATATAGAAGCATGCTGAATATATTGTCAATAGTTGACATTCTCACAGCAGATATTGTGTTCTTGAAATCACATACTTTCAATAGCTTTTTGGCCCAAGATACAATACAGGAAATTATCTGTGCCGGTTGAGTGGGACATCCCCAAATGAGCAGTCACATCATTGTTGATACTACATCTCACTTTTTACTTGAGTTCATGGCATGGAAAAGTAATTCATCTCCCTGAGTATGTTTCACAAGAAAAACAGAACTCTTCAAATTCTTTTCCAAGTCATCCTGGGGCAATAGTAAATTCTGTATCCAAAATCTGAGAGGAAATTTTTACAACTTGAAATCCCACCGTCAAAGTGTATCTCCCACCCCTGTGCATTATTTTCATAAAATTGAAAGGTAGAATAATGTAAAAATAAACCAAACATATAATTCTGGGCACAATCCTACACTTGTCAAGCAACACCAGTTTACTCAGCAGCGGACTTAATGGTCTTTCAAATAAACTGGATCCCCACTCACTGTACCACATGGCATTGAAAATTCATAATGGAATACTGTGACATCAAAATCTACTTTCTGAAATAATTCATTTTGAGAATTTAATGCTATACACATCCATAAAAAATAGTATTTGAACCTAACCACAATGATAATGCTTTCTCTTCTGACAAATATCAGAAATTAAAAATAAATAAATAAAAGCAAAAATAAACATCATCCATAATCTCATCTATAACTAAATGGTATATGTAGTTTTTACATTGGTGTTTTTCTAGTTATACCCATTTTCTTATGGTTTTTACATATTTTTGTTGTGCCCACTCAAATGAAGGTGGTATAGACAGGGGAATATTATTCCCAGAACACAGAGAAACCACTAATCAATGATAGAGACCTTTAAGGACATTTCTCAAGGTTTGTTCACCTATGAAAAAGTCCCCAGTTGAACATCAATGTTAAGACTACCTAGGAACCACGATGGCCTTCTTCCTTCTCTTGCTCCCCTGAGAACCAGGGAATGCACCATAACTCTGTATCAGGACTTCCATTTTCTCTGCTTGGTCTCTCTTGACTCAGAACCTCAACTCCCTGGCCAGGCTAGAGTTACAGTCTCTCTGATACCTTCTTCCTTCTATAGAAAGCTAGCTGACCTCTATGAACCTTCTATCCCATTAACCCTGTACCACTGGCATTTGCCACTAAACACCCTACCCACATAGCAATCAGCCTCAGCCTTCTTCCCAAGGTCATCACCCTCCCATCTATTTCACACAACACTCTACCTTAGCCATCTTTATTTTCTTACCCTAGCCATCTTGAAGTGATTCCTTGCTTCCAGAAAATCTTTTCTTCTCTGTAAGTTGAAGTTAGATATTCCTCATTGCCTTCTCTCGTCCTTCCAATCAGAATTATTTTTCCTTCCTCTGCTCTCCTAAAACACTTTGTTGTATCTCTATTAATGCATTTTTTCAAACTGCTGTTACCAGTGTGTTTTTGTTTTTAATTTTTCATTCTCCATAGAGAAAAACCTTCTTGGGGGAAGACTATGTTTTAGTCTTTGCTATTTCCATGGAATTTTTAAAGAGAACTCCCATCATATTAAATGTTTGTTTAATGAATGAACTAAGAAAATGTTAAAAGGCTCTGGCCCAGATAAACAAAGCAAACCGTGGAAAATCAGATGCACTATATGCTAAGTTAATTACCTAGAATACCAAAAATTAGCTGAGATAATTGTGCAACTTTAGGACATAAAGGGAAGACAAGCCTCAGGATACATTTGTTTTATTCAAAATTACAACTATTTCCAGAAATAGTTGGCCCAAGAGATATCAACCTCTTAAAAGTTTTGTGTTGGCTCCAACCTATCATTTATACTCTTTACTTTCCAATGGTCTTATTTAGGAATGGCCATGTAATGTATGTGCAAAATGAAATTGTGGAGCTTTGTTTAAAGTTATTAGGAGATTCAGGATGGTGACAGAATTAAACCAAGTGCAAGGCTCCTGTGAGCAAAGAACCCTATGTGACTGCACAAATCACACACCCAACAAGCCAGTATTATCTGTAGTTTTTCATTCTTTCTATTGAGCTAAAAACCAAAGATTCGCACCCAAAGTGAATACAAATTTGCTAATAAACTCTCACAAAAAAAAAAAAAAAAAAAAAAAGTGGAGCAGAAAGAAGCACCCAGAACTTGAAATTTCTTCTCATACCTATTATTGAAGTTTCTTTCCTGTCCTATGCACAAAACCTTTGGGTTAGATTTCTTGTTTAGATCTACTTATAAATTATCTTTTTTCCCAGTTCCCAATCATGCAACAAAACACTTACAGACTATTTCCAAAAGGAGAATGAGGGGTACTTAATTACATTCCAGTCTCAGTTGACAAATGTTTTAATTTTTTTATGAACCCCATTTGTCTACGTTTTTGCTAAATTCAGGAACAAAAACACAATATGGGCCTTCTCAGGCCTTCTCTGGCTCCAACATAAGAAAATCTCTTTTGGAAAGAAAAAAAATCAAATGCATAGAATGGACTCTGGCTTTCTAAGACCCATTATTTTTAAAGCATTTCATCTCCAAGTGCAGCCTGCAACCTAAGACTTTCAGGGGAGGGGGGATAAGGAGTGAAGTGGTAGGAGGGAAGAAGAGGGAAACTGAGGCCAGTAGGAGAGCCTACCAGAGGTATGCTGAGTTATAATTAATGGCATGAGGTTACAACTTTCAGCTGACAGTAAAAGGTCAGCCTTCTGCTGCAATTTGCATCTACTGATTTGGAAATGAGTCAGGCTATAGTCTCCCCACCACCCCACCGCACTCCACTCCATCAGCTTGGCTGTCAAACTGATCCAGGTTGCATTCCTTTACTTATGCCAGGAAAGATTCTTTTTCTCCCTTTACACAAACGCACATCCACACCCATACCCATACCCACACCCTAACCCTCACACACTCACTCCCACAGATGCACAGATGCATGTGGACTCAGAGACGGAGGACACTCCCATGGCTTGAAAACTCAGGGGAACCAAGCCTTTTGGATGTTGCTGCCAAAATCAAACACATACTCTTCTAAGGTCCCTCCCTCTTCCAGTGGCATTGGGAAGCAAAAAGGGGGGCAAGTTAGGATAAGCCTTAGTTCCAGTCCTATTTCTTAAGGAAACTCCATATGTTTTTCCACAGTGAATATTCCAATTTACATTCCCACCAATAGTTCATGAGAGTTCCTTTTCTCTACATCCTTGACAACACTGGTCTTTTTTATATTAGCCAGTCTGCCTGGTATGAGGGAATACCTCACTGTGGTTTTGATTTGTAATTCCCTGTTGATTAATAATATTGAGCATTTTTTCATGTACCTATTAGCCATTTGTAGGGTTTTGTTTTTTTTTTTTTTGAAAAATGCCTATTCAGATCTTAAGCCCCTTTTTTTGATTAGGTGGGTGTCTTGCTATTAATTGTAGTTCTTTGTAAATTTTGTTATTATTTTCTCTCATTCAGTAGGTTACGTTTCCATTTTATTGGTCTCCTTTGCTGTCAAGATCCATTTTAGTGTGATGTAGTCCCATTTGTAGATTTCTGCTTTTGTTACTTTTGGTATCAGATTCAGACATCATTGCCAAGATCTGATCAAGGAGCTTACCATCTTTTCTTCTAGGACTTTTAGGATTTCAGGTCTTACATTCAAGTCTCATCCATTTTGAGTTAATTTTTGTGTATGCTTAAGATGTCCAATTTTCTGAACACCATTGATTGAAGAGTATGTCCTTTCCCCATCGTATATCTTGGCTCCTTCGTCATAAATTAATTGACCATATATGCATGGTTTATTTTTGCGCTAGAAATGGGAAAAGAAGTTCCATTGATCTATATATCTTTTTATGTCAATACCATACCATTTTCATGACTACAGCTTTACAGTATAGTTTGAAATAAGTGTGATTCCTCTGGTTTTGATCCTGTTTCTCAAGATCACTTCGGACATTTGCATTCTTTTGTGGTTTTGTACAAGTTTTAGGATTGTTTGTTCGATTTCTGTAAAAAATTCCATTGGTTTACATAGGGATTGCATTTAATCTGAATATTCCTTTGTGTAGTATGGACATTTGAACAATATCCATTCAATCCAAAAGCCTGTAATATCTTTGTGTTCGTGTTTTTAATTTTTTCTATAATGTCTTGCAGATTTTAATATGCAGGTCTTTCATTTCTTTGGCTAAATTTATTCTTTGGTAGTTTACTCTTTTTGATGCAATGATGAGATTTTTTTCAGAGACATATATGGTAGGTTTTTTTTTTTTAAGTTTTTATTTAGGGACGCTGGGGTGGCACAGTGGTTGAGCATCTACCTTCAGTTCAGGGCATGATCCCCTGTCCAGGGATCAAGTCCCACATCAGGCTCTCTACGGAGGGCCTGCTTCTCCCTTGTCTATGTCTCTGCCTCTCTCTCTCTCTCTGTCTCTCATGAATAAATAAATAAAAATCTTTAAAAAAAGGGTTTATTTAAATTCCAGTTACTTTACAGTGTATTAGTTTCGTGTGTACAATATAGTGATTGAACACTTCTATATAGCATCCCATGCTCATCACAAGTGAAACTTCTTAATCCCTCCGACCTATTTAACCCATCCCCCCACCCAACTCCCTTCTGGTAACCATCAGTTTGTTCTGTACAGAGAGTTAGAGTCTGTTTCTTGGTTTACCACTCCCTCCCTCTCTCTCTCTCTTCCACCTTTACTCATTTGTTTTGTTTCTTAAATTCAACATGACTGAGATCATATGGTATTTGTCTTTCTTTGACTTAATTCGTTTAGCATACTTCTAGCTTCATCAAATGGCAAGATTTCATTCTTTTTAAGGCTGAATAATATTTCATTGAATAGATACATCATATCTTATTTATCCATTCACCAATTGTTGAACACTTGGGCTGTTTCCACAATTTGGCTATTGTAAATAATGCTGCTCTAATCATCGGGATGCATGTATCCCTCTGAATTAGTATTTTTACATTCTTTGAGTAAATACCTAGTAGTGTGATTGCTGCATCATAGGGTAGTTCTATTTTTAACTTTCTGAGGAAACTTCATACCGTTTTCCAGAGTAGCTACACTAGTTTGCAATTCCACCAACAGTGCCAGAAGATTCCTTTTTTTCCAAAGCATTGCCAACACCTGCTGTTTCTTGTGTAGTTGATTTTGGCTATTTTGATAGGTGTGAGTTGATACCTCATTGTGGTTTTGATTTGTATTTCCCTGATAAGTGATGTTGAACATCTTTTCACGTGTCTGTTGGCCATTGTTATGTCTTCTTTGGAGAAATGTCTATTTATGTCTTCTGCCCATTTTATAATTGGATTACTTGTTTTTTGGGTGTATAATTTCATAAGTTTTTCATATATTTTGGGTATCAACCCTTTATCAGACATGTTATTTGCAAATATTTTCTCCCATCTCACATGTTGCTGTTTAGTTTAATTTATTGTTTCCTTCACTGTGCAAAAGCTTTTTATTTTGATGCAGTCCCAGTAGTTTTTGTGTTTGTTTTAAAGATTTGAGAGAGAGCATGTGCATAAGTCAGGAGAGGGACAGAAGGAGAGAATCTTCAAGCAGACTTTCTGCTAAACGTGGAGACGATGCAGGGCTCACTCTCATGACCTATGAGATCACAATCTGAGCTGAAACTAAGAATCAGACACTTAACCAACTGAACCATCCAAACATCCCTGTTTTGCTTTTGTTTCTCTTGCCTCATGAGATCTCCTTAGAAAAAAAGTTGCTACAGCCAGGGTGAAAAAGAATGATCCAATTCATTATTTTGCATGTTGCTGTCCAATTTTCCCAATACCATTTGTTGAAGACATCGTCTTTTTCCCATTGGATATTCTTTCTGCTTTGTCAAAAATTAACTGACCATATAATTGTGGGTTTATTTTTGGGTTTTCTATTCTTGTCTATGTGTCCATTTTGTGCCAGTACCATACTGTTCTGATTACTACAGCTTTGAAATATAACTTGAAGTCTGGAATTGTGATGCCTACAGCTTTGCTTTTCTTTCAAGACTGCTTTGGCTATTCACAGTCTTTTGGGGTTCCATACAAATTTTAGGATTGTTTGTTCTAGTTCTGTGAAAAATACTGGTGATATTTTGAAAGAGAATGCATTAAATGTGTAGATTTCTATAGGTAGTATAGACATTTTAACAGTATTTGTTCTTTCTATCTGTGAGCATGGAATGTCTTTCCACTTCTTTCTATTATCTTCAACTTCTTTTACCAGTGTTTTATAGTTTTCAGAGTATAGATCTTTCACCATCTTGGTTAGGTTTACTCCTAGGTATCTTATCACTTTTGGTGCCATTGTGAATGGGATTGATTTCTTAATTTTCTGCTGCTTCATTATTGATATATAGAAATGCAATAGATTTTTGTATATTGACTTTGTATCCTGCAACTTTATTGGATTACTTTATCAGTTCCAGTGGTTTTTGGTCTTTCAGATTTTCTACATTGAGTATCACGTCATCTGCAAAGAGTGAAAGTCTGACTTTCTTCCTTGCTAATTTGGATGCCTTCTATTTCTTTTTGTTGTCTGATTACTGTGGCTAGTACTATGTTGAGTAAATGTGGTGGGAGTGGAAATGTCTTGTTCCTGACAAGTGATCAGTTTTTCTTCACAGAGTATGATATTAGGTGTAGGTTTTTCATATATGGCCTATATTATACTGAGATATTTTCCCTCCAAGCCTACTTTGTTGAGGGTTTTTATCATGAATAGATGTTGTACTTTATCAAGTGCTTTTTTTGCATCTATTGAAATTATCATATGCTCTTAATGTGATGTATTGTGCTGACTTGTGAATCTTAAACCACCCTTACAACCCAGGAATGAATCCCACTTGATCATGGCAAATTATTTTTTAATGTATTGTTGAATTCAGTTTGCTAATATTTTGTTGAGGATTTTTGCATTTCTGTTTATCAGAGATGTTGGCCTGCAATTCTCTTTTTTTGTGGTGTCTGGTTTTGATATCAGAGTATATAGGCCTCATAGAAGATATTTGGATGTTTTCCTTTCTTTCCTATTTTTTTGTAATAGTTTGAGAAGAGTAAGTATTAACTCTTCTTTAAATGTTTGGTAGAATTCATATGTGATGCTATCTGGTGCCAGACTTTTGTTTGATGGGAGTTTTTCAATTACTGATCCCATTTCTTTGCTGATTATAAATCTGTTCAAATTTTCTATTTCTTCCTATTTCAGTTTTGGTAATTTATATGTTTCTAGGAAGTTATCATTTCTGCTAGGTTGTCTAATTTTTGGCATATAGTTGCCCATAATATTCTTGTAATTATTTGTATTTCTGTGGCTTTGGTTGTTACTCCTCTCTCATTTCTGATTTTATTTATTTGGGTCCTTTCTCTCGTTTTTTTTTTTTTTTTTCTTTGAAAGTCTGGCTAGAGGTTAATCAATTTTATTAATTTTTTCAAAGAATCCACTCCTGGTTTCATTTATTTATTTATTTATTTTCAGTTTCTATCACATTTTTTAATGCTCTGATCTTTATTATTTCCTTCCTTCTGCCGCTTTTAGGTTTTGTTTGTTGTTCATCTTCTAGCTCCATTAGGTGTAAGATTAGGTTGTTGGAGATTTTTCTTGCTCCTTGAGGTAGGCCTGTAATGCTATATAGTTCCCTCTTAGAACCACTCTGCTACATCCCAAAGCTTTTGGACCACTGTGTTTTCATTTTCATTTTTTTCAGATATTTTTTATTTCTTTTTTTTTTTAATTTCCTGGTTGGCCCATCCATTGTTTAGTCTCATGTTATTTAACCTCCATGTATTTGTGACTTTTCAAGATAGTGTGTGTGTGGTTGACTTCTAATTTCATAGCATTGTGGTCAGAAAAGATGCATGGCAATTGCACCACTGGGTATTTACCTCAAAGATACTGATGTGGTGAAACACGGGGACATATGCACCCCAATGTTCACAGCAGCAATGTTCATAATAGCCAAACTGTGGAGGAGCCATGATGTCATTTGACAGATGAATGGATAAAGAAGATGTGGTGTATATATATAAAATATTCCATATATATACATATATATATAATATTCCATCATATATATATAAAATATTCCATCATATATATATATAAAATATTCCGTCATATATATATATGACGGAATATTACTCAGCCATCAGAAAGGATGAATACTCACCATTTGCTGAATTCAACATAGAAGGAACTGGAAGATATTATGCTGAGTGAAATAAATCAATTGGAAAAGGACAATCATCATATGGTTTTTCTCATATGTGGAATATAAGAAATAGTAAAAGGGATTATAAGGAAAAGGAGGGAAACTGAGTAGGGAAAAATTAGAGAGGAAAACAAACCATGAGAGACTCCTAACTCTGGGGAACAAACAAAGGGTTGCAGAGGAGAGGTGGGTGGGGGGATGGGGTAAATGTGTGACGGGCACTAAGGAGAGAACTTGATGGAATGAGCACTGGGTATTATACTATATGTTGGCAAATTGAATTTAAATAAAAAATTAAAATAAATAAAATAAAATAAAAATGAAAAAAATTTAAAAAGATACAAAAGATGCATGGCATGACTTCTCTCTTCTTGAATTTGTTGAGGCCTGTTTTGTGGTCTAATATGTGATCTCTTCTGAAGATGTTCCATGTGCACTTGAAAAGAATGTGTATTCTACTGTTTTAGGATAGAATGTTCTGACAAATCTGCCAAATCCATCTGTTCCAGTGTGTCATTCAAAACCAGATTCCATGTTGATTTTCTGTTTAGATAATCTGTTCAGTTATATGAGTGGGATGTTAAAGTCCCCTACCCTTACTGTATTATTTATTAATTAGTTCCTTAATGTTTGTTATTGTCTCATGCCTTTGGGTGCTCCCATGTTGGTTGCATAAATATCGACAATTATTATAACTTCTTGTTGGATTTGCCCCTTTATTATTATATAGTGCCCTTCTTTGTCTCATTTTACAGTCTTTTTTAAAGTCCAGTTTGTTGCAATACAAGAATTGCTACTCCAGCTTTCATTTGGCATCCACTTGCATGGTAGATGTTTCTCTATCCCCTCACTTTCAATATGTAGGTGCTTTTATATTTAGAATGAGTCTCTTATAGGCAACATATAGATGGGTTTTGTTTTAGTTTAGTTATGTTTTGTTTTGTTTTAGTCATTCTGACAACCTATGTCTTTTGATTGGAGTGCTTAGTTCATTTACATTCAAAGTAATTATTGATAGATATGTACTCATTACCATTTTATTATCTGTTTTGTGGTTGTTTTTGTAGATTTTCTCTGACCCTTTATTCGTCACTCTTTCATGATTTGCTGGTTTTCTTTAGTGATGCATTTGCACTTCTTTCTCTTTATTCTTTGCATATTTTTTAGATTTTGAGTTGTAGTTACCATTAGGTTTTAATATCTTCTACATATAGAGTCTATATTAAGTTCATGGTTGTTTTTTAAAGATTTGCATTCATTTAATCATGAGAGACACAGAGACAGAGACAGAGAGGCAGAGACATAGGCAGAGAGAGAAGCAGGCTCCATGCAGGAAGCCTGATGTAGGACTCAATCCCAGGACTCCAGGATCATGTAGATGCCCAACCACTGAGCCACCAAGGCAACCCTAAGTTCATGCATTTAAGTTTGAACCCATTCTTTACTCCTCTCCTCCCCATGTTTTAGATATATGTGGTCATATTTTACATTTATTTTGTTAGTTCCTTGGCTGGCTTTTTATAGAAATATTCATTTGTACTGCTTTGTGTTTCCTGCCTTCATAATGTCACTTTTGCTCTTTCTTTTCCACTCACAGTGTCCCTTTAATATTGCTTACAGGGCTGGTTTAATGGTCATGAACTCCTTTAATTTTTGTTTTGTTTGTGAAACTATTTCTTCTTCTATTTTGAATGTAAGCCTTTCCTGGATAGAGTATTCTTGGCAGATTTTTCCCACTCAGCACTTGAACACATCATGCCAGGCCTTTCTGACTTGGTAAGTTTCTGCTGAGGTATCTGCTGATAACCTTCTGGGTTTTCCCTTAAAAGTAACTGTCTTCTTTTGTCTTGGTGTTTTTAAGATTTTTTTCCTTATTATTACATTTTTCCAGTTTAATTAAAATAGGCCTTCCTATGGATCTGCTTTTGCTGAGGATTCTCTGTGACTCCAGGATCAGCATCCGTGTCCTCTCCTAGATTAGAGAAATTTTCAGCTATTATTTCTCTAAAGTTTTCTGCCCCATTTTCTCTCTTCTTCTTTTTCTGGGACTCGTATAATCAAATGTCACTGAGTTCCCTAAGTCTATTCTTGTTTTGCATAGTTCTTCTCTCTTTTGTTTAGCTTCATTGCTTTCCATTAGTCTTCTAGGCCATTAATTCATTCCTTTGCTTCTTTTGCAGCCTGCTGCTCATTGCATCAAATGTGTTTCTAATCTCATCTTTTGCACTATTCACCTCTGGTTCTTTTTTAACTTAACTCTGTGGTAAGAGTCTCAATGACATCTTCCATTCTTTTCTCAAGTCCAGTGAGTATCCTTATAATCATTGCTTTAAATTCTCCATCAGGCATGTTACTTATATCTGCTTCTAGATCTCTGATTATGGCTTTATCTTGTTCTTTAATTTAGGATAAATTCCTGTCTTCTCATTTTGTCTAAGTCTCTACCTTCTTCTCTATGTTAGAAAAGCCTATGGTCTCCTGCTCCTAAAAGTAATGGCTTTATGAAGAAAAGGTCTGTAGTGTCTGGGGCCTGGTGCTTCAGAGAGTGTCTCTGGTGTGCACTGCATACACTCTGCTGTTGTGTTATGGCTGCTCTATTCTCCAGACCAGTCACCTACAGAGGCTCTCCTTGCCTGCTCTAGGCCATATTTGGCCCCTGGCCTAAATGCGGCAAGTTTTAACTAGGGTTCCCTGGTCTGCTTGTGAAATGAGAGGAGTCACCACCTCTGCTGGAACCTTGGCTCAACCAAACTCTGAAATGGAGACATGGGTGGATAGGAGTTTGTGCTGGTGTTCTGGCAGAGGGATCATTGTGTTGGGACTTATGAAGAAGAGGCCATATAGTGTTCAGGGCCTGGTGCTTCAGACAGTATCTCTGGTGTGCACAACTTTCAGCTGTGGAATTTGTTCTGTCAGGCTTCAGGTCAATTCCTGGGGTATTTAGGATGATTTGACAGCTATCAAGTTGTATTCATGGAATAAGGGAAGCCTAGAGTCCTCCTACTCTGGTATCTTATCCCACCCCCCAACCCCATCAAGGTTGTTTTCCTAATTTAAGTTAGTTTGTTATTGGTATAAAAAAACCAACAGAGGGATCCCTGGGTGGCGCAGCGGTTTAGCGCCTGCCTTTGGCCCAGGGCGCGATCCTGGAGACCCGGGATCGAATCCCATGTCGGGCTCCCAGTGCATGGAGCCTGCTTCTCCCTCTGCCTACGTCTCTGCCTCTCTCTCTCTCTCTCTCTCTCTGTGTGTGTGACTATCATAAATAAATAAAAATTAAAAAAAAAAACAAACAGATTTTTGTGTGTTGATTTTGTATCCTACGATTTTACTGAATTTTATTAGTTCCAACAATTTTCTGATGGGGTCTTTAGGGTTTTCTGTATAGGTCATCTGAAAATATTGAGAGTCTTACTTCCTTACGATTTAGATGACTTTTTATTGACTAATTGCTCTGACATCCAGTACTATGTTGAATAAAGGTGGCAAGAGTGGACACTGTCGTCTTTCTCCTTATCTTAGAGGAAAAACTTTCAGCTTTTCACTGTTCAATATGTTAGCTATGGGGTAGTCATATATGGCCTTGATCTTGTTGAGGCACAGTCCCTCTACACCTGTTTTGTTGAGTTTTTATCACAAATTGTCAAATTTTGTCAAATGCTTTTTCTGCATCTATTGAAATTAAATGGTTTTTTAATCCTTTTTATTGGTGATGTGGTATATCATGTTGACGGGTTTGCAGATGTTGATCCTTGCATCACCAGAATGAATACTACTTGATTTTGGTGAATGATCTTTTTAATGTATTTTTAAATTCAGTTTACTGATATTTTGTTGAGGATTTCTGACATTTTTGTTCATCAGGGAGAGTGACCTGGTTTTTTGTTTTGATCACATCTTGTTTGGTTTTGGTATCAGAGTATGAGTAATCCTGGCCTCATTAACTGTATTTGAATAGTTTCCCCTCTTTCATTTTTTGGAAGAATTTGAGGATTAATATTAATTCATCTTTGAATATTTGGTAGAATTCACCAGTGAAGCTATCTATTCCTGGACTTTTGTTTGTTAGGAGGTTTTTGGCTACTGATTCAATCTCCTTTCTAGTAATCAGTCTGTTTAGATTTTCTATTTCATCATGATTGTCCTGGTAGATTGTGTGCATCTAAGAATTTATCCATTTCTTCTAGCTTGTCCAATTTGTTGCATGTAATTGTTCATAATCATCTCTCTATGGTCCTTATATTTCTGTGATATCAGTTGCAATATTTCCTCTTTCAGATTTATTTGAATCCCCCTTTTTTTAAAAATTTTTTTTATTTATTTATGATAGTCACACACAGAGAGAGAGAGAGAGAGAGAGGCAGAGGGAGAAGCAGGCTCCATGCACCGGGAGCCCGACGTGGGATTCGATCCCGGATATCCAGGATCGCGCCCTGGGCCAAAGGCAGGCGCCAAACCACTGCGCCACCCAGGGATCCCTTGAATCCCCCTTTTAGTGAAACTAGATAGTTTTATCTATTTTATCTTTTCAAAAAGAAAAAACAGGTCTTAGTTTCCTTACCTTTTCAGTCTATTCCATTTACTTCTGCTGTAATCTTTGTTATTTCCTTCTTTCTACTAATGTCAGGCTTTGTTTGCTCTCTTTTCTAGTTCCTTGGAACTTGAGATATAAAGTTAGGTTGAGGTGGCCATTCATCACTATAAGCTTCCCCCTTAGAATTTCTTATGCTGCATTCCGTAAATTTTCGTATGTTGCATTTACATTTCTTTCAAGGTATTTTTCTTTCTCCTTTGACTCATTGGGTATTCAGTACAATGTTGTTTAATCCCCACATATTTGTGAATTTTCCAGTCTTCTTTGTGTAATTTTCTAGTGTCATACCACTGTGGTTGGAAAAGCTGCTGATAGAATTTCAATTCTTTTACATTTATTAAGAATTGTTTTATGGCCTAACATGATCTCTCTTGGAAAATGTTCCATGTACACTTAAGAATGTGTATTCTGTTGCTTTTGAATGGAATTTTCTGTAAATATCTGTTAGGTCCCTCTGGTCTTACACGTCCATGAAGGCCAATGTTTTCCTTATTGATTTGCTGCCTGAATGATTTATCCATTGATGTAATTGGGGTATTAAAGTCCCTAAAAGGGGCACCTGGGTGGCTCAGTGGTTGAGTGTCTGCCTTTGGCTCAGGTCATGATCCCAGGCTCCTGGGATTGAGTCCCACATCAGGATCCCTACAGGGAGTCTGCTTCTCCCTCTACCTATGTCTCTGCCTCTCTGTGTTTCGAATGAATGAATGAATGAATGAATGAGTGAATGAATGAATGAATAAATAAATAAATAAATAAATAAATAAATAAAATCTTAGGATACATAAAGTCCCCTAAAATTGTAATATTGCCATCCATTTCTCCCTTTACATCTGTTAATATTAGCTTTATATATTTAGGTGCCTCTATGTTGAGTGCATGGGTTATAAATATTTGAATATTCTCAAATGTTCAATCCTCTTGTTGGACTGACCCCTTTACCATTATGTAATGAGTTGGTCTCATATCACAATCTGTTTTACAGTCTATTGTCTGATATAAATAGAGCTACTTCAGCTTTCTCTTAGTTCCATTTGCACGAAATATTTTTCTATCCCTTCACTTTTGGTCTGTGTGCTTTTATATATAAAGTGTGTTTCTCATAGCCAACATATAAATGGCTGTTTTTTAATCCATTCAGCCACTTTGCCTTTGACTAGAGAATGTATTCCATTTTCATTTAAAGTAATTGATAGATATATATTTATTGCCATTTTGTTTTCTACTCCTTTTGTAGTTCCTCACTATTCCTTCTCTTGCTTTCTTCCTTAGTGATTTGATGACTTTCTTCAGTAGCATGCTTATATTTCTTTAACTTTTGTGTTTAACTATAGGTTGCTTCGTGGTTACAACTTAAAATATTTTATTTCAAACTGGCCTGTCAGTCTCCCCAAGGGTAGTATGTCCATCAGGATTCTGAGATGACTCTTTTTAAAAACATGAGAATCTATATTGGGGTTACAAGCATAATCCCCACTGGCCACCAGAGCAGAGATCTGGAGACACCTTCTTGGTGACAGTCACAAAAATCATGGCTCCAGACAAGTATGTAAGCTCCTTTATGTGAACTATTAGCCAGCTGGAGCAAAGTAGAGAAAAGTATACCAAGATGACACCCACATTCCTTGAGAGCAGCCACTAAATTTGTGCTAAACCTAAAGCCAGCCCCTCATTCCAAAACTGCAGGACAAGCAAAGTAGCCTCATTTGCAGAAACACTGGGGGTGTGCCTCAGTCTGCTATCTGTGCAGTTCCCTAAGGGTGGTAGGCTGCAAAGAACTATCTCACCAATTACTACAGTCCTGTGGGACCCAGAAATGTAAGCCCCTTAGGCCACTAGCGCCGTAGCCTTCTAGGACAGGCCTATTTGAGCTCTGCTTCAATTCTATCAACTGTCACCTGGGTATCAGCTACAAAACTGGGCCCCAAATGCATATAAAGCCCCCCTTCAGGAGACACTGATACTCTGGAACATGGTAGAGGATGAGCACAAAGATAGTGCCCAGCCTCCAAAGTCCCTGGAAAACATTACAGTCAGCTTCTAGAAGCAAGTTTAATTAGAAGTCTGCCCCTCAGTCCACTATCATGATGGTTAGCTGATAGGCCTCCTTCATAGAAAACCTGGATCTGTTGCCTCTTGCTATATCCTGGGCCTGGTAGCTATTTAAGAAGTCTTTCTCTCTTGGTTATAGTCCTGTGGGATTCATTCCAAAGCCAGGCTGTGTATAGGTATCCCCTGGAAGCAGTCACAAAACAAAACAAAACAAACAAAAAAAAAAAATCAAGGTTTCAGACAGAGATACGAGCTCCTTTATAGATGAGACTGATTATAATCCCAAGTGTCCAGGAAGGCAAGTTTCCTTTTCATGGAAGCAACCACAAAAATTGGGCATTAGACATATGTAAAGGTTCCGGAGATGACTAGTGCTTTGCAACCAGCAAAGGGAGAGTGCAAATATGGTACCCACCAGTCACTGTCCCCAAAGAATATTTCAGCAGGCTCCTGTTTGTGTCTGCTAAATTACTTGTATGCCCGTTAGGCTGATGCTTTAATATAAGCAGGTGAGCTTCTCACTTTAAGTCTGGGCATGATTGGCTACCTCCGAGTTGGGCCCTAGGACAGGTGAGTCAGCACCTGAGTCACTAAACACTAAAGCCATGTTTCTCAAATCATTACCATCTTGAGTGTCTTGGGACAAAGTTAAATACTATACGGCTCATCACTCAGGTTTATGTCCTAAAAATTAAAGTGACCAATGTGAGGTTTGAATACTTCATTACTCAGGAAGAAGCTTCAGGTTTGAAGTTCCCTCTGTGCTGGGGGTGGGATTTTTTATTTATTTATTTATTTATCTATTTATTTATTTATTTATTTTTATTTTTTTAGATTTTTATTTTATTTATTTATGAGAGACCTAGAAAGAGAGAGAGAGAGAGAGAGAGAGAGAGGGGCAGAGACACAGGCAGAGGGAGAAGCAGGCTCCATGAAGGGAGCCTGATGTGGGACTCAATCCTGGGACTCCAGGATCACACCCTGGGCCAAAGGCAGATGCTAAACCGCTGAGCCACCCAGGGATCTGGGGGTGGGATTTATGAGGCGACTGTGTCCTAGCCTCTCCTCCCTACTTTGATGTGGTTTTCTTCTCATTTTCTGGATATGAAGTGATCACTTAGCTTTTAGGTTTTAAGAGAAGTTGTTCTATATGTACCTATAGACTCAGTGTATCCATGGGAGGAGGTAAATTCAGGATCTTTCTCTATTGCCATCTGAAACAAAAACTTTTTTTTCTTCAAATAATTCTATTTATCAAAAAGGGTGCTACAGCTTTACAACCACAGTTCAGATGTGGCCCTGGAGAGATACAGTGAGGCCAGCCTGGCAGCTCCTTCACCACATCATCAGCACTGAGTTCATATGTTTGGCTTGTCCTGTGCAGACTATGGGCATCCCCCAACAGCAGGGCAGGCAGCAGAGGTACTGGGGAGAGAGGTATCTCTCTCAAGATTCACAGAACATGGAAGGTCATCTGATTGAAACATCAGTAAATCATTCCATACCACCTAGCTTCCTTTAAATATAGTTATAATATAGTAGAGTTCAGGTCCAGGAGCAGAACTGTACAGTACCTGAATACAGTGGTTGGTGGCCTTGCCCGTAGCCTTCTGGGACAGGCCTATTTGAGCTCTGCTTCAATTCTATCAACTGTCAGAATTACAGATGTTCCACAAGTGAGCACACAGGTCTTTTTCTCTGGTCAACAGGTGGGTGCTAACACCACCCCCTCTCCACCCCAGCTAGGTCCTGGCAATTTGGCACACATGGAACATGGAGACAAGAACCCAGAGGGGCCAAAAGAGTCTGGCAGTATTGCCAGAGCATCTGAGTTTGTGGACACCCTCTCTAATCCTGTTTGTGGGCTTTCTCCAAACCAGGTTTAGATTGGCTCAAATCCCTCTGTCTCACCCAGCCAGCAGCCAGAGGGAGGCAGAGAATATTGGTTAAGAGTACCCTGGTTCAAGATGGGCAAACGGGTCTTCCACCTGCAACATAACAATGAATGTGGGTAAGACCATCTGGGGCTAGTGCCAGGGGTGGCAGCAGCTAGTGATACCCACTCTACAGCCTGACTAGCCTGTGGGCCTGCAAGGGAGCTGGGTCAGCTCTTCACCAGCAGCAGGTGAAGTTCAGGCACAGCCCCAGTGGCTGCAGCTGTGACCATGCACTGCCTGCAAGGAATGGAACCGCATTTACTTCATCTGCTTGTCAATCTGCTCAAAACAATACGTGCATTTTTTAAAGTTTCCCTGAGTGGGTCTTTTGAGCATCAAAAAAGTTTTCTTTCCCAATATAAAACAGGAAAATAACACATACAGTAAAAATATTGGAGAGATCACTTCCTCAGAGAAACCCTCAGAGACTGGTTTGAGGTGGGGGGGAGAGGAGGAGGAATTGAGGATGTCACTTGCTGGGCAATGGCCAGCTCACACCAACCTCAGGCCCAGCCGCGACTCACCCAGCCTCGAGCCATGCCAATGGGCCAAGAGCAAATCTGTGTGGAAGCAAAGAGCAATTTTGGTATCACAATCATATTATCTGAAGTACTCAAGGCTTTGACAGATTTCCACCTTTGGTGGAAATGAAAAAGGGGACCTGAGGGTGGAATGGAGAAGTTAGGAAAAGCGCCAGCTAGAAATCCTAGGGCCCTACCCTGTCAGGACTGGGGCAGACATATTCTTTGGGAAACTGGGTGTCTAGAATAGTGGGGATTTCTCTCAGCACACCAGGCTTCACTCCCCTCAGATACCAATGCTATCCCATAACAGGGGAACATGCTTGCATACCACAGTCTCCTATGATGGACCTTGGCCTGTGTTGGTGGGTAGGGATACCTTTCTGGTGTTCTTCCTTCCTACCCCACATCCCCCATGGGCTGCTCTACCACTTACAGCTCCCCAGGGCTTTCTTCATCCCAGCCCTTACTCAAAGCTCCCCATCATCCATTCCAATGTTTCCTAATATTTGATCATTTACATACCATCTTTCATGACTTCCAACATTTCCAGTTATCACCGATGCCATTATTTTCTGAATGTTTTCCTTTAGCTGACTAGTTTTAACTTAAATACATGCATTTTTAATCAAGCTTTTCATGACGACTAAATGGACACCAGTATCATTTGCAAGCAATAGAAGATAATATGAAATTGTGGAGAATAAAAATAAAAAAGTATTCATTCAGGGACCACCAACCCTCCCTCACCGCCAGGTGATCCTGGCTCACATCTAAGATACTATACTCCTCTTTAGGAAGCACTCTTCCCACCTGGGCTTACCTGAGCCGATAGCTAATTACACCAATTTATTTGAGGGGAGATATCACCATCAGATTTCTTCACCTAGTGTCCTTCCCAGATAACAGCTGCCTATTCTTGGATACCTTCACGGTCAATCCAGGGGAGAAAAGCAGAAAAGTGAAAATTCTCAGAATTGAACATTTAGTCCCTAGGACAGTTAACCCTCTACCCCTCTTCTCTAAGCTTTACCCTGAAGACTGAGGAATGAATGAGTGAATACATGAAGAGGTGAATGAATGAACATATCTTAGACACTGAGCAGAGTCATTAGGAAATATGTTTTTGGATTATGTAGGTTTCTGTTAAGTCTACTTACAAGTAGTAACTTTTGCTATGCAACTGACTCATAAATATTGGGCCTTTCATTTCTTCTGCAAGTATTCACAGAGTCCAAATGAGGACTCAGGCTGGGTGCCTGAGATCCCACTAGAACTTCAGGATGGGAACTCCGGCTTAGCAGAGAAATAGCAAGCCTTAAGGAATCCCAAACAACCCCTTGGGTTTTGTCAAGCCTGAGGACCTTCATAGGTAGAAATAGAAGGCCTATTCCAAGGTTCAATTTATGTGCAATCTTCAGATTTGAAATTCAAGTCTCCAGCCCGGAGCCTGGCTTCCTGCTACAATGGGAGTCAACATACGGATACCAGCAACAGCCTGTCTCTGCTCTGAGCATCCAGACCCTGTCAGGGGCAGGGGTATCTGCCTGACGGATTGCTCACTGTCAAGAAAGGTGGCTGCACACATGGATGATATACACAAGGTGGCTCGTAAAACTTATGAGCCATGTTCTGTGCTGTGACCTGGGTGAGGGATGGTTCAGCTTCAGTGGAGGGATAATTAAAAACAATTAAGTGTTACCGGAGAGATGACAGAATTCAGCTCAGACTCGAGGGGTGTGCAAACCCGGTCTGGGAGAGGGCCAGGAGCCTAAGGCCCACACCTCATTCACTTAAGGAAAACAAAACCACCACCACTGCCACCGCCACAAACAACAACAGATTGTTGAGCCACGGGCAACCCTGCACTGACCAGTTGGTGCCACCCAGGGGGCTTCAGCCAGTGGGGTCTGAAGAGCATTGTTGCCCTCCTGCGCTTCCCAAGATGGCAGCCTGTTTGAGGCATACCGTGGGGTGCCTTCACTGTATTCCCAGAAAGAGCCAGTCACACCCATCACCTCATCCCTTTCTCTATTTCTTGGCTGTCACCTGAAGGAGAAGGGTCCAATGAAATGAGACAAAAGGCAGAGAAGAAAGTGGTTGAGAGAAGAAAGAGTGGGAGACTCTTCATCATCCGCATTTCAGGATGGAGTCAGAACACAAGAAACATGGGGTCTTGGGGAATGAGGTGCAACAGGGCCAGAGAATCCTGTAAAGGCAGGGAGTGGGTTCCGCATTACTATCAGACCAACAGGAACAATATATTGCCTTGGTTTCTTAGGCAACTGGAATACTACTACTCAGAAAATGGTTGTAGGTATCTATCTAGTAGGTGGTCAATAAATGATAGCCATTCTAACAATCATTTATAATTACCCTTTTGTTACCTAGTATTACAACCTACTTGATAAATTTGAGTCCCTCTGTTACTATAGTTTTTTTCCTGGAAGGGGTGGGGAATAATAATTGTTATCATGCCATCCCCTCCAGAATGAGATAAAGAAGAGGAAGGCCTGGGTTAAAATTAAACAGACCAAAAATTGTGTATAAAACATGAAACCAGGAATTCTGGATACCTAGGCTTCTTCGCTGCTTGCATCCCCAAAGGAAAACAAGAGCAAAGTTTTTATACACATGGTTTAGTTATTTTTGTCACTACCTGCTTAGTGTTTAATGGAGGGGGATGGGGGAAGGAGGGACAAGGAAGTTTGTATATCACAGCCATCAAAATATATTGCACATTGTATTCCTTCTAAGGAAAACAACAATGTATCCGGCCACACCCCAGATACCTCAAAGAACTTCAAAAGCTTTTAAAAACTGTCAAAAGAGAATAGAACCTTAGTCTTAAACGCATAAATGAATTTCTTTCTAAAATAAACAGGAATAGTCTTACAAGGGGAAAGTACATACAATATGAATTATATGTGGACCTGTGAGAGTAGCTGTGGGGCCATATTTAAGGCAAAGAAAAGCCTGTGTGAATAGATGGGTCTGTGTCCATAGACTGAAGGGAAAAATCTAGAATTAAAGTCACTTTTGAATTTCTTTTTTATCTTGAAGGGGAACAAAAAAGCACAATACAATTCAATCAGGAATCCATTAACCACCAAGCTCTCTTAACTTCACCTAAGTATTTCTCCAGTTCATCCATTTCTCTTTATTCTTTTTTTTCCAACATGTTCCAAAAATGTGCAATCAATTCTTTTATGTCCTACTGTGAATGCTTCCTCATTGGTCTCTCAGCATTCATTCTTATTTCCCTTTCAACCCATTTCCCACATGCCTGTTGGAGTCATAAAGTAAAACTTAAAACCCAGTCCTCACACACTTGATTAAAATCCTTTTCAGGCACATCATTGTTCTTTGAATAGAGACCAAAACCCTTCACAAGGCATTGCAGGATCCAGCCTCCAACTACCTCATCATCTCCGTCATCCCCCTCTGCCCAACACCCATGGGGCTGGTTCCAGATGCTGGACCTGCACAAGACACCCTACTGGACCTGGATCTCTCTCCATTTCCCTGTTCCCTTTCACCTCAAGTGACTTCTGCAAGGAAGCCTTCCTGACCTCCCAGCCCTGGTGTCAGATCCTTCTAAAGGCACCTTGTACTTCTCTTTTCCATAGCATGTATCCCAATTTAAAATAAGTAATTATAAACTTATAATTGAATGTCTATTTTCTTCTGATAAGATAAATGACCTATTAGGGCTGGGATGGTGTTTGTCTTATTACCATTTCCCCCAGAGCCTAGAAAAGTGTCAGGTACATAGCAATAGTCACTGTTTATTGAGTGTTTACTATGTGCTAGGAACAGTTTTAAGAACTTATATGTATTAACTATGGTAATCCTCATAAAGTCCTATGGGTGAAGTCACTATGATCCCTGTTTTATATTTGAAAAATATCTAAGCACAGGAGGATAAGAAATTGATCAAAGGTCTGTAGCTTTGAGTGGTAGACCTGGAATTGGAACCCAAATAGATCGACTTAAAACCTTTCTTAATCACAATTTCACAGTACCACAAAGTTGGCATTCCATACATATTTGTTAAATTGATTAGTCTGTTTGTCAAAAGATATTTATCAAGCAAATCTGCAATATTTTTAAAAGCTAAAAATCTATGAGGCCTCTTTACCAAAAAGTAGACCTATGGTCAAAAACATGAGCACACATTCCCTCACATGGATTCCATTTTGCCTTCAATTGCAGAGTATATAAACATGAGGCAGATTTGTATATAAAAAGAGCCCAAACTAAAAATTTCTGGTCCAGACTAATACATGGTAACATCATCTCTTAGTCCAATGCTGCTCAAAAAAAAAATTTTTTTAAGATTTTATTTATTTATTCATGAGAGACAGAGAGAGAGAGACGGACAGACAGAGACACAGGCAGAGGGAGAAGCAGGCTCCATGCAGGGATCCTGACGTGGAACCCAATCCCAGATCCCTAGAATCACACCCTGGGCCGAAGGCGGCGCTAAACCACTAGGCCACTGGGGCTGTCCTGGTCAAAATTTTATAGGAAAATGATTGACAGATTGACTCAACAGATGAGCTTGTTAAAAACACAGATTCAGATTGAAGAAGCTAGAGTTGGAGCCTATGACTCAGCATTTCTAACCAGCTCCCAAGTTCAGCCACTGCTACTGGCCCACAGACCACACATTGAGTAGTGAGGTCTGAGACAATCTCTCAAATAACAATCTGAGACTTTTGAGAAGACTGGGGAGTAGTGAATTTGAAATTGAGCTCTCTGGTGAGTACCCACGATCCAAACTCTCAGGAACATTAATTGAATAGATTCATTTGCATTAGTCACTAGACTTTCCAGAAACACCAAAACAGGACTGGATTTTGTGCAGTATGGGAAGACTTCAGCACCTTTGCACAGAAGTGGGCTTCTGTGCACACACAGCTAACATTTCCACAAGAAGCATTTGGATTTGCTTAAATACTTGAGTGCTGAGTAGAGGCCCAAGGGTTTTCTGCCATTAAGATAGGGTTTTCAAACTATTCTTTGGCATACACAACCATTCTTCACATTAAATCTTTGATGGACACCAAATCAATAAAATAAATTGAAAAGAACAAGGCAATAATGTCCTCCCAACACTCCTTTTAAATGTTGTACTCGAAGTCCTAGCTAATGCTATAAGACAAGAAAAGGAAGTAAACTGCCAACACCAAATGCTGGTGAGAATATGGAACAACAGCAACTCTCATTCATTGCTAGTGAGAACATGAAATGGTACAGCCACTTTTTTTTTAAACCATCTTCACCCATTTCACTCCCATCCCCTCCTTGTCTATGGCAATCATCATTCTATTCTTGGATTTCAATGTTTTGTTTTATTTTTTAAAGGCAATATTAACTTTTCAAGTAACTGCTAGAAATTGCAGGGAATAGACAACTGCAGCTTCCTGGTGAAACAAAGGAAACGAGGAAAAACAACCCTCAAGAGACAGCTTGGAAGTTTATTGCAAAACTAAGCCATACAATCCAACAAATTGTGTTCCTTGGTATTTACCCAAAGGGATTGAGAACTCATGTCCTCATGAAAACCTGCACACTGATATTTATAGCAGTTTTAGGTATAATTGACAAAACTTGGAAGCAACCAAGATGTCCTTCATTAGATGAGTGGTTAAACTGTGGTATATGCAGACAGTGGAATGTTATTCAGTGCCAGAAAGAAATGAGCTATCAACTCATGAAAAGACAAGGAAGAGCCTTAAATTCATAGAACTAGGTGAAAGAAGCTAATCTGAAAGACAACATAATGTAGGATTCCAACTGTATGACGTTGTGGAAAAAGTAAAACTATGGAGGAGTAAAAATCAGTGGTTCAGGGGCTCGGGGAGGTAGGGATGCATAGGCAGAGGACAGGATTTTAAGACCGAGAAAGTGCTCTGGGTACTATAATGGTTAATACAGGTCATCATATATTTGTCTAAACCCGTAGAATGTACATCAAGAGTGAACCATTATGTAAACTATGGACTTTAAGTGATTGTGACATATCAATGCAGTTCATCAAATGCAACAAATGTACCACTCTGATGGGATCGTGGATCATGGGACAAGGTTCTGTGTGGGGGCAGAGAATTCATGGGAAATCTCTGTTTCCTTCCCCTCAATTTTGATGTGAACCTCAAACAAATCTTACAAATAAATTGGAAAATAAGATCACTTTCAGTGGTCGGGGAAATGTGTAGAAGGAAAGCAAGAGTGCTGCCTTTCTGGAAAGACCTACCCAAATGAACAAGCAAACACAGGTTTGAATACAGAGAACAAATTGGGGGTTACCAGAGGGGAGGGGTTGGAAGGTGGACAGAGTAGGCGAAGGGGATTAAGAGATACAAACTACAAATAAGTCATGGTGATGAAAAGTAGAGCATAGGGAATATAGTCAATAATACTGTAATAACTTTGTATGGTGACAGATGGCAACTCTGCTTACTGTGGTGAGCACTGTGTAATATACAGAATTGTCAAATCATATGTTGTATACCTGAAACTAATATAATGTTGTAAGTCAACCATACCTCAATTAAAAAGAAAATCTCCCCACTCAGCCATATTGATACTCTCTGGGGTGTCTCTTGAAAAACTCTCTTAAACTCGTGTGAATGTTCCTTGAAAAACACTGCTAAATCACATGGAATGAAGGATTTGGATCTGCATCACTGGTAAGTCACTTCCATAGTTGGTTTCTGAAAGTTTGGCTCGGGGTGTCAATGCATTCACTTCAGGAACCAAAGAGTTAAAGAACTCTATCTTGAGAGGTCCTTCCTCCTCCAAGATTTACATCTGCTATTCTAGAAGTCTATGATTCCATTCTTTTCTAACTTAATTAAGGGCCGGGAGTTTAAATACAGCATCAAACATTTTGATATTTGTCCATCCTTCCATCTCCCTGGGTAAAGAGGTTTTTTTGTTTAGGGGACTCTCGTGTGCCAGAAGTCACTGGTAATGAGTCTGATGATTATACTCCTGCTGCTGAGAACCTAGACCTGCCCATTCTTTCACCCTCTTTCAATTCTGATGTGTGGTTCAGGGTTTTGTTTTGGTGGGTTTTTTGGGTTTTTTTGAGACAATATTAACTTTTCACATAACTGCTAGGAATTGCAAGGAGTGGACAGCTGCAGCCTGACGTAGTGAAACAAAGGAAAGGAGGAAAAAGAGGAGGAAAAGCTCCACTGCTGAGGCTGGGATTTTTTTAAAGGGAGGGAGAAAAAGATTTTGTATTTCATAACAGAGAGTATTACGACGATGTAGCCACACACAATGAAAACCTTGTGTTTTATTAAAATGAAAAAGCTTGCTCAAGGCCTCCATTACTCATTTCCGGATGGAATGGCAAAACTTCAAGTTTGAAAAGACTCAAGTAGCTACAATCAAACTTTCCCTGGTAGCAGCTGATAACACAGCACTTTCCAGAAATCCATTTTGTAGATTGTGCAGCTCAGCTCTTTTCAGGACCTGGAGGCTGAGCTCTGCACAAAAGGGGTGGCAGCAGAGAAAGCCTAGAAATACTTTGGGCTAGAAGAATCCCCTCCCCCGCCCCCGCCTTGTTGTAGGGAGAGAACTAATGGGGGAGGGGGCTTAGTGTGCATAGACGAAACTACCATAACGCAGAGGTCAATGTTGCCCTAACCCCCGTCCTTCCGCTCAAAAAAAAAAAAAAAAAAAAGGAGAGCAGAGCCCCACAAAGCCTCCTCCTCACCCAGCTCATTTTCCCCGTCAACCAGAGGACCAGTGTTCAGAGACACAGAGGAAGACGTCAGGTAGCAAACAGCAAACCTCATGCCAGTTCCTCATTCAAGTTGGAGAACAGGCACCTGGTCTTCATTAACATTGCTGCTGTACTTAATGCGTTGCAGGTGTGAAAGTGTGTGGCTGAAATCTGACAAAACACCTGTCTTTTGTGGCACCATTAGATCTGCCTAGTGTGGGACACGACCCCCTCGGGTGTGCTTTCTCCTGCCTTGAAAGCCACAGTAAGCATTGTCCTGTAATTACAAAATCAGAGTCATCATTGCTGGGAAGAATTCCTTAACAAATTATACCTAATTAGTCTGAAATTACCTTTAATTCATGGTGAAACCATAGGCTTAACTGTGTTCTATAACACCTTCCTTTTTATCTTTATGCAAATATGATTATACACTATCAAACTGGCACCACCAGGCATAAAAAACAGCTGCAGCTAGTTCTTTGGTTACTAAATGGGAACTGGACGGGTGCCATTGATTATGTTTTCTGGAATGCTGCATCAAAAAAATAATAATAATATCAGCCAGTTCCTTCCCTGCGAACTCCAGTCTTCTTCCCCGCCCACAGGATCCTAATTGAAAGCTTCGAGATTGATGTCCCTTGCCCAAACCCCCCACCTCCTCCCCACATTGACTGCAGACACATGTGTACATCTTGCTGCCGCCCAATCTTTTAGGATGTCATTAAGTGTCAAAACATGTCTCATTTTATTTCTGATCACGGCATCTTATCAGATGGCTTCTTCAGTTCTCATTCCCATATCGGAGCTTCAGGAACCTTTGATTCAAGACACTTCGGTTCATGTACTTTGGTTGCAAAGATTACATGCGTCAGAGGCATTCGCCTAAGAGCTTTACAAATATACTCCTTATTTGATCCTGGCTACAAACCTGGGCACTAGGACTATGATTATCATCCTTATTTTGCATAAGAGGAAACTGAGGCAGAAAGAGCCTTGAATGAAATCAGCCAACCAGAAGAGATAAAGCCCAGATGCTGATTCAAGCCATCTGTCTCTGGTTTGCTCTTACACACTCTAATACACACTCCCAGCGCTGCCCATGGTCTCTCTGATCAACACTGATCATTTCCAATTCTCCTAGAACACTTCTAAACATAACATTGTGGGAGTATTTTTCCAGTTAGTTGGCGTGTCATGGTGTAAAGTAGCATTCTTATCAGAGGAAGAAATCATGGCTAGTGCCTCACTTGGTTCCATACAATTAATATAGTAATTATATTTCCTCCTCCACACTCCATGAAAGCATTTTCACAACCAAAGCCATGTTTTCTGTTTCTATCAAAACCAAACAATGCTGGGTTTTATCACTTGGTACTGGTATGTGCGTTTGCACATGTCTTTTAATTGTATTACAAGCTACATGTAACTTTTGCTCTAGTATGAAGAGTTTTTGAGATTCTTTCTCAAATGAAGCCAGAGTGCAGTTCTTCAGAAAGCCATAAAAAATACAAAATGCTTCTTTAGATGTTTAACATCTTCTGCCTCTTCCTCCATTGTCTGGATAATTCCTTGGAAGTCAGCACTGGCTTTCAAAGAGCCATTCCCATCCTGACAGACCACAGTATTCATGACTTCAACCAACCCCCAGGTTCTCTGAAGATTGTGAACTTTCAAAAAGAAACTCAGACCACATCTAGGTGACTTTCCAACAAGCTATGCTTTTGCAAGTAAAAAAGAGATTAATTTCTTGAACAATTTCGGGCATGGTATACAAAGTCAAATATATATCAGGTATGGACATTGCACCCTGCACACCTATAGGGGATCCTGCCCGTGGCCTGGAATGCAGTGGTGAACTGGTTAAAAAAATAATTACAACAGGACTAGCAATAAGGTTTTGGCTGAATGCTACTTTTGCTCAGTATCAATCAATTAAAATAAAAGCATTTTCTTGATGGTTGTTCATAACAGATATCCAGACCCATCTGTGGCTATTTTATTTATGGCATTGCTGTTCTTTGCCAACAACAAGTTGGCTAAAAATCAGATTTTAGAATCTTAATCAGAATCAAAACATTGTCTTCTCATTTGACGCCTCCATTCAAGTTCATGTTACTGCCATGTAGAAAATGGAATCTGCTTTCTGGAGGCCAACCCTAACTTCTGCACCATGGTAATCTCCACAGCCGGCCCACAGCTGTGGGATGAGCTGTATTTCTTTACAGTATTTTTATTAGGCTGATTCCCACAAGTTTAAGAACGTTGTAATTGGAGACACTTCAGGGTCACATTAGATTGAGCCCAATAAAATAAGAGGAGGAAACTGAACTCTCCTCACCCCTTTCCATGAAGTTTAGAATTTTCAACTCATTTCAAAGCAGAGGATGTCTCTTTCCAAGTCTTTCAAGTTCTGTAAACACTGCAAGTGCTACTGGCTTCCTTTTTAATCAGTGAGGGCCACCAGCTTACGTTTATTATTTCTAATTATTACAGCCTCCATGAGAGAACATTACTGCCGACAATTTGTGTTAGTAATGACTTAACCTGATTGGTCAGCAATGTAATCCCCTCCTTCTTTTTTCCTGCTCTTAATGTTTATGATCATCTATAACCCTCACACTTTGGTGTGCCATGTTTCCCCCCACACATACCTGCCCAAAAATAATTTTCAATGACACTAGTTAACAATTTGGAATTACTGAAACTATGGCTGGGTCCACTTGATGCCGCAACCTCCTATTGGAGAGGGGGGAAATTTGGTCTAACAGCTGGATGTTTGAGCTGCATAGAGTCAAACATCTGGATGTTCCCAAATATTTTTTTCCAAATATTTGGAAACATCCACAGATATTCCCTCATTTAGACAAAACATCCAGATGATAAACTGAATATTTCTCTTTTCATCCAGATATTTGACCAGTGAATTTTCTTTGAATCTTCTAGGTAAGAATACCCATCTTTTTTTTTTTAAGATTTTATTTTACTTATTATTTATTTATTTGAGAGAGAGAGAGAGCGAGAGAGAGAGAGCATGAGCAAGGGATGGGGCAGAGGGGAAGGAGAGAAAGAGGGAAAGAATACGAAGCAAATTCTGTAATGAGCACGGAGCCCAACTCAGGGCTCAATCCCATGACTCTGATTGTCATGACCCCAGCAGAAACCAAGAGTCAGTTGTTTAATGGACTAAGCCACCCAGGTGCCACTAGCTGTTTTAAAAGCCATTATTACACCAAAATAAGGGGGAAGCACATCCTCTAGCTCCAAGGCACATCTTTATGGCTTTTCAGTAATTTCAATAGTTTTTCAATAATTTCACCATTCTGAAACACAAATTAAATATTTCATTTTTAAACATATTTATTTATTTATTTATCTGAGAGAGAATGCAAGCAGGGGGAGAGGCTAAGGGGAGAGGCAGAGAGAGAATCTCAAGCAGAATCCCTGCTGAACACAGAGCCTGACTAGGGGCTCAATCCCATGACCCTGAGATCATGATTTGAGCTGAAACCAAGAGTCAGATGCTTAACTGACTGAGCCACCCAAGTGCCCCAAATTTTTCATTTTATAAAGAAAAATCTCTTCACAACCTAATATATCCTTAAATCTAGGAAGAAAAGAGTTAAGTGTTGGATCTCAGAAAAGGGAGTTTCTTATCCAGTTTTCACACCTTACAAAAATATTTTTGTTGCCACTGAAAGTTATTTTTGAGGCTCTATTTCTTTCCCAGGAATGCTCATTTGGTCTCCTCCAATGGTCTTGCATCCAGAGACTGACAAATCTCTTCTAGGAGGTAGGTTTATTAAAACATTCAACACCCTGGTAGGATGCAATTCATTCAAAGCTGTACCCATATGTAAATTAAAGAAAATACAGATTTTTTAAAATAACAGCCTTTAATCCAGAAATTGGTAGTCACACTAAAATATGTGAAATTCCCTGAAATTGTTTATAAGCATTTTTGTAAATATGCATTTTGTGGGAAGGAGAAAGAGTGCTGAGAGATCACTCAGTCTCTCAAGGAGTGGTTTTTCAATGGGCACCTTCTCCTAACTTGGTATACTTTTTAAACTTCTAAAGGTATTTATGAGTCGGGGGAATAGATGCCACTCATTGTGCAAAGTTGTACATAATGAAAATACCAGTATATTTTATTCCCACTGTTGAACTGCATTCAAAGACAATGTGAATTGTCTGATGTCAAAGATGTCAAAGACACTTCGTATATAATCACCCAATACATATTCCCTCTTAGCCAGCAGTTGGTAGGTTGCAAGAAACTTTTCCACTCAAGCTTGTGATGGACGGACGAAAGGTTTAGCTCAAGGAGTGAGTAATGTCTTGGAAACAAACAGCAGGAAATAAAACTGGGCCTCACAAGTGACTAGAACTAGGACCTGTGATGCTCTGAGGTGTAAGGAATCCACTCCTCTTCTCTGTCTGAGACCACTCAGCCACCTCCACTGCTGCCCATCTCATCTCTTTCATAGAAGAGGAAAAGGATGGAATAGAATCTCATAGAAGAGGAAAGGAAAGCTCTACCGTAAAGGTAGACAAAAAAAGACAGGCAGAGAATGCCTGTCACCTCATGAACACACAGGAAATGGCACACATTGCTGTTGTTATTGATTATCTCTCTGCAAACCAACTCTCCTGCTTGCTCAGTGCAATGACTCCTGAATGGCCACATTCAAATGACAGCCCTCAGCTCCCTGGCTTTGTCTGTTTATATGATTGTTGTTCTCAGTTCACTGGTGATTCTGAATCTTAATTTGAAATTCTCAGGGGAGTGAGCATATCTAATGAGCCCTGCCTGGGGCAGGTGTGTGCCTCTGGCCCCATCAGCTGTCACCTGCCCAGGGATGCCATGGTGCCCACTCACTTAGTCACAAGTTTGCTTGAGCAGATTCCACGGGAAAGAAGAGTGAGACAGGGAGAAAACAGACGACATATCCAATGCAGGTATCCCATTTTTAAACTTTTTCAACATGTCTTTATGGTCTAAAATTAGAACATATGGCTAGGCACCAAAAAATTTTTTTAATCTCCAATTTCTACTCAGAAAACATAGATTTATAATATTTGATATCTATTTTCCATATATTTTATACATGTATTTATGCTTTTTACAAGTATAAAATTATACTCTTCATTTTCTCTGTGCTCACTTTCCACTTAATGACATACAGTGAACATTTTTCATGTTTCTAAGTATTTCTCTACAATATTTTTCTTAATGGCAGGACAGGATTTGATTAAATAAAATAAAATATATAATACAATAACATGTCACTGAACAGTTAGATTACTTCAATTTTATAACATAATGGGTACTCTAGCGCAGTTTCTTTTGCATAAATTAATGTCCATATCATTTTTCTTTCTCTTTAATTAAACAAGAAGTAAATGTATGCATGATCATTTTGTTTTCTGTTTTAATTGGATTATCTAGAGCTTTGTATATTTTATTTTATTTTATTTTATTTTATTTTATTTTATTTTATTTTATTTTATTTTTTAAAGGAACACCTCTTGGATGTATTTATCATCTATCCATCATTTAGACAGATTTTAATGGGGGCCAACCTAAGTTAATGAAAGATAAAAGTCAAAGACATAGTAAGACTCCAGGATCTGATAAGGATGTTTGTTGACTATGTTATCATTATTATTATTATTATTTCAGTGAAATTAATGCTCTGTTCTTCTGGCCACATCAAACTTTCTGAAACAATGAAAACCTAATCTACTCTCCATCATGGCTATGTCATCTACCCACTTACAAAGTACAAAGTCTAATATCTGACCAATAAATCAATATTGTCAATTCTATTACTCAAACCTTCATTTATTTTGTCTCCTCTCTATCAAATAGAGAGGAGAGGCCAAATAGAGTCTTAATATAATTGGACCTGACAATTTCTCCTTGTTTTCTGCATCACCTCTTGCAATGATATATTCAGAACCTATTATAAATTCATTGCAGATTAAATTTTTAAATACCTACAATAACTTTCTTTGTCCTATTCATTATTACTTGACATTAATTCTACTCAGGCATATACTAATGTTGCTAACCTTATTTTTTGTGTCTGAACCTTCTCAGCTTATTGCTCCCCAAACTTTTTATTTTATTTACCTTTTTGGGTTCCTTTAATACAGCAAAACCTATGAGGCTGGTTTAATCCTGTTCAATATCTGTTTTTCTTCTACTAATGATTTAACCTATTTATACTAATCAGAACTGGTTCATTTTACTAAGAGACATTTCCAAAAATTTTCTATCATGGCTCTCATACAAATAAAGAAATAAGCACATGTTACAGATGTTATTTAACTCAGGAGGGAACTGGACAGATGTCATAACCAGTTCAAAGAGAATCTGAAGAGCAGGCACACTTATAGATCAGGAATATTGACATGGAGGTGCAAACGGAGGCAAACTGGTTTTGGGGATGTTGTGGGGAGGTAGATTAGGTCAGAACAGAATTTGTATGTTTAGAGATAAAAATTAATTTGCATTGCTGTCAGTTACCTACAACTTGAAATTCTAAAATAACTCAAACATAATGAGAGGCTAGAATTAGTTAACCTGGGAGGGTATGCTTTATGGAAACAAGGCATAGTTTTCCAGGAAAGCACATGTTTCCCTACCATTTTCTTCCTTTCTCTTTTTAGACTCTTTGTTGTTTCAATCCTTCCTTGATGTTTTGTTTACTATCTATTTTTCTCCCTCTCTCCCCTCTAGTTATTTATGAGAAATTAATCTCCTACTTGTCACATATTTCAACTGTATATAAAAATTATTTTTCTCTAATTATTAACTTTAGATAGAAACATATTAGATGGGAAAATGACAGCTTTTATTTCTTTCTACCAAGTTTAATGATATAGTCCAAGATTTGAGGTCCAGTTTCTTTCTTGCTTTCAAATAACCATTCTTACATCAAATATATTTAACATATAATTATTAACATTTTATTCTCTCCTTAATTTACCATTAAAATTTATGTTTTTATGATAATAATCCTCATCTCTCTGAGTTTATTTCCCTTTTTTAAAAATTTTTATTTATTTATGATAGTCACACATAGAGAGAGAGAGGCAGAGACATAAGCAGAGGGAGAAGCAGGCTCCATGCACCAGGAGCCCGATGTAGGATTCGATCCCAGGTCTCCAGGATCGTGCCCTGGGCCAAAGGCAGGCGCTTAACCGTTGCGCCACCCAGGGATCCCTCCCTTTTCTTTTTTTAAAAAAAAAATTATTTATTTTATAGAGAGCATGAGCTGGGGGGGAGGGGCAGAGGGAGAGGGAGAGAGGGAGAGAAAGAATCTCAAGCAGACTCCATGCTGAGCATGGAGCCCAATGCGGAGCTTGATGTTACAACCCTGAGATCACAACCTGAGCCAAAACCAAGAGTTGGACAGTTAACAACTATGCCACCCAGGTGCCCCTCATTACTTCCCTTGAGTGTGTGTGTACATGTGTGTGTTCAACGTGTAGTTGTTACACAATTTTGTGTCTATTTTTAAAAGCACTTTATGCTTTGTGGGCTTTTGTATCTCTAACAAAATGATTCTGTTATTTTTGAATGTGAATAAAACCTAGCTATAGTATATAAATCTTCAGTTACAATCTGTTCTTTTCCCTTTAAAACTCTTAGGAAATCATTTCATAGACTTCTGGTGATTCTTAGTACAGAAGAAATATCTGAGCTGGATGTTTGGGTTTGGGTTTTGTTTTTTTTTCTTTTGCAGATGACCAGCCTTTTCTGCCTAGATGCATGTCAGCTTGATTTTTCTTTACATCTTGAAGTTTAAGACTTTCATCAGAATACATCCATTTGTCGAATTATTTTTATTAATATTTCCTGGGGTTTGTTGAGCTCATTCAGTTTGCAAAACCAGAAATTTGTCTACTAGCCCAGCCAAGTGTTATTTATTTTTTTCAAATATTGCTTCCCTTCTATTTATTCTGACATCCTGTTCAGTAATACTCACTCTCTCTAAGCCAAATCTTAGTAATATAGCCTCCAAATTACTACCTCATATAATTATCCTACTTCTTTGTCATTTACCTCTGCATTCTGGGAGATTTTTATTTTAGTAAATATTGCATATACCCTGATTTGATTTACTATGGTGTTATTTCAACTCCAATTGCATCTTTAAACCCTTTTCTTAAATGTTTACTTTAAAATGGGTTTTTTGTCTTGTAATGCATTTTAAATTTCTGCTTGCCTCTCAACTCAGTTCCAATTTCAAATCTGTTTATTATATCATCATCTCATCTTACGGGTTTTATTTTATAGAACTCATGTTTTTCCAATATTTGCAAACCCACAAAATAGTTTATAAAATATATTTGATTCCTTCAATTCAATAACTCTTTCAAATACGTTTTTCCGTATGAATCATATGACCCCAGTTGTGTGTGTGGGGGTGGGGATGTGCGTGTATTCACATGTATTCAAAAAGCTGAAACCTAAAACTAGAGATAGAGAAGAAAAGGACCCAGCAAGATAATTTGTGGCACATAACTCTAGAAAGCTTCATACATTGATTATTTTAGGTACTCCTAAGAATAAAACTGCAAGAAAAAAAAAAAAAAAACTATGCAAGGTAAGGTTAAAAACAGGAGAAATGTTGAAAATGTTTATGAATTTCTTCTGACACTCTATTTATCCAGCCAAGAAACTTATTCTACTCTGGAGGATACTTCCTGGGGAGAGACAGGAAGTTTTCTCTGGAGAGACAAACCAGTGAGAATCCAGAATGAGGCGGGGTCCTCAGACATAGCTGAGGGTAAAGGTGACATATCATTTTGAAAATGAGGTTGGGAAGCTAGGCAAACAACACTTACTAAACTGGGAGAGACACCCCCCCCCCCCGCCCCAGTACCCACACAACAGATTGGAGGCTTCCTTTCTAAAAATGCCCCCTCCCCAAAGACCATCAGATAATGGCACTCCAAGGCCACCAGCTGACAGGCCCTGTGAAAGAGAATTTTAATCTTCATTTTACATATGAGTGTACGGCCAAAGTTCACCACACATTTGAGAAAAGCCTCTAACAGGAAAGACCAGCCAAAATAAACAAATAAAATACACCAGAAGGAAACAAAGACAATGCAGCCAGCAGGAAAAAAAAAAAAAAAAAAAAAGCTTAGAAAAAATGTTAAATAGTATTAATAGTCTCAAAGTAATCAGAGAAGGTTTTTGCATCATGAAATAATAACATGCTGCATTTTTTAAAAGGAACTTTCAGAGAACAATTAAATAAGAAATGTTTTAAAAGAAGGGAAGATGGCTGAGGAAATCTCCAGAAAGTGAAGCAACCACACAAGAAAAGATGAAAAAGAGGAAGGGAAAAAAAATTATAAAATGAGAGGAGTCCCAGAGGTCCAACATCTAAATAATGGGAATTCCAGAAAAAAACGGGAAAATTTAAAACATAAAGAAGAAATTATTAAAGAGATAATACAATAAAAGTTGCCATCTCCAAAGAAAATGGGTTTCCAGATTTTGAATGTCTAAGTGCCCAGCATAACAAATAAACCAACTACAGGGCATGTCTTTGTGAAATTTGAGAATGCTAAGGATAATGAGAAGAGCTTAAAGGTCTCCAAAGAAAACTAATAAGTCACTTCAGAAAATGTAGAATGAAAGTGTCATTTGACTTAGCAACATCAACAGCTAAATGATAAAGGGGCAAGATCTTCCAAAATCTGTCAGCAGAATTTCTAAGTCAGAACCCCAAATTCCAGCCAAATTATAAATCAAATATCAAAGCCAAACAAGAATAATTTCAGGCTTTAAGGTCTCAGAAACTGTTTCACCCTTTTTGCAGGAAGCCATTTGTGGTGTTCCACCAAAACAAAGGAGTAAACTATAAAAGAGGAAAACATAAAAGTTTGGGAACTGGAGGTCCCATCTGGTTAGAGACTAAGAGCAATGCAAAACATGGTGAAGGGATATCCCAGGATGACAAGAAGCCTAGAAGGATACAAGATAATGGAGTGCCCAGGAGCTATATGCCAAAACTATTTGACTATTATTAAGGAGATTTACTTTTAATTTGGAGAAATTAACAATAAATTAGTTATAGATACAGAGAAACTAAGCAAACGAACAGGAAGCAACTGTCAACTCCAGACAAAACAAAAAGTTATACAAGAAAGAAAATGATAAAAATGATACAAAGTTACCTGATATAAAAGTGGCTCACCTGTGAATATTATTTACATAACTATACTAAGATAAATACTAGTTAATAAAGTGTTAATATAATTATAATGAGAAATGTGGGAGGAAGAAACTATCTCTTAAAGTAAAAAATAATACCTAAAAAATTAAAGGCATAAAGTGTGAGTTAAATTTGGAGGTAGCTACTAAATGTCTGCCTTAGAAGAATGAGAATTGGCAACAATGAAAAGGAGACTGGCATAAGCCTTTCAGCTGACTTTTTAAGCTACTACTAAATATATTACTTTGATAAAAATTTAAGTTTAAATTTACAATAAGAGAAAACTAAACGGAATATACTCAAAATATGTTTTTCCTTCAGATTATTTATTTATTTTTTTTCTTTTTTTTTCCTTCAGATTATTTAAACTATATGTTCATTTCTTTCTGATTAAGAATTATTTACCAGATCCACTTTTTTCCCTAGTTTTTCATATTGCATTAGTCAAAAGCCTATTCAGGACTGGTATTTCCCTCAGAAACAAGGTGGGAGATTCTTCTTGGCTTGTGGTTTGAAGATACCTTTCAGATTGTCATGGTAATGGGTTTTAAGAACATAGAACATAGAACAGAGGGGATCCCTGGGTGGCTCAGCGGTTTAGTGCCTGCCTTTGGCCCAGGGCTGATCCTAGAGTCCCGGGATTGAGTCCCACATCAGGCTCCCGGCATGGAGCCTGCTTCTCCCTCCTCCTGTGTCTCTGCCTCTCTCTCTCTATGTCTATCATAAATAAATAAATAAATAAATAAATAAATAAATAAATAAATAAATAAATCTTTAAAAAAAAAAAAGAACATAGAACATAGATGAGGTCTGGCAATGCTGGGGCTGAGAGAAAGGGTTTCAACACAAGGATTGTTCCCCATACCTAGTAAAGCTGGTCCAAGGTTGGAACACCTATGGGGCACCTTCCTTTCAGGAATAGGAATGATGTCCCTGATTGTTCAAGAGAGTTCCTTTACTTTCCTTATCATCACTCTGCTTCCAGTGCTCTGAAGTTCCCAGTCCAGTTCTCCAAGCAGCTACTCATCTAATCAGGGGAGAAATGTGCCTTCTCTGGAAGCCGTTCCTCTATTACTAATGCCACTGCAGAAGGTGGCATTTTAATGTGGCTGCCCACATGCATGAATCTGCAGGTCAGATTTCTTCACAAAGCTCCCTGCTGCATCACTTAAGGTCATTTCAGCCTAAGAAAATGACTTTTCCAGAGCGGCTGCCACCAGTGCTTCTGGAGGCTTCTGCTCAGGTCATCCAGCCTCCCAAAATTCTCACCTCAATTCTGCTGACAGTGGGTGGGAAAAGGGCTCCAAATGCTGCTTTCTCCATTATTCTACACCTTTCTCTGTCTCCAGTCCAGCATCTCTAAGTTCTCAAGTTGCCCAAAAGAACCAAGATTTCTTCTTCTTGCTTCTCACAAAGTCATAAAACTCCCTTGCAAATTAAATAGTATTCTACCTTGAGGGGTCCTTTTTTAGAACTTGATTGAATCTAGTAGGAATTTCTGAGATTTGAATAGCTCTATTTCCCAGCTGTCAATGCTGAGGAATATTTTTTTCATGAATTTTAAATTTTTCTACATCTTTTCCACAGAGGGATACCTAACTATTAATGTCAGCATAAATTAAGACATAGTAAGTATCTGTTTGGTTTAGGTTCAGTTGTATGTCACAAAAAACCAAAACAACATGAACATTTATTGCTCCCTCACATGAGGAAGTCAGGAAGTAGGTATCCTTAACCTGTTATGATAATTCTTTTCATCTCATTGCTTTGCCATCCCTAGGAAGTGGTGCTTCAACTCATGATCCAAAATGGCTGCTAAGATTTCACACATCAAATCTGTGTTCTGGGCAGGCAAATGGAGAAAGAAGCAAGAGACTGGGTGAATGTTCCCTTTAAAGTACACTTTCAAAGTAGCACCTAACTTGGCTTACATCTCATTGGCCTGAGTTTAGCTTTGCAGCTTCACTGAGCTTCCAGAGAAACAGAACATTAAAGCCATCAAAATTCTTTAGACATAAAATGAAAACTGGTATTTCTAAGGAAGGCAGATGTATTCTTTAAAAAGTTTTTTAAGAGGCACCTGGAAAACAAACAAACAACCCCCCCCCCAAAAAAAAAAAAAATAAAGAGGCACCTGGGTGACCCAGTCAGTTAGGCAACTGCCTTTGAGAGCATGATCCTAGGGTCTTGGGATCAAGTCCCACATTGTGCACTCAGCAGGGAGTCTGCTTGAAGATTCTCTCCCTTTGCCCCTCCCCCAACTTGCATGCACGTGTGTTTTCCCTCCTTCTCTAAAATAAATAAATATAATCTCAAAAAAAATATCTACTAGACCTAAGTATAAATCTTGCTAAAAGTAGAAACCTAATAAATTTATATTAAATGAATAGCTGAGTAAATGGAAATTTCATAAGCTTATATAGATAATTATAAATACACAAATTTATGTGCTTATAAGTATGTATTATATAATAAATTATATAAATTTAGATATATATACATAAATCGTATCTGTTGACATCATGACTTTAATAAAATGTATTGCCATATGCTAGTTATCAGGTATTTATGAAGCATCCCTTGTATGCAGAATATAGTAATGTATGTAAACATAAAAAATAGGATACTTGGTTTATGCTATCCTGCATTTTATTTATTTTTTTTTAATTTTTATTTATTTATGATAGTCACAGAGAGAGAGAGAGAGAGAGAGAGAGGCAGAGACACAGGCAGAGGGAGAAGCAGGCTCCATGCACCGGGAGCCCGACGTGGGATTCGATCCCGGGTCTCCAGGATCGCGCCCTGGGCCAAAGTCAGGCGCCAAACCGCTGCGCCACCCAGGGATCCCTATCCTGCATTTTAAAACTTGGTCTTCTGTGGAGTACTTTGAAATGTCAGGAGGCAGGGCACCTGGGTGGTTCAGTTGGTTAAGTGTCTGATTTGATTTGGGCTCTGGTCATGATCTGATCTCAGGATCATGAGATCAAGCCCCTCGTGGGGCTCTTGTGCTGGGAATGGAGCCTGCTTAAGCTTATTTCTCTCAGGCGCCTGGGTGGCTCAGCTGGTTAAGCATCTAACTTTTGGTTTTGACTCAGGTCATGATCTGAGGGTTGTGAGATGGAGCCTCAGCTCTGCACTCAGCATAGAGTCTGCTTGGGATTCTTTCCCCCCCTCCCTCTTCCTGACCCTCTCCTCCTCCCCCAACTTGTGCTCTCTCTCTCTCTCTCTCTCTCAAAAACAAAAAACAGTCAATGTCAGGAGGCAAATATTGTCAGTAGCCTTATCTTCCACCACCAAATCTCTGAGATGAGTGCTACCATCCAGCGATGAACTGATATATAATATAGCTCAATGAAAATGGAGAAGGTGAAAGAAATGTAAATTCTAATCTCTGGTCTTTTGGCCAGAATGCACAGATATTCTGATAAACCTGAATATCAAAGCATAACCTATCTGCAATGACATTTTTATGCTGCGCACAGCTGTAGGGACTTTTCTCACAGCATCAGAAGATGTTTGCAATGGTTCCCAAGGAGAGCCATAAACTATTCTCCTTTTCTTGATTTATGTCTCCTTGCACTCTTGTCATGGTATCTAGTTCTTCACTGATCCAGACAACATTCCAGAGAGCTCAGGGCTTGAACTTCATATTTAAACATTGCCACCTCAGCTCTGTAATGGATCTTATAGATTCACAGTCTCCTTCTGCCAGTTTAGACAGCCAGAGGACAAAGTTAGGAACTGAGATATCAGAACAAGTGAGCAAGAGAGCTTGAGTCATCATCACCATTTTCCCATGTGGCTCCAATGAGTAGCACCCTTGTCTGACCCATATAACAACCCAAGTGCAACATATGATATGAGTCAACCACACTCTAGAAATGGCTTCTGACACTCCTGCAGCCTGATACTTTGATTGCATTGTGGTTGCTCTAAAAACTCTAATGCAGAGCTCTGTGGATTCTTCTCTTTACTATGTGGTTTGAAGCTGGGCAGAGGGGAGGAGACATTGGAAAGAAAAATTGCCCAGTGCACCATGACAGCTATATAATTAGGCAAAGCAGGCCAGTGCTTACGGCATTTGTCATTCAGCAATTGTTCACCTTCCAGGTTTGCTAGCCAGGTGCTTTGAACAATGAGGTGATAATAATGTCTTCATGTGACCTGAGTCCAGGGAACACTCAAGCTCAAATAGGCAAGGCAGAGTCCCTGGTGGAATAAAACAAGGACTGCATTATTTTCTGAGTGTTCACCAGTCTATTTGCCATAAAAATTAAGGAACTTAAACATTGGTGAAAGATATATTCAAAAAAAAGGAGAATTCTAGGAGAAATTTGTGAATTTTTGCCTCCAAAAGTTTGAGATTCAAGGTGTGTGACTATGTGTGAAAGGTGGTATTGAATGCCAACTAATAGGTACTGGGCTGGACAGAGGAGTCCAGGTAAGAATTTATGAGACTGTCTTAGCTTCTTCTGGTTTTTGTCAACTCAGACAAAAGAGAATATTTCCCTTTTTTTTATATATATAGATTCAACACTGTAACTTCCGGCCACTTTTTAAAATTGTTAAATACTATTGCGGCACCTGGGTGGCTCAGTTGGTTAAGAGGCTGATTCTTGATTTTGGCTCAGGTCATGATCTCAGGGTCCTGGGATCAAGCACCACATCAGTCTCCATGCTGAGCGTGGAGCCTGCTTAAGATTGTCTCTCTGCTTTCCCCTCTTCCCCTCCCCACCACTGCTCCTGTGCACTCTCTTTCTCAAAAAAAAAAAAAAAAAAAAAAAAAGCTAAATAGTATTAAAAAATGTTTCTCTACCCACAACCAGTGCTACTTCCTCCCCCAGCTGTGCACAGAGGTGGTAAGAAAGCCTGAAAGCCTGAAGGCCATGACAGGTCTTCTTTAACACTTCTCCCTCCCCTTCCCCCCATGGCTTTTCAGGCTTCTGACACTCTGGACTACTACCTTTCCAGCCATTATCTCCTAGAGCACTCAGCACACACCCTCCTCTCCTCGCGATAAAGATTCAGTTAATTCAACTCTGTGACTCAGTCCCTTTGGCCCTAAACTATATTGTGTTTTGGACTTACTTTCAGTGCGTTTCCTATAACAACACTCCATCCTTGCATGTTCCTATAACAACACTCCATCTTTGCATGGCCTACTAGTAGGAATGAGGTTACTTTCTTTCTTGTTGCCTTCTTTTACTTTCAGGAACCCTCATCCAGACATCATGCTCTGAACTATACTGGATACCTTGTGGCAATGGATACTTTAATATCTGCAGATCAAATACACTGCAACTATCTAGGACTTTAGGATTCTTGCCTGCACTGGACTCCTATTTTGAAAACAAACCTTGCAGGGGATCCATGGGTGACTCAGTGGTTTAGCGCCTGCCTTTGGCCCAGTGCACGATCCTAGAGTCCCGGGATCGAGTCCCACATCAGGCTCCCGGCATGGAGCCTGCTTCTCCCTCCTCCTGTGTCTCTGCTTCTCTCTCTCTCTCTCTCTCTCTCTATGTCTATCATAAATAAATAAATAAATAAATAAATAAATAAATAAATCTTTAAAAAAAAAAAAGAAAGAAAACAAACCTTGCTCATCCTCTTCTCTAAAAAGTGTCCTTTCTCCACCATCAGTGGTAGGCTCACACAGCCTTTGTTATTACTATGCAATCCCTACCCCTATTGCCCCCACCCTCCATGGCTGATGGGCATGGGATCCAAGGCCTTCACTCAGATTCCTTCACCAGGAAATTTGGAAAAGTTATGAGGATGCTGGAAAATTTGAGCTGGTGTCCATAACTAGCTATGTGAATTTGGGAGCCATGGGCCAGCCATGTGCATGAAGAAGCAGAACTAGCCTGTCTACTCAGAGGAAGGAGGAAGTAGAAATAGGGAGGATGGTACAAGAAGCTTGTGGGCTCAGACAAAACAAGAAAAGACCAGAAAACAGCGGACTTGTCTGCATTCCTGTTCCCCTTCTGGTCCCTCAGAAGCCAACCACTCTTCCTACCTACACTGTTAATCAGGAGACTCCTCTCTGATCTAATTAATTTCTGAGATTTTATCAATTTAACTTAAGTTAATTTGAAGGGGGATACTGTTGCTTCTTTTGACATGAAGGTGAAACGTTTATTTGAAAATTTCTTTTTTTTTAAAAAAAAAATTTCTTTTTTTTCCTTTTTTTTTTTTTTTAATTTGAAAATTTCTAAGGAGGAAATGGCCTTTGTTCTGGAGAAGGCCTTGATGAATGAATGGTTCAGATTAGAAGGTGAGGTCCCAGTACTTGGCTGGTATTCAGGTAACAAAAGAGGGTACTTAATTCTTCTGCATGAGCAGGATTGGTTTTTGTTTTTTGTTTTTTTTTCTGAAATAGAGGGAATAAAGAGAAGAAAGAGGCAGAGGAAAGAATAAAAAGGGCTATTAAGATGGCTCCAGTCTAAAAGACTTCACAGAGTACATTGAAAATTCGCTGCTGATGGAATTAGGCCATCTTAAACATGGTGATGTCCAATGTTCAATTTGAAATTCTTGCTTCCTTCAGGGAAAACACTCCCCTTGTCTATATCCCACCCTCCTATCTTCTATACCTATGTATATTTTGTTTGTGTGTGAATTTTTATAAAGATTAAGCAATGGGCTGAGTTTCAAGTGTTTATTATGATACAGAATTAACTGCGGGATCAGGAGCCCATAGAGGTAAATTTCTACATAGTGTGAAGCGGGGATTAAAGATCGTCTTTTTAGAACCCATTGAACTCTGCCTCATGTGTGCAACCCATGAGGATTGAGAACATTGATTTAGAGATAGCCCCTCATGTGCCTGCAAATTCACTCAATTTGGAAACTTATTAAGCTTCTCTAGTTCAATTCTTAAGTCTTTGTGGATATGTAAATCTAACTTGAATCTAAAAGCACATTATTTGCAAAGGCTTCGGAGAACTTCAGGTATAATAAGCTGGAGAAGGAAACAAAACGAGGACCACACTTGAAATAAATTTATTGAATGACTCCATGAACTTAGAGCCAAGATATATATTAGGATTGAGATTTCATTTTTAAAATAGAATTTTTTTGCTCTCCCAAAAGATTTACGCTAGCTTTCCTTTTAAATAGCAAACTCATCTAATTCATTTAAAATATGATTTTGTTTTGCAAAATTGATTTACAAGTAACTTTTCAGGAACCCATCTATTGACAAAGGAGAGGTATATCTGTTATGCAAAGCACCATACTTAAGTATGTTAAGGAATAATCCCAGTCCATTATTTCTTAGCATATCTACTGGGTATTTGTGTTTGTTTTATAGCTTTTTTCCCTCTTTGATTTACGTTTACGAGACAATCGAGGAGAGATGATATGAAATGGTTTTTACTTTTATGAGCCAAAGGAACCGCACCAGCCACAAGTAACAGAACACAGCCACAACTGAATTATGTAGGTCTCTTTTGGTGGAATGAAAATTAAAAGAGTATATTGTCCCTACTTTAACTTCTTATGGTGAAGTCATGCCCTAAGGATGTCCACTGGACAATTCCATTATAAATATGAAGTTGTGGTTGCACCTACTGTTGCTCATGTTACCAACAGAATCTGAAACCAATTTAAATGTATTAAACTTCAGTTCAGTTTGGGGGGTTTCATTTGTGGTTATATGCCAACCACCAATATGACCCCAATTAATTAGCCGAATATTGAAGAATGGCCTAATTCACTTCTTTCACGACTTCATGATAATATATCATAAGAGTGTTGAGTTAAAATTTAGATGTGCCCACTCTTCTTAAAATAAAATGAAGATCAAGGTCATATCATATTTGCCTCAGATTACCTACACCTATGCACAAACATGTTGAATTGATTCAGTAAATATAATCCCTTCACTACTGTTGTCCTAAGTCGCCTATTACACACACACACACACACACACACACCAACCTGTATTTCTCAGATGGTACAAACTGGCAGCACATGAGCCAAACCCAGCCCACAAATGAGCCTTGTTTGGTTCATATATTCGAGATCACACCGTTACAAGAGTGTTCGAATTAACATTTGAAAATTGGGAGATGTCACATAGAAATTCACATTTCTAGCTCTTTAAAAAAAATCTGGCAACACTTGGCAGGAATTCCACACAGCAACAATCGGCTGGAGCTGACATGCAAAATCCTCTATGGGCCCTCTTGGCTTTGCCACAGTCCCCACCATCTTTCATTACATTGCACCCAGTCCGTGTCACACATTTTGCTTCCCTGCCCCTATAGACATTTGGATGTGCAACTCGTGCCCTCCAGTGTTTCCCTCCTCTATGCCCTCTGAAAGCACCTTCTCTTTGAATGTACTAAAAGCTAGACTGCTTCAATCCGAAAACCTCAGGAAACCCGAATCCTATTTTTATTTTTATACTTCTAGAAATTCAAAACGTCATTCCCATATATAACTGGAAGCCTTAAAACACAGGTGTGTGCCACTTTAAAAACACAGACTTTAATCATAAACATATTTGGGCATTTTTGCTTCGATTTAGGTCGTTTCCATCTACCTAATTTGATTTTATTCCAATTGATCAAAAAAGTAACATAATTGTTTAAAATCATTCTCTTTTGGAAACTAACATTGTGGTAGAAAAAGAAACATTGCACAAATAGCTTACCATCTAGTTGAAGAGCGTTGTGCTTTTTAGTGTGTAACAGAAGGCTAAAAAATAGATTGAAAGTATGTAAGAGAACGCCTGTATTAACAATAGTGCTGGTTATGTTTGGGAAATAAAGGCTATTATTTTTAGGAAAAAAATCAATGTAATCAAATGTTGGGTACAGCCAGTGATGCTAAGGTGCTATAGCTATAGACTCATAGCTATAAAACACTTTGACTATTGAAATTCCTGAACCAAAAATAATAACTTTGTTATTGTGCCTCTGAAATGTATAATCCCCAATCTCATCTTTTCCCATTGAACCAATTGTTCTATGCTGCCTGCTTTCCAGAGAGTTCTCCTATTGTTCCTTGACAAAGCATTACTGTATTGGAGAATATGGTTTGCATCACAAAAATATTATTTTTACTCCAGTTAGGGGTTGTGATATTTTTTACATGGAGATTTCCTTGGTATATTCAAAGTATACCTCATTGAGAAAAAATTATTTTTATGTAACTTTTCAGGTTGTTATGTACTTAGTAAAGTACAGCTGAATGACATAGTGCTTTCTGAGGAGTTCCAAGTCCCCTGGAAACCATCTCCTTTGTTTTCACCAGACATGTGATGAAATGCACTATTATTATCCTATTTTGAATGAAAGAAGTAAGATTCTAAGTCATTTGCTGAGTTCATACGGCAAATTAGTGAAAGAAAGATTCTCCGGATTGATGACGAAGAATATATCTAGTTCTTGATCTTGATTACCTCCAGATCTAAAACTTTCTGTAAACCATTTTAACATTAATTTGTCCACCAGAAGGGCTATGGTTGTTGATCCCATAGACTATGGTAAAAACACAGGCTTTGAAGATGGATTTGCCTGGAAAGGAATCCAGCTGTGTGATTTAAATCTCCTCAAATCTCAGTATTCTCATCTAAAAAGTGGGTGTGATAAACCTTCCTCATTAGTTTTGCCAGGACCTAAATATAAACATATACTTGTTAAATCTCTTTGTTATAGCAGACTAATCTTACCTTAAGTCAGTAGAGTAATTACATACTTATTCAGTAGGTAGTTACCCTAACTAACTCACTAATTTTCAAATGTAAGCATGCATCAGAAACATCTGAAGGGCTTATTAAAATGCAGATTACTAGGTCCCATCCTCAGAGTCTCTGATTCAGTAGTCTTGAAATGAGGCCTGAGAATCTGAATTTCTAACAAGTTCCCAGGTAATGCTGATGCATCCAGGACGCACACTTTGAGACGTACTGCTTTAATACTGTAACTAAATCACTAAATATAATGCCTGGCACAGCTGGCCCTCAAAACAAAATCATCATTATTTCATTATTTATTGAAATCCTATGGGCAATTACAAAATTACTTACAGGTTTTCAGAAGGAATTCTAATAAAAGTAAGGATAAAATAGCAATATCAGATGTACTTTAATTCCTAGTTTATTCAGCAAAACATCGATTTGGCCAAGTAAGAAGTAATTACATGTTCAAAGCAACAGGCCGACTTCACCATTGTTTTCAATTTCTGTTTCTATAGGTAATTCAGTGAGTTCTCAACTCTGGCAATTCAAAGGAACTCATAAAAGATAGGTCCACCTACTTTACTAAAGAGAATCCCTTGACAGAGGTGACTCTTGATTGCTTTTATACCATATGAGTGCGTGAATAACTCTGGCACTCGGAAATGATCATATTCTCCCTTCATTAAAAAGCATTTTAAAAAACCTGCACGTCTAAAGTTAAAGCATGACTAATGCATTGGAGAAATTGTTCAACAACAGTTCATCCTGGTAAAAATATGACTTCTGTAGCTATGCCAAGGTTAGTGTCGGGTTAGGTTATCTGCAATTCAAGTGCCAGATGTGCGTGTGCATGTGTGGGTGCCTGCATGTGGGCATGCACCAACATGAACTGCCCCCTGGAGAGTTAGGGACCCTCCCAGGCAGGACTCTACAGAAAGTTCCAGAAATGGAGAGCTACGTTCAGTTCTCTGGGTAATTTGGGGGTAATTCTGGGCCCTCTGCATTCTCTCCCTGTCTTCTCTTGACACTCTTTGCTGCGTTAGCTACTGTTTTTCTCCAACCCCCTAGGTTTTCAATAAGTTTCCTGTTGTGCGTTGGGATAGCAGCATTCACAGAAAGTGGCTTTGCCTAGGTGATCTGAGCCAGCTCCCTCCCACCTTTTCTTCCCTTTCTTTTCTTTTTAATAATTTAGAGACGAGTAACGAAGTGCTTACGGTGCAAAAATGTACTCCAGAAGACTCCAGACCATTTGCTGACATTTTGCACTTTAATCCCAGCTTCAGTTTCATAACTGGTGCTCAAAGCAGAAGCATGCAGAGGTGTGTGCTTGAAAAGACATTGAGAGCCTTTCGCTTAGAGACTTCAAAAACATTAACCAACAGATGCAAAATGCCCTAAAATTTGTACGGAGAACTAGTACAGTGTGCTCTTCAAAGAACTTGGGGAATTAAAGGCAAGATCGGTTCAAAAAGTACTGGTGACGGTAACCAAGACTGAAATCAGAATTTTTACAGGAGCCTCTTCTTTCTAAGAAAACCTTGAGATTTCTAGTTCTTTCCCCAGCTTCCAGACAGGACTCTATTAGAAAGTACCACTTTTGAAAAATACCTGCTTTGGCCTCTGTGTCAAATTATGTGATCAATGGTGCTTAAGCAAAATGATAAGGATCTTAGCTGGCACATATGCACTATTTTAAGAGCTTTACCTGTGCTAATTCCATAAAATCTCACAGCAAACCTGTGACTTAAGTTCTGTTATCATCCCCACTTTCCAGCTGAGGAAGCAGAAACTCAGAAAGGTTAAGTAACTTGCCCGAGATCACACAGCATGGGAACCAGGATTTGAATACAAGTATCATAGGTTGAGAGCCTCTCACAGTGGAAGCCTCTGAAGACAGGAGGGTGAGAACCCCTCCCCCCAAAACCTCCCCAAACTGCATCCTGGGGAAAACAATAATGACATACGCCTAAAATAAGCATAAAGCCCTGTCGTATCTTTTAGTTTGACTGGTGATCAAATTCCTGTCTAGTCTCCCGAGGCGGTTCCTGAGAAGCAGCAATGCCAACCACCCAGAATGGGCTGTGCTTCTTCCAGGAGGCTGGTCAGCCACTGTACCTCACCATCTTAGGGCCTAACTTGAGGCAAGGACCAGAGGCCACCATGCCTCGGGGCCACTGCTCTCACACCCCTGCCCTCTGGATCTCACGACTCCCTGAGGTCCAGGAACACAGAAGAGAAAGCCACCAAGAAGGGGAAAACTTCGAACTTTAGGTCCCTCCAACCCAAACTGCGCGCCCCTAGTAGGACAGCTTCCCTGTAGGGCCTAGAAATTCCACGTAGACGCTTTCAAACACCCGAACATTCCTCCCGGAGTTCAGAAGAACCAGAAAGGTGTTGTTTGGGGAACACAAGGCAAGGGAGAGCGGTGCTGAGGTCCTCGGTGCGTGCCCCCGAGATCATGGGCACAGCTCGGGGTACCAGGGAGCTCGGCGTCCACCTGTGGCACGTGAATCATTCCTGAAGCCACCTGCACCCCTCACGTCCTCCAGACACGTCGGCGGGGCCTAGGCCGGCGGCCCGGGAGGAGCTCCGAGGTTAGACTTCTCCGCGCCTTGCTTTCTCGCGGCCGCCGGCAGCCCTAACTCCCGGGCCACTCCCCCCAAGGGTGCCACGCAAACTTCGGAGACGTGGAAAATGTGGGAACCAAAGTCTCTGCAAAGCCCCGAGCCTCCGCAAAGCGCTCTTGGCCGCCGCGGGCTGCCCAGGCCGCGCTCCCGCCTCTCCGCTCTTCCCCCAGCACTTTCACACTTTTTTTTCTGGAGTCAACCCAAGCTCGGCAGAATTTCCAGATCCGGGGAAGTGCAGCATGCGAGCAGCCCATTTCCTGACAATGCCGCAAAGCTTCGGGGAACACATTTTGTTATTTCCACGTTTATGAGTCGAGCCGGGCCCGGAGCCTGACTCCTGACCGCGTGACCCCACCTGGGAGCCCCGCAGGGCGGGGGCGGGGCGGGGCGGGGCGGTCAGGGCCGGAGCATGCGCAGAGAGGTTAGCGCAGAGAGGTTAGCGCAGAGAGGCGGTCCCAGGGCTGCCCCGACGGCCGCGCGGGCGTCCCGGGGCGGGGGGCGGGGCCCCAACGGGGCCCCAACGGGGCCTGAGGCGTGAAGGTGGTTTTCTGAGCCCTATTCGGGTCGCGTCCCGCGATAACGTTCTGGCACTGGTGCAAAGAAAGCAAAGTTTTGAGAAACGTGGTTCTAACTGAATGGCACGTTCTCTAAATGAACTCTTTCTTTCTTCAAGCAACCTGGAAAACGAGGCAAAGAAACGCCCCGGTATTCCAACGCTAATAAAACGGCTCGGCACTCACATCCCCATCGTGCCCGGCACCGAGAACGGCGCAAATGCAAATGTAATCAGGGAGCAAATTATTTCTGAACAAACGCAAGGCGTCAGACGTTGTGTTAGCTACCAGCCATGCAAGGACAGATAAGACATGGCTCCAGCCCTCTGAGGAATTTTTAATCTGGTTTTAGAGAAATCAGAGAAGGAGGAAAGTTGGCCGTGTTGACGGATGGTATTTAAGAATCGGGAGTTCTTTGATCTACTCTTTTTTTTTTTTTTTTTTTTTTTTTCTGGTTTCTGGAGAAATATTGTTGACTGGTTGAAGTGGCTTGTCAAGGAGAGAAAATGTCTTTCTGTTGACAAGATAATTAAGAAGGAAGGAGCCCCCTCCAGTTCTAAACTGTAACAAAAAAACCTTTGAACAGAAGGGGACAAATGTTAAAAGGTGAGTCAAAAGCAAAACTGGAACTGGCAAGGGTACTAGTTCCTGTTGAACTTGGCTGTGACTGTATGGCGGGTGTTGTCAGTATGGCTGATGCTGCCATATCCGTGGAGGGTGGTACTTATTATCTGTATGTGCGTGTGATGTCAAGTAGGGCTTTACCTATTGCCCTGAGATTGCTGAGCACCTGGGAGTAAAATTCCATACATTCTAGGAATTATGGGCCATTTACTTCCTCATGACTTACTGAGAAGCACCAGAGCAGAGCCAGCTCTACAGACAATACCTCTTTCTCCTTCTACTACAGTCCCTATGAAAAGAAAACTGAGAGGGGAGAGGAAGTGGCATCTGGGGGAGGGCAGCATTGATGAGCACAGATTAGTTCCTCCCTTTTCATTGCAAAAGGGTTGTACAGTGCTTCTTCCTCATGGGAGAAGGATCCCTTGCAGGAAGCTGTTAGGCAGTGCATTGTTGGGGGCAAAATCTGATATGATGTGGGAGGAAGAGAAGCTGGAATCACAGCTGGAAAGCTTCTGAAGGTCCTCTAAAGAGCTCAACCCACCAGAGCAGGAACATTTGGATATCTGCAACACAGAGAAATCATTGATGGGTGCCACAATCTACAGGTCTCACCAGAGAGATGTCTGCCTTCCCCTCCCACCTCCCCACTCTGACAATAGATGGGCAGGACAGAGAAGAGGGATAGGTAGGGTGATCTTATAATTTGTTATGCAAGCCAAGACAAATCTGAGAATTAAGTAAGTTGCTATTTACTACCCTAGAACAACAGGTACAAGCTGGAAATACTCCCAAAACTGAGATGTTTGATCACCATGATGGGAGCAAGGGGTATATAAAGAGCAACCTCGGTGTCCCTCCATCTCCTGCCATTCCTGCTACAACTTCATCCACTTCACTATAAGTGGGCTTCATCTGTTCTGGGGGGACAGGAGAGTAACAGTTTCGAAACAAGTTTGAGACTGAAGTTTACCAGTTTACAGACCTGAGCCTCAGGTATCAGAATGAGATTTTTGCTAATGATGAAAGTGGCTGAAACTAATAGGATCTGTCCAAGATGGTGCTCAGGACCTAACACCCATGGGGAAAGGGGATTTTCAACACAAAACCATTGGAAAACGGGAAAAAAAAAATCACTTTTAGGTTTATACCAAGAAGCTGGGACTTCAGTAAATCAGTTTCAAGTATATAGCAAAGCACAGAAAGTACTTATTGGCCAAAGAGGACAGTAAATCTAGTGTAAAGGTATATAAATGTACACAGATAAATACAAGGACACCATTTAATGAGAAGCAAACAGCAACATGTGCAAATGTATTCCTTGAAAAATGAACAAGGCATAAATACACAAAACACAGTATAAGTATCTAAGCCAGCACATGCCGTTCAAACTCTGGCCTTCTCTGTTTCTCACTGAGGATCTTCACGAGAAAGATTTAACACACTGAGTTTCCATTTCCACATCTGTAAAATGAAAATCATAAAATTGCCTCCAAGACTTGTGAAGTTATATAAAAGCATTTAGAAAGATGCTTGACAGCAAGGGCTAATTGTGGTGTATTCAACAGAGGCTAGTCTTTGGCTTCCTTTTTCCTACTTTTACCATAATAATACCCCAACGTTCTTTGGAGAGAAAATGGAATAATTACTTTAAGGTATCTAGCACAGCACCCAGCACAACAACTATAGATTCCCTTCCTACCCAGATTGCTGAGCTACCATGCAGCTGGACTCTTGACGGCATCAAACTATGTGCCATTTCACGTACTCCTACATGGTCTAAGACCTTTGAACAAAAATCACGAACATGTGTGCGGGCTTTGGAATGGAAGGAAGAGAAAGTTTCAGGCCCTCAGAAATTATTCCTCCTTAATGCTCACGTACTGCCATCAACCCAAAAAAGAAAACAGGTGAAAAGGATTCATTCTGAGGAAGAAAAAGAATCAGCTCTGTAGGACTCAAGGAAAAGGAAATTAATATATGCTTTCTTCTCCCAACAAAATCCCACACACAGGCAAAACTGGTTCAATTAGAATCAGTTTGAGTATATGAAGGGAAAGTAAGATCAAACAAAAAGGCAAAGGTACAACATTCACTAGAGAACTGTGTAGAGAAGAGATAAATCTTTCTTGGTATTGGAGATGAGTGTGGGGATGTCTGGATGAATGATACATGAATGAATCTGAACTCTTTTTGCTCTTGCGTTTACTTGGGCATCCTTTGTACGTTCCCCAGTAGAATATATTTGATATTGAGCAGTAGTCATTCATCTAGTCATCCAATAACATCTACTGAACAACTACAGTGTGCCAGACATTGTGCCAGACATTGTGCCAGACATTGTGCCAGTTATTACACAGACTTGGCACATTCCAATACAGATATGACTCTGTAGGGCAGAAGAGAGGAAATGGTTCTGTCAAGGTAGGACTCAAAGTAGAAGCAACTCCTAAAGGAAAGATCAATTAAAAGGCAACAGAGCTTAGACTCATTTCTAAACATTTTATCAGAAAATGGCACTGCCTGATTCACATGTTCATTTTTATTTTAAGGATATTATGAGTATTACCTAGTTAAAGTATAGTACTGTATAAAACATTTTGATGACCCAAACTAGGCAACATCATTTGCCTCTATATGCGTTTATGTATCTGTGGTAGGAGTGGGGAATAGTGATAGGTCATCATAAGATGCTTCAGAGAATCCCACCTGAGTCTTAAGTAATTCTTGTTCAGATGGAGAGATTGATAAAAGTAGAGAGGTCTTTTAGTCATCAAAACTGAACTTGAGGGCAGCCCAGGTGAGCCCAGCGGGTTAGCGCCGCCTTCAGCCCAGGGTGTGATCCTGGAGTCCTGGACCGAATCCCAAGTCCGGTTCCCTGCATGGAGCCTGCTTCTCCCTCTGCTTGTGTCTCTGCCTCTCTCTCTCTCTCTCTCTCTGTCTGTCTCTCATAAATAAATAAATAAAATCTTAAAAAAAACAACAACTGGGGATCCCTGGATGGCTCAGCGGTTTAGTGCCTGCCTTCGGCCCAGGGCATGGTCCTGGAGTCCCAGGATCGAGTCCCTCATCAGGCTCCCTGCATGGACCCTGCTTCTCCTTCTACCTGTGTCTCTGCTTCTCTGTGTGTGTCTTTCATGAATAAATAAATAAAATCTTTTAAAAAAAATGAACTGGAGATCGATGGAACAGGATAGAGAGCCCAGAAATAAACCCACACTTATATGGCCCATTCATCTGCGATAAAGGAGGCAAGAATATACAGTGAGGAAGAAACAGTCTCTTCAATAAATGGTGCTGGGAAAACTGGACAGCTCCATGCAAAAGAATTAAACTGGACCATAAAAATACACAATGTACACCACACACAAAAATAAACCCAAATGGATTAAAGACCAAAATGTGAGACATGAAATCATAAAAGTCCTAGAAGAGTGGCACCTGGATAGCTCAGTTGGTTAAACATCTGCCTTTAGCTCAGGTCATGATCCCAGGGGCCTGAGATAGAGCCCTCTGTTGGGTTCCCTGCTCAGTGGGGAATCTGCTTCTCCCTCTCCTTCTGCCTCTACCCACACTCATGCTCTCTCACTTTCAAATAAACAAATAAAATCTTTAAAAACAAAAAAAAAAAAAAACAGAAGAAAACAGGCAGTAATATCTTGGACATTGGCCTTAGCAACATATTTATGGATATGTCACCTGAGGCAAGGAAAACAAAAACAAAAATAAACTTTTGAGACCACATCAAAATAAAAAGCTTCTGCAAAGCAAGGGAAATCATCAACAAAACAAAAAGGCAACTTAATAAATGGGAGAAGATATTTGCAAATGATATATCCAACAAATGTTAATATCCAAAATATATAAAGAACTTCTACAACTCAATGCCAAAGAAACAAACAAACAAAAAAACCCAAATAATCCAATTTAAAAATTGGGCAAATACCCTGAATAGATGTATTTTTCAAAGAAAACATGCAGACGGCCAATAGACACATGAAAAGATGTTCAACATCACTAACCACCAGGGAAATGCACATCCAAAACACAATGCTATAACACCTCACATATATAAAAGTGGCTTGTATCAAAAAGAAATAACAAGTGTTTCTGAGGATGTGGAAAAGAAGAATTTTAGTGCACTGTTGGTAGAAATGTAAATTGCTACAACCACTGTGGAAAACAATATGGAGTTTCCTCAAAAAATTAAAAATGGAAATACTATAGTGATCCGTTTCTGGGTATTTACCCAAAGAAAATGAAAACATTAATTTGAAAAGATATATGAACCCCTGTATTCATTATTTATAATAGCCAAGATATGAAAGCAACCTAAGTATCCATCAATAAATGAAAGGATAGAAAAGATGTGGTTTATATATATGTATGTATGTATATGTTTGTATAGACAGCTAGACCAAGGTATTTGTCTTTCTTGGTCTGACTTATTTCACTCAGTGTAATATCCTCTAGGTCCGTCCATGCTGTTGTGAATAGCAAGATCTCACTCTTTTTATGGCTGAGTAATATTCCATTGTGTGGGGCAGCCCCGGTGGCACAGCGGTTTGGTGCTGCTTGCAGCCCGGGGTGTGATCCTGGAGACCCAGGATCAAGTCCCATGTCGGGCTCCCTGCGTGGAGCCTGCTTCTCCCTCTGCCTCTCTCTCTCTCTCTGTCTCTCTGTTTATGAATAAATAAAATCTTAAAAAAAAAATTCCATTGTGTGTGTATCACATATATATGTGTATATATGTATATATAGTGTATATATAGTAATAATATATGCATACCGTATATACACTATATATACTATACACATATTATCTGTGGTAAATATGTTATATGTTATCATGAATAGCAAGATCTCATTCTCTTTTATGTTGGAGTAATATTCCAGTTTGTCTGTGTCTGTGTGTACATACTACATATGTATGTGTATATATATATTTATATATGTATATATAGTGTATATATGTGGTATGTGGTTTAATTTAGATAATAATATACACATACCATATACACATATATACATATATATGTGTATGTGTAAGTATGTGTATATATATGTGGTGTGTGTGTGTGTGTGTGTGTGTGTACACAATGGAATATTACTTGGCCATGAGGGAGAATGAGATTTGACATTTGGGACAACATGGATGGGCCTAGAAGATATTACAGTAAGTGAAATAAGTCAGGCAAAGAAAGACAAATGCTACATGATTTCACTTATATGTGGAATCAAAAAAAAAAATGAGCAAACAAGAAACAGAAACAGACTCATAAATACAGAGAACAAACTAGCAGTTTCCAGAGGACAGTAGGATAAGGGACTGAGTAAAATAAACGAAGAGGACTAAGAGATACAAACTTCCAATTTTAGGATAAATAAGTCAGGAAAATGAAAAGTACAGCATAGGGGGTGCCTGGGTGGCTTAGCCCATTAAGCAGCTGCCTTTGACTCAGGTCATGATCTCATCAGGGTCCTGGGATAGAGCTGCATCACATTGGGCTCCTTGCTGAGTGGGAAGTCTCCTCCTCCCTCCCCCTCTGCTCCTACCCCCTACTGTGCACTCTCTGTCTCTCAAATAAATTTTAAAAATCTTTAAAAAAAGAGAGAGAAAAAAGCACAGCGTAGGAAATATAATCAATATTATTTAACAACTTTGTGTGGTGACAGGTGGCAACTATACTTATAGTGGTGAGCATTACGAAATGTATAGAAATGTTAAATCATTATGTTGGGCACCTGAAACTAATATAACATTGCATATTAAGTATACTTTAATCATAATTTTTTAAAAAGAGGAACTTGGGATTACTACTGGCATTTAGCAGGCCAGGGCCAAGAAGGTCAAAAGTCATGCAAATCACAGAACTGTCTCAAAGAAAGGAAGGTTGAGGGAGAAAAAGAAGACCTCTTAAATACTTATTTTAATACCAAGCATATACCAGATGCTACAGTTGGAACTCAATGTATATATTCTAATTGATTCTTTTTTTTTTTAATTTATTCTTTAAAACAAGCTATGGACTCTTCTATCAGATATAGCAACAACTCCCCCACCAACAGTCCTCAGAGTCTAAATCAAGGCCCATACCAGATTCTTTCCAATGGACTAGGCATGTGTCTCAAATTGGTGCCTAAAATTGACTGAGAAAGGACTTCACAGGCCATTTAGACTTTTTTTTAAGTATGTAAGGGGAATCAACTGCTTTCACCATCATTTCAAAATTTCATAAAACAAGAAACACTGAAACATCAAACGAACAACATAATCTCAGACTAAACGATGTCAGTATTGGATGTTTAGTGCTATGAAAAGCTCACCAGGTTATTCGTTTTTCTCGCTACAACCCAACACACTGACAAGCTCATCATGGTCCGTGTTCCATCTGTGGATCAGCATTCAGTCGGTGACCGCTGACCTAAACATCTTGGGCAATTTGATCTTGGCAAGACTACTTCTTAAAGAATGAGGTAAGAAGTCAAAGACTAATTCATAGTTCAGAGAATGCAGAAAGGTCCCAAACCAGTGACCCTGAGGGAGTGGGTGGGAATAACAAAAGGCAGAAAGCAAGTAGCCATCTTTGAAAAAAAGGATAGCTAGGGTTCCCTGGAGCTTTCGTCTACTTTTTAATAGGATTATTAGAATTAGAAACTTATCCTCTGGAAAATTCACGCCTTAGGAGTACTGTTTTCTTCTTTCTCCACTTTGTCAAAAGCTTAAAGGCTTTTCTCTGACTGGCCCTCTTTTGTGATTTCCATTGGGCTTTCCTTCTTTCTTTCCGCTCTTTTGTTCTTCTCTCCTCCCCTCCACATAATAGCAATGTTTTCTTGGTCATCTTGTAGTAGTCTCTGGCACACCAGTGGCTTCTTAGAACTAAGTGCAGGTTAGTGAAAACAGCCAGTCAAGGCTGCCTACCGGCAGCAGCAGTAGAATATACTAGCAGCAGGACATAGAGGCCGTGGGTTTCAGGGTAAGTGGGGGAATCCTGATTTTGAATCGCAGCCAGAGCACCTTGAGGTGGCCATTACCTTACCTCGTTGTGCCTCAGCTTCCTTATCTGCAAGATGTGTTTAGCATCTTCTGACTCACTGGGATGAAGATGAACTAACTGTATAGATCTTGCCTAGGTTGCTTTTAAGAAATACTTGTTTCTTCATCTCCCCTCTCCCTCCCTTTAGGATTTGTTGAGGGTACTCTGCTATTTGCCTATCTGGGAGGTCTTTCCAAGGTTTTAATTTTTTCATGTCCTGTCACTATATGCTCACTGGGACAGAAGATAGGCAGATAGGCTACAGTCTAGACAATCAACCAAGAATTACTGGTTTGCATAAATCATTTTTCAAGCACAGCTACCAACTTACAGCCTGCTTCTTCGTGCTTTTCAGATAGTTTCCCAGGTGAAAGAACCTCAGCTTTGCCTCAGCATCCTAAATAAACAATTTTTAAGGGCTCATCTAACCAGAAAAAAAGACCAAACTGAGGAGAATTCAATATGATTTTATCTGGATTGATATGATTTGGGACTTTTCTGTTTGTTGGGATTGGATGCTGCTTTTGTTTTTTGTGTTTTGGGTCTTTTGGTGAGTTTTTTGGTTTGTCTTTTGGGGGGGATATTGGATAAAAACCTATTTAAAAGAAGAACTCATTAATTCAGTGTAAAGGAACTAATTCTTTTCTTTCTGCTTGTATTTTTTCCTAATGAGGAACAGTGTATCGATACCCACCTTGGCAGCAAGCCAGACTGTTTGGGTTTAAATGACAGCTCTGCTACTGACTATGTGACTGTTAAAACTATTCGATTACCCTGTGCCTCGATTTTCTCACCTGTATAATAGGATAATAATATTCACCTAGGAAGTCATTGTCAGGAATCAAAATTCAATATGAGGGAAGTATTTATTTTTTTTAAAGATTTTATTTATTTATTCATGAGAAACACAGGGAGAGAAAGAGGCAGAGGCACAGCAGAGGGAGAAGCAGGCTCCATGCAGGGAGCCCATCGTGGGACTCAATCCCGGGTCTCCAGGATCACACCCGGGGCTGCAGGCGGCGCTAAACCGCTGCGCCACCAGAGCTGCCCCCTGAGGGAAGTATTTAGGACATTGTTAGGCACCTGGTATGCACTCAGAGATTATGACTATTATTAGGTAGTAGCTTTTCAGCAATTGGTGAGCATCTACCAAGTATTAGGCACAGCCTTTGAGACTATGTAAGATTAAAAAGTTTGATTGCCCATCTCTGCTTTCAGAGATATTATATTTAGGGAATAAGGGAACTGTTGGAGACTGTTTCTTAGCTTACAAAGCACTTCCCACAGTCAAGTGGTACAATTATTATTATCCTCATTATTTTGCACATGAATAATGGCAGGCTTACCATTAAGTGTCTTGTCCAATGTTACTTAACTAGAAAACATCAAACCAACTTTCTTTCTAGGATCTGGAACTCCAAAAATTCATGCTGTTTCACTGCCAACACATGTGGCTCACAAAATGTCTCAGAAAATATCTCACTTTCCTTTACCTTTTTAAGAATTTAGTTGGTGCCCAATAATCCAAGCAAAGCCATAACTGTTATGCAGAGAGGATTTTTATCCCTAGTTGTCTGGGGCCCAGTAGCCCAGGACATTCTTCCATTTCAGGGAGGAGTCCCTGGCAACGGAGACATTGCCTTGTCTGGAACCACTGTGAAAAGCCCTCCTTGCCCACATGAGTCTGAAACTGCAATCAGCTCTCTAAAGGAGCATTAAAAGCTTTGGATCGATATTGAGATTGAATAATTGAGCTTTTAAATGGTTCCTGTCTATGGGAACAAATGTATTTATTGATGATAGCAGAAGAAAACACCATGACAAAAGAGGCAAGAAACATGTGCTATTTCTTTTAGTATCTCCGACTAATGCCTTCACCATCATAACAACCCTAGTGACTAGCACAGTGCCTGGTACATAGTAGGTGCTCAATAAATATTTGTTGGATGAATGACTGACTCTGCCCTATACAAACTATGGAAAATGTCCTGAAAGTCAGTTTTTGATGTTTATTAAAATGAGAAACATGGTCAGCTTCCAAGAATACTTTGTAGCATTGGGGTGCCTGGTTGGTGCAGTCAGTTGAGTGGACAACTTTTGGTTCCAGCTCAGGTCATGATCTAAGGGTCCTGGGACTGAGCTCTGTGTTTGGCTCCATGCTCAGGGCAGAGTCTGCTTGGAACTCTTTCTCCCTCTAACTCTGCTGCTCTCCACTGCTCATGCTCTCTCTCTCTCAAATAAAATAAATAAAATCTTTTTAAAAATACTTTATAGAATTGCAATGGTTAATGCTAATCTTCTTTCCTTTTTTTTTAAACTGTGAAGAAGGAAGTAGCATGGCACAACTTAAAGCACTGGAGGAAGTATTGGCAAGCCTGGGTTTCAATCCAAACCTTATGACTGGGTTGTTTTGTGACATGGAATGCATTAACACATCCTCTTCAGATCTTGGTTTTCTATTTTGTCAAGTGCAAGGACTGGACTAGGTTAGTTCAGCTCTCACTGTGTGTGCATTTAAGTATAACTCTTATATTTACATGTCCTGAAAATTAAGATGAAAAAAATGTCTGATGAAGGTGAGATAGGCAAATATTGCCCTATGCACCTCTGCCCCTCATAGGTGACCTCTCTCTGGAGCTTGCTCTATCCTGACTGAGGCCTTTGCCCATTAAAATCTGCCCTCAAAAAAGGTGTTCATTTTGGGGCACCTGGGTGGCTCAGTCGGTTAAGCATTCAACTCTTAATTTTGGCTCAGGTCATGATCTCAGGGTTGCGGGATTGAGCCCCTCAATGATGATCAGCACAGAGTCTGCTTGTGCTTTTCCTTCTGCTCTTCCCCTGCTTGCTCCCTCTCTCTGTCTCTCTCAAATAAAAAATAATAAAATCTTTTTTAAAAGTTTTAGTTTTATATTAGTTATCAATTGTAGCATAACAAATTACCCCAAAAATTAATGGCTCAAAACAACAAATACTTAGAGTCTCATAATTTCTGTAGATCTAGAATCTGGGCATCAGCTTAGCTGAGTGCCTCTGGCTCAGGGTGTCTCATGAGATTGCAGTCAAGCTCTTGGCTACGGCCACAGTCACATCAAACTCAATGGAGACTGAAGAATCTGCTTCCAAACTCACTCATTTGGCTGTTTCCAGGCTTCACTTCTTGCTCTGTGGACCTCTGCCTAGGCTGAGTGTCCTCATGACATAGCAGCTGGTGGTTCAAAAAGGGAGAGCCAGAGACTATCCAAGACAGAAGCCATGGTCATTTGATAACCTTGAAAATGACATACCATCACTTCTGCCACATTCTAAGTGTTAGAATCAAGTCAACAAGTGCAGCTCACATTCTAGGGCTGGGGATTACACAAAAGTGTAAATACCAGGAGGCAAAACCATTGGTGGCCATCTTAGAGACTGCCTAGCATAGCTATCATTTACACAGTAGTGTAAAATTTAGATGTTTGTGTTAATCAGGGCATCATAATCTGTTCAGGCTGCTATAACAAAATACCACACGCTAGGTAACTTATAAACAGCAGAGATTTATTTCTCAAGGTTCTGAAGGCTAGAAGTTCAAGGTCAGGGTGCCAGCATTGTTAGGCAAGAGCCCCTCGGTTGCAGACTTTCCATTGCATCCTCACATAGTAGAAGGGCAAGGGAGCTCTCTCAGGCCTCTTTAATAAGGGTATTATTCTCATTCATCAACGGCTTCCAAATGGCCCCACCTCCTACTACTAATACCCTGATATTAGGATTTCAATATATGAATTTAGGGGGAACACAAATATTCAGACCATAGCACAGGCAATACTTATTTTAATTGTGGGATACCAGCCTCTGTCCACTCTACAAGGAATTTAAGCATATTTTTTGAATGCAGGGCACAAGTTAGGGAATAATGTGGAAATGGGGACAGAGAGATATGGTTCCCATTAAAAGTGAAACCATAGCCGTATTTATGAGTCCTACCATATGCTAATCACCATGATGGGCACCAAGCAGATATGATTATATAAAATTTAGTCACCTTCCTAAGGTACAATGTATTTGCTCTTGGCTTCCTCCTCCACACCTCCACAACCCCACAGAGAGAATTAACTGACAAAAATTTCTCATCCTATTTGAAGACTAGAAGCAGAATATTATAATGAATGGAACACAGATCTCATGCACCATCTCAGTCATGAGTACATTTAAACTCTATAAGATTCTTCATCTGAATAAAAACAATGATACAGTGGTATCATGTCATGAATAAATAAATAAAATCTTTTTTAAAAAAATAAATAAAGCACCAGGATTGTCTGTCCAGCTCAGTCAGTGGAGCATGCCACTTTTGATCTCGGGGTTGTGAGTTTGACTCCCTCACCCCTATTCAGTATAGACATTACTTAAAAATAAAATCTTTTTTTAATTTTATTTTTTTAAAGATTTTATTTATTTCATGAGAGACACAGAGAGAGAGGCAGAGACACAAGCAGAGGGAGAAGCAGGCTCCATGCAGGGAACCCAACACGAGACTCAATCCTGGGACTCCAGGATCACGCCCTGGGCCATAGGCAGATGCTAAACTGCTAAGCCACCCAGGGATCCCCCCAAATAAAATCTTTTTAAATAATTAAGGCACCACTCACATTCAAGAATATATTATAATTATACAATTTTTTTTGGTCACAGTGAGAAAAGCAACTCTTGACAGCTCCCCATTTTTCAACAGATGTGTGCCAACTTAGTCCTTGGACATCTACAGAAACATGTCATTCTTACTGAAATGTGTGAGACCATCAACAGGGCTCCACTAGTCAGGATCGCCTAACTTGTACTGTGGTAACAACCCCCAAATCAGTATGGTTTAAAACCAGAAAGCATTATTCTCCTCTCACACTCTATGTTCCTCCCGGGCTGACTGATGTTCTGCTCTGCGTCATATCAGTTGGATGGGTCTTGGACTAATGAAGCAGCTATAGATCTGTGCAGCAGAGAGAGGGAAGAACAGAAACACACTGGTTCTTCAGTGGCCCAAAGTGACACATACCATTTCCCCTTTCACTGTATTGTCCAAGATGAGTCCTGTGATGGTCAAGACTGGCTTCAGAAACTAGAGAACTGATTGATCTTCCCCTGTGCCCAGGAAGGGAGGTTCATTGTGAGCATCAGGAAGGAGCATTGTCTTCCACACTGCCTTCTGAGAAAATAGAGAGCTGGTCTTTTCAAGCTGCAAGAGACAATTAACCTGTGACAGAGTTCTAATTTGTAAGCAAAGCCTCTTATTTATGAATCATCTAAGATTACTTTTTCTGCAAAATGAGTGATTATACCAAACTATTTTTTATTTACAAAAACACAGGCTTTATTAGGCAATCTTACCATCAACACTTCCTGTAATAAGTCTCCATCTCCTGTTTTCACAGAGACGTGGTACTATGTGCGCATGTGTGCATGCCTGTGTATTTTCCTGGGATGCTGGGAAATGGAAAGACGTGACTGGCTTAATGTCAAGTCTAGTCAATGCTTATAAGTTTCTGTTTGCAAGGTTAATGACGTAGCACCTTCTAATTTAGCAGCACTGGAACTTGTTATAAGTGTTAGTTCAGTCACATCTAGTTCATATCGGCCTTCAAATCACAAACTACTCACACTCCCTCCCCAAGCTTCCTCCCTTTTGGATTTTTACCACCATGCTCATCTACGTGAACACCAAGCGGAGCCTCCATTAGTTCTGGCTTCTAGGCCCAGTTCCGCTATTCACTGACTGCACTGCTTTGGGAGAGCTCTTCTACCTCTCCAGGGCTGGTCTCTAAAATGAAGGAGCTGGCTGGCCGAATTCCTCCCAGCTACAACTGCTTCTGGTTCTAAGTCAGTGGTGCAGCCAGAGAGAGAGCCTCTGTACGTTTCCTCCTTTCCACGAGTTGATCAGCAACCAGAGGAGCTCTCTCAGTAAAGGCAGGGCCTCCTAACATACAACAGAATGCCTTTGAAGATGACTCATGTTTCAGCACCTCTCAATCTATTATTTCCTGGGCTCCCTTCTTGTCAGCTTTGTGGTCCAGAACCTCGACAGTCAAGTATAATTTACAGGCATGGTACTTTTAATACCTTGCTCCCGACTCCAAAAAGAAAATACACAGAAGTTGAAAACTATTCTTCCGATTATACCAGCAGCACAGTCTTAAAAGAGGTTTTGCTGTAGTGGTGATATTGCTGATCTTAAACACAGGTTAGGAAAGTCATTATTATGACTTTTAATGGTTTGTTCTTCTAAATACTTTTTCCAGCCACATGTGGCATATTGATGGATTCAAACATTTTGGAGCATTTTTCTACAAGAATACAGTCTTATTCATAGGGTTTTGTTGATGTGAGTTCATGGGAGAAATTATTTTTATAGAAGAAAATGTTTTTGGGGTGCTCAGTGATAAATAGCTTTCAAAAAATGGCTTCAGGGACAAGTTCATGTTTTGTTTGGAAATGTCCTTAATACTTTGAAAATGGTTGCTCTCAGATGCAGTCTTGCCTGAATTAAGTCTAAATATTTTGGAATCGTGTCCATTTTGATCAGAGCCCTAGTAGACCAAATATTCTTTTTTTAAAAAAGATTTTATTTATTTATTCATGACAGACACACAGAGAGAGAGAAGAGAGACAGACACAGGCAGAAGGAGAAGCAGGCTCCATGCAGGGATTCCGACATGGGACTCGATCCCGGGTGTCCAGGATCATACCCTGGGCCAAAGGCAGCGCTAAACTGTTGGGCCACTGGGGCTGCCCTAGACCAAATATTCTTGAACAAGTTACATTGACTCTAGGAGCCTCAGTTTCTTTGTCAACAAAACAGAAAGAATACCTACCTAACAAATGTTTGCAAATAGTAAAGAAATGAGCATAAGTAAAGCCCAGAGTATAGAGATCACACATGACAGATGACCAACATCTTCATTCACACAAAACTGTCAGAATAAGATGTGTAGCATGAGGTGAGGTTTGCGATGTTGCACCTGCAACCTATCCCAAGCATGAATCACAAAATTAAGTCAGACATTTAGAGAGCAGGAAAGAAAAAAATGTCCTTTGATTTAGGCAACTAATATCTTATGAGTTAAGACAATTGTGATTTTGTCACAATTTAACTAGAGGGTTTGAGCTCCCTATTGATCACTGTGTGAGTAATATTCATTTCTGTTTTACTTTTATTCTCTGACTTATTGGTTCCATAGTGTACACATTGCTATAGCATATGGCTAGACTGGAGACAGAAGGGATGTGAGGCATCTATATTTTCAATGTTCCTCAACCTTAGGCTGGCCAGCACGAAAAAGAATGCACACATACCTCTTTTTATACATTTTATAAAAAGCTTGAGCAGTTTATTCTCAAGGAGCAAACATTTCACAACATCATTCAAATGATAACTCTGAGAAATGTCCTTCCAATATATCTGAATTAGACCATACATCACAGTGAACTTTCAGTGTTTTTAAACAGAAATCCCAAGACATTGAAAAGTCTTCACACTAGTGACGTTCTGTCTATATTTCAATTTAGGATCCAAAAGATATTCTTTCCTAATCTCCATTGGTCAATTTTGAAATTCATTTTTATTTTTGTACCACACCTTCAGTTCTTTCCTTACATACGTTTTTAACTTTTCCCACCATTTTCTGGGGCAAGGAACTGAACCTACCTCTCCTGATTTTTTGTCTATTGAAAAAGCTCAACTCAGAGCTTAATTTCCAGCTCTCTCTTCATTCTCATCCTAAAATTTCTTACTTCAATACAGTCATCCCTCCTGCTTGCATTCTTTTTGTTTCTCTTCCCAAATTCAGTTTTGTTATCTCAGGCTCCAGCCACAGAATCTTTGTGCCAGAAGAGATCTCACCTATTTTATAGCTTTCTCTCTAGGCACGGGGAAACCAACGCCCTGAGAAATGACATGAACTGTACTTTCTAGTTCCCCATCTTTTGTAGTAGGAACCAAGCTTGACCCCTTTTCTTTTTGGCAACATGGAAAAAGTCGGGGAAAAAATCACTTGCTTTAACTAGAGCAGTTAATTTGGGGGTCTTTAAATTATTTCCTCAGGCATGAAATTTGGGTGTTTGAGTTGGTGGGCAGTATTGGGGGGGGATCAGGGAAAATTAGATATTATGGGATATAAATTCATTTGCAAGTTAAAGATCTACAGTTTGTATCTAATGTCATCACTGAATCCATCTAACAGGAAGGGGAGATATCAGACAGGCTTCTTTCCTTCTCTCCAAGTGCCACCTTCCAGCTGTGGTCTTGTGGTAACGTGGCTGGTACAATTAGAAACCAAAATTAGAAACCAAGCAACCACAAGAGGAAAAGCCTCTGAAACAACTCTAGGCCTTGACCCAGAATTTCTAGCCAAGGACACTGCAGGAGACTGTGCTTTGCTGCACATATGGTCTCCAGCCTGCAGCTGACTCTCTGAACAGTGGGCAATCTCCACATACCTCACATGCATACCTGGAAACCTTCATGCTCATTTAACTGAGACTTTTCAACAAATCTCAGAGAAAAAGAAAACTAGATAACCAGTTACTTAACTAAGGGCCATAACTCAACTCATCTTTGGGTGTCATCAACAATTCTACCACTCGATACTCTGTAAGAGAAATACTCGAGTGTTTTTCATCAGAACCACTGATACGAGCTTCCCTGACATTGAGCTATGGCCTTTATTGTTATTTTAAAGAAAAATTATTGTCAAACATATGAATTTTGAGACATCTGTTTTTGTTCTGAATTCCTTTTTCTCAACCAAGTTTCACCAGTGAGAAGTCCTGTCAAAGACCCAGGAATTTGAAAATATTCACAAACTCGTACCCCAAAAATAAACGAGTTGTCAAAGTCACAGATTTGGGGGTGGAAAAGAGGAAATTGCCAACCAGTCCCACTAGTGATCTGGCCTTAGGATAGTCAAAGGTGAAAAAGGATCCAGGTGTCCTTTCTTTTTCTCTTTTTCTCTTTCTGCCCAGGTGTGCAGTGACAGAAGGATAAATTCTAAGAATCTCTACCGGTTTAAAATTATTTCATTATGACTCTAGGTTGTCTGAGATATACACCATTATCATCTACCAGGGAGTCACAGTGATCAGAGGAACATTTCAGAACCCCGGAGTTCTGAACTCCAGCCTCTCACCCACCAATGACACTCAGCTGAGTCAATAATACTTGCTTTCTAAAATAATATGGGAATGTGATATTACTCCTTTATTCACACAGCTTTTTGAGCTGCTCTGTTTATGTGAATTAAAAAAACAACAACAACATTGTGTTGGTGAATTATGTTACATTAGTGAAATTTCAGGAAGGAAAGCATTCAGGGCTCCGATTTTATAGCCATGTCACACCCAGGCTATTCTTGTTAGCGTCTGATTTATCAACAATCTGCTAGAGAGATGATATTTTTCTTCTGTATTTTTAGGAGAACTGGGGGGGAAACTAAAACAGTTATTACATGGCCAGAGACTGATTTATATTTTTATTATATTGCTTCCCATTGTGGTCAAATAATCTTGAGTAAAAAGAGGGGGGGAGATGGGTAATGGTAATGGTACAACCTCGCTATAAAATGTAGAGCCTTTTCTTTACACAGTTTCTCAATATGAAGTTCCACGGGGCATTTAATATTGTGACTGGACTTTCAAGTCAGCTGAAATCACAATTGCCATGCTATTACAAAAGGTACATCGTGTGAGTTGCAAACCACAACATAATGACAGAACAGAGGGCCACGGATACCTGGGGGGACAGAGACCTATGAAATCCTTGTGTTTTTTTCATTAGGGCTAACAAGCAAAATAAGCACCACCCCTGGCGCCCATGGTTTTGACTCAAACACTGGTAACATGTGGGTTCGAAGGATACCACTGAAATCCAGCTCGGGCCTGTTGTTAATCATGTGTCTCTGCTGGTGTTTTGGAAGCATAGAGCTCCATGACCAGGGACAAGCTTAACTAAACCTACACTGTGGTTTGGAAGAACATGCCTTCCAGGATCCTAATGAACTTATAGAAGCCAGGGCTGGGTTGAGAGTGTCATTCGGTATCCTTGTAAGGATAGGAGGCAAAGGCTATTTTAAGAACAATATGGTTTTGGGGGATCTCTGTGAAGTTTATGAGTAGTCGGAGAAGAGAACATAAAACTGGCTCTCCACATGTAATTAAAATACAGGGTAACTAAATTCATGTGTAAGTAATAGGAGAGCAGAGTGGAGCCAGGGGATCATAATAAGCATCCTGGTTGAAGTGAAAAGCAATTTGTGGTAGGGCTTTCAAATTCCTCCGTTAGTGGACAGATTTGGAAGGCTCACCGATAGTCTTCCTGGCTGGCTAGGTTTACTTTCATAGCCCTTTCATTAAAAAAAAAAAAAAAAAAAAAGTCTCTAAAAATAGCAGTTGGATTTGGGTTTGTTTTTTGTTTTTTGTTGTTGTTGTTGTTGTTGTTTTTCTGCAGGAGAAATCACAGCTTTACGAATGAGTCAGGTTTTTGGGAGCATACAGCAGAGTTCGCCAGTCATCAGCATTGCTCCCCTCTGTCCACGGTGGGGCAGGGAAGTTACCAGGCCTTCAACTGCACCAACTCCCACGTGTCCACCGGGCCTAGCAAGTTCCACAGCCTATTCTAAATTCAGATGTATGAAATGAAGACAATGGAGTGGGGAGGGGACTTTACAAAAAGAAAAGAAGAAAAGAAAAGAAAAAAAGAAAAGAAAAGAAAAGAAAAGAAAAGAAAAGAAAAGAAAAGAAAAGAAAAGAAAAAGAAAAGAAAAAAAGATGTCACTCATACTCCTAAAGTTTGCAGTCGTGTGGACCAAACATCCATAAGATGAATTGAATTATTCCCTTTGTCCTGGGGCAGTGTGGTGTCAGGAACCACCCACTCCTTCCATCCAGACATTAGCAGTTGGGCTGGCACCATCGTGAGCAGTGTGATGTGCTACTGCCAAGTGGTAGGATGCCTACATGGGCAAGACTTGCTCCACACAGAGGTGTTTGCCCATTGTTTCTAAAAAGTCCTCTTAAAACAGACCCCAAAAAGCCACAGACCAAATTTATAAAGCACCAGGGCTTGGGTGTGGAGGGGTGGTGGACAGTAGGATGCGAACAGATTATGAAAGAACCGAAGATCCTCCACATGGTTTTATACTCTAAATGATCTGTAAAAAAGAATAATCATGCAAAAAAATCCAAGTCAGGGGCCGTGGCCTCCAGAATATCAATGTCTAAACCATACATGCATATTTGAAGAGAACAATCTCCCTTCTTCTCAAATGAACCATTAGCTAAGACCATAAACTGTACCAAATAGCAAAACGTAAGAGTGCAAAGGGTCTTAGGCTTTATCCTGACTTAACCGCATCATTTCCCCTCCTGGGGAAAAACATCTAAAGACACAGAGCAGACAACTTTCAAAACTACAGACCAATCCTCTGTGCTGGAAGTAAGAGTATCATGATTAAAAGAAGAGCGGGAGTTCTGGATCAGAAAGATCTGGTGTCAGACTCCAGATCTGTCACTTCCTGTCACCTAACCTCTTACAGTCTCCATCCCTGTACCTGTTGGGTCAGGATAACAAGATCGAAGTCAGCAAGGGCTGCTCAGCCATAAATGTGGTACCAGCCCCTGTCAAACAGCATTAATAGTAACTAATGTGTTTGAATTGGGTAAAATGAGAGGATTCAAGGGAAAAAAATAATAACTTTTAGTGGATTGGCAGAAAACGAAAAAAAATCAAATATGCTGCTGTTGAAATTTCCCCCCAGAGCCCTGGGGTTTCTCAAGCCTGGTCTTCCAAGACCACAGGGGCAAAGAGAAGCCGGGAGGGCGGGCTTCCAGGACCTCCCACCCCACACCTACTCCCTCCAGGGCCAGAGAGACTTTGCAGCTTTCCCTTTTACATACTGGGCTTCTGGCTTACACCCCCCTGGAGAAGATACAGAGCTAGAAGCACATCATCCTCCCCCGCTCTGCGCCCATTGTTTCTGGAGGGCACAGCACACACATGGCTGTGTGGGCAGCCTCAGACAAGCCAAGTGCCACTGTGGCATCTCACTCTACGATGAAAGGTTTGGCCCAACCACCCCTAGCTTCCCTCTCGAGTCTAACAGCCTCACCTCTTCCCCGATTGCAGAGCCCCCTGCATAATGGGAACAAGTGTTTCCCAATGGGAGAAGCTATTGTGTGCCCCCCAACAACCCCTCCCCCCCCCAGTTAATGGAAGACACTTAGGCACAGTTGCCCATCACTCAGTCCTCCAAGCCCTGTGAAGTTTCTCACGCAGCCTCTCCTTCCCCCGAGGGCTGTGAAGACAGGGAGGGAGGGAGGCAAGTGTCTCTCCTCGTTCTAACCCACGCAAGGGCCCCAATGCCATCCTGGCAAGGCCGGCAGAGGTGCGGCTCCCTCCGAGTGTGGGGGAGGCAAAGCGGCTTTGAGCCATCCTGGGGACAGTTGCCATGAAGCGCCAGCTGCCCGTGTTTGTTGAACTCAGACTTGAATAATATTGTGCACTTTATCTTTATAGCCTCTTTTATGCTAACAGGCCTAGGGGTAGCAAAAAAGGGCAATGTACTGTGGTCTGCTAAAAGCCTTGCCGTTTGATTGCTTCATAATTCCTCCATTCATCTAATTTGGAGTGCGCATTCGAGCAACAAACCTGTCTGTCACCCTTAACAAGCTCTTTGGGACAGAGTGGAACAATCTCCCATAATGTAAACAGCCTTCTCCTTCGGCAGAGAAAGAAAGCACACAACACGTTTTTAACACTCACAGATGTAATTGCTTTGGATTTTCCACTCGAGGTATTGGATTCCGCAATTCCCTGGACTCCTCATCAACGGGCATCTTTTAAAACATGCTTTCCCCTCTTTTTCTTCAGAGCCGTCTTGTGCATATTTTCTTAACACCTTCTCCAAACAAGCCACCACACCAGAGGAGGCAGGAGATGGGACCCTCTGTGAGATTTGGACTTTGCTTCTTGGAAAAGGAGCCACTGTACTAAGGAGTAAGACTAGTGTGGTTTTGACCTTGGCTCTTCCACTGGGAGGTTATGTGACCTTGGCGAGTTAATCATCCTCTTCCATCTAAGTTTTGTCATTTGTAAAGTGGGGTCCCAATATGAACCGCTAGACATTGTGGAGATTGAAAAACATATGTCTGCTCACCCATCCACCTACCACCACTCCTCTTTCTATCCAGCCATTCTTCATAAACATGAAAACACAGACACACCCAGGGGAAAAAGAGAGTGAGGGAGAGGAAGAGGGAATGAGAGGAATTTCCTATCGAGTAAATATGGACTTTATTTCAGTTCTTCAACCGCTTCCCAGAAGATCAAGACCCTTCCTCTGTAATGGAATGCCCTAATTTGCACGATGTGATAGCTGACACAATCGAGGAAAGAAAGGATACAGAGTAGACCATGCACCATTTCAATCAACCTGTGTAAATGGTCAAATGTCTATAAGAACAGAATGGCTTAAAATGAAGACAATTCTCAAGAAGAGATCTATCAAGTCACATGAGGGAAATTCAAAGAATGCCAAATCGAACACAACAATGCTAATTATGTCCTACAGTTGAAAGGCAATTTGATCAATTGGTTTCACTGCTTTGACAAGATCGACCATTTGTTTTGATGTCTTAAAAAAGCAAATGCTGTATTGCCAATATCATGAGGGTCATAGGACCATTTCTTGACAGCCACCAAAAGTGAGTAAACAAGGGATGTGCCTGCTTTTTGAATGAGTGAGTGAAGAAGTTGATGACAGATTAACACCAAAAACATAGGATCCTGAAGAGTTTCTTTACTTTATGGAAACAGTCGAGGGTGGTGAAATAATGAGTGACATAATGAAATCTGAAATAGATAAATAACTGTAGAAGGACAGAGAATGACCAAAGGATCATTAAGAAACTTCATGCATTCTACTTGCCTAAGCCTAGAGCTACATATTTGGTGGTATTGGTGGGGGTGGCTAAGAAGCTAACAGAGGTAAAAGGGGGTTTGCTTGTTTGGGTGTTTTGTTTTGTTCTGGTTTAGACCTGTTTGAGACCACAATTGTAAAAGTGTGTCTATCACACTTACCAAACCAAGTCATTCTGGAGGGCTAGGATCTACTATAGTGTCCTGGGGTCCAGAGCCAGGCCCAGCTTACAGGAAGCATTTAATAATGATGATGCCAAAGACTATGATGACAGCAATAGGAAGAATAATAGTTACTACAACTGAAATAACAGTATTTAATATTTATTCAGCTCTTATGTGTTCCAGACACATTTCTAAGAATTAGATGTAATATATATGCTTATACACACAAACACACACACACACACACACACACACACACACTTGGATTTAATACTTATAGGCTCCCTCAGTAGAAACAGTACTAGTTTTCTGACATCTGCAGAATTTAATTTAATACCTTTTTGTTCCTGAGAATAGCTAATTCCTCATCAGTCCATTCTTCTACTACCAAGAGCCATGGCTATCTGAGATCATAGCAAGTCTCCCATGGCAGAGACAAAGGACCCCAGCAGCAAAAAGGCAGCAGTGCCAGAAGGGATGAGGTCAACCTTCACTGCCCTGAAGACTGAAAAGCCAAAATCTTAATGGGGGCTGTCCCTGAACAGAGGGATTACAAGTAAATTTTACCTTTTCTTTTGTGTGTGATATTCTAAATAGCAAACAATGAATGTGTATCACTTCTAAAACACATCAAGAAAAACATTGAAGAACCATTTTCTAAGAAAGAAAGATGTTGTAGTCCATGACATGAATTTGATTCAACAGTAAAATATATGATGCCAGGACATATTGCAATCAGTGTCACAAAGGAAAGACAGGAAGTAATATCATTACAAATGCTAGCCGGGACTTACTTGATTTTTCTGTCCAGTTTGAGGCCTGACTTCTCTGAGACCTGAAAATGGCAATAAAAATGATTTTGGGGAAGAAAAACAGGACCTCTCCAGGAAGGTTAAGAAAGCTGGGATGAAGGAAAATAAGAGAGACAACTTATCAACTGAATTCAAGTGTATGAAAATTGTCATAAAAATGACATTGGCCAGCTGTTCACCATCCCCATTTGGGACAGCACAAGGAAAAATATCTCACGTTGCAGTGAGAGTTGGTGTTCAACAAGATGACCTTCTTGAAGATAAATGTGATAGACACCGAATGTTCTTAGCTCTCTATCCCTGGAAATACTTAAAACTAATATAAACAGGCAATTCTCTTGGTGTGCATGTGATAGTTTTGCATGGAGCCTGACATGCTACAATCTTGCAATTCTAACCTAGCTCTGATGGACTTAATCTACCGCATTTGCATTGGAGCTAGGATGGGAGAGCTTCATGTGGTGCTGTAAGCAAAACAAAATTTCTCCCTGATGTGCTTAAGAGTTAACTCAATTGTAACCACATTACCGTCTCACTTATGAAACAGTTGAACCAAACAATCTCCTCCAAAATGTTCCCTCTGAAAGCAACTTTGCAATAGAAACTATTTTAGAATAATATTGGACCTCTGCTCATGATTTCTCTCTTGCTAAACTGTATTGAAAACTGGAATTATAATTGGACATGGTGGAGTCATTCAACTGGAACCCATTAAATTGATGTTGCCAAAACCATGGTATTCTGGTTTCCTTTTTAGGGGTAAATTAAAAGAATATCCATGTTCCTGCACAAATAAACTCAATAGATCTAGTTTCCCATGTTTCATGTTTATTTAGTATTTAATCAACAAATGTTCATTAAACATATTACAACAGGCCAAATATTTATATGATATTTTACAATATTTAAAGAATGTCCCTGTGTATAATCTTATCAGATCCTTACAACAGTATTGCTAAGCAAGCCCAGAATATTATCTTTTTAATGATTCTGAAAGTAAGGTTCAGAAAAGTTAAATGACTTACTTATGTCTACCCAGCTCATAAGTATTTAAGACTGAAACTGGGGCCGTAAGACTAATTCACATCTATATGTATTTCACCATTCTGTCCTACATTCTCCATCCTTTAGGGTTTTACGAAATATTTTGCGACATATAGTTGTAAAGGTGTATTAAGATTAAATAACTCCATAAAGCAATGCAATGTCACAGGACCCCATACAATCAAATGACTAAAGAGTGGTGTAAATCACAAAGGCTGCTAGGAATTTAGAAAGCTAAGAAATCATGGAGGCCAGAAGTGTCAAGAGGTGATGAAGGAAATGAGACTCAATATCCTGAAATATGGATAAAGTTTTGTAGACTAAGAAATGAAGTGGGGGGTGGGGAGGATGTTTCATGTAAAGAAAATGGCAGAAACACTCAGCGGGAACATCACTGGGGTTTCAGAGGACCATGAGGAGATTAGCAGGAGTGTAGTGTTCACATGGTCACTGGTACCCGGGAGAATTTTGAATGGAGGAAGAATTCATATGGACTGAATGTCTTACTTGAGCCACATTATTTTTAATTTTTTAACATAAGCTCCATGTCCAGCACAGAGCCCAATGCAGGTCCTGAACTCATGACGCTGAGATTGACCCTCAGGTCAATCAAGACCTAAGCTGAGGATCAACAGTCAAGCACCTTACCCAACTGAGCCATCCAGGTGCCTTGAGGCACTTTAAAAGGCACTTACACCTCAAAGTACCCTAGAGATGATTATATTGCCTATTTTCTGAATGGGGAAACTGAGGTTTCAACCATGTGAAATGGTTTGTTAAAGATCATAGGGATGTTACGGTCAATTGCAAAAGAAAATGACCACAAATTCCTGCTATCCTGGAAAGCATTCCCCATTTCAGTATGTCTTTGCCTCTCTTTCCAAAAAGAAATGTGGTCTATTTCTTCATCCTCTGAATCAGGACTGGATTTGTGACAGAAATATGGCAAAAGTGATATTACATGACTCCCAAGGCTAGGTCTTAAGAGACCTTGCCACTTTGGTTTTTGTCCATAGAAACGTTACCCTAAGAGGACAATATAAGGTAGCTGGCCTAGCCTCCTGGAGGATGAGATGCCACATGGAGCAGAGCTGAGGCATCATAGCCTATATAGACAGTACATCTTCCCAGATATAAGTGGGCACATCTGGGACTTTCCAGTCCAGCCATCCCTCCAGCTGAATGCACTGTACAGGTGAGCCTAGGTGAATCTAGCAGAGGAACCACTCACCCAACATGCAAGACCATGAGAAGTAATAATTATTGGATTTGGGGTTTTTTTGTTTTAGGGGTGGTTTCTAAGCCAAATTCTTCCTGTCATACAATGCTACTTCCTGAAATTTCAGGCTAGTGAGATTGGACTTTATCCAGTTATTAATTAAGAATTATTGAAGCACTTGAGCTCTGGAATGAAATGAAGAGAGTATTCTCTAAAAAAAAAAAAAAAAAAAAAAAAATAGGTTGGCATTCTAAACTTCCGGAGAAGAAAGTAGAGGCACTTCATAAGTGATTGTAATAATCTAAGGTCTCATTCATAAGTACTATAGAGGTAGTTTGGACTGAGAATGCTAATTGCCTACCTCATTTTCCATTCTCTCCTTTCTTAATAGAAACCCCCAAATGTTCTGATGCCATGGCCATCCATTTCTAAACCTCCCTTGTGTATAGTTATGTACATCAGACTAAGTTCTGATCGTTCAACTACAGCAGATGTGTTACATGGGAGCTTCCTTTGCTCCCCTTTTCCTTGCTTTTTCATAGTACTGTCAGCCTAAAGCACAGATATGCAGACTCACACTCAGCCACCACCTTGGATCATGAAGACAAGGGCCATGCATTGGATATAGTAGAGCTGAGAGAGACCTGCAGCCCCATGGTGCCACAATCCCACCCTTCCTACCACTGCTTAATTCTTATGTCAGAAAAAGTGCCCTATTATCTCAGTTAAACTATCATTCCTTTGGAGTTTTGTCACATGCAAGTCAGCAGCTATCCTAAGAAATTAGTACAGGGAAGATGTAGGGAAGGAAGCACTAGAGAACCCTGATGTCTCCCAAAGTAGAGGAGACCAAGATGATGTCCATAAACTTAAAAAGTTTTGAGTTTGGGTGATGAAAGCCACTATGGCATTTTCTCTCTTTTATCTATTCAGTTCATACTCCGCAATCAACACACCAGGGAGTTATTTGATCGAGGGGATTCGGGCAGTCAGCCTTCTCATTCTGTGGTCTGAGTCCCATAAGGACAAGTTTAGAATCGTTGCCATTCACAAATGAGCAACGTAGGAAAAGTTCATGGTATGCATAGGATGGTCATAAGAGAAGGCTGGCCAAGGTCAACATTCCAGTTCCTCTCTTACCAGAAATAGAGTTGCTCTCATCTCAGATACACTATAAACCTATACTGTTGCATTAAAAAAAAAAATGTTATTTAGGGTAGAAAGAAATGGGGCTGAAGGTGACTGGGACACATCAGTCAACAAAAGAAACAAAGGATCCGCCTTCATGGAGCTTACATTCTGGAAGAGAAAGGCCAACAAAGAACAATACATGTGATCAGAAAAGTCAATGATACTGTACATTAGTGATACATACTCTGTAAAAGAGGGGGAAAGGAGCAGGTGGGATCAGCAGTGTCCTCAATGGGACTGGGCAGGGGAGCAATATTCATTCAACAGGACCCATACTTTGCTAGAAGGCACATTTTCTAGAGTATATGGAACTTTCTGGAAAAGAAGTTTGTAAACATCCCAAAAAAATTGTGTATTAACTCTTGATTAATTTGTAGGAACAATAATCAATGCCTTTACTCTCTTTGGGTCAAAGAGATGACCTGAGCAGTTGATCTAAACGTGTAAGAACTTCCTAGTTTAGAAAAATAAAAAGCACAATAGAATTAACATTACCAAAGATACTGCTTAATAATTAATATCATATAATAACTACAATCATTTAAATATAGCTCAATTTTTTGAGCTCCTACTGTGCTAATTGCTTAACAGAGATGAACTCTCAGGGGAGATGGTACTGGGGTAGCAAGACACTGAAGCGGTCTTTAAGAACAGAATCAGAAATGTGTTCTTAACTTCCACAAAAATGTGTGTGTGACTTCGTGTGTGCGTGTGTGTGTGTGTGTGTGTGTGTGTGTATACCAGCCCTGTAAATACTGGGGTATGCTTGCCTTGGGCACCTGAAGAGCTTGGTAAATATTTAGATGTCAGCTGGTTAAAATTGCATTAACTGAAACCTTTTTGAATAGGCTCTGGGATGGGGGATGGGTTATGGTATAAATTTATTGGCTGCTATTTAAATGAAAAGAATTACAATGCACCATAATGTTCATTCTAATCAAGTGATGCTCAAAGATTGAATTTCAGATTGTAAATGTGGTGTGCACATTTGTCTCTGAATGGGACTTTGCGTCCCAGCTGTTGAAACATTTGTGGGAAGGTGAAAGTTTTGTGGACTAATAGATTCCTGCGGCAGGGCATAAACTCCGTGCAACAAAAGCTGTTTTCACTGAAAAGACAAATCATCTCATTCTTCGTATGCATACAATCATTCTGGGTCCACTCAGGCAGAACTTATTGTCCCAAGATGGGTCTTGGACAGTGGAGAAGATATATCTAGGAAGGAAGAGCAGTTTCTCCTTCTGGAACAGGGGGTCACTCAGAAAAGGAGAATCTTGGGCAACCCTCAAGATATTAGCCGAGAGAACATCAAGTCTTTTTCAGCAGTTACTTAGTCATCCTGAGATACTCTTTTTATTTGTGGCAGAAGGAAGCAAAGACAGACAAATGAGGTCGTTGACAAAGTACTTCCTTATCTCTTCGGAAACAATGCTGAGTTAACTCCACCCCAAATCTTTGTAAAATAAAGCCAAACCAAAGCTTTAAGTAGCTCATCAAAAAGTCCACAAATTCGTTAGTGCTGGATTTAGGATTTGGGCCCAGGGCATCCGATTCCAAAGCCAGTGTGTTGGGCCAGCAGCCTTACCAACACAGACACACACATAGGCTCACACACATACACACGTACATGCACACATTATGGAACTGACTGACCACATTACTATTTTTCCCCTTTCAACATCTAAGCCTCCTGCCCTGCAATGGATAACTTTTGGACTGTTGTTTAGACAAACAGCCTCTGTTCCCTCTTTCTTTAGCAAGGGTACCCAGATCTTTCTCCTAGAAACCACCTTCTCCTGGATGAACTTCAGGCTCCTTGTACTCCAGCCTTGAGAACATGATCACTTCAGCCTTGGTCTCACCACTCCTCTGGCCACAGAGCTGGTCCATGGCCGTGCATGTGAACCAGTCTAAACTGGGCCTGGGGAGACATTTTCTGGAGCTACTAGGGGAACACCAGTTTCTCCTTCCATGCAGACATGACATTGGAAGCAACTAATTTGGTCACCAGGCCAACATGGAGTGTTTGAGAAAGAAGGCAGACTTAGAAAAAAGTTGAGATGTGCCAAAGATGGAAATGGGCCAGGTCTTGAGGATCTTTGAGTCACTCGGTTCCATCATGACCAAAGCCAGCCCTGTCCCCACACTTTCATGTGAACTTATAAGACACCTTGTTACACAAGCCAACTGAGACTGGGTTTTCCACTGCTTCCAAGAGTGAAAGCTCCAAGGATTGCAGTTCTCCCTTCCAGGAGGGACGGAATAGGAGAGGGACAGGCCCACTTTAGCCAACAGAGCAGGGCTCAGAATCTTTAAAAAAAGAGGGGGGCAGTGGTGGATAGGACAGAAACTGTGCATTCAAGGGCCAAGAAAGCTGCAAATAAGTCATTCTTGAACCTGCCTCCCCCCAGCTGTAGGGTGAGATGTGAGCTCAGTCCTCTCTACACCATCCCTGTCTTTAGGTTCCTGGAGTTTCAGCAAAAGGCAGGGAGCTCAAATATTCTTATTGAGAAGATAAGTTGCATAATCAAGTGGCAAAAGTTTTGTTTGGCCGTGCGGCACTTGTCTCTTTTCCCTTCTCTTCTCTCTGTCTCTCTCTCTCTCTCTCTCTGTCTCTGTCTCCTGCACACACACACACACACACACACACACACACACACACACAAAACCATGCAAACCCCAGCCCCCACTATAAAGGAACTTGGAGAGGAGACACCACACCTTTTCCTGTTTCTCTCCTCTATCTCCAAACGGTGCAGAAAAAAACATCCCGGCATCGCGACGGCTGTAACACAATCCAGGCTCAATGCCGAAATTGCAAAACTGAGGCTGAAATCGACACCACATCCTTAACTCAATCTCCCTGAATCTCTTTTAAAACAAAATAAGAAAGGCAAGGACAAAGACAAATCGGACTGGGGGGAACGGTCGCCTAAGTCAACCATCGAGTTTGGTCGGTCTGTCTTTTGTCAGCGCGGGCCCAGCCTCTGCTGCACCGGCCGTGCACTTTCGTTGAGAATTATCACTGGCTGCAAAAACAAGGCATATCTTTTCGTGGCAGCAATAACACACACACACACACACACACACACACACGCACACATGCACACGCTACTGCTTTCTGGCTTGTCCTATTGCTCTGTCGCAGACAGCCACGGAAAGGTTGGGAGGTCTGAGTGACTTAAAGGGGAAATGGTGTATTTCCTAAATTGAGGGCAGCGTGCTGCGTCTTCTCCCTTCACCGTTAGTCCCCAAGGCCTTGAACACAATCCGAGGCAAACAAAAGCCAGGGAAGCCGGGACAACTGCCCTGCAAGGGTTAAAACCAGATCAAAATCAAATGCCACGCTTCACCACGTCTTCTGCATGACTGATACTGCAATCGATCTGCAGCGGTTCATTTTCTCCCTGGAATCTCTGCCCACTGAGAACAAACCCAAACACAGGTGGGACCAATAGGAAGCAGACGAAGGGCTTTAAGAGTTCTGCACCAACCTGTGTCAGAGAGCTCTCACTTAGCAGATGGGGCAATTAATAAAGGAGTCAAGCGGTATGACTCTGTCAAGGTGCCTTTAAGTGCTAACAATCCTCTTTTGTCTTCCTCCTGTCGAGTACAGATGGATTCTGCTTCAGCATAAGAAGTGTATTGTGCCCCGGGTTGACTCTCGGACGGTGTCCCAGTAATAACAGAGGGCCAGGTGTCCTCTGTCTCCCGTGTTAAAGACAAACATGATACTGATTCGTTCCCCCTGCTAGCATTTTAAGTGCTGACGTGACCACTAATCGGGGGGAAATTCAACTTTCTAAGTAAATTGGCCTTTCAAAAGTAACTGAAAAGGAAGGACTTGCCATCAAAGCATTGCCACCTCGCGCACGCACCTTACTACCCATTGACGCTAATCACAAGTGTGTAACTCTGGCCCTTCAGACGACAGCTAGGGTTTATTAAATCAGTGAAGACTGAGCCTCTAGCAGGTGCTACTTTACTTTTTAAGATGTAGAAATTGAAGTGTCACAGTCACAAGTGGTCACCGGAGGTCATGTGGTTCTTTTTGCCAATGTGAGTCCTGGCGTTCTAGTGAATTTTCAACATAGCTGGTTGCCTTCCCCCTCAGTCCCTCACTCTTGTCATTGGCTCCTGAAGCCACTGCTATTGTAGATGATAACCACTGTTCTTCCTTTGTGAACCAGGCCCAGAAATGTGTCTGTCGCTCCCAACGCAGTCGCATGAAACTGAGAATGTGCTCTGCTGTCCAAACTAAATGCCAACCCAGAGAGATCTGGCTTGCTTCTAGGTGAAATGCCTATCTCTCATAATTCTTGTCCTATAGACATCAGAATACCATGAGGAAAAGAGCACATTAGATGTTCCATTAGGTACTCCTTATCTCTAAACCTTTGTGACATATGAGATAGACTCCAGGTGGCCATTGGCTGTCCATGGGCCTTCTCTTGGTTCATCATTCAGAGAAACAGGCATCTGGAACAGGCAGATAAAAATAAAACTCATCTCCTCAGACAGCAGAGTAGAGATCTTAGAACACTCAGTAGGCTATTGCTTGTTGTTGCTCCTCTTTTGATGTTAGGGGGTGGGCTTCCCATGTGGGCTGAGGGTCAAGCAATGATTTACTTAGCTAAAATTAAAAACAAAAATTTAATTAAATTCAACAAACATTTCTTGAGCTCCAACTCTGGTTCCAATCTTCAGTTTTAATGTCTATTCAAATGGAAGTCCATTTCTAAATGGAAAGGAACCATCCGGTTTACTTTGTCTAACAACCTAATTTAGAGTTGAATGCCAGAGAAACCAAACAATTTGGGAAAAATCATAAATCTAGAGGCAGAGCCAGGGCAAGGCCATGCTCAGACCTCTTGACCGGACCTAAAAGACTCTAGCTTTCTCTGTTTCACACTACCTCATCTCCATCTCTTAGACATTCTACTTTTTTTAAAATGCACTAAGTCTCATCCTTCATGAGACTTACCCTCCCCCTGACCCTGTGCTTTGGAGGAATAGGAAGTAGGAAACTGCTCTGTTACTTCTTCTTTCCAAGAAAAGTTGAGAACAACTCATTCACAGTTGCTCTGACAGAGCAATATCCATTTTTTACCTCAGATAAGGAGTAGTAGGGAACAGAAACATCAACTATACTCAGACAAGAGATCACAACTGCTATAAAAGGTACCATGACAAAACAGCATTTCCACATGAAGATGAATATAGTTGTTTGGCATACCTCACAATAAAATTCTCTCTGGCAGATTATTTGCTATCCAACTCCTTCCATATGTAATGGCCCTCCATAGTTTTCAGAAGAAAGTTCTAAAACCTCACCTTAGCACTCTATTTATACATGAAATAATTTCTGCTTCCTGCCCTTGCCTCCATACCTATACGGAAAGCTTTGCCCCTAAAACTTGTTCTTTCTTTCTTCTATAGCATTGAGGGGAGGCTTTTAGTTAGAAACCTTACATTTTCCTGCATCCCTGATAGCTAGGTATGACCCATGACTAAGTCTTCCTGATGCAAGAAGAAAGGGTATGTGAAGCCCAGGTTTGAGCTTTAAAGCAACACACATGTGTTCTCCCACACTCCTTTTCCCATCCCTGTGGCCTGGAACATAGGCTTCAACCAACTAAATGAAGCAACAGTCAAAGGAGTGATGAAACAATGAATAGAAGGAAACTGAGTCCTTGTATAATCACACGAAGCAGAGTTGCTTGCCACGCAAGACCATCCAGACTCTTACATTGGAGAGATATAACATTCTTCCTTACTGAAGCTATTTTATGTTTAGCTTTCTTTGATAGAATAGCATAACCTTTACCCTAACACATACCCATTCGTCATAGGTTGGGTTTCCTATGAATCAGATTCTGAGCCTCTGATATCTATCTCTCTATCCATCCTCTGATATCTATCCATCCATCCATCCACAGGAGGTTTATTGGGAAGGACACTCAATATTAAGATGGGTAAAGGCAGCAGGATTTTGCAGAGGAAAATTTGAACTATATGCAGTGGTAACAGAAGCCATAGGAACTTGTAGAGGAAGCCCTGAATTTGAAGTGGTTCTTCTTGTTGAGGCAAAAAGATAAGACATTTAGACCTCCGTATTGACCAATCATTACCTACAAGTTGCTCCTGGGGAAGAAAAGGAAACATGAGTGAGCATCCTGTCTTTGGCTAAGGAAAATACCTAATTCTGGGTTCAGTCAGCAGCCTAGAGCCACCAACATGTCCAGGAATTGAGGATGAGCACCTAAGCCTTGGAGACAGATCTGGGAAACACATCACAGCAGCAGCCACTTCAGTTCACCCCCAGCTTCTCTCAGACCCTCTTGCTTCTATAATAACTTCTTAGAACAGCAAATCCTAGATTCTGGTTGGTCTCTTCCCTTGAGGAAACTTACCCCAAAAAATACACAAACTTCAGCCCCAACTACTGCATCTAGTTTTTAGCATCCCCTCTTCTGTCATCTTTTCTAAATCCCCTCATTCTCAGGTAACACCTCTGCTGATCTAGATTGCTTAATGATTCAGAACTTCATCCCTAAAAGGTATGAGTTTCTGGTTTGCAGGCTTTTGTTGGGCTTTTGCCATAGCACTTGTCCCTTGGGCAAGGGAGTACTATGAGATATTCCATGGGTCACCTGGTAAAACATATGGTTCCCTGCATTTCTAACATAACAATGTCCCTGCCTCCACCTGATAATCAGGGTCAACTACTCCTGGCAGGATGGTGATTCCATTCTTTTGTCTGTCACTTGACACAAGGAACCCTGGTGATCAAATGATAACAATAGACTAAAGTTTAATTGGACATTTGCTGTGTCTCCTGTTGGAAGTGTTTCTCCCTTGAAAACCAGGAATCCTCAATACACAGATCCATGTTATACAGAGAAAAAGTGCAAATCTCCCAAGAGGGTCCCTAGAAGTGATGAGAAAAGAATCCACCCCTACTTCCACTCATATATTCCTAGATTCATGTATTCTTCCTGTTGTAATTTTATTTATTGTAATTGATTACAACAGGAAGAATACATGAATTTTATTTATTGTAATTGACTACAACAGGAAGAATACATGAATCTAGGAATTTGATCATCATGGATACAGAGTGGATAGCACATCCTAAAGGATGAGGCTCTAGTCTTACTGGGTATCATCTCTAAACTACTGCTTTACTTGAGGTAGACCAATGCATGATTCTGTCAAGCTGGAAGTTTCTGGGTATGGTGAGTGACAGAACCAGTGTATTCCATGGTCATATCCTACCACACATCCCTTCGCTGAAAGGTGCTCCTTGGTCTTACATGATATTGTATGAGATTCCTTGTTGGTGTCTGTATATCGTAATGATGACTAAGTCAAACTCACATATAAATATGTGACAATTCCAGTCAAGGTAAATGACGTCCCTTCAGGATAGTAGGATTCCAATGCAACAAACTTGCTACCACACATACCTGCTGTCCCGGAAGGACTCTGTTATGTCAGCAGCTGAGCATTGCTCTATGTTGCTGACACAGTGGAATTTAACCAGCAATAGCTAGGTCAGCCTTGGTGAGTTGGGGTCCATGCAATTAGGTCCATGAAAAGCCTCGTCCATTCTAATATAATTATTTATTAACACATCTACTGTGTTGAGAGAGTTAATATCAGCTGGTGAAGCCCTTCTTTCTACTTACTTCTTTACAGCTTCTTCCTGGTGGATGCTTTCTGGAGGCTTTAACATGTGCCACAAGGGTATTTATTCTTTGTACTCCATCCCATAGGTCTGTACACAGGCCTTTTCACCAGATCATCTGCACTACATTTTCTAACATTTCTCTTTTCATGCCCTTTACCAACCAACCAACCAACCAACCAACCCATTCACTACTACCCATGAGCTTGTATATATTTTTATTTCATGCTACCACTATTCCCACAGAAAATAGGTGACCAGGTACACCATTAGAAGCTCTGTTTTTTGGAAGGGGAAGGGTTTCTTCTCACTATGGCCCCATTAAGTTCCCTCCTGAATGGGGCTATAATGCAGCCACAGTAATTTGCATTCCCATGTTGAGCTGACCCAAACATAAGCCAAGATTGAGTTTTTCCTCCTCTTTAGGTTCCTGCTGTATACTCAGCATTTCTCTCAGGGCTCCAGGTCCAAAATCTGTCTCAGGTCTGGAGGCGAGGCAAGGTAGTTGGCTGCACTCAACCTTCTGATCACCCATCTTTGATTTCTTTTGACTGTGTAGATTAAGCAATACTCTTGTTGGGCTTTCCATCTGTTTTGGCCCTTGGGCCACTATATTCTATCAACCATCTCCATAGCTTCCTGACCAAGCTGACATTCCAATCTTATGACTCATTATAGAAATATCACTGCCCCCAATATCAAATGTCATCCTTGACCTCTATTACTTGGAATTCTACTATGCTCAGTGCTATCAGTTAACCCGGTTTTCTAACAATATCCCCTGAGTTTCTCAGTGATGCTGGAGCCTGTCTCACCAGCATATTCCTCATCAGATAAGTAAATGGGGTTTCTACCAGGCCCTCCTGGTAACTATAGTTAGCTGACACGTTCTCCAGCCTTATATTTCCACTCAAACATACCCACTTCTCTGAACTTTTTGATCGCTTCTTGTTCCATTTCCCAGAAGACACCAGCTGTGAGAAGTGTGCTAAGCAAGATTAGATAGAGAAATTGAACTACAGTGCAGTTGTAGCAGAGGCTTCAGAAGATCTTATTGGGAGCTTTTGAAATGAGTTAAATATTCAGAGTTTGTCTACCATGAAGTAAGGAGAACTAGTCTATATACCATGATATCTTGGGTACATACTGTCTTAGGGGAAGGGATATAAACTTGGACAAAGCAGCTCCCGCTGGTTGAGGGCAATTCCCAAAAAGGTTCAGCTGAGAGCTTAGAGCCATCACCCCTTCCAGCACCCAGCAGAACATATGTTTAAATCCTGAAGGGGGGAGGGTATGAGCTGTATATAGCAGCACCGACTATACCAATATTCACTACACTGTACTCAAAGCTTGTCTCTAGCATCATGCCAAAACCATTTGCTCCTGACTTTGCCCATGTTGCTTTCCCATCTCAGCTCCTTCCATATAGCTATCTCCTACTTAGCCTTCAAAATCACTCAAGTATCTTCTGTCTTCTCTGACCTCCCTTGGGCTACTCTGCTTCATGGCTTCTCCCTTTGTGCTCCCATTGTCACTTTTATCATAATTTCACCATATTATATTGGGGTAATGACTCAAACCCACATTAAATTGCAAACTCCTTGAGGGAAGGGACAATGTCTTATTTTCCCTTATACCCCGATGCTGACATGCTGCCGACATGTAATAGGCACTCATCCAATGTGATTTATTAAAAGTGGGAATGAGTAAATGAATGAGTTAATAACTTAATGAATGTTCACATACGTTCTCACTTTATTTCCAAAAAGAATTTGAGGCAGCCAAGTTCCAAAAACCCAACATACTGCAGCTGATGGAGTAGTAGCTTGAAATATGCAAAATCTGGCAGAAATGCATGTCTCACTCTATGGAATGGTGCACTATTGGGGTATAAATATGAGTCTTGGAAAAACCCCCATTTCAATGCTACGGATACCCAGATTGGTGACAGCAGGGTGTCTTCTCACAAGGACAAGAGTTCCCAGCCAATAGCACTTTCAAGAATGTGCAAGCAAAGAGTTAACAGTCTCACAGCTGCCTTTCACTGGAGGTGTTAATGAGGTGACAGGGGGGAAAGATTTTAAAATGAAATTGCCTTCACTCATTCCAGTTAAATTCCAGTACATTGGAAAGACTTGAACCTCTCTCCACATAGCCTCTCTCCCTGCCCCCATTCTAACGGGGTCTGACCTTAGCTCTGTGGTTGCATGCCTTGAAACAGTCCACTAAGAACTTGGAACTGCCCACTTGGTTTCCAAACCTCGGGTTGCCTTGGGGAAGTTACCAAAATTTGGTTACCAGAGATACTTACTTGGGTTAGGAAAATGATTCAAAAAATAATGTGTGGTGAGACAGAGCCGGGATGTCATCTGTGCAAGCAATCAGAAACTTGGGCATGAAGTCATTCCAATGTACTTTCTGATGTTTATTTAGAAATTCTCTGTTTCTGTGGCATGAATCAGAAGTAAAGGACAATATTTGAGAAGGCAAGGATCCCTACAATACTGTCCTGACAGAGTCTTTGAAAAAGGTCCCCAACGTGGCCAAAAGACAAGAGGGAGTCATGCCAGCTTCTCACAGTACCCCCACCACCAAAAAGTCAGAGATAAAAAGATGCTGTAGTGGGACACATTGCAGGGCATACCGATGATTTAAATTTCTGAGGAGACTATTTCTTCAAGGAAGACGAGGGTGAACACCAATATGACAGAGAGAAGGCCATGGTCTAGGGTGTCTGAAAAATACGTTCATTTGAAATGAGCCAACAATTCACCACAGCGAGTCTCAAGTTTCGTATCTGTAAGTAGAACTAATGATCCCACCCCAGCAAGTCACTGCAAAGCTTAAATGTGAGAAGCTACAGGAAATATTTGACATAAAGTATAAGATGATGATGTGTATTATTATTATTTAAGAGGAGGAGCATTTGCCTAGGTATTCTCTATTCATACATTTTCTTTTCACAGAATGCACATCCCATTTGTGTGCATATAATAGGAAATTACTCACTATACTCTGAGTAGAAGAGGCTACTTGATTTTCTCAGGACTAGCTAAAAGCAAATGTGACAAGAAATCCTAGGTGTTCAACCAAGATGCTTCATTCTATTTAGAAATTACTTAATCTCTCTGAGCCTTAGTTTCCTTATCAATAAAATGGAGCTCATAAGATACAGCTCATAGAGTTTCTGTGCCATTCAGATGAGTTAGCAAATATAAAGCAACTAATGCAGTACCTGGATCATAGTAAAGAGTTTTATTGTGACTATACTGGCTTTTTAAATCACTCCCTAGTAATCTCAATGGTCTTTATGTCAGGATACTACTGAAGAAGTCCCTGCTTAGGAGAAAAGAAAAAAAAAAAAAAGATTACTCCAATCAGTTATTTGACTCCTTTGACTCATTTGCTAATTATTTGTTCCAATAACAAATAGCCTTCAATCTGACCCTATTTTCTAATGAACAGATTCACATTTCTTGAACAATGTATATTCCTGCTTTTTACCATATCATAATAAATGAAATTTTCTCATGGTCATCAAAAATGCTCTAGAGGTTAGGAATAGACCAGGGCAACCGCTATGTAAATAACCTTTAAGCACACTTTACACAGTGAATAGAGATTGCTAAGAGGGAAGATAACAGGCCTCTAGGCCAGCCATTTACTTTTCCACTTACACAAAACAAACAGACCAAAAAAAAAAAAAAAAAAAAAAAAAATCCAAGAAAAGTTTAGGCTAGCAAGGAAGAACACTATTTTTTTTTTTAATTGTATTTATTTATTCATCAGAGACACACGAGAGACAAACAGGCAGACAGGCAGAGAGGCAAATTGAGACGCAGGCTCCAAGCAGGGCCCAACGTGGGACTCGATCCCGGGGTCTCCAGGACCACGCCCTGGGCTGAAGGCGGCGGCGCTAAGCCGCTGAGCCACCCGGGCTGCCCCAGAACACTATTTTTTTTAAGAATTGATAAATCAGAAAAAGTTTTGTCACATTTCAGCTGAATATTTAGAAGCAGCTCTGTATCTGCTGTTAGATTTTCCTGTGAACCTAAAACTGTTCTAAAAAATTAAGTCTTTTACAAAATAGAAGGAGGAAAACCAGGTCCGTTTAGGCATATTTCATAAGGAAATATAACTTCAAATTTGCCTTAATTTTTAAAAAATGTTTGCAGTATATTTATACTTTACAAAGTTTTTTATTCTTTATTTTGAAATATTACATAAATGCAATTAATGATAAAGAGTACTCTCAAAAATAATAAGAGCATTTGAGAAGGTTAGCATACTAACATTTTATTTTGTCCTCCTAACAATCTTGTGAAAAGGGTAAGGTGAGCTTATCATTCCCCCATCTTTATGCAGCTGGGACCAGGGAGACTAATAATGAGACCAAGATGATAGTAAATTACCAGAGGATTCGGAATTCCCTTCCAAATCTCCTTACAAAGGAGATTTCTCCTTAACAAATCTCCTGACAGAAGGAATATAATCGCCTACAGAGTAGTTGGAAGGGCTGAAGAAACAAAATAAGAGGCGAGCAACACGAGTAGAAAGTGGTGAGTATTCTTGTGGTTAACATTGTTGGAAGGAGAAAAGAAGAATGGAATGAAAGAGAACGAGATGTTCTTAGAGTCTGGTGAGAGATCTTGGTGCCAATTCACCATCCAAATATATGGTTTCTTAAGGAAACTCAATATCCACATCTTGTGACATTTCACCCGGCCTCGTTATTGATTTCCGTGTGTTAGAATAAAAATACAAAAAAAAAAAAAAAAAAAAAGGAAAGGAAAAAAAAACACAATAACATAGCAACAGCATGTATTCAAGCTTTAAAGGCATTCTTTAGAAATAAGACCATCCTTGGCCATTTGCTCCTCTGAGCGACCTGTGACAGACCCTAGTGGGGAAGGAGGACCCGGACCCATCAAAGTACTTTGGGAAAGGGGATCTCTGGATGTCCCTTGTTTTGAGGGTCTTCCAGACATGGAAACAATGCACTGTTGGAGGGCTGAAGATTCTTAGTGAACCATAAAGCTGAGGCACAAACACACACAAGTGTTAACCATATACTCAAGCACAGCCGCAAAAATAAAAATTGTAGCCATAGTGTCAAACAATGGGGTTTTGAAGAATTATAATTGATATTTATTGAACTTACTATGTATCAAACCCTTTACTAAGTGCTTTTACATAGAATCTCATGCAATACTCACCAAAACCATGTGTGGTAGTTACTTTTACTATTTCTATTTGCTAAAAATGAGGAAATTGAAGCTAAGAGATTACGTGCATTCCCCAAGGTCACACAACTAACGAATGGAGCTGTGATATGAACCCAGACTGTTTAATAGTAAAAATATGTTCATAACAAGTGCTATTTTCTTCTGTGTCATTGGAAGGATGACTTTTTTTCCGGTTCCTGTTCTAAACCCCTCTGTCCTTCTGAACATACAAAATTCCTCTATTGTTTCACAATTGAAAGTCAAAGGGTATAAGCCACAATTTGCTTCCTGATTACATTATATTCATATACATCCTGTCAATTACAGTTCTTTACACCAAGCAGTGAGTTGCTCTCTTTGTGTATACAGTGTATGGTTTTTCATAAAAAGTACATGGCATCTAGCCGTAACAATTGACTTGTGTAGCAACTAACACTTTGTGTCATTCGTTTTGTTGATGGTTTTTATTTGTCCTGGAAATAAAGCATCCTTACAATGCTGACCTTGAAGTTTGAGTCAGGAAATTAGAAATATCATGTACAAAGGCACCTACTGTCAACTCAGGACTTTATAAAAATACTCTAACATAACCAATCTGGCTCCTCAGGCCAGGCCAGGCCAGCTGCCCTCCCCTCCACAGGCCAACCCACTGCCACCCACCCACCAGGGCACCTGACGTGGGTCTGCTTCCACCCACTGCACACAGGCTCCAAACCCAGGCACCGGGACAAGCCTAGGCTTTCCAGGCCCTATCTGTCCAATGTGCCCCACTCTACAGCCTCCTTTGCAGGTCAGCCTACATAAGAAAAGTATCTTATGCCCCCATTTTATCACGAAGGAATCCTCTATTATGGATCACTGTTACCAGACCCTAAGTGCAGCAGCCACATGAGTGCCTGGAAAACCATCCTGTGGCACTGAGCCTCTGTTCTGTGATAACTTCCCCCAATTTCACTGTCACTTCTGCTTTCAGGTGCCTAAGGAGCTGTTTATGAGAAATTGCCTCTGCAGGCACTGCCATGCAGGTTTTTTGGAAGCAAAATAGCAAAGAGAGTTGAAAATTGTAAAAAAATTAAATTAAAAAATAAAAAAGACAAATATAAAACTAGTGAAAGGATAAAATGACCTGTAAAGCTGAAATTCTAGGCTTCAATTGATTTCAACCAGTCTCACATGGGTTTGTTTTGTTTTGTTTTGGTTTGTTTTTTGGGGGTTTAGGTTTCTTTTTTTTTTTTTTTTTTTTGGTTTTGCTCTCTCCAGGTATGTCTGTTTGTAGAGTACACCTGAAGTGTAATCCGTTTCCTAATCTTCTGCTAATGCAAGACAATTCCTAATTCCAACCCACCACCATTACAGTGGCCTTTAATATCGTATTATGCCAATGAATCTGTCAGTTACAAATTGTTACATTCTCCAGACACAAATGATGGGCATAAATTTGGAGAAATCCTATCAGGAAAGAAAAGAGAAATTTAGTAATGGGAACATGCCATCTTCCATTTGATATACGGGAGATTTGCCAAAACAAGATAAGTAAGCTCACCAGAATTTCGACACCTTCTAGGTGTCAAGGATTTTCACCTTTCTTACTAATGTGCAAGTCCTCCTCTTTCACCTCCTAAACTCTCGCCAGTGCTGAGACCTACACTGCAGCCACTGGGAAGCTATTATCCTGCCCTGGAAATCACCCTCCTCATAGTGAAGCGTTTGGCACAGCCTTGGATCCGGGAGCACGGAAGGGCTCTGAAAACGTAATATTTTAATCATTGCTTTTTTAAACATATGCTTATATTGCATTTTCCAGCTAAGGAGTGGTCTCAGCTATCATCTTATCCCACTTACAAAGGAAAGTTCTCAGGCCAACTTGGCAGCTTTGAGCGATTTGGTCGATCTGGAAATCTTTCAGCTCTCTAGTTAACATTCTTCGTGTCCCAATCCAGGTGCCAAAACTTTCGCTGAGCGATAGAACTGCCGCTTAACTGCCTCTCTCACCTGCTCCTGTCATGGAGTTATAACTACTACTATGTTTAGAGCTACTGCAGGAAAAGGATTGTCAAGCCATATGTTGCAAAGTGACTGCTATGTGTCCCTTAGCTGCTTCAGTTGGTGCAACCGTGCTATTTCTCACCCAGCGGCAGTGTTGAGCCCCTTAGATGAAGCAGATAAACAGGAATTAGCTCAGGACTAAGAGCACAGCCAGGTAATCCATGTACCAAGGGCGACCACACACTTGCTTTGCCTGGAACATCCCAGTAGACACCGATTGTCCATGTATAATTAGCCATTGTGCCCACTTCCACTCTCAAATTCATACGAGTTTGGATAACTATATGGTCACCCTGCTGATGCCTCTAAAAGATCAAGGGACTAGGATGAAATATCTTCAGATGAACACCTACACTGGTGACCACAGTTTGCCTTGCCACCCCCTTGGCAGTTGCCAACAATTCCACCGTTAAAGCATCAAACCAAAATGTACCATAGCTCTAGCATTTATCACACAGTCTGACACAAAGGATATAAATCTTATGATTTTGCGAGATGGAAAAAGGCAAATCACAAGGCATATTGCTCATTCACACGATCCATCTATATCTATTGTATCCCTACCATTCACAGACACTGTACTAGGAACCAGGAATCTACATTGAAGCAGGTGAAGGAGACTCTGCCCTTATGGAGACTGTAGTCTCATGGGAATGGTTACTTTAAGATACACTTTGGGTGCTTTAAGTGGTATAAATATCATGTGTGACTGGGGATACAGAAGGGCCAACTAACCCAGCCTTGAGAAGCATCGGGAGACTTCCTGGAACACATGACCTAACTAAAGGGGAAGAAGTGAGATAGAGGAAGGTTCCTTTCTCCATTTTTTGTACAAAGGCACATGAAGGGAACAGGTAGTCTTCAGCACGTTTCCAGGGAATGCAGAGGGACACAGAGAAAGCTGCATGTGTCATTAGGGAGATTGGACTTGATCCTGGGGCAATGGAGAACCAGCACCAGGCCCTTCATAGAAAAGCGACTTGATCAGATTTGATTTTCGAATGATCACTCTGGTTACAACATCATAACTGTATAAAATTAGAAAGTATTTTGTGTTCTCAGAGAGGGCAGGGGACATTATTTTCGTATTTTATTTGAAGGTATTGAATCATCTATGAAGAATGGTCTCCTTGATAAAGTCAACCATGACTCAACAGTGAGGCACTCTGGCTTCAGTTAGTAGTTCCAGGGTTTAATTTTCTGGTGTCCTCAGCCAAACCACACTAGCCTTAGTTGGACCTCAATTTCCTTGTCTATAAAATATGGACTGTTGTATTCACCTTTCACAGAGAGTGATGTGAGGAACCACTAATGAAAAGCAGCCAACTTAGAAAAAAAAAGACAAGTGTTACAAAAATGCTTAATAAGTCCAAATTACAGCCAAGAAAGATGAACTATGTGTGTGTCAAATGCTCAAGTGTGCAGTGGAAAGGTTTCAACTATAAAATTTTATGATCTGGAGACCCATTTTCACTAGGACTATCTGTCCCAGCTAAATCTGAGGCTGGCGTGACAGTCCTGCTCACCAATTAAGAGATGACAATCTGAAATCACCTCTGCTCAAAGGCATGTTCCTGCATCTCGCCTTGGGCTCACTTCCACAAGAAGCCTTCCCTGAATCTGAGGACACCAGCCCACAATTTATAAAATCACATTCTGAAACTAAGCTCTGGAGGAAATTAATCTGTGGTTTAAATGTGTGGTTTTTTGTTTTTATTTTGTTCTGTTTTTTAAGAATTAGATGGGGGAAAAAAGAATTGCATGTAAAAGAGAGAGAGAGACCATTGAGTCTTCCCATCTATATTCTTCAGATATTGCAAAAGACCAAACTCTTTAGATGGAAATAAAAGAGTTATTGTTAATAATAGCCACCACTCATCGAGATCGGGCTATGTGCAAGGTGCTATTCTAAGTATTTTGCAAGCATTAGCTCATTAGTTCCTCTCCCCAGAGAGTTGTAATTATCCCTTAGTATATCTTATTTCTCAAAACTTGAGTTTGGAGAGGCTAGGTCCTGCCCATCTATAAAGCCACAGAGCTTGAATTATATCCTAGGCTGATACAAATTTAGGTTTATGCTCATTGCCTCTGAACTGCTCTATTAAAAGACCTCTTACGCTGCCATCTTCTTGCTGGACTCTTGATTTGTCACCCCCACCCAGCTCTTCTGCTCATATCATCACTGGCATGTGAAGTTGCCATTTCCAAAATGTGAATCAGTCAGGATAGGAAGGTTAATTTATTTTAGTGGATATGTGTCAGTGACACTATTTTTAAAGAGTACATCATGGCGACTTGCACATCACACAAAATCCCTTCATTGGGTCATGCCAATAAAACCCTAAAAAAGGAATGAGTGATCTGTCCCATTGAACTTGTTCCATCAAGCGCACCTGTCAGCAATTGATGGTTCGCATCACATATTCAACAATATGAGAAACATCCAGAAATTTTTCTGAAAAATGGATCCAACAGGAGGGAATAAAAATATCATTAAAATAAACCGCTTTTGGGTATGAATTGCTAAATTCTATAGTTTCTTCTTGCCATACCACACATCAAAAAAAAAATTTGGTCGTGATAGTTGTATCAAATCGTACTTTTTACATCAACAGTATGCTGAGTTTTAAAACTGAGTTCCATGCAAGTTCTGCAATTATAGCTCAGAAATTCTGAGCAAAAATATGATTCAAATTCATGTTTAAATATATTTCTTAAATTATTCTAAGACAATTTTAAAACCATATGCATATTCAAATTCACACAGCACACGCACACATCTATGCTGAACTCCAGACTTGTGTATCCAGCTGCCTACTTGACATCGATCTTAACCATAACGTGTGCAAAGTCATAGTCTTTCCTACACTGTCCCCAAACTTGTTCCACCTGCAGGTTCCACAATTCATTAGGTGCAATCCATCCTTCTAGTGGCTTAGTGTCTTTCCTAACTCATCTCTTCCCTCACATTTCACATGCAAATGTACCATCACATGACCAGTTCATATCACCTCCACTGCCCTCACCCTATGTTAGTCACCAGCATCTCTCACTTAGAGCACTGCAACAGCTTCATAATTGGTCTTCTTTCATCCGACCTTTCCCTGTGACCATCTATTCTCAACCCAGCACTCAAATTGATCCCTCTAAAATTAAGTCAGATCACATCTCTGAGATTATTTCTCTCAAAATCTTCCAAAAGGGTATCATCTTATTTTGAGTAAAGCCAAAGCCCCTTTGATGATGTACAGGACTTACTGAACTCATCCTCTATGACTGTCCCCCCCGCCCCTTGTTCACTCCACTCCAGCCAGGCAAGTCCCCTTGCTGTTACTCAAACACCAGTAGGCTGCTGCCTCAGCGCCTTTACACTTGAGGTTTTCGCTTCTTGTTCCTTCCCAGAAAATAAGTCTCTTTCTCATCTGCTTTAAGTCTTTTGTGTGTGTGTGTGTGTGAGGCTTTCTCTAACCACACAATTTATTTTTATTTTATTTTTCTAATCACACAATTTAAAGTTGAAATGTCTCACGTCAACCCCAGTGCTTTGCATTTCTGTTCTCTGCATTATTTTTCTCCACAATACTTACTACTGCCTGGTAGACTATGAATTTAGTATGTATCTGTTCATTGTCTGTCTCCTTAACTAGAATGTAAATTCCATGAGAAATACATTTCTCTTGTTCTGCTGCTCTCTTACCCAAGACATTCTGTAGCATAGATATTTGTATGAAAAAAAGCAGGATAAAGAGATAATGCAACAGCAGTGGGGACATGAGCATGACTATTTCAATGGGGTGTTCAGAAAAGGCTCTTTGAGGACATAGCACTTGAACCTGACTGTTGAGAATAGGCCAGCTATGCAAAGATCAGGTAATAAAATATTCCATGTGTGGAGACTTTAATTCAGGATAGGTTTGAAAACTTTAAAGAATAAAAAGGACCATAGAGGTAAATTATGGAGAAAAAGCAGACACAATTTTTGACAGACCTGCAGCGGTTACTATTTACTGCAGAATTTTTGCTACAGATATAAGAAAAAAGTGTCCCCACATTTTCTGTCTGGTTGTAGCAGCCTAGATTCAATGGAGGACTAGAAGGGAAAAATATGATAATATCAATTCTTAAAAATAGAAAATTTTTGCAATTCATAAATAACCTTGTAAACAGTGAAGACTTGTTTTACTCCAAAAACAAAAAGAGAAAAGAATCTAAAATTTGAGTGTCAAAGTGGTAAAAAGATTAAGGAAGTTGACAGGAGCTGTATCATAGGAATGGTAAGGAAAAGATTGCATTTTATCCTTCTGGTAATAGTGAGTTTTTGAAGCATTTAAGCAGAGGAGTGATGTGATTTGATTTATATGTTTAAAGGATTGTTTTCACTCTCCAAATAATGGATATGGGCCCATAGCAAGAGTAGACTAGGAAAGGAATTAAGAAGTTATCCCCATCTAGGAGAGATATGATGGTGGAGCAGAGTCTGAAAAGTGATAGAGCAGGTACTGCTTAGATTTAAGGAATGTACTGGAGGTGAAACTGCACATAATGGATGCAAATAGTAAAGGGCTTTTATACCAGATACACAAGGATAACCTAATATTTGTAGGTATAGTCCATCATATCAACAGGCTAAAGAAGAGTATCACATAATCATATCAATAGATGCAGAAACACTATTTGACAAAAATCTAACAACTATTTGTGATGAGAATTCTCAGTATATTATAAATAGAGGGAAATTCCCTGAATTTGATAAAGAATAACCACCCCCAAAAAACCCTACAGCTAATTAACATTATACTTACTGATGAGAGACTCAAAGCTTTCCCAATAAGATCAGGACAAGGCAAAGTTGTTTCCTTTCACCAGTGTTTTTCAACATTGTACTGGAATTCCTAGGTAATGCAATAAGAAAAGAAAATATAATAAAAGGTGTGTAGATTGGGAAGGGAGAAATAAAACTATCTTTATGTACAGATGTCATGGTCATCTTTATATACAATCTGAAAAAATCAACAAAAAAGGATTCCTGGAATAAATAATTATAGCAATGTTATAGGACACAGATGCAAAAGTCAGCTTTCTTACATACCAATAGTGAACAAGTGGGACTTGAACTTTGAAATCACAATATCATTTACATTTGCACTAAAAATAAATATATACTTAGATAAAATCTAATAAAATATCTATGATAGCTATAGGAGAAAACTATAAAACATTGACCAAAACTCTGATCAAAATTCTTAACTAAATCAAAGAACTAAATAAATGGAGAGATACTCCATGTTTATAGATAGGAAGACTCAATATTGTCAACCTGTCAGTTCTTCACACTTTGATATATAGATACCATGAAGTCCATTTAAAAATTGCAGCAAGTTACTTTGTGCATATTAACAGACTAATTCCAAAGTTTATATGAAGAGACATAACTAACACAATATTGAAAAAGAACAAAGGTGGGAGACTGATCTTACCCAACTTTAAGATTTACTATAAAACTGCAATAATCAAAACCGTGTAGTATTGATGAAGGAACAGACAAATAGATCAATAGAACAGAATAGAGAGCTCAAAATAGATGTAAATAAGTCATAAGCATAAGCCACTGATCTTTGACAAAAAATCAAAGGCAATACAATAGAGAAAAGATAGTCTTTTCAACAACTGGTGCTGAAACAACTGGACATCCACATGCAAAAAAATGAATCAAAACACAGATCTTATACCCTTCATAAAATTCAAAATTGATAACACACCTAAATATAATATACTAAACTATAAACATCCCAGAAGATAACACAGGAGAAAATCTAGATGATCTTGAGTTTGGTGATGATTTTTTTAAAAGGCATGGTCCATCACAATCCCAGATTTCAAGATATACTGCAAAGCTGTAGCAATCTAAATAGTATGGAAATGGCACAAAAATAGACACATAGGTCAATGGAACAGAATAGAGACCCCAGAAATAAATCCATGCTTTTATGGCCAGTTAATTTATAACAAAGGACACAAGAATATACAATGGGGGGAAAAGAAAGTCTCTTCAATAAATGGTGCTGGAGAAACTGTATAGCTACCTGCAAAAGAATGAAACTGGACCACTTTCTTACATCACACACAAAAATACACCCAAATGGATTAAAGACCTAAATATGAGACCTGAACCAAAAAATTTCTAGAAGAAAATGTAAGCAGTAATTTCTTTGACATAAGCCTTTGCAACATTTTTCTAGATATATCTCCTCAAGCAAGGGAAATAAAAGTAAAAATAAATTATTGGGACTACACCAAAATAAAAAGATTTTGCATAGCAAATGAAACTATCAACAAAAAGGCAATCCACAGAAGGGGGGAAGACATTTTCAAATATATATTCAATAAGGGCTTAATATCCAAAATATATAAAGAACTTATATGACTCAACATCAAAAAACCCAAATAATCTGATTCAAAAATGGGCAGAGGACTTGAACATTTTTCCAAAGATGTACAGATGACCAAGAGATACATGAAAAGATGCTCATCATCACTAATCATGAGGGAAACACAAACCAAAACCATAATATCACCTCACACTTGACATAATGGTAAAATCAAAAACATGAGAAATAACAAGTATTGACAAGTGTGTGAAGAAAATCCTTGTGCACTGTTGAAGGTAATGCAAGCTGGGGTAGCCACAATAGAAAACAGTAGGGAGGTTCCTCAACCACTTAAAAATAGAAGTACCATATGATCCAGTAATTCTACTACTAGGTTATTTACCTAAAGAAAACAAAAACACTAATTTGAAAAAATATATGCACTCCTAGGTTTATTGCAACATTATTAACAATAGCTAAGATATGGAATCAACCTAAGTGTACATTGACAGATGAATGCATAAAGATATGGGATGTGTGTGTGTGTGTGTGTGTGTGTGTTATGGGATACTATTCAGCCATTAAAAAGGATGAGATCTTGCCATTTGCAACAACATGGATAGAAACAAAAGGCATTATGCTAAGTGAAATAAGTCAGAGAAGGACAAATGCCATGCGATCTCACTTATATGTAGAATCTGAACAACAACAAAAACGAATAAACAAGCAAACAACAAGAGGAGAAAGAAATTCATAAATATAGAAACAAACTAATGGTTGCCAGAGGGGAGGTAAGTTGGGGTATGGGAAGAATGGATGAAGGGAAGTGGGAAATACAGGCTTCTAGTTATAAAATTAATGTCATAGATATAAAAGTATTATAATAGCATTGTATGGTAACACATGGTAGCTATGCTTGTGGTGAACATAGCATAATGTATAAACTTAATAAATCACTACACTGTACACCTGAAACTAATGTAACATGGTACATAAATTATACTTCAATTAAAAAAAACTAAAATGGCACAATCCATGAAACAAAGACCCAATAAACTGGACTTCATTTAAAATTAAAAATTTCTGCTGTGGGAGACACTGTCAAGAGAATGAGACTAGGAACAAAAAACATTTGCAAAAGACATATCGAATAAAGGACTGTTATACAATACAAAGGACTCTTAAAATTCAAAAATAAGTAAACAAACCACCAGATTAAAAAATGCTTCAAAGGCCTTAACAGACCCTACAGCAAAGAAAAACTGCAGACGGCAAAATAAGCACACATGAAAAGATGCTCCACTTCATAGTCATCAGGAAAATGCAAACTAAAACAATGGTGGGCTATCATTATATACCTGTAGGATGGCCAAAATCCAGAACACTGACAATCCCAACTGCTGCGGAAGATATGGAGCTATAGGCACTCTAATTCATGGCTGGTGAAAACACAAAATAGCTCAGCCACTTTGGAAGACAGTTCGGTGGTTTCTTACAAAACTAAGTGTACTCTTAGTATGGTCCAGCAATTGTGCTCCTTGGTATTTACCCAAAGGGATTGAAACTTTTATCCACACAAAAACTGGGACACAAATATTTGTAGCAGCTTCATTCACAAGTACCAAAACTTGGAAGCAACCAAGATGTTGCTCAGTCGGTAAGTGGAGACATGAACTGTGGAAGAGGCAGAGAATGGAATATTATTCAGCACTAAAGAGAAATGATCTAAGCCATGAAAAAACATGGAGGAACCCTAAATGCACGTTATTAAGTGAAAGAAGTCACTCTGAAGAGACTACATACTATATATACAATTCCAACAAAATGACATTCTAAAAAAGTCAAAACTACAGATACAGTAAAAAAAAAAAAAAATCAGTGGTTGTCAGGGGTTAGTGTGAAGGGAGGAACGAATTGGCAGAACACAGAGGATTTTTAGGGCAATGAAATTACTCTGAATGATACTGTACTGGTGGCTACATGTCATGAGAAATTTATCGAAACTCCCAGAGTGTACAACATTCTATGGACCCTAAGGAAAACTATGGGATCTGATTGATGATGATGATTCAGTGTAGATCAATTGTAACAAATATACCACTCTTGGGAGGGGGAGTGTTAATAATGGGGAGACAGGGGGTATACGGGAAATGTCTGTACCTTCTTCTAAATTTTGCTGTGAACCTAAAACTGTTCTTTTAAAAAGGTGTATTTTTTAAAATGAGGGACAAAGAGAAAGTAAAGGATAAAACCTAGATTTTTTTATCTGAACAACTGGAAAAATGGTGGTGACAATTCTGTACTGGAAACAAAGGAGGAGAGGCAGGTATTTGGGACTGGGGCAAGAGTTCCATTTTGTAAATCGCTCCACAAATGTTAACCCTTTGAAGACCAAGAACATATGTCATAAACATGTGACTGCCAATTTTTCTTTTTTTTTCTAGACTTTAGAAATAAAGACTTCAGACTTTTGAGATAATATTTCTCCTTCTGTCTTTGTGCATATCCTTGCATTGTTCTAAATTCTTTGGCATATCTATGCATACAAAGAAGTACACTCTGATAGAAATCACTTAACTGTCCAAGGTATGCTCACATTTAAAAAAAAAAGTCAGTCTTGGGAAGGTAAAGGACTGTCGGAGGTGGGGTTGCAAGTTCCACACTGGTACGAGTATCTACAAGCCCTGCAGCAAACCCCAAACTAAACCTTGGAAGAGGATAGGTACATAGAAATTCCCCCAAAAAAAAAAAGAAATTCCCAGACAGGTTTAAAGCCCAGATAGCAGTGACACTTGTCCTTCTGATCGAAAACCAGATTGCAGAAAGACCCAACTGTCTGTAGCATCCAGGGCAGATGGAACCAGGAAGGTAAGCTACAAATAATCTAGCAGAAGAGCACTGAAATTATGTTGAAGTGGTTACTTCAACAAAATGCTTCCCATAGGCCACAGAAAAACACAACCACAGGACAGAAGAGAGAGGGAGCAAAGGGAAGGAAAGAGGCTGAGACGACTCGGGAGCTGAGCCTAGAGCAGCCATAGTCAGGAATGGACTGGAAGTGAATGACCTGGGTGAGCAACCAAACACCAGTTAGGGAAACCAGTGGGAATGATTGATGATGGGGAACCAGTAGTTCTTCTCCCCACTCTGCCTGGGCACTATTTAAGCATTCAAGAGATACAAACACAACCCCGTGGGAGGAGAGAAGACTTTGCATTACCTGAAATTTGCATAAAGTCTCCTGGAGTAATAGGAGGCTTGAAATACAAAAATAAGTCCAATTAGAAAAAAACAAAATTACATATTTCGCACTCCTGATTATATAGAAAACCTTATACAATATTTAAATGGTATTAGAGTTTTCCAAAAGACCTGAATTGGTTTAGATTGACAAGGAATGTGAGCAGGTCCTCTGCTCAAATTCACTATTCACCTTCAAAACAAAACTTTCCTATTGCTCTTCTTTCAGTCTTATAACTCAGAATATTTGAAACATATCTTGGGAATGCAAGGTGAGTTTTTTAAGTTATAATCTGAAATTATTTACATGTGTGGATCAAGATTTCCTTCATAACGCCAACTAAAAATAAGATGTAGATGCAAACAGGAGGCTGAAAAAGGTATAGGACTGGCACTGATTTAAGTATTTATGTCCATCAAAATAAGTACATGCTGTTTGTCAATTGACTTTTTAATAATTGATGTGTATTTAAACTTATCAAATGCTTTTAATTGTAATGGCATTTGGAATATTATTTTACTTATTTTACAAATTGGAATGGTTTGAAAATGTCATTTGAAAAAGCACTGCTGCTAAAAATATTTACAAGATACTGTCCTATACGATATTAAAATAATTCGTTTTAAATACAAGATTTTGGCAAATATCACCTTTATTATGTGAATGGTTTCTATATGTCATTATACACATTAGCTTAATACTACTAATAGTAATTATTTTCTTTTTGTATTGTAAGAACACTTAACATGAGATCTACCCTCCTAACAAAAGTTAAATATACAGGACAGTATCGTTGACTCTCAGTACAATATTATACAGCAGAATTCTAGGCCTTATTCATCTTACTGAACTGAAATCTATTCCCATTGATTAATAACTTCCTAATCCCCCTCCCACCTAGCCCTTGGTGACCACCATTCCACTCTTTACTTCTATGAATTCGACGGTTTTGGTACCTCATATAAGTGGAATTATGGAATATTTGTTTTTCTGTGTCTTGCTAATGTCACTTAGCAAAATGTCCTCACACTCCATTCATGTTGCCACACTGTAAAGAATTTCCTTCTTGTTTAAAGCGGAATTGTATTTCGTTGTATGACTATACCACTCTTATCCATTCATCCATCGTGGACGTTTGGGTTATTTCCACATCTTAGCTGCTGTCAATAGTGCTGCAAGGAATATGGGAGTGCTAATATCTCTTGAAGATTCTGATTTTTAGTCTTTGAATGAATACCCAAAAGTGGGATTGCTGGCTCATATGGTTATTTCTATCCTTAATTTTTTGAGGGACTTTCACAGTGAATAACTATTTCTTGATTGGTGCTCTGTGCAAGGAACAGTGCTAAGAATTTGCTTTTATTTTCATAATCTTCTTCTCAGCTCTTTGAGGCAGATCCTACTGTTACCTCCATTTTAACATTTGAGAAAACACACTTACAACTGGCCCCAGCCAGAGAGGAAAGACTATGTGGAGCTACCTGACTTCAGAGCCTGGACCCACTATAGAGTTTTTTCAATAATCTGTCAAAACTTAATTTAAGAAAGATAAATAGAAAAAAGCCAGTAAGAGAGCTCTAAACACCAAAATAAGTATACAAGACATGTGTTCCTGAGTCACTTTAGAAAACAGGGGAACTTAATTGATAACCATGTGTCATTTTAAGGACATGATTCCTCCTTCACATAGGTCTTCTGGGTTATGATGATCTGAGAGAAGCTGCTGGAAAACAAAAGCTTCCCACACCTGGATGTCAGAGGCATCTAAGTTTCTCTATGGAATAACCATAATGTGAACGCTGAAGTGGTAAAGGATTTTGAGGTACCAAAATAAATGGAGAATCCCCCTTTATGACATTAGTGAGGCTCAAAAGAGCACAGTTGGAAGAGAAACACTAGATATTGGCAAAAACTGGTCGTGCCTCAAAATTTGCCTTCTACACGTGGGGCCCACAGACCTTGGAGCGTCATATCCACAGCATACACTCTGTCAGCGTTCTCGCCAGCAGCTATGTGTCTCCAGGTATAAGCAACAGATCTCAACTTCTTTATGGCAAGGAGCGTTGGCAAACCCTGGCACATCGGGGCGCGTGGCCCAAGAATGGATAGCAGGTAACCCTGTGGCAGATGGTGCCCTCTGGATTCAGATAATCCAGAGTAAATTACTGTGAGTTTTTCTCCCCATTTGTTAACTGAACATAGCATTGTTTGTTACTATGCATATTAAATGACATACAATATGCAATTCTCTTGCTTTTCCTCTATCCCATATCAACCTCAGTATCTCTCTCTGTCTCTCTGTCTGTCTCTGTCTCTCTCTCTCTCTCTCTCACACACACACACACACACACACACACACAAAACTACAGACTCATCTACTTATCTTCCTTGATAAACTGCTTAGATATCTAATAGATATTTCAAACTCAACGTGATTCAAAGTGAACTTCTAGTCTTCTCCCCACATTGCGCTGTATCCATGAGCTTCACCATATCGGTTGATGGAAACTCATGTAGAAAATCCTGGAGTCCATTTTTAACTCTTCTTTTACTCTGACAGCTGGTGCCCTAGCCTATCAGGAAATCCTGTCAGCCTTATTAGCACATCACATCCAGAATCTGACCACTTCTCACATTCCCCTCTTTACTGTCTCACTACCACCTAAGCTGTCACGATCTCTCTCCTGGATTACTACAACAACCTCCGAACAAGCCTTCCCTACTTCTGCTCTCCCCTCTCTGTCTATTTCAACACACCATTCAGAGTCACACTTTTGAAAACATAGATCACCCATGACCCTCCTTTGCTCAATACCTTGCAATGCTATCCCCATTTCACCCTCAGGGAATGACTGGCAAGGCTCCACATCACCTGCATGGCCCTCTTGCCTCACCTGCTGCCTGCAGCCACACTGGAAGTCCCCAGGTACACTCCCATCTTTGGCCCTTATTCTACTCATAGACTGTGTGGTCGGAAAGCTCTTCCCTCAACAATACTGAGTTAACTTCCTCAAACATCAAACATCACCTTCTCCATGAGGCCCTCCCTGATTGTCCTATCTAATCTATTAAATTTATCTGCCCTCTACACTCCTAATCTGAATTACCTTGTTCTACTTTTTTTTGTTTTTGCATACTTACCCCTTTTAACTTAGGCATTTATCAAATTTTTCTTATGGCCATATTCTCCTGTGAAAAAAGTAAGTTCCTAGAGGTCAAGAGTCTAGGTCTGCATTGTTTCTAATAAATCTCAAGCATGAAGAGCAAGAGCCCAGAGTACGTACGTATTCAATAAATATTAACTGAATAATAAAACAAAATGGATAACACAGCTTGACACAGAATAAATGTTAACTTTCTCTCTCTTCATTGTCTCATGAATGTTGGGTCATTTGCTACAGGGAGCACTGAGGAATTCTTAAATCTCTCTGAGTAGCTCAAAGAGCAGAATCTAGAAGTCTCTTGATTCCTGAGGAAGACTTTGGAACAACTCAGATAACTTCAATATCTTTAAAAAACATTTAACAGAACAGCTGGGGGTGGCTCAGTGGTTGAGCTCCTGCCTTGGGATTAAGGCATGATCTTGCAGTCCTGAGATGGAGTCCTAGGATCGAGTCCCACATCAGGCTCTTGGCAGGGAGCCTGCTTCTCCTTCTGCCTGTGCCTTTCATGAATAAATAAATAAAACCTTTAAAAAACATTTTGCATTTTAGTAAAATAAAATGTTTGATAATGTGACAAGTGGTTGGGGGAAACAAGCATTCTCATGCATTTCTTGAAAGAGCAATAACTAGTTCATCTTTAAAAGGCTATTTCTGGGACACCTGGGTGGCTCAGTGGTTGGGTGTCTGCCTTTGGCTCAGGATGTGATCCCGGGGTCCTGGGATCAAGTCCCATATCAGGCTCCCTTGCGTGGAGCCTGCTTCTCACTCTGCCTATGTCACTGCCTATCTCTCTGTGTGTCTCTCATGAATAAATAAATAAAATCTTAAAAATAAATAAGTAAATCAAAGGCTATTTCTAATACTCCTCAAAATTATAAATACACAGTCTTTGATTCATCAGTTGTACATCTAGGAATTTCTCCTACACAGATAGTCACATATGTATCAAGAAGAATATATGAGAATATATTTTCCTTTCAACATTGTTTTAACAGCCAAAGACAAGAAACAATCTAAATATCCACTGGTAGGAGACTGGTTCAATAAGTTTGAGGACAATTATAATGGAATATTCTGTAGCCATGAAAGAGAACAAGGTAGATGTATGCATACACAGTCTAAGGAAAAAGCAAATCCCAAAGCACTAGGCATCACAAACTTCTATTTGTATAAAAAAAAGTAGATACCCATAGAATATCTCTGAAGAAATAATTAAAAACACAGTAATGACTGTTACATTAGGGGAAGAGAATTGGGCTCTGGTAAACAGTGCTGTAATGGAGGCCTTTGCGCTGTATACCCTTCCCCACTGTTGGAATCTTTAGCCAAATGGAAATGCCATTTATTTTAAATCAATCGAGTTTAAAATTCACCTCTCCCTTGAATACAATGGTTTTGGAGAGTTACTATTCCTCAAAGTTTCTTTAAGTCACTATTTGCTTTTTAAAATTTATCTTTTTAATTTCTCCAAAACTAGTCCTATTGTGGTTTATTGCTCTTACCATAAACTAGGTGTTATTGGAATGGAAGCAGTTTATCATTTTCTCCTTCACTCTTTTTGGTGTGCAAATATGATGATTGACACTGATGATTCCAGTACTAATAATAACCTTGACAATTAGAATCTAGTCTCCATCACATGGGACAGGTCAGGAGTCCTTTGGGGACAGAAATGCTAGCTCTGTTTCTAGTCTCTCTTCCTGCTCCTGTATGGGGTGGGGGGTGGGGATCAAAACACAGCATGTTAGGACACCATTCTTCAGAGGCATGGAAATTGCTTAGGGAGTTGAGATGTAGTGGATTCTAATCTTTATTTCCGGGCCTTTGGTGATCTCACTCAAAACTCTCCTAACTCAGCCTGGGCCCCTGTTTTCCTGTTTGCGAAGTAAAAAGTTTATACCTCCTAAGTTCACACAAACACTGTAAGGTAATGAGCATAATTGCCAAATATAATACACGCCACTGTTTCTCAATCCAACAACAAATGTGCCAAAACAGTGGCAGGAAACCATGTCTTAGAAAACAAAGCTGAAAAAAAAAACCCTTAAAGGTCAAGGATTACAGCATTGACTCCCACTCACTTTAGCCTTTGCTTTCTCAAAGGATGATGTCACTGAAAAACCGTGGACTTGGAATCTGACAAATCAGAGTATAGACCGTTCGACTGAGAGTCCCTCTCAGCCAGGGGCTGGGTATCATTTCTGTGATGCGGTCAGTGCTCCCAACAGAACCTGCAATCTGAGATCACTCAGAAGGCTCCCCGGACCACCCTCTCCATTCTCATGACTTTCATAACTACCCATTCATAGATTCTCATGCTTTTCTATCTCAGACCTCTCATTTACACCCCAAGGCAGGGGCGCCTGGGCGGCTAAGTCAGTTGAGCATCCAACTCTTGGTTTCTGCTCAAGTTATGATCTCAGGACCCTGTGCTCAGCCTGAAGTCTGCTTTTCCCTGCTTTTCCCTCTCCCTCTGCCCACCCCGCCCCCCGCCACCGCTCTCTCTCTCTCTCTCATACACACAAATAAATAAAATCTTTTTTAAAATAAATAAATAAATAAACCCCAGGCATATTTATGCAAATTAACATCCCATCCTACATAGCTAAATGATATCTTAACAATACATTCAAAGCCATTGTTATAAATGTCCCCCTTAAACCTGATCATCTTCCAAGTTCCCCGAGCAAAGAATGGCCCTCTCGTCCAGCAAGCTTTGTAGGCAGAAATTTTAGAACCATCTGTGTCACCTGCCTCTTCCTCATCCCCATGTCCAAGCCATCAGCAAGTCCTCTCGGTTGGACCACCTAACTAGCTCTTTAGCCCGTCACTGTTCTCCACTGACCTTCAGTGCCATCCCTGCGCTAGGCCAACTGTTTTCTCTATCACCAGACCTATTAGAGTAGTTTCCTGCATGGTTTATATTCTTCTCCTGCTTTCCACATTGCAACCAGAGTGATCATGTCAGGCTCATGCCTGAAAGTCCTGAAGGCAGGCACTGTTTTCAGGATAAAGACAAAGACAGGCAGAAAGACATGTATTTCTAGCTTCACATCTCATCTGTCTCTTTTCTTTCTCTTTCCTCCTCTCTCTCTCTCTCTCTCTCTCTGTCTTCCTCTTCTTCCACCCTCCCCCCAACCCATACACACACATATACAGCTACTCCAGTCACACTGGAATCTCCCCATCTTTCTTACTTGACGTACCTCGTACCTCTGTCTGCCACAAGGCCTTTGCACTTGCAGGTGCCTCTTGGGATATATTCTTTCTTCCCTCTCCATTTTGTCTCTTACTCATCCTACACATTCAGTCCAGGTATCATTTCAACGAAAAAAATCTTCCTTTCCTTCTCTGAGCTGGTTAAACATTCTATCATTCATTTTCCCTCTAACAGGGATCTCTCTATCCTAACATTTCACCGAGTTGCACTTTTACATTTATTTAAGTCATTGTGTGGTTTGTGTGTATTTTTCCACTTCCTGAAGTACCCTGAAAACAGGAACTGGGCAGGTTTTCGCTCGTCATTACACTACTGCCTGGCTCATGAAGGCACTCAGTGAACACGGGGTTGTGGGGGGATAAAAAGATAAGCAAGCTCTAACATTCACTCTGTGCGATCCCAAGCAAAAGCTCAAAACTTCTAAGTGAAGTATCTTTATCTGTAAAACTAATATCAAACATAATGGATATACCAGATTTGAGAAAGGATTACATAAAAGTGTATCATGCAATTTTGAGCCCTGTGCCTAGTAATATATATCGACTCACTTCTCCATAACCCCTCATCTAGTAGACTGCATAATTAAAATGATATTTTCAATAAACAAATAATTTATTAAAGACATGATTTGCTTAGATAATGCAGGGGTTCAAACAGTTGGAGTAAACAAAATATGAAAGACCAATTTTCAGGCTCTTTTGGAGGTTAGAAGTGGTAGAAAATACAGAGTAGAAAAATAAAATGATAATGTGAGTTACACAAGAATATCATCCAACAAATCAAACTTTTTCACAAACCCACGCAGGATTAATTGCCAAATAAGCTAAAAGTACTGTGAGTTCAGGGAAGACGGAGATCATTCAAAGTGGAGGTGGGGAGGACTTGGGTGCGGTCTCATAGGACACAGAGAAGAGGTGGGTGAACAACTGCCAGTGTGTGTGAGTAGGGGGTTGGTCAGCTCTGGTAAGAGGAGAACAAAGGGAACAAGATTACTCAAGAACAATGGGGAGACCAGGATGCCTGGGGCAGGGAGTCAGAGTAGATAAGGCTGGGAGCAGAGTTAAGAACCAGGTATATGAAGTTTTGAATGCCAAGGTAGAGAATTTTGACTTTCTTCTCTGAACGGAAATAGTGAGAATATAAACTTGTACAAGTCTAGGGGCACGTGGGTAGCTCAGTAGTTGAACATCTGCCTTCGGCTCAGGTCGTGACCCCGGGGTCCCAGGATCGAGTCCTGCATCAGGTTCCTCGCAGGAAGCCTGCTTCTCCCTCTGCCTGTGTCTCTGCCTCTCTCTGTGTGTGTCTCATGAATGAATAAGTAAAATCTTTAAAATAAATAAACTGTAAAAATCTACATGTATCATAACCATTTTGAAATTAAAACAATACAATATGGCTTCCTCAATTCCATCCCTGAGCTTCTCCAAAATCGCACTTCAAAAGAAGAAAGGGAAGGAAGGAAGGAAGGAAGGAAGGAAGGAAGGAAGGAAGGAAGGAAGGAAGGAGAGAAAGAGAGAAAGAGGGAGGGAGGGAGGGAGGGAGGGAGGAGAAGGAAAGGGAACAGACATCTGGCAAACAGCCTATGCCTCATAAAGGTTTCACGTTGCGTATAAATGTGTGGTTGAATCGTATCTCCGTGACTCCCTAAAGTCTGCAGATAAAGAGCATGTTGGCTTTTAGTGTCTTGGGGGACGTCATCTGTGCTCCAGTGTCTGCCTCTGGCACTCTCTTCACTGGATCTGTCCAAATCACAAGTTACTTGCAAGGCCCACACACACAGCCAAGGGACACCAGGCCCCAGATGGGATGTTCATGTGCAGGACAACAGTCCATGAAATCTTTTGTGAATTAGCCCAAAGTATTCTGATTCATGGGCTGGGTCTGGGTGACCTATTTTGCCAGCTTCACTGCCTCCTCCGCCACGCCTGCCACCGTCCATTGACCCTCAAACCTCAGCATCCCAAGAAACACCTAAAACAAAGAACAAGTAGTCTTCTACGGAGTTAAGGGGACAAGTTCAGTGCGAAGAAAATGATGTGTGGGGTGTGTGAGTGTCTATATGTGTATGTGCATATGCGTGTGTGTTCAGGTACGTATATATCATGAAGGCCATCTTCTTTGTATAGACATGGGGAATTTCCAGGTAAATGCAACTTAAAAAAAAAAAAACATTAATTTCATCATCAGCCTTCAATGCTCTACTGTTCTGACTGGGTATGCGAGAATATGAACTGTGCACCTTTCTGTGTTTAATCGCTTGGCCTTTCTGAGATTCTAGCATGTGAGCAAAGTCCACAAAATCAAGCACTGTCTTATGAGACTGCCATCCATCTACTCCCTGGTGGAAGAGGAATTCCCTTCACCCCTTGCCTCCTATGAACAACAGCCATACATCTTCCCTTAAGAGGCCCCCTGGCCACCTGACCTCAGGAACTCTTTCAGATTGATTGAACTCCTTTCTCTGAAAGTGCACTTTTGACTGCCAGCACTACCCGTTAGTTCCCCTGACCAGCTCAGGTCCACCCAAAGTATAGCCCCCTAAACTTTTATTCATGGCGTTTATCATCATTCAAGATTGTATATTCTGTTTGTTGTATTTGTAATGTTTGTGTTCCTCAGTGGGCCATAGCTCCATAGGAACACTGTATCCTCAGTGTCCATCCCAACAACCAAACACTTAAGTGATACTCAATAAATCTTTATGGAAGAAAGAAGGAGAGAAGAAAGAAAGATAGATAGAAAGATAGAAAGGAAAGAAAGAAAGAAAGAAAGAAAGAAAGAAAGAAAGAAAGAAAGAAAGAAAGAAAGAAAGAAGGAGTTGGCCAAAACTTCCTTCCTTCCCAACTGGCTCCTTTAATACGTATTCTTTCTTCTTATATCAGTTCATGAAATCCCTGGCTAAAAACTACTGGCTAAAAACAAACACCTATTCTTGGTGATTCTTAAAAATAGACAGATCTAGAACGGAGGATTAAAGCCTAATATTTACCTAAGTGGGGCATCATCAAGCTATCAAAAGCCAAGACTGAATTTAAATTTATTGTGTGTGTTACACATGGATTAGTAAGAACCAGGGATATGCAGCTTTGAAATGACATGCGCTGATTATAACAAAGGTAGACACAAGTTGCTGTGAGACTAAGGTGCCAGAAAGGTGGGGTCATACCTGGGGAGTGAGGGAAGCCAGGACACATGAGCTCTTAGAAGTCTCTGGCATTTGTTCTGGGCTTTGAAGACTGGGTGGTGGGACGAGAAATTCAGGGTAGCAGAGGCAACAACAAGGAGAGACCCGGAGATAGGAAAAGCTGATGAGCCAGACAGCCAGGAAAGGTTTGGGGGGACTGGGAAGGGAGGCATAACCCCGGACGCTGTAGGACCCTGAGCTAGAGAGATAAATTCTCTTCGTGATCCCCCAGGGAAGAAGCAGAGAAAGAAGACAGCAGGACCTGGGCAGGTTTAGGGAGGAAACACAATGAAGGACCCCGCAGGGCTGGGGATCCAAAGGACAGGCGCTTTAATACCTGTTATTCCGGGTACCTGGTGGCTCAGACAGTTACGAATCTGCCTTCAGCTCAGGTCATGATCCCAGGGTCCTGCTCGGTGGGGAACCGGCTTCTCTCTCTCTCCCCCTGCTTGTGTGCTCTCTTGCACATGCGCTCAAATGAATAAATAAGATTTAAAAAATATATACCAATTGTTCCATGGTCTGCCTTTGTCATGTTGAACAAGGTTATTCAACCTCTTGGAGCCTCAATATCATCATCTGAAACAAGTAATTTAATACCCACTTCAATATAAAGGCCCACAATAAGACCAAAAGCAAAACACTATGCCCAATCCCAGCCCATAGCTGGGCTTTAAAACACTGTGTTTTCTCTTCCTTGGGAGTTTCATTTCACTTCCTTGAACTCCCCCCCAGTCTCGGTCTAGTCAGCAGCACCAGCCTCACCCTGGTCCCCCATCGCCCCCCCCCCCCCAAGGGACCAATGTCAGCTACTAGGTCATAATGGCTGTGGATGACTCTTTTGGCACTGCCTGAATCCAGCCGTCATCCCCGATCTCTGCCTACCTACATGTTTCTCTTCCTCAAATGGGAACATTATCAAAAGGTTTCAGTTCTCTGTTTGTAATTGCTCGGTTAAGGACTAGGTTCCTTTCACCTCCTGCCCAGCCCACATCCTCCCCAGCCCTCACCACAACCGACACTCAAACATCCACGCCAGCAGATGGGAAAAGGAATGTGTGACGTTCCCTGGGAGCCTGGCTATTGTTTGCGGGGAACTGGAAGCCACCAAGCTCAGTGTCCCTCCTCCCTCCTCCCCGCACACCCTGCTTCCTGTCAATCATCCTGGAACACCGAGTGCCGGGCAGACAATTTTGTCCACAGGATGTTTGTTTGCAGGCACTGCCTTCCAAGTCTCAAAGCTCAAGACTTCCGCTGCCAATCCAAACACCAAAATGGGAAAGGGGGGAAAACCCTTGGGCAGTTCTTTTAATGCCTAATACAGTCTATTTACATTCAAAAATAGCAACAGGTTATCTCAGCTTGCAGAAACTGAAGAGGTGAGGAAGCCTGTTCCTTAAAATCCGGAGCCCCTGGGAAGTTGAAATGTAGGTTTCCGAGTGTGGACACCAAACGCATGTCCTTAGAGCACCCTCAGCATACTCCATGGTCAGCTTCCATAAATGATCAACCCCTGTTTTTATGGGCACTGCTTAGAAGGTAAATGCCTTGCTACGAAGGGGCAAAGCAAAGGAATTTGGAAGACGCATGTGCGTAGAAATTCAAGGTGTTCAATCAAAGCTGTGGGATAAATTCAATAGCCCGAGGTCACTGCGTAAATTTCTGCAATCCTCCCAGAGTTTGTAGACACTGGAAGAAATGTTATGTTTGAGACTCTAATGATTACATATGAAGCAATTAAGTTTGAAAAATGACTTTAAAACACTGTGATATATGTTCTTCAGGGAGCCAGGGAACAGTTTTCTTGCATGCTTATAATGAAAGATCACCCAATCGTCTTCCTGAGTCACTCAGTAAGTAGTTTACCTGAGAGCCTTGACATGTCTATTCCTACAGCTTCTATATAATTGCTAAACAGGAATTTGAACCTCTGCATTTACCAGCTACCACTTCTAACCTTTTTATCTGTGGGGAGTTGACCTAATCTCTCTGAGGTTATTTTTGCCTATGAAAATCAGTCATTCTACAAAATTCCATTGGATGGTAGTGAAGCTTAAATGAAACCAGGTGTGAAAGGTACCTGACATGCAATAGGTGCTCCATAAATGGTGACCTAGAGGATAGAAAAGCAAGGGGGAATTTGAGAGGCATTCCCAGGAAAGGCTCCAACTACCACTTTCAGCCTCTCGACAAAGTATTAAGGATGACCTGGCAATAATCTTGGTACAGTAAAGAAAATCCCAAAGGTCTTCAGTTTTGACACAAGACAGGTAAAGATGAGAGGTGCCTGGCTCAGTCGGTTAAGCATCTGCCTTTGGCTCAGGTCATGATCTCAAGGTACTGGGATGGAGCCCCACATTGGGCTCCCTGCTCATTGGAGACTGCTTCTCCCTCTCCCTCTGCCCCTCCCCCTGCTCATTTTCTCACTCTCTGTCTCTCAAATAAATAAATAAAACCTTTTTTTTAAAAAAAGTAAAGATGATCCAAAAACGCATTATCTAAAGCCTCCTAAGTTCAAGAATTGTTTATCAAATAGGTTACAAGTTCATGAGCAGAATCCAGAACAAAAAGCAGTATGCCCCAGTCTCTCTGGACCATTAACACACACTTGTGGAGGAAGGCTACCACAAATGCAAGACTTTCAGGAGAGACCAGTTTGTGCTGAGCATACTGGGTAGATTCTGAGTTAGACCAACTTGGGAGGTTTAAGATCTCCTCCGTGTTGGTACCACTTGTTCAAGTTCTGGACAGATTTCCATACAGTCCTCAGTTCCTCTAATAGAAAGTTAATTCCTAGGTTGTTACAGCAACAGGGGTAGTCTGAGAGGTTTCAAAAGAAATGTCTAGTATACCCAATGTGATTTGGGGGAAAGCTTACTAAACCAAGTCATGAAAAGCTCAAAATTAGTGGACTCCATACAAGAGAAAAAATATATGTTGGTTCAATGATTAAAATGATGCTGATTAACATTAATTTTAGCATTTTATATATTTGAACAAAGATTTTAAAAATAACCACCAACCACCAGAGTACTGAATAATGTAAGGATGAGATTGATACAAACTCAGCCAAGAGCAATGATAATAAAATACTGTGTAGACTTTCCAAACCCCTGTGCAAACATGTAGCAAGATTGTAAAAATAGGTTCATAGTTTTTGACCTAGTAATGCCAATTACTGGAATATCTGTCCTAACGAAGCAAACAGAAATACGGCCGAAGTTCCATATGCACTTATTTATCACACTGCTATTTATAATGACAGTTCCATTAAAAATGGAAATGCCCTGAATATTCTATAATAAGGAAGTAGTCATATATATCAAGATATTGTCATAAATTATGGAGCCACCAGAAATCATGTTTTCAAAGAATCCAGTAGACCCTGAAAAATAATACTGATGTAAGAAAACTTGGAAATCCAAGTACACTCTGCGCATTGTCTTGAATGCACCCCTCCGTGTTTTCCAAAATTTCTTCGGTGGCTGTAGCTTCCTTTAACAGTTAGAAAACAAGTGATACACATCAATATCAACAAAAATCTCAGCACTCACTAACAGGCTACTTAAATAACCTGTAGCAATATCACCCCGGACAGTATTTTTGAGAGCAAATGACACTGTCCATTCAATTGCAGTTAATTGAAATATCAAGTTAGAGGCCGAAAGGATCTTGGTAGGGAGGAAAAAATGATTGCCTTTTAAATTTTTTTGTTGGGGGCGGGGGGGTCCATATTGCTTTATCTAAGCAAACTGAAAAGTGCCCTGAGAGCCATATGGGAGCTGTACTTCTTCACAGCTGCAACGGAAACATTTGCAGAGCAGAAAACACCCGAAATCACAATATATTCTTAGAGTAGACTGGAAAGTGCATGAAACATTTAAAGCATGGAGTTAAGATTTCATTTTTAAAGATTTCAATTGCCAGCACAGCACCATTGTATTTCCTCCAGAGCTGGGTAGATGAGGGGCAACAGGGGACGGGTGGGGGGAGGATGGAGGACAAAACAGCAGTCATTAGAGGTGAAAACAACCCCTCACAAAAGGCAAAGAGAAATGAAGGGTTTTCTTTAGCCCGATTGTGTTTTGTTTCTTGCATCAGTTTTGGTGCCATAAAACGCGGCACGTTTTATACTGCGTGTGCTCTCAGAAAAGCCAAACAGAAACCAGTCATCATGGTTTCGAGAGAGAGCAGGGCCTCCCCTTTCTCATGTTTCAACGACACAGTCTCCACTTGGGCTGGGGAGCGTATCATATATCATAAATCACTCTCTGATAGATATTTGGCAGGCACTCAGCCCCCCAGGCTCTATAACAACGTACAGTATGGAAAATTTTTAAGGTGGAATCTTGATTTTGTAACTTAAAGACTTAATAGCACCTCAAAACATTTTACTACTTCCTGGTACACACGCACAAAAAGCCAAGAAAGCAGAATTCTCCATATGGTTTTGGGTTTTATAGGATATATACACAATAAGCCATACAACTGTAAACCTGGCGGCGTTCTCTTGCGGTGGTTAATACCACTCCGGTGAAAAGGAAAAAATAAAATAAAATAAAACAAAATTAGAGAGTTTGAGCCGAACTTAGCCTCCCGAAAGAGTCAAGTCCCCGAGAACTTCTAGAATCTGCTTTTTAACTCTCCGTGCCCCCCAACAGTTAACCATTCGACACCTTTTTAGAAACTGGGGGAGCAGCAGGACCAGCGGGTTGGGGACAGGTTTTATTGTAAGATAATAACATGCTGTCAAAGGCACTGTCAGGGATTTCAACAGGAAGGCTTAAAAGTTGATGAGGATCGGAGAAACCCCAATAGAGCCTTTCTCCTGACTCCGGGCCCTGAGCGTGCACTCCCACCTTCTCGGATGTTGCACACCATTTCAGACTCGCATGTTCTTGTTCAGGGAGCCTCTTTCGACAAATCAGGAATTTTGGGGTTTTTTTTTTCTTTTCTTTTTTTTTGAAATTGCAAACTGCGATTAACCCCTAAGCCACATCAGCACAGCAGGTACCAGGGGCCTGGCCCAGCCACTTCGGCCAAGCCTGGAGAGCCCCTCTGTGCATGGAGGGGTTAACTCCACAGCGCAGGGACGTGCTCGAATGTTCTCAGTGTTCTCTGGGTTGAGTAATTCTTAGAAGGGCTAAACAGAATCGGGGGAAATGCGGACTGTGCGGTGTGGCCTGGAGCTCTCGGCCGGCTGGGGGGAAAACAATGCATGGAAAAACAAAAGAAAGAAACTGAATAAACCCTTTCTCGAGTTTAAAATAAACGCTGCTTTTGTCAGTGGTGGCGTTCACCAATTAGCCAGAGTTCGCCAGGCTAAATATAAAACTTTCAGCGCAGTTTATTTAGTCTTTCTGTCCAATCCCAATCCATCTGAAGAAGAAAATTAAAGCAAAATGTAGACAAAGGGGTGGGGAGGAGGTACATGTGTATGCTAATTAGAAAACAACTTATACTTTGAGTAAACTGTCTGTTTCCATCCACCCTCCCCCCCGTTATGGCCAATCAGTTCATTCTGGAGATCTGCAGCTTCCCACCAGCAAGGCCTCGAGCCTGGTGCTGGTGAACTCAGTGGCTCCCTGCTCCCCCACACTCACTGGAGAACCAGCCATCAAGGTCAACACTTGACCTCCTAACCACTTCTAGAAGGAAAAAAAAAAAAAAACATTTGGAAAGGAAGCCCTGGGGAACAGTCCTGCCCAAGCCTGACACATCCAATGTCCCTCAGCCACCTCTGTGTCCCCACCTCTTAGATTAGTGGTTCTCTGGCTGGGCTGCAAATTAGAATCCCCTGGGAAGCATTTAAAAATTTCCAAAGCCCAGGCTACATCCCAGACCAATTATATCAGAGTCTCTGTGGGTGGAACAGAGTCATCAGTATGTTTTAAAGCTTCCCAGGAGATTCCAGGTGAAGCCAGAGTGAAAACCACCATGCTGACTGTGGTTGCTGTGTCCAGTCTTGCTCTCCTCCAAGCAACGGTCTCATTTAAGATGGGAGTGAGGTTTCTAAAGTTACACACCTGGTCAGGTTTTCTCCCTAAGAGGCTTTAAGGGTTCCTTAATGCCCACAGGAAACTATCCAAATACCTTAGCAGGACAATCAAGTCTTCCTAGCCCCGGTTTCCTTCTCTAGCTGCGCTTCCTGTCAACCCCTGCCTCCTCGCTCACCAACCCCACCCAACAGAGCCACTGAACCCTCATGTACACACACATCCTAGCCTCACAACATGCCGCTTTGTCGGGCTGGAAGAGTCTCTTGCTCCCTGCCCAGGACCTTCTCAAATCTAACTTCTCATGCACCTTTGGATTCAGGTCTGGTGTTTTTCCTTAGGAAGTCCCACACTGCAGGCACCTCAGTGGTTCAGTGGTTGAGCGTCTGCCTTTGGCTCAGGGCGTGATCACAGGGTCCTAGGATCGAGTCCCACATCGGGCTCCTTGCAGGGAGCCTGCTTCTCTCTCTGCCTCTCTCTCTGGGTCTCTTAGGAATAAATAAAATCTTTAAAAAAAAAGAAAAAAAAAAAAGGAAGTCCCACACTGGGATAGCTGTTTGCCACCATTGGCATGTGCCCAAATCCTAGCTTTATCTGGAATATAGGTAAAGAACATGCCTATCACCACTAGTATTCTCTCCACACCCTGTGTTTAATTCTCGTCCTGGTAGAAAGATGGCCCATGTACTTGCTTTCTCTTCCATTGGCTTGTAAACCTTTGGAAGTAAAGTAGATCATGTACTTGGTGGGATGAGTGGTCCCACTCGGCGCTACCCAGGAAACTTCACTTTCCCATTCAATGTTACACTATCCCTAGCTAAGACTATCTCCCAGGATACTAGAATCGTTTCAATAATATCCAACCTAGTTTCCCTACGGTGCATACCAATGGCCAATGTTCAGCAGCTCCACTGAACCGATGCTGAGGCAGCTGTGAGAGGACAGCAGTTAGCTCTAGTGACAGGAGTCAAAGGGTCTCGAGGGCCACCTCCTAGGAAGGTAAAGGTCTCTGCTGCATTGGTCAAGACTCAGATAATTTTTGTGACTCCCAAGACTTCTGACCCAGCTTTTATTTGATGGATTCTCATTAAAGAAGATAGAAAAATGCCACCAGATGTCGTGGGGCATGGGAAAAGATTTAGACTATCAAATCCTTCTCTGCCTTTGTGACAGCCTGGGGTGCAGCATCGAGGGAGGAGCGCAAAGGTAAATGAAGGCTTGTCATTAATTCTGAAAGCCAGGCTGCTTGCCCCAGCACCAGGGGAAGGATGGAGAGCTCACCAAACAGGACGCCCCTGGTGACTTCCTGAAAGCATCAGGGTGGGAAATGGCTCTGCACACCAGGAAGACAGGGAGAGGCAGACACAGAGAGGAGGAAAGGAAACCAGGAGGGAAAAACGAACAGGTTCACCTACCTTCTCTCCAGGAGCCGCGCAGCACCGTCGGGCTCCATCCCAGCCAAGCCTGCAGACCGAAATGAAAGCATTTGAAGATGAGATGAGGAGAGGACAGGGTAAGAGAGGGGAGGGAGCCCACAGGTAAGGAATCTGCTCCCATCCTCTAGCGAGCGTCTTACCGTCATTTTACAGATCAGGAAAATGCAACGAGGGCAGTTCGACAGTTGCAGGAATGGGTGCATCCGCGAAAAGACGGGAATACAAAGAGGAAAGAAAAGCAGATCCAGAGGAGTGGAGAAGTGGAAAAGTGGAAGGATGTGCAGGAGTTGGGGGGCAGGCGGAAGAGACCAAGAAGGTCCTGGAAGAGCTGCAGCGTCGCAGGGAAGGCCCCTGACCTTCTGCGTCTGGCCCCTCCCGGGCGTGTGGACCCTCCTGGGCGCCGGCCCAGCCCCCCCCCCCGCCCACTTGGCCGCGTGGGATCGTTACTTTACGAAATTTCAGGAACGGCTTCGGGGTTGAATTCTGCATCAGGGGCTCCTGGCTAGCCCTTCGGTGGACCCTGGAGGGTGGACGAAGCTAGAACCTGTTCTCTTCGCCCCAGGCTCCGACCCAGAGAAAGGGCGGCCAGGCCCGGGGCTCCAGGCGGGCTCACAGAGGAGGGGTCTTTCTAAGCCCACGCCCACACCCCAATACGCACTGCTGGGCTGGCCCGCACCCCGTTTCCTGGAAATCCAAGACCCTGTGAAATCAGCTTTGCCATCTGGACTTTTTTTTTTTTAAGGTTTTGTTTATTCGTGAGAGAGGCAGAGACAGAGGCAGAGGGAGAGCAGGCTCCCTGCAGGAGCCCCATGCGGGACTCGATCCCAGGACCCCGGGATCTTGCCCTGAGAGGAAGGCAGACGCTCAACCGCTGGGCCTCGCAGGTGCCCCATGACTTTGGACTTTTTTGGGGTTATGTTTGTAGGTTCTGAATTCTAATTTGAGTTTGAAGAAGAGTTTGAAGACTTTCTTGTCTTCTTTTTTTACCTGTTGACACCGAAGGGTCACAGCTTCAGGGAAAATCTGCCCGGCGGGGTGGGAAGGATGAATTCTGGCTGGAGGTGAGCAGCCCACAAATTTCTCACATTCCTCTTTTCGGTTATCAGCCCTCACTTTTCAACAGGTTCACATAATGTGCCAGCCTGACCGCACAGGGCTCCTGAACTATAGCTCTCTGCTATGGGAATGTTACTAAAACAACGAAAACAAGTCGGAACCAAGTACCCAGTTATAGCAGGCATTGTGAGGCTAATAATACCAACTGTAACAATAATAACAAATTTTATGTAGCACTCAACATTTCACAGATGGCTTCCACAAGTGTTATTTAATTTCATTGTCATTAGCAATCTTAAGTGGTAGGTGGGGCAAATATTTTTCCCCATGCCTAGATAAACAACCTGAGGTCCAGACAGGTTAAGACATTTGCCCAAGTTCACATGGTTATTCAGGGCATGAAATGGAAACATCAGCCTTCAGTTCCCTGATCTTTCCACCAAATTACAGACTTTGATACATTTATCTCTCTGTAGAGACAAAATATCTCACTGTAATTCCCCCTGAGTGGTACTATTTCTGATTCCTAGAGTTTAATAGGGGAAATACACACACACACATACACACGCACACACAAAACAGTTTCATATTTGTTTTTGTTTTGCTTCTAGAATAGAATCTGAAGAGGCTATTATCTGGTTTGCAAGACATATCTTCTTGGAGCTAAATATCAGCATTTCCTCCAAGCAGGAAGATCTGAAGAGGTGAACAAACAGATATGAAGGAAAGGCCCTAAGACCTCCTCATCCCAGGAGCCCTAATATCAACTTCCTAAAATGAACTGATCCTATTTTAAACAATCCAAAGGCTACTCATCAGCCCTATTCCTTTCAAATCTTGGAGGGAGGGGAGTAAATTGTTCTTTTTCTTTTTCTTTCTTTCTTTTTTTTTTTTTTAGTGTTTATCTTTTGTTGTTTTTATTCTCATCATTGAGTATTTGGTGACCACATGTGCTTGGCTGATTTTTAAAATTGTGTTTATAATTCTTGAAAAAAGCCTGTCCCCCAGGAGTGCGTCATCTGCTACAGCAGGTGGATTTTGTTGGTGTGCATTTTGTTGATACGTAGTGTATTTTCATTGTAATCGCTTCACTGTAAGTTCTGCTTAAAATAGCATTTCTATGTTGCAAAGAACTACCTGGGTTTCCTCCTCAAAACTGGAAAAGAGTAAATAAGCAAGGCACAGAAGTCTGCATGTCAGTGAATTATGGCAAGGACACCATTTCTTCAGTATGCCATCATTTAGTGAATCCCCATTATTTAGTGAATAACCATTTAGTTATCCAAATAAAGCCTGTATGATGAAGCCAAGCAGCCCTGAATTCCAACCCAACTATGTCACTTACTAGGTTTGCTCTTGGTTAAGTTATGGGACCTGTCTGGAACTCAGTTTCCTCATCTGGGGCATCAGCTTTGCAGAGATATCATGAAAACCGTGTAAAATAATGAATGTAAGAAATCTGGCACAGAGGAAGCACTGAATAAATATTAGCTCCTTGCCCCATTATTCATCGTAGGAATTCCACAAGGCTACACTCAATTTCTTCTTTGCTAATGTTCTATATCAAATCCCTGCTTTGAATTTTTTTATCTTAATTTATGAAAAGAAAAAAATGATAGAAAAATAAAACCAGAGGGTATTAAATACAATAAGAGAACGTAAGATGGGAACTGGGAGCAGAGAGCAGCACATGGCACATGTTTGCCCAACTTTAAGCTCATCTTAAGATTCTAGATACAGGGAGTGGATTGTTATCATCTTGGGTGCTTTTTTTTCTTTGGTCTTATAAAATGGAAGTTATAAAGCATAACTCAAATGAATGACATCAGCTGACCTCATGACTCAGAGCTCTTCATGCCCTGAGTATCTCCTTTTACACAGATCCATTATATAATTAGCACCAAATATTTAAGACAAAAATGTTTCAGATTATTTTTGTCACGGCGTGTTTAAAGTAGCGAAAAATTAGAAACAACATAAATGTCCAAACATAGGAGAATGACTATATAAATTATAATGACTCATACAATGGAATACTGTGGCTGTTATGAGGCAGATCTGTATTTACTGACCCGGAAAAATGGTCATAATGGTAAATGAAAACCACAGGTTACAACCACACCCATACACATAAAATGAACACTTTTTAAATGTATTTATCAGTTTTTTTGCACAAAAGTTCTGGCAGATTATACAAATGATTTTCCTCTGGGTGATGGATTTAGGGTGAATTAACTCATTTTTTTCTGTTATTTCTTAGTATTTTCTACTTTATCAATAATATTCATTGTTTCTGTGATTGAAAAAAGAGGGATGAGGTGCACAATTCTTTTTAAGTAATTAAATATTTGTCTATGGCTTCTCATTCCTGATGGTCATGCTTTGAGATAAGGCAGCCTGAATCATCTGAAGGACTCTATTTTGGTCACTGGCATTTCGTTCTATCTCCTAAATAGACATTTGAAATTTTATATTAGATTTGTAAGAGAAAAAAAAAATGATTCTTGCCAAACATGAAACATGATCAAAATTTTGAGCTTTTAGTTGTAGTTATTTGCAGTGAATCTGCTTTCTGTGATATAATGGATATAGAAGTGCTAAGGTCATAGTGTGCTATTCACAGATATATAGTAGCTAGTGAATCAGCAAGCCTTAGCAGCATTTACATATTAAAACATAAAAATTCAAAACCAACCAAATGTGTTTAAATATAGTGCCTTAAAATGTAATCATAATTACAAGAGAAATAAAATCTATCTCTAAAGTTCAAGTTAGCCCAGGCAAAGTAATGGGTAAGGACAACCTAGCTTTCAAAGGATAGATAATCCCTATATTGTATAAATGCTTACAGAGCATATAAAAAGATGGAAAGCTTCCCAGCTCACTACAAAAATCTAGCATAACACTTATGTCAAAATGTGTAAGGGCATTTATGGGAATGTATAGAGGAAGACTTGGAAGGATATATACTTCGACTAGGTCAATCTCATTTAGGTGCATAGGGTAAAAAAATCTTAATGTATAAGAAAATCCAATCCAGCTTTGATAGCAGTATGATAGCAATCACAGTGAAATAAGATTTTCTCAGAAATACAAGGATAGTTCAACATCAGGAAGTCTATTACTATAATGCCATGAAATTGATAGATTAAAGGAGAAATTTTTAAGTTATCTAAGAAATGGATAAAAATTATTTAATTTAGGAAAATGGGATTTTTAAAATCTTTTTTTACTCTTTTTTTTAAAGATTTTATTTATTTATCCATGAGAGGCACACACACAGAGAGAGAAAGAGAGGCAGAGACACAGGCAGAGGGAGAAGCAGGCTCCATGCAGAGAACCTCAAATGGGACCGGATCCCGGGACTCCAGGATCATGCCCTGGGCCAAAGGTGGCGCTAAACCGTTGAGCCACCCAGGCTGCCCGGAATTTTTTTTAATCTCAAGAAGAAAATATACATAATTAGAACTGCATTATAGAAATGACATCACCAAGGTGGCCACATAGATCATTCCTGATTTTATTCCTCCTCACCAGAAGAACAACCAACATCTATTCAAGAGTAAGACACCATTGAAAGAATCCTAGCACCTGGGGTGAGGCTAAGGCATCCCTCTGCACCTCAGAGGCAAGATAGATTGCATTAGAATGATCAGAAGAGTGGCTATACATTGACCATATTATCTTTCCCCTAGGACAATACAACACCCCAGGACAGGTCTCTCCCAAGATGCCAAATCTTCCAGTAAGGGAAAAAAGATCCCAGAGGACAATCAGCCTCTCCCAGCATTGTGGATTGTTTTGTGGGAGCCCCTTACTCTGATAGCACAATAAAGGGATTACAGGAGAATCTGCAGGGTGGAGCCACTAGGAACTGCCTGTGACAGAGAAGGGAGGAGAAGCTTGCAACAATCATCTCATGGATTTTGGCAGACCAAGTTCATACTTGCAGTACCCAAACAGTAATATCACCCTGTGGCATTACTCATCTGCAGAATCAAATCTAGGAAATCTAACCAAAGCACATGGGAGGCTGATAGCCCATCAGTCCTACGTACAGTAGCACTGGGACAGAGAGTATAGCCCAGGCTTCCCCCATCTGCAGAGCAAAACCTTAGAGTATAAGGTGGCCTCACCTGACTAAGAAATTCAGAGCACTCTCAAGCTTAATTCAGTCTCTCAAACAATGAATTATACAGACTCTTCACCCTGACCTGATGCCTTGCAAAGTCAGAGAGGCTAATTATTATCCCTGTCTATGCTAAAAAACTACCCTATCCTGACCATCCAGTAAGAATGACCAGAGAATTCAGAAAACTATAGTCTATCCTACTATCTCACTTGAGTAAGGAACAAAGCCAGTAGTCCTATTCGACTGCTCTCACCAAGCAAGCAGTACATCCCAATCCCCATCCTCAGAGTTCAAACAGGTGCCCCACCTAAAAATAGACCATAATAGCATACCCCGTCTGCTCAAAGACATTATCAGCACACACACACACAGAAACCCAAACTGAGCAGACTGGTGAAGAGCTATCTGTCAAAGCAAAACTGTTGTATGGGATAAGAGCCCCATTACTCAAATGTGCATATACCAAAATAAGGAATCAAGGATCATAAAAAATCAGGCAAATATGACACCACCAAAGGAAACTAAGAAAACTCCAACTGATCCTAAAGAAAAGGAGGTGTATAAACTGTCAGATAAAGAATTCAGAAACTTCCCTAAAGAAGTTTAGGAACTATTAGAAAACAAAGACAGGGGCACTTGGGTGGCTTAGTGGTTGAGCTTCTGCCTTTGGCTCAGGTTGTGATCCTAGGGTCCTGAGATCAAGTCCCATATCAGGCTCCCTGCATGGAGCCTGCTTCTCCCTCTGCCTATGTCTCTGTCTTTCTCTCTGTCTCTCATAAATAAATGAATAAAATCTTAAATAAACAAACAAAACAAAGACAGACAAGTTTGACAAGGAAATAGCAAGCATCAATCAATAAATAAATTCTAGCTTTGAAAAATATAATTACTGAACTAAAGAATCCAGTGGAGAGTTTCAAAAGTAGACTCAACCATGCCAAAGGAAAAAAAATCAGCAACTTGGAGAATGATGCATTGGAAAATACACAGAAGAACAAAAAAAAAAAAAAAAAAAAAGAGTGATTCCTAAGGGAATCCTAGAACACAATAAAAAGAAAGACAATTTGCACTGTAAGAATTCCAGAAGAAGAAGAGGAAGGGACAGAAAGTGTATTTGAAGCAATAATGGTTGAAAACTTCCAAACCTAGAAACAGAAATGAATATCCAGATCCATGAGACCCAAAGGATTCCAAAGAAGTTGAACCTGAATAAGGTTACATCAAGACACATTATAATTAAATTGTCAAAAGTCAAAGACAATTTTAAAAGCAGCAATAGAAAAGAGAAGTTGCATACAAGGGAAACCCCATAAAACCAAGTGGATTTCTCAACAGAAATTTCCAGGCTAGGAGAGAATGGGATGAATACTCAAAATACTGAAGGAAAATAACTCTCAACCAAGAATTCTATACCTTACAAAGCTGTTCTTCAGAAACAAAGAGGGATAAAAACATTTTCAAACAAACAAGAGCTGAAGGAGTTCACTACAATAGACCTGCCTCACAAGACATGGGTAGAAGTAAAAGAACACCAATTAACATCACAAAAATTCACAAAAGTAATATAAATATTACAGATAAGGTAAATATATATTCATAGATCTGCAATATGGTAATAGTGGTGCACAACTCACAATTCTAGCTTAAAAGTGAACAAAATCTTATGCAACAAAAATTACCATAAATGCAGTAGTCTTTTATTAGTTCCAAATATTTTTTTAAAAAACATGTAAATTGTAACAGCAATCATCTAAAATGTCAGAGGGATAGGGCACCTGGGTGGCTCAGTTGTTGAGTGTCTGCCTTTGGCTCAGGGTGTGATCCTAGGGTCCTGGGATTGAGTTCTGCATCAGGCTGCCTGCAGGGAGCCTGATTCTTCCTCTGCCTATGTCTCTGACTCTCTGTGTCTCTCATAAATGAATAAATAAAATCTTTAAAAAATAAAATAATAAAATGTGAAGAGAAGAAGTATGCAAATTCTATTCAAGTTAATCTGTTATCAGATTAAAACAAAGTGTTATAGGTTTCAGATTTCTTATAGAAGCATCCTAGTAACCACAAGGGAAAATCTTATAGCAATTACACAAGAGAACACAACAAAGATATCAAAGAATACTAGTGCCAAAAGACATAAAAAGCAAACAAACAAAAAGATTACAGGATAAGAAACAAGGAACAATGGATCCACAAAACTACCAGAAAGCAATTAACAAAAATGGCAATAGCACATACCTATCAATAATTACTTTAAACATAAATGGACAAATACTCCAATCAAGAAACAAAATAAAAATTTTATCTGAATGGATAAAAAAATAAAATAAAATAAAACAAAATTCAACAATATGCTGCCTTCAAGAGACCTTACTTTAGCCTAAAAGCCTAATAGTCTGAGAGTGAAAGGATAGGAAAAGACATTTCAAGGAAATGATAACCAAAAAAGAAAAAGAAGAAGAAAAGAAAAGAAAAGTAGGAGTAGCTATACTTACATCAGACAAAATGGACTTTAAGTTAAAAGTGGTAAAAAGACGGGCACCTGGATGGCTCAGTAAGTTGAACATCCCACTCTTGGTTTCAGCTCAGGTCATAATCTCAAGGTCATGAGATTGAGCCCCATGTGGGGCTCTGCACTCAGCAAGGAGTCTGCTTGAGAGTCTCTTCCTCTGCCCCCTCCACCTCAAATACATAAATAATCTTTAAAAAAAATAAAAGAAGTAAAAGGAGACAAAGAAGACCTTTATATAATGATAAAGAGGTTAATAATTCAAAAAGATATAACAATTATAAGTATCTATGCACCAATATCAAGCATCTAATTATATAAAGCAAAAACTAACAGAGCTAAAAGAGGAAATAAACACTTATGCAATAATTAATGGGGATTTTAATACCCCACTCTCAATAAAGGATATATCATTTAGACAAGACAGAATCAATATGGAAACATTAATTTGAGCAACACTATAGAACAAATGAACCTAACAGACATGTATAAAACATTCTATCCAATAATAACAGAATACACATACTCCTCAAACACACATGGAATATCTCCTAGGATAGATTACATGCTGGGTCACAAGGTAAATTTTAGAAAATTCAAAAAAGATTGAAATCATAGTAAGTATCTTCTCTGACCACAATGACATGAAACTAGAAAACAAAAACAAGAGAAAAATAAAAATTCACAAACACATGGAAATTAAACAACACTGTCTTGAACTACCGATGGCTCAAAGAAGAAATTGAAGAGAAAATAAAAATTACTTAAGACAAATGAAGATGAGAAGACTACATACCAGAACTTAATGAAATGCAGCAAAAGCAGTACTAAGAAGGAAGTTCATAAAAAGAAGCACCCACCTTAAGAAGCAAGAAAGATCCCAAATAAACAATCTAAATTAGTATCTTAAGGCACTAGAAAAAAGAACAAGCTGAGGCCAAAGTTAGCAGACAGAAAGAAATAAATGATTAGAGCAAAAATAAATGAAATAGAGAACAGAAAAATAGAAAAGATTAATGAAGCCAAGCTGGTTCTTTTAAGATAAGCAAAATTGACAAACCCTTAGTTAGACTAATCAAGAAAAACAGAGATAGAACCCAAATCAACAAAAATTATGAATGAAAAAGGAGATATTACAGCTAATACACCACAGAAATTCAAAGAATCATAAGAGGCTACCATAAACAAATATACACCAAAAGAAATAGAATATTCTAGAAACATACAACATAATAAGAGTGGACCAAAAAGAAATAGAAAATCTGAATAGATTTATTACCAATAAGGATATTGAAAGAGTAATGAAAACTCTCCCAATGAAGAAAAGCCCATGACCAGATGGCTTCATGGGTGAATTTTACTAAATGTTTAAAGAATTAACACCAATCCTTCTCAAAGTCTTCCCAAAAAATTGAAGAAGAGAGAACTCTCAAACTCATTCTATAAGGCCAGCATTATCCAGATACCAAAACCAGAAAAGGCTGCTAGAAAATAAAACTACAGGCCAATATCCCTCATGAATATAAATGTAAAAGTTCTCAGTAAAACACTAGCAAACTGAATCAGCAGCATATTAAAAGTATCATTTACCATGATCAACTGGGATTTATCTCTGGGATACAATGATGTTTCAAAATACACTAATTAATGTGATACACAACATTAGTAGAGTGAAAGAAAAGAATCATGCAATCATCTCAATAGATGCAGAAAAACTATTTCACAAAATTCAACATTCATTCATGATAAAATCTCTCAACAAAACAGGTATAGTGGGAACATACCTCAACCTGACAAAGGCCATATATGACAAGCACACAGCTAGCTAGCATCATATCAAATGATGAAAAGCTGAAAACTTTTCTTCTAAGATCAAGAACAAGACAAGGGTGCCCATTCTCATCATTCCTATTCAACATACTACTGGAAGTCTTAGCTAAAGAAATCAGGCAAGAAAAAAAAAAAAGATACCAGAATTGGAAAGGAAAAAATAAAATTGAGATGCCTGGGTGGCTCAGTGGTTGAGCGTCTGCCTTAGGTTCAGGTCCTAATCCCATCCAGGATCAAGTCCCACATTGGGCTCCTTGCAGGGAGCCTGCTTCTCCCTCTGCCTATGTCTCTGCCTCTCTCTGTGTGTCTGTTATGAATAAATAAATAAAACATAAAAAAAAAGAAAAAGTAAAATTTTTCTATTGGCAGATAGCATGATTTTATTTTATTTTATTTTTGTTTTTTTTTTGTTTTTTTTTTTTAAACTTTTTTTTTTAATTTTTATTTATTTATGATAGTCACAGAGAGAGAGAGAGAGAGAGAGAGAAGCAGAGACACAGGCAGAGGGAGAAGCAGGCTCCATGCACCGGGAGCCCGACGTGGGATTCGATCCCGGGTCTCCAGGATCGCGCCCTGGGTCAAAGGCAGGCGCCAAACCACTGCGCCACCCAGGGATCCCATATTTTATTTTATTTTTGACAGCGTGATTTTATACACTGAAAATCCTAGACTCAACCAAAAACTGTTATATCGAATCAATGAATTCAGCAAAGTTGCAGAGTACAAAATTAATATACAAAAATCTATACACTAACAATAAAATTTCTGAAAAAGAGGACAGCCCGGGTGGCTCAGAGGTTTAGCGCCGTCTTCAGCTCAGGGCATGATCTTGGACACCCGGGATCGAGTCCCATGTCGGGCTCCCTGCATGGAGCCTGCTTCTCCCTCTGCCTGTCTCTCTCTCTCTCTCTCTCTACTCTCTGTGTCTCTCATGAATAAATAAACAAAATCTTTTAAAAAAATTCTGAAAAAGAAATAAAGAAATCTCATTTATGATAACATCAGAAAAGATAAAATAGGTACACCTGAGTGGCTCAGCTGTTGAGACTAGGCCTTCCGCTCAGGGCGTGACCCCCAAAATCCTGGGATCGAGTCCCACATCAGGCTCCCTGCATGGAGCCTACTTCTCCCTCTGCCTATGTCTCTGCCTCTCTCTCTCTCTCTCTCTCTCTCTCTGTCTCTCATGAATAAATAAATAAAATCTTTTTAAAAAAAAATAATAAAATAATAATAAATTTAAGTAAAAAGGTGAAAGATCTCTACACTGAAAACTGGAACACGTTGATGTAAGAAATCAGAGAAAACACAAAGATAATCTCTTATGTTACTCATAAAAATGAACCCAAAATGGATTAAAGACTTAAATGTAAGACCTGAAACCATGACTCCTAGAAGGAAACATAGGAACAAGCTCCCTGAATGGGTCTTAATAATGAATTTTGGATATGACACCTAAAGCATAAGCAACAAAAATAAAAAATAAGTGGGACTACATCAAGCTAAAATGATGCTATATAGCAAAAGAAACCATCAACAAACTGAAAGGACAATCTATGGAAGAGGAAAAAATATTCGCAAACCAGATGCCTAATAAGGAGTTAATATCCAAATATATAAAGAATCATGCAACTCATTAGCGAAAAAAAGAGCAGGAGAGAGAGAGAGAGATAATAATAATAATAATAATAATAATAACAATTTTTAAAATGGCGCAAAGACCATGAATAAACATTTCTCCAAGGAAGATATATAAAAGGGCAACAGCTACATAAAATGATGTTCAACATAACTAGCCAATAGGGAAAGGCACATTAAAACCACAATAAGATATCATCTCATACCTGTTAGAACTGCAATTTTCAAAAAAAAAAAAAAAAAAAAAAGCAGAAGATAACAAAACCTGGCATGGATGTGGAAAAAAGGGAACCCTTGTGCACTGTTGGTGGGATCATAAATTGATGTAGCTACTATGGAAAACAGTATGGAGGATTCTCAAAAAATTAAAAATAGGACTACCACATGATCCAGCAATTCTACTTCTTGGAAATATCCAAAGGTAACAAAAATACTAGTTTGAAAAGAGATTTGCATTGCCATGTTCATATCTGTGTTATATGACAGGGAAGCCAAGACAGGGAAACAACCTAGTTGTCCATTGACAGATGAATGAATTAAAAAAATTTGATATATATATATATATGATATATATATATATATGAATATTATTCAGCCATAAAAAATAAGAGGAAATCCTATCATTTGCAGCAACCCCTTGAAAGTTAAGTGAAATAAGTCAGAGAAAGTTATGCTGTATGGTCTCACTTGTGTATGGAATCTAACAAATAAAAAATAAAACAAACAAAACCAAAATAAAAAACACAAACTCATAGAAAAAAACATCAGCCTTGTAGTTACCACAGGCCATTACATGATGGCTATACTAGCACTGCTGTATGGTGCATAGGAAAGTTGTAAAGAGAATAAATCCTAAGAGTTCTCACCACAAGGAGAAAAAATATTTTCCTTTAATCTATTCTCTCTTTTCTTTGTATTGTATCATATGAAAAGATAGATGTTAACTGAGCCTACTGTGGTAATCATTTCACAATATATGTGAATCAAACCATCATGCTGTTCGCCTTAACATTATACAATGATCCATGTCAATTATTTCTCAATAAAACTGGGAAAAAAAGCCTTCTAATGTAAGATTGCACAATTAAATTAATGAAATGAATAGAGAGTTCTAGAGGTAGACTCATGTCAATGGAAATTTAATATACAAAATGCTATATTCCACAACAATGGAAAGAACTAAATCATTAAACAAAATCATGTTGAAATAATTTGCTATTTACTGGCCACCTATTTAGGGAAAAAATTAAGTTATACTCTTAATTCCTATTATACTCAAAAATAAATTCCAGATGACTTAAAAAAAAGCACATACAAAAACCAAAAACTCTTAACAAAACAATAAAAGTATTAGAAAAGCACATTGGAAAACATTTTATAGGCATCATAAAGAAAAAAATAATGAAAAACCAAAACTTCTAATGAAAAATGATATTAATAAATTAAAATGTATCTAATAGACTGGAAAAATATTTGCAACATATTTAAAGGACAATGGATAAAGATCTATAAAATACAGGGATGTCACAAATCAAATCAATAAGAGATAAATTAATCCAAAAATGGATGAGGTATATAAAGAAGCAATTCACAGAAAAAAGAAATGAAAGGATATATATAAAAATATGTTCCACTTCCCTGTTAACCAATGAATTATTTTCTCACCCAATAGATTAGCCAAAATTTACATATTGATAATGTGCAGCATTGATGAGGATTTGGGGGAAAGTTCTTTCATGATTTGTTGACTGGGGTGCAATTTGGAAGACCTAAACTCTACCTTTGGAAGGTAATTTAGTAATATGTGCCTAATTACATGTAAGAACTATTTGCTTGATCAATTACTTTCTTAGAAATAACTTTTCTAAAAATACTCCTGCATAATTACACAGAACCCAAAACAAGTTAACTGTCAATAAATTTAAATACCTTTGATAACACCAATGGCATTTCTATTGTGTGGAATAATATGCAACAATTAAAAAGAATAAAATAGGTTTTTATTTACTGTTCTTTAATGATCTGTAAGGCACGCTGTTATGTTTTTTTAAAAAGCAAGTTTCAGAACACAAAGTATAATATAAGTATTTCTTAAAAATCCCCAAGTAATTGTGTAAATATATGGAGAAAAATTTAAAATGTGCTCCAAATTCTTTTCCAGTGGGGGTAGTTTGGGGTGAAAGGGTGAAGGTCACTTCAGCCACCAACCTGACCCTGTCACATAGCTCAAGATGTTGAAACAGTGATTGATTAATAGAAATAATTTAATTCTTGCCTCCAATTCCATGTTACTGGCTCAGATCACATTAGTAGACTTCTTTAGAGTGTACTTACAAAGACTTCAATAATAACTCTTCATGACTGTCAAATACTGTACAGTTTACAAAGTACTTTCTTATTTGTGATTGCCTTTGGTCAGGAAAACAGAGCATGTGCTAATGCCTTCATTTTCCAGGTGAGGGAGGATTAAATGGATTGTCTAAAATCTCACAATTGGAAGAGCACGGAATCCATGCTCCCTGACCGTACCTCCATTATGTATCATCCACCAGCATGAAGCTCACTGAATGGAAATACTGTGGTTAATCGACTGTACATACTATAAGATGAGTCCATCTTAGACCTAGCTGTAGGAATAGTTACTAAAGAACCCAAATTATGAAGATCACAATAGTGTGTGTTCTACTTTTATCAAAGAGCCCAAGAATTTAAGTGACTTGCTCAGTACCACGTAACTAATTAATAGCAGAGTCATATCTAGACTCCAGCTCTCCTGAGCCTTATCCAGATCCTTCCACCACTCTGCTTTCACCTCTCTACAGCATTTCTACAGCACACTTCATCTTTATGTTTTGTACCTGAGTCATTGCAGATGTAGAATATATGATCAGGAATGGATGCTATGCAAAATTTCAGTTTCCTTTTCTTCCCAAGAACCTCAGTCCCATGGTATAGGTACAGAGACACTTAAAAGAAGCCTGGGGCATGGGATCCCTGGGTGGCGCAGTGGTTTGGCGCCTGCCTTTGGCCCAGGGCGTGATCCTGGAGACCCGGGATCGAATCCCACGTCGGGCTCCCGGTGCATGGAGCCTGCTTCTCCCTCTGCCTGTGTCTCTGCCTCTCTCCCTTTCTCTCTCTGTGTGACTATCATAAATTAAAAAAAAAAAAAAGCCTGGGGCAGAAAAGGGCAGGAGAAAATGGATTCCAATAGATTTAGTTTTTTTTTTAAAGATTTTTATTATTTATTTGAGAGAGAGAGAGAGAGAGAAAGCAAGCATAAGTCAGGGGAGAGACAGAGGGAGAGGGAGAAGTATACGCCCCACTGAGCAAGGAGCCTTATGCAGGACTCAATCCTAGGACCCTGAGATCCTGACCAGCGCTGAAGGCAGAGGCTTAAGCCACTGAGCCACCCAGGTGCCCTCAGGTTTATTTTTCAGATGAAGGAATGAATGGAAGCCTAAGGAGGTGAAGTGATTTTTTCCATACTCACTCAGGAAGTGTCATAGACAGTTGCAGAGTGCTGTTCCCCTCCCATTTCCCCATCCTGTCTCACAGATTAGAGGATTGCACCAAACATAGGAAATTCCAGAAGGAGCTGAGAGTTGAGAGGATGTTCTCTTGAAAATTAGGAAGAAAGGAGAATCCAGGTTTGCAAAGCTATGACAAAAGGATGAGAAAGCAGAATTAATGAGATGAAACTGATGTTTTTAAATGCAATCTCACATATTTTCTTTTATTGCTGGAGTTCCATCCACTTATTCAGGTTTGAATCTGTTGTCTAACTCTTCATTTTCTTTTTTCTGCCTATTCTATATTTTTTTCTTCAGTCCTTCTTACCTTCTTTTGGATTAAATATTTTATTAAGCATTTTTCCCTTTATTAGTTTTTTGGTTTTGTATTCTTCTACTCTTTTTAAAGTGGTTATCTTATAGACTACATGCCCTGTATTTACAGCATCTAGAATAAATTAATATTTTTGACCTTTTCCAAGCAATGGAAACACTTTCACCAAATTTGCCCTCCTTGCAGTTTTTTGTTATTGTGCTCATGTGGTTTCACTCTTCACAAAGTTTAAATCCCAAAGACATTCACCCATATTTTATAAAATTTACATAAAAAAAAGTTTACTCAGGTATTTACCCTTTCTGTTGCTCTTCTTTACTTCCTGTATCTCCATTTTTCCATGTGGGAATATATGTCCTCTCACTGAAAAACTACTTCTAGTATTTCCTACAGCATGGGACTACTAGCAAAAGATTTTTAAAATTTTTGTCAGGAAATTTCTTTATTTTGCCTTTACTCTTGAAGAAAAAAATATTTGCTAGGTGTATAGCATCCTAGGTAGAAAGCTATTTTCTTCCAGCACTTCAAAGATGTATTGTCTTTTGGCTTTCATCCATGTCAGACTTGTTCCTTTGCAGAGAATGTGTCTTTTTATTGGCTGCCTACAGGATTTTTCCCTGTGTCTTTGGGTCTCATTAGTTTTACTAGGATGTGACTTAATGGATTTTTTTTTTTTTTTTTTTTTTTTTTTTTTTTGCATTTATCTGCTTGGGGTAAAAAAATGCCTTTTGGATTTTGAGTTTAGTATCTTTCATCAGCTTTGGAAAAGTCTGGATACCTTTTAATAAAAATGGGTTACATCCAATCTGCTGTTAAATCTGTCTTCCAAGTTCATTGCAGTTGCTGTGATTTCACTTCCAGAACTTCTATTTTATTTCTTCTATAGATTTTACTGTTGAAAGTATTCATAATCTCATCTAATTTTTTAATATGCTTATTGTAGCTACTTTAAAGCCCATAACTGTAGGTTCATTTTTACTGGCTGTTTTTGTTTGTTTGTTTGGTTGGTTGATTGGTTGGTTGGAGGGGTTTGTTTCACTTGTTTTGTTTTGTTTTGTTTTTGAGAGAGAGAGAATGAGAGCAAAAGTGACCAGGGGTAGGAGGGGCAGAGGGAGAGAGAAAGATCATTTAGCAGATTCCACACTCAGCCCTGAGGCAGGGCTGGATCTCACGACCCTGAGATCAAGACTTGAGCTGAAATCAAGAGTCAGATGCTTAACCCCTTGAACCACCAAGGCACGCCTTTCCTGGCTGTTTTTATTCCTGGTTTCATTTGGACTTGTTTCACGACATATCTGGTGTTGCTTAAATGTCAAAACTTGCATGTTAAAAATTGTACAGGACCTAGATGCATCTTTAATTTTTGTCAAACAGATAGAACAGGGTATACCACCTTTGTCCAATCAAACATGACTAGATTTCTTTATTTGGGGGGCTTCACTTGTTTCCAGTTTGACTTTACTGCCAGGGCGTAGACCTTCCAGTGTCCCAGCTGAAAGCCCTGGGTATTCACCAGTGACCTGTCTTCCTTGGCAGAACCTGAACTTGAATTTTTATTTCTGCATCACCTTAAGACAACTGAGAGTTCTGTTTGATTCCTTGGCAATTCTGTGTTCTGAGGGACTTGGCACTTCGATTCCTGGCTATCTTCATAGCCTTGGATTTCAATTTTTGTCTTCCAAGCTACGAGAGGAATGAAGCTCTTATCAACATCTCTCACCCTTAACAGATGCTCCATGTTTGGCTTCCGTGCCTATCAACCCACACCCCTTATAAATCAAGGGGGAAAAGTTGCCTAAAATACCAACCATACCTCAATATGTTTCCCTTCTTTACAGGATTTTGGACTCTCAATTCCTGGCTGTCTTGGTAGTTCATGAGGCCTTAAAACAGATTTGTTTTTAATTTCGTATAGCTTCTCTGGTTGTTCTCACTTGAAAGTTTGATCTGCTATGAGAGATTTAAGTATTATTAGAAGCAGAGCTCCTATAGGAGAAATTGATATGAGAGAAATACTATATTAAGTTTTGTGTAACCCCTAAATACAAATTTGGTTAATCTTTTTATTTTAAGAATACATTTTCATTTCATACATATGATATAATTACCTTGAACACACATGCAAATAAGCACATGAGTAGTGAAATCTGAGTAAGATCTGTGTCTTGGACCAATATCAATCTCCTGGTTTTGACATTGTGCTCTAATACGATGTCAGCATTCGGGGGGCATGCCAAAGAGCCATTTAGCCAAGTTATAAAGCTAATAAAGTGGAAAAGTTAGTATAAAATTCTTCATTAAATTCTCTTTTGCTTTGATAACAAGAATATAATTTGCTTTTTATAATAAAATTGGAACATTGTAGAAGCACATAACATAGGAAGTTAGACTCATTGAAGTATCATCATCCAAAGGAAACCACTGTTAACAATTTGCTGCATATTTCTCTGACTTTATGTGACTAGTCATTGTGGTTTGCTGGATAATTTCTAAAGTAACAGTTCTTAATTCTTTTTCTTATGACTTTTTAATAATGTTTTCATTTGTTTCTCTTTTTAGTTTCTTTATAATAGACTCAAGATGTATTTTAAATTTAGAATTCTCAGGGCACATAACTGTTTTATATATTTTCTTTCTGAAATCTTTCTAATCCTTAAATACTGAAGTCCTTCCTTATTTATTAGTTGACTTTCATCAATCATTTATTCTTAAAATGGTCTTCAACTACTACTTCAACTAGATTTAACGTTATGACTTCTATTTTTATGTAACACAATTAAGCATATATTATATGTCACATTTTTAGGTTCCTTGCTCTTGTATGTATTTGTATTTATACCCACTTTTTTGTTGTATCTATAATAGATATGTTAGACAGTCTATGGGAAACCCATATGAAAAATTTGTGTCCTCCTAGATATTTCTTGGCAACTTTCTGTGAGTGTGTACTTATTTCAGAATTAAAACTTAATGGGACACCTGGGTGGTTCAGCGGTTGAGCATCTGCCTTTGGCTCAGGGCATGATTCCCAAGTCCCAGGATGAAGTCCCACATCGGGCTCCCTACAAGGAGCCTGCTTCTCCCTCTGTCTATGTCTCTGCCTCTTTCTCTGTGTTTCTCATGAAAAAATAAATAAAATCTTCTTTTAAACATTTAAAATTTTAAAAATACAATTTCTAAAAATTATCAAAGGAAACTTCAACTTTGAAAATTGCCCCAGTTTTGGTCAAAATGCACCCTTCTTCACCTTATAGGATAAGCTTTTAGATTATTTTCCCAGAAGACATTCACTTTGTGACATTTAAAATGTTCTCCCTCTAGACTTAACAAAGAAGCAATTTTCCTTTGCCTTATAAACAAGTGAAATTGTTCCAAGGGGGCTTAAGTAGGCTATAGGCCCTTTAAGATATATTTTTTAAAGAAAATAGAGTGTGTGAAATCCACTGCTTTCACAGATCAGTCATTTGCAAGCATGCCAATTCAACTGGAGTAATTTCCTTTAGCCCATTAGAGAAAAGTTATAGAGAAGCCCGGTGTAATCTTCTGAATTTATGGTATCATCTGAGAAGGGATATTCTGTGACTATGAAAAGTTATAGTAGTTTGAGGCTAAAGGGAGTGGGGACAAATGGAATGATTAGGCTTTCCTTCACGAATCAATTCCAGATGTTGCCATTAGATTCTTTGAGTGTTGAAGGCAAAAAAAAAAAAAAAAGTATTGGTGCTACAGACACCAGAGTTAATCTAGTTGAAGCTTCTCCTTTTACAGAAGAGGAAACTGAGGCTGGGAAACACTAATTGCATGCACAAGTCCTACAGTCAGGTAGGAATGGGTCTAGAACCCAGATTTCTCTGTCTATCCCAATAATATTCCAATTCTTGGGTTCTCATAGACCTTAGCAATCAGGAAGTAGAACACAGACAGCTTTGAGACAAATAGCTTTTATCCCTTTGCAACCAACACATAATATTAATACTATTTTGTGCTATTTCAAAGCCTGTGTTATATAGAAGCCTAAATAAGACAAAATGATAGAATGAGAGTGTGGGAGGCTCATTAGTGGAATAACTGAAAAAGACCTAGGGTCTTTGGTGAGAATACAACATAAATACACCAACTGATTATATTGTACTTTATGTCTTATAAAAAGGTATATCTAAACTTTTACTCTTCGTAACTTTCTTAAATAGCAGAGTATCAAATATGCCTAACGAGATCTGTTATGTAAATGGTTTCAGAAAACAATCATTTGAACCATTGTGTTGTCCTTTGTATGTCTAATTAAATTATTTTGCCTCCTCTCTCCTAGAATATTAGTATCATGATATATTGTTTCAATGTTTGTTTATTTAGAGACATTTGGAATGGCTTTTCAATCAGATCCTTTAAGAATGATCACTTTACAAATGTTCATCCACCATTGTTCTTTCCTAGAGGCACTAGAGTCCAAGCAGAAATCCTAATACAGCTTGGAAGGCACAATTTGCATCTCATGAAAAACATTGCTGAAGTTCCACATTCTAGCAGAGTGGGCAAGTACCAGGGCGAGGCTAGGATCGTGGAGGAGAAAGATGAGGAGGTGAGATCTCAATATGCAGAACTTCGGTTCATTCCAATTGGGTTACAAATTGCCAACTGATCCTAACCCAAGTTCTAACCTGTGAATTAGATTTGAAAATCTCTACTATCATCTTGTTGTTCACTTCTGAAAAAGTAACTTATTAGAGTATTAATATGAAAAGCAAGTTTCTCAATCTACAGTTACATTTTATAATTCTACTTTGCTAAAAGCAAATGGCTTCTGATCTCCAAGCCTCAATTTTCTCACCTGTTAAATGGTGATAGTAATAACCCAGGTCTTTTTAGTTTAAGTTCAGTCAAATTAATGCATGAGAAAGAGCTACTGGAAAATGAGTGGACTATTACGGGTTTGTTGTGTTGTTGTTAATAGTAGCCCCTCATCTTGGAATCACAAAGGACCCATTTTGAAACCATGGTGCTTATTAACATTTTCTCATTAATGTTAATAGGTAGAATCTTCAGTTCTGAACAATAAGAGAGCACAGAAAGAAAACAACATAAGACAACAGCCACAACCATTTTGCAAAACAGACGATGTGCAAATATAAGACTTGAGGCATTCAGAATGCCCAAGGAGAGAGGATTATCTGGATATTAGGCTTTAAAAAGGTGCAGGAGGGGCGTCTGGATGCCTCAGTCAGTCGAGGGTCTGCCTTGAGTTCAGGTCATGATCCCAGCGGTGTCCCTGTTCCTCTGGGAGTCTGCTGCCCCTCTCCCTCTGCCCCTCTGCCTGGCTTGTGCTCTCTCCCTCGCTCTCTCTCTCTCTCTCTCTTGTAAATAAAATCTTCTTTAAAAAATAAAAAATAAAAATAAATAAAAGGTGCAGGTGATTGATAGTTCATAAATTAGTATTAATCTAGAATGACCTTGAAACCAAAGAAATCAAATGTTTGTAGCTCAGATGACAATCAAGCATGAGGGGCTTAATACAACTGGATATTACTAGAATCTGCTGTAGAGCTGATTCATTTTGTGGTTCTTGTACATGTTCAATAAATTCAACCTAAGGGATGTTGCAGAGTGTAAGTTCTGTCTTCTCTAAACATCCTTTTATTGGCTTCATAAAATCCAAATGTAAAAATCTGTCTAGATGGTGATAAGAAAGTAGATAGTCGGGCTGGTATCATAACCAAGATGTTATTACCGAGAAACAGCCACACAAAGTACACAGCAGCCCTTACAGAATGGTCCCGATTTCGTGCCATCAAATCCAGTTCTTAAAATTTCAAAATGAATCATACTTCAGTAGGAAATGTGTCAGTAGACACTTTTAAGCACTGGCCAAAAAAAGCTTCATCTAGTAAGTGTTCCTTCCTTCAGGACTTACTCGGAAATAGGTGGCAATGACATTTGCATTTTGAATCCTCTTGGAAACTTTCTCTTCATTTCTCTCCTGAGGCCAGTCTCCAGCAAAGGCTAAGGCAAGTTCAAGTCTATGATCTTCTTGTACTCTAGTGAATGGACAAAGGACTAAGCAGTTCTTACCTGTGAGGAAGTGTGATGACAGAAGGTACCCAAACCCGATGGTGACCTCGATCTCATTTCCATATGCAGCCACTTTAAGACTTAGCAATGCCATTGTCATTTACTCTTACTATTTTTCCTGATAATTAAAGAAGGTTTTACCCAAACTAATTTAATCAGGTTCCAAAGAGTGTAATTTTGGAAACATGCCTTCAAGATTTTTAATCTAGGAAAAAAGATTCCCCAAGCTCCATCGAGTAAAAAATCTCCAAGAGAGAGCTCACTGGGAAAATATATCTTTCTTTTAATTTTTTTTATAGTGCAAATTGGTGAGAACACCCAAAAATCAGACTCTGGCAAAGTAAAGGGGCAAGAAAGTGTGCTTTTAGAAAAAGATTTTAGAAGGAAAAAGCAGACCCAGTATATTTTTTGAGACTTCATTGCTCAAAGCTGAAAATTTCTCAAGTGGTCTAGAACAAAGTATTGATCCAAACACATGTCCTTTCATACTCATCTATGGTACCACTTAGAAAATGTAATGTGAATGTTATTTTTGAAAAAGCTCTAGGAGTTTGTTAGAGCAGTCTTAAAAATAGCTGGTGGATTCTGCTTGAGGCCTTAAGTGTCAAAGGATCAACCCCAAAATATATAGATTAAATTCCCCTTGTTTGTATCCTTGACTATACCGGACTTCATTAGACATCAGTTAAGGAATAGCAGAGAAAGACAGCAGACAGGATAGAGTTGAGTTTTCATGCCTCTTCTTGTAACTAAAAGTTTATTTGAGGTAGTTAACCAGTGTGAACCAGAGCTGGATTCATCTCTGACCTGAATGTTCCTCTCAGTGGCAGGGGTCTGGAGTGGTGTGTAATGTTCTCATGCACTCAATTGTAGTTACCCATAGGAGGGGGATTGGACCATCCATTAACATTATCCCATGTATCGATAGTGAAATAAAATCAACTGCAGACCATCAGATGAAATATGTCTTTACCACAAGCGACATAATTGCTAACAGAGTCCTCTGAGACAAACAGAAGAGATGTTTGAAATGATGAAGACTTTGGGACCCTTTTAACAACTATAGATTTCCATTGTAGACCATGTCAGTCAACTCTGCTTTGAAACCTAAAGTGAGTTGTATCATCACTGTATACTTCCTCTCACCTCCCATTATTCTGTCACTTAATATTTTGCTGCTTTTCTTCTTGTATTGGGTCAGTGTCTAAAACATCCATACTCCTTTCTGTGACTGCTCTTCTCTTGTCTGGCTCATCTCAGTTTCGTATTTAGATGAACGCAGTGTTTATCACCATTTTCACCAGAGCTTGTTTATTCCCAAATTCTTTAGTTTGACTCATCTTGTTTGGAGTGATTTTCTAGCAAGTGCTTTTTTCAAGAAGGACTGTTGGGTCCTATGTCTACTGACTGTTCATACTTGAGGATGTCTGGACTAATCTTTATATCTGAATGACAACATCTGGCCTGATAAGATTCTTTCCCCCAAGGTCGATAGATGCTTATCCACTGCTTTCAAATTGTCGTATTACATGTGACACCAAATTTCTGTTGACAAATGAGATGCTCTTTAGAAGAAATATTCTTTTATTACATTTATAAACACTTTTCCATTTGCCGTGTTCTCAACTTTAGAAACAAGAGACAGCGCTTTGCTGAATTGTCTTCCTTGTCTTCTATGTCTTTCATATCTGCTTTAGTTGTTTTAATCTCTTTATCTTTTTTTTCTCTGAATTCCCTGGAAATCACTCAAGACTTCTCTACAGTATCCAGTTTTTTTAAAAGATTTAATTTATTTATTCATGAGAGGCAAGAGAGAGAAGCAGAGACATAGACAGAGGGAGAAACAAGCTCCCTGTAGGGAGCCCATTATGGGACTCAATCCTGGGACCCAGGGATCATGACCTGACCCAAAGGCAGACGTTCAACCACTGAGCCACCCAGGTGCCCAATAAGTATCCAATTTAATTTTGTATTCAAGTCCTTCTTAAGAACACATGAAGGAATTATTTTAACTTATGCCTTCATAAAAGCAACAGAAAGGACCAATTGACAAAGGCTGATGCCACACTAAAGAATGAAGCATAGCCAGCTAAAATATGTGTCTCATTATGTGAGAATACTTTACAGTGGAAAATTCACTGAAAATAAATTACACCGCAAACAAGGACAGACTGAAATTTAAAATTATGAAGAGAAGTTTGTCTCAGTTCAGTTAATGATCTGTTAAGTCTTTTTTTAAGCTTTATTTATTTATTTGAGAGAGAGAGACTGAGTGTGGGAGAGAGGCAGCCAGAGAGAGAGAAGGAGAGAGAGAATCCTGAAGCAGACTCTCCGCTGAGCATAGAGCCCCATGTGGGGCTTGATCCTATGACCCCAAGGTCACGACCTGAGCCAAAAATCAAGAGTCAGACACCCAACCAACTGAGCTACCCTGGAGCCCCTGCTCTGTTAATTCTTAAAGGATCAACTCTTGGAGTTCCAGAGCATCATTTCTCAACAAAATTTTGTAGTTACTTGTTATAACATCCTTTCCTTCACATTTGACTTTAGTGAAATGATCATAAGGAGAGTCATTTATAGAAAAACATGAAGGAGCTTTATCGATTCTTCTAAGAGCTTCTCTTATCCCTTTGACATTTAAGTAATTGTTTTCCAACATACCTACTATATCACCTCTTTGCTGATTTTCTATTTTCTTCAAATGTTAACTGATCTAAAGCTGTGTGATGCTCAAATGTTGTGATTAGAGTGATTCTTCAACATTACATTCATGACATCCAATACCTACTTGCAAAGTTTTTTATTTAATTTTGCAATCAATTCCTATTGAATTTTGCATGTTATTGCTGGATCATATAAGAGGCAGACTAATCCAGACATTGATGAGAAATATGTTAGTGTTAATGTTTGGCTGGAGGAAAATTTTACACAAGCTGAATCTTGTGAATGCCTTTTACTTTCCATTTCCCTATACAGCTTATAATTCTAAGGAACTAATTAAAAATTCATTCTTCAGATACTCATTAAAGACCATAAGGAAGACTTCCAGGAAAGATTTCAAGAGAAACTACTCCAGTGGGGGTTTGACATGAGGTGTGGTGGGGGGGAGGATGCTCCACATACAAGGACAAGTGGAGATTGATAGCCAAGGGGCAGGGTGGGGGCAGTGGATAGAAAATTATTAAGAGGAAACACTGAGGCTGGGGGATTCTTGCAAGATCTACTCATCAGGACTCTTGCTAAACGCAGGCAGAGTGATGATAACTATGGTGGGAGATGAGGAATTTCATTAGATACTGATATTTCATCAATGGTAGGAGATTTTCCTTAATGATCTGATCAGGAATTTTCCTAAAACTGGACCAAACAGAGCAATGACAGAGCCCATTGTCAAGGCCTAGTCCAAAAGACAACTTGGTCTGGGACGCTTGGGTGGCTCAGGAGTTGGGCGCCTGCCTTCAGCTCAGGTTGTGATCCCCGGATCCGGGATCGAGTCTAGCATGGGGCTCCCTGCATGGAGCCTGCTTCTCCCTCTACCTGTGTCTCTGCCTCTCTCAGTCTGTGTCTCTCATGAATAAATAAATAAATCTTAAAAAAAAAAAAAAAAAGACAACTCGGTCTGATCCACAAGAGTCTTTGTCAGTGGGCAGGTCTTGTCCCAGTACTGGCCAAGGCTCTCTCCTTTTTTTCATGTTGATAGTTATACATTGCCCTTTGGTCAACTTTGTGGCAAAGTCTCATACTGGACTCCTCCTTTCTTGAAATAAGGGCTATTAACCAATTTCAGATTTTTACTCCACCCCAACTACAAGGACTGTGATTTCCCCTATTTGCTAATTTGTGAATCTACATCTTGCTAGAATCTCCAAAGGGGCCACTTCATCCAGGGTAAATGGGTTCTTTTACTTCTCTCTGCATTATGCCCCTTTATCCATGCTGCCTGGAGTTTTATAAAACTCTCTGGATTTAAGTAGGGAAAGACTACTTTCAGGTTGATGGCTAACAGGAAGACACCCCCATTTTTCAAAATTCCTTTTCCTGTGGCTGTTTCCTGACTGACTCCCTCTATCAGATATCCCCCTGAAGCAGCTGGAATCAACACTCCTCTGCCTACTGGCTTGCTGAGGATTTCCTTTTTAACTCTTTCATGTCTAAGGATGTGCGGTTAGCTTTGGGTACTTGTAATGGGCAAGAATTGTAAGATACCACAAGCCCTACTTATAATTAGTCAACCGTCAGCAATGGGACATATAATAGCTCTATTACAAATGAGTTCTTCAAAAAAAACAAAACAAAACAAAACAAAACAAATGAGTTCTTCACGTGGAAAATGTGTAAATCGTGGCCAGGTTGGCATAACATGAGCTGTTTTTTGGTTTATTTCCATTTCCAGAGCATATTTAATTACGCTATATGCAAGGTCAAGATGCCTGAGGCCTAACAAGACAATGGATCGATGAAGTCTTTTTAGACGTTTACACATAGATTCAAATCTGGGTTCTGTCACTTAGCAGCTTTGGGAATATGACATGTTATCTAACCGATTTGTACCCCAATTACCCCATCTCTAAAGTGGAGGCACAGGGTCTCCTTTGCAAGCCCTCTGGGAGAATCAGGAGTTTACACGTAAAGGACTTGCACCACCTCTGCTCGAGCAGACTCTTGATAACTGGTAACTATTCTGAATACCAATTTACATGTTATAGGTAATAACCATTTTTTCTATAAAGATGAAAGCCATAAAATCGTCCCTAGAATTTTCATAATCCAAGAGCGCAAAGGAGTTGCTCAGCCCCTGCTCCAGGGACAGTTGTTTTGAGGACGCGCTGGAGGGCCCTGACTTTAAGATCTCACCGCCCTCCTTCCAACGGGGATGCAAGCCACCAACCGACCTGTAGCCACAACGGATCCTTGAACTTAGACCTCTTGGGGCCTCCGGCTCCCCATCCAGTGGGATCCCTCATTTAGGCCCTAGGAGCAGACTTAAAAGAGATTAACATCTCACCTTAAGAGGCCTGTGACAACCGGCTAACAACCCAATGAATCTTCAATCGGGACCCAGCGCTCCCTTCAACTTGACAAAACGTGAAAACAGAAAACAGAGAAAAGATTTTCCCCGCAAGAATTCCTGCTAGATATACTACCTTGACCTGCACCTTCACAGTTCAAATCACGAAACTGAGAATCTTTTATGGTTACTGGGAAAATTCATAGTTTATCATATTTTGTCGGCGGGAGAGGAAGAAAAGACTTGGCCAGGTTCCTGGGGGAAAGATAGCCTGTCATATTTGCCGAGATTTATTTATGAAAAAGCACTCAGGATGATACTTTTGTGCAACATGCTCCCCTCCTGCTCGGAGCACCATTAAGTGCAAAACGAACAGGAGAGGCTCCCAAGCTGCCCGGAGCTGAAGGTAAAGGGAGGGGACCAAGCTACAGGGAGGGGGGGACACTCTCAACTGGCATCACTTAAACCCCTTGATTATTTAAACTTCTGCAGAATAATGATTGCATATTTGAAAGTAATACATCTGTTCCTTTCCCTCCCCACCCCCATGTGGTTTTCTAATCCCGAGGTAATTACGTTTTGACAAAAATTTATTGGGACATCTGTTTTTTCCCTTAGATCTGCAGGTCACCGTGTGGCTCTAACAGCAGCCCAGCAGAGAGCTGCACCGGGGAAAGCGAGCACAATTGTTGGGGGGACCCGGGGTGCGCTGGGTGGTGGGTTTCAGTTAGAGACGGAAAGGGTGGGCCTCTGGTGCCAGCAGCCCGCACTTGGGAGCCGCCTGGCTGGTGCTCAGCGCGCGATTCTGGCCTCGGAGGGTAAGGGGAGCCTTGATGTGGCGGGGGAGGGGAAGGAGGGGGGCTGGCTGGTAACAGGCTGGCAGTGTGCAGCAAGATTCATGCATTTTCGAGGTTGGCATCCAATATAAAAATAATTCATGGAGGGAAGAAGATGGGGATGCAATGCACAGGCCATATGTTTGGAACCCCTGCCCATAATGGCTGGCTGCGGTTACCAGCGTCTGGTGCCACCAACTAGATTAAATTATGGTACCCGACGGAGGCACAGAAATCAGGAAGAGTCCTCTAACTTGCAGTGTTTGGTAAAGCAGATTAACCCAGGACCTTTACCTATGCTTCAAACCTCTCTTTTAGTTGTTGAAGAGCACAACTTTTACATGGGTCCGCCCTCTTTGGTGTATAGACTGCCAAAACTTGCTACCTTCTATTTTTTTTCCGCGAATCTCAGCTCCCATAGGAAATGCCTACACCAGAGTTCCACAGGGAGTGCCTTTTCTCCTTGTTTTTCTAGCTCTGAGCTCTCATAAGGAAGTTTGTTTTCCTGAGGTGTCCAACCCAATATCTTGACCTAACATTTAAAAAAAGAGTCCGAGTGACCTGCCTCTGTGCCAAGTGAAACTCTGGAACATTGTGAGATGTTTCTGCCATTAAGAACCTAATTAGGAACTTCGATAACTAAATAAAGTTCCATTTCCCTTTCCTCTAGTTTATTGATTAAAAAAATAAAAGTGATTATAACCAAGATATTTCATATAGACACAAAGCAACACTCAACCACTTTCCTCTTCCTGAAGAGGATAAAATATCACTACGATGATTATATATAAATATTCACCCCCTGAACCAAATTCAAGACACTAAGATGCCTCTGGATAGAATAGCACATCTCTTCCATGAGTGGTAGGCTATTTCCGAAATTTCCTTATGGTGTACTGAACGGGAGCAATTTCCCAGTTTTCAGATGGATACACTGAGACAGAGAGAGGCAAGGAACCAAAAGTCATTAAGAATATTGTCCCTGGGCCATGCTGGGTGTGGAGTTCAGGCTCTGGAGCTCAATTGTAGGCTCCATTCTTTTCTCAAAGTGTCCAATGATACGTAACCACCCAGTGGACTCTACAGAATCCTGGTTTCCCGCGAGGTAACTGCTAGTCTATGGGGAGGGAAAAATCAGGGTTTTCTTTAGAATGAGTTTGGAAATAAAGAGTTTAAAAAGCTTGAACAGGGAGGGGCCCCTGACTGGCTAAATCAGTGGAGCATGGGACTCTTGATCTCAGGGTTGTGAGTTTGAGCTCTACATTGGGTGTAGAGATTACTTAAAAATAAAATCTGGGCATCCCGGGTGGCTCAGCGGTTTAGTACCTGACATTGGCTCAGGGCATGAGCCTGGAGTCCCCGCATCGAGTCCCACAACGGGCTCCCTCCATGGGGCCTGATTCTCCCTCTGCCTGTGTCTCTGTCTCTCTCTATCTCTGTGTGTGTGTGTGTGTGTGTATCTCATGAATAAATAAATAAAATCTTTAAAAAATAAAAATAAATAAATAAAATAAAATCTTAAGAGGCATCTGGGTAGCTCAGTCGGTTGGGCATCCAACTCTTGATTTGGTCTTAGGTCATGATCTTAGGGTCATGAGATTGAACTCACGCCCAGCACCATGCTCAGGAGGGAGTCTGCTTGTCCCTCTCCCTCTGTCCCTCCTCACTTTCTCTCTCTCTCTCCCTAAAATAAATAAATAAATAAATCTTTAAAAAATAAAATCATTTTTAAAGAAAGATTAAACAGATTCTTTAAGACTAGGAGTCTTTGATTTTCTGTGTTTATGGAGCTCAAAGACAGGAATGGATGACGGGGGGTATCTTAGCTGAGGTTGCCATAACAGGACAACAGTAGGATAGGAGGAGGCTTAAACAACAGAAATTTATTTCTCATAGTTTTGGATGCTAGGAGTCTAAGATCAGGGTTCCAGCATGATTGGATTTTGGTGAGAGCTCTCTTCCTAGCTTGCAACTGGCTGCCATCTTGCTGTGTCCCCACATCAGGGAGAGAGAGACTCTGGTGTCTCTTTCTCTTCTTTTTTAGGACACTAATACCATTATGGGGTCTCCATGCTCATGTTCTCATGAAACCCCATTATCTCCCAAAGGCCTCACCTTCTTATACCATCCCACTGGGGGTTAGGGCTTCAACATGAGTTTCTGGGGGGGACACATTCAGTCTGCAACAGGGTGTTGCCCAAACTTTTTGACTGTAGAATAATGAGGTTTCAGAAATGCCAAACTAGACTCCCCCTCATTATAAGATACAAAATGAATTATCCTCATTGAATCCTGGAACAGGACACGTAGAAATTACTAATTATTTTTGGGATGAATTCATTCGCTCTTCATGATATTTATTTTTGTGCCAGAAGGTAGAAAAGGAATCATGGCAGCAGTACTAATCATGGTCAATAAATTACAGAGTGCAAATGTATGTGTGTGCACAAATGTGTGTGCACACACACGCATGTGAATGTACTCTCACACTCATGGAGGCATTGGAGTGATGATGAGGGTGTCCAGTGTAGTTAGGAGGAAAGCGATGCACATACATAGGGCTACAACACTGGAAAAGCAGCACCTCAAGCTCACCACTGAGTGCGTACTCTAATCTAGGAGCCAGGGGGCTTGCATGCAGCCTCTCCAGGTACCTGGATGTGTGCATGCATGCATGTGTGCATGTGTGTGTTGGTGTGAAGATTAGGCTGAGGGAGGAGGCTCCAGTTCTCTCTTCTCTGTTGGTTTTTTATTTTTTATTTATTTTATTATTTTTTTTTCGAGAGAGAGAGAGTGAGAGTGAGAGAATGCACATGCACGGTGTGTGGAGTAGAGGGATGGACAGAAGGAGAGAGAAAGCGAGAAGCTCCAGCAGACTTTATACCCAGTGCAGAGCCAGAGCCAGGGCTCGATCTCATGACCCTGAAATCTTGACCTGAGTGGACATCAAGAGTCAGATGCTTAACCAACTGAGTCTCTCAGGTACTCTTTATCTGTTACTCTTCAAAGAAAGGCTTCATTTGGACAAAAATTATTAGAACTTTTGAATTAAACTTCCTAAAAACCATTGTTCTACTCTTCTATTATTTCACCTAATTTTTTTTATTCTTTCTTTTTTTAAAGTTTATTTATTTATTTATTTATTTATTTGAGAGAGAGACAGAGAAAGAGAGAGAGAGAGAGAGAGAGAAGCAGGCTCCATGCTGGGAGCCTGACGTGGGACTCCATCCGGGGTCTCCAGGATCACACCCAGGGCTGAAAGCGGTGCTAAACCGCTACACCACCGGAGCTGCCCTTTTTTATTCTTTCTTTTCCTCATCCTAATTTTCTCACTTACTTTTTTATTGTTTTCTTGTGTTATTATATTGAAATTGTCTAGTTTATTCACAAATATAGACACAAAACCTATTTTTACTATCGTGGGTCTTATTTCATTTTGTTTGCTTTGCTTCTCCAAAGCAGAGAAATCAAGTTCAATTATATAGAATGAGAAGAAACTTCCAGGATAATAAATTTCAACTTCTTTGGGTTAGATCTTGTAGAAATACTTGGAAAGAAAATAGACTCAGTCTGTTCACTTTAAAACAACAACAACAACAACAACACTCAAATCTTTATTAATGTGGGCTTCCAGAATCCACGACATTCTTCATGCTATTTCTCAACATGAATCCCTGCTCCCTTTCAGCTTCTTCCCATCAATCCTAGCCATTTTCTGAGAAGCAACTTAAACAGCTCTGCGGTCGGCCTTTCCCAGGTCCCCCCGGGGAACCACCTGCTCCCTCTGGTGCTCACAGAGCCGCTGTACCTTCCACCCTATGCCTCACTTTAATCATCCACGAAATGGGAACGATCCTGCCTGGAGGTAAACCTTGTATGTTACCATTTCCTGTGCTACATGTGCTTCCTGCTCCACAACACGCACGGTACCAGGCATGTGCAGGTGTCCAATGAGTGATTGTTTGTGGAGGGCAGCGGAGCACCGAGCTAGGAATTAGGAAAGGGTGCTTGGGCTCCTGTCGCAGCCTCCTGCTCTCCCCTTGATGCTGGGAAGCTCACTACCTCTCGGGCCCTCGTGGGCTCATCGTGGAGATGAAGCAGGCAGGTTGGGTGACCTCCACGTGCAGGTGTCCCCTGACATGGCAGGGCATTCTGCGACCAAAACGCATACATGTGTCCTTCCCAGGGGGCAGGCGGTGCTGCCCCGTTGGACAGCAGCTGGGAGCCCCGAGACCGCTTGGTGTGCGGCCTGTAGCGATGCTCGGGGAAAAATACCAAGGGAAACCTCTCACCCCCAGATGAGAATAATTTGGTCTTCTCCAAACCTATTTTCCCATCACTGACGTACTTGCAATCACTGTTTCAATTTTCCCCTCTCAGAAGTCAGGGAGGCATCTTTCAAGAAACACAGTAGGCACCCAAACCCGGCAGCTGGCCTGGAGCGCAGCCGCTGAGGCCCTCGGCCAAACGCCGTGCCTTTGACTCACCTAAACGCTGACCTTGAAGCATTGCCCTTTATGGATGTGATGAGGTGTGAATTCAATCTCCATCCTCACTTGGGTCTTGTCATTTTCTGCGCCGCGATCGCCAGTTGTGCCAGACAACACCCCCTTGCACAGGGTCGGGAGATTGACAAGGTCCTCCGGGGAAGGCTGACATCAAAAGACCCTGCAAACTCATTTCACTCATGGGCCCCTCTCTTGCCATTATGATTTTTTTTTTCTTCTGGCTGCAATCGCACCAGGTTGGTACTGGTTCAGTGACATCACCAGTGCTGCTTAACTATACACCCTCTTTGATTGTGGGGTGAAAGGGGTGCTCATCTGAGATGAGGCTTTGGAAGGTTCTGTTTATTCCCTTTCCTCCTTAAATTCTCCCGCTCATGACCCAAACCAACCCATTGCATACTTATTCTGAATGTTCCAAAAGGCTGAGAGAGGGGAGCATGCATTCTGCAATTTTTCTTATGCTCAAAGAGTCAAATGCAGTCCATTTAACTTCATCAAATCACTGACAACAGACGCTGATACAGAGGATGGAAAGTATGCAAGGCCAGAGAACAGCCCCAATCCTACAGTTTTCTATCAGTATTAAAGCCAGATGTTCCACTGGCTGTTCAAATTTGATAAAACCCACCAACGATAAAGGCTTCTCCCTGGATCGGTGGGTCCCAGGATCCATTCGTCAGCACATGGGTCATGTGGCAGTACACCAGGCTAACGGGTGACAGTTAATGCAACTTCAGGGTTTCTGCGAAGGCGAGACGGGTCCTCCTTTGTCTGTGGGCTTCTATAGGTTGTTGTGGCTTGAACGGATCTGTTTACACTCCACTTGCTATGGCAACGTTTATCTGATATGGACAAAAGGCATTTTGATTCTTGAATTAATAACACTTGAGTCAAGCCTATGATTCAACAAGAGGTATTCAAACAGTCTGAGTGAAGGCAATGTTTTCTTTGGGGCCAATTAATACAGCAACAAACCTTTGGCTGAAGTGACCCAAATGTGCAGCAAGCGAGCGTTGCGGTGCTCTGAAAACCATCAAGCTCTCCTCGCAGTGGGTGAATGGATGGGGGAAAATAAACAAATGCCACCCTGTTGGTATGGACCTCACATCAGAGCCCGGGCAAAGTCACATTTTAAGGAGAACTTGCGGAGGTGGCTTTTGCTCAGTTGGCCAGCCTCTTTGACCACGTTGGAAAGTACGAGGGAGCCCCGAACACGGCAGCGACTGTGACCTCGCCTTCTGGTGCTTCCTCTTGGCCCCCCTGCCAACTGCAGGCTGCATCTGGCCCTGCCCCGCTTCTACCTGCCCCCAAACTGTAGCCCCTAGGAGGGTCAAGGGACTTGATTTCATGGCAAAGCTTTTCTGGGAAGCAGATGGAGCCCCCAGGGGCTCAGGTAAATGGCTCTCCCCCCTTCCTCCCCACAGCTCCCAAACAGAGGTTTCCTTTTCTTTCCTCCATTGAAAAACTGCCAAAACCACTCCATACTGTACAGCTAACCCCAAAACAGGCAGCGGAGAATGATGTTAATTTAAACTTCTGCCTTATTAAGTAACAAAACCCAGAAATAATGTGATCAAAGCCAAAAGACACAAACTTCTGCCATCTTTCTTGAGATAAAAGGAGCAAAACACCCATTAGCCGAAGGAGGCTGGGACACTTAATAAAAATAGCTAATTAAGTGTTGGAGTAACTTAGCATTTTGCCTCCTGAGCCCTGCAATACTCAAGACTGGCCTGTATCCCCTCTAACCTCCCTCCTTCCTGCTGTGACTCGGGCCATCACATAATTCTTTGTTCATTCCCTTCATGGCGTGCCAGGGGCTGTTGGAGGCGCTGGCGGCAGAGGAGCCAACAGTAGGCCCGATCCCACTCTGGAGGAACCTCTGCTAGGGGTTGTCGGGGGTGAGCCGTACAGGGCAGGCAGGTGTTAAGTGCCTGGATGAAAATAAATCAGCCAGAGAGGAGTGAAGGGCAGGGAGACAAGACAGAGACGGCTTGTGGGCCACCACAGCTGGACCCTGAACTGCTCACAGGGATTTCCCCCTTGGAACAATCCCTCCCCTCTTGTGTGTGCCGTTACACACTCGGGTTTTCAGGGGTGTGACTGAATTCCTCGCTTCAACCCAACACGAGTTCTGTCTGCTTTTTACATCTTTTTACATTTTAATCTGCAAATAGTTTTGAGCACCCATCCTCTACCAAATGTACGAGGAGCAAAAGAGGGCTGGTGTCCACTCAGCCAGAGGCGGTGGTCTGGTTGGGAAGGCAGGTGCGCACATTGGTAACCCCAGTCGGGGTAAAGCTGTCATCCCTCAGCCTTGGGGCCACGGAGCGAGCTGGGGGTGGGGGGGAGTTTAACATGCAGATGCCTGGAATCCAGCCCAGATCTGCCACAAGAAGATCTCTGGAGCAGGAAGGGAGCCACAGCATTTGTGTTTCAATCAACTGCCTCCTTCCTTGAGATTAATTCTAATGCATAACAAAGATTGAGACCTACGGGTGTTGAGAAAAGAACCCTGGGACTCACCAGCGTTAGTCACTACAGCTCTTTAGGGCAGGTCCCGGGCCTTATCGGGTTTGGAATTCCGGGTTTTTAATATAGTACCTAATCCAAGTTCGACTCAATGCAAACATTAATGAGAGAAGATACAAGTTCAAATCAAGGACACACTTGATTTAGGTTCTTCTATAAGGGAGGAAGCAAGATCTCCCCCGATGAGTGCTGTGTAATTTAAAGGAAATAAACTAAGGAAGAGCAACTCTCATGCTGCTTTGCAGGTAATAGATGCTCTGAGATGGTCAGTTTTCACTAGCAGCGGCTTCCCTCTGCAGAACGCATCGTGGTAAATGCTGTTATATAATGAAACATCCTCGGGATGATTTCAGTTGAAGAAACAATTCTACTATTAAAGATCATTGAAAAGCACCGCACTACACCCTTTTGGACTTTTCCTCCCAAGTCATCCTGTTTCTTTTTCACCACTGAGCTTACTGCCATCAGTATCGGCAAACAATACAATGAATTTAGACATTGTGCTTGGGGCCTAATGCTTGCATAATATCTTCCCATCCAAATGTCTTTCTTCCTTAATAATAAGATAAAAACATGATCAGACTTCCACTGAAAATCTGTAAGAGAACAAATGAATCCAATGAGACCCCATGGGCAGGGGATTACAAGAGCTCAGGAGAGTGTGGAAACCAAAGAAAGGCCAATACATGTCTTCTCAAATGTATTGTTGTAGATTGAAGTATGGTTAATTGGTTCTTTATTATTACAAAATATTTTAAATCTGCTTATAATTAGAAGATTAACTAACTTTTCCATTTTCCCCTTATGACTTTTTAACCAAAGAATCAGTGAAAATTCTAGCTAAGATGGTTGTTGTGTCAGAGACTGCTACTTGCCTACCAAACAGACATTCTCTCCCTATGAACAAATACAAATTTTATTAAGGAAGGAAATGGGCCCATTTGAATATGCATCCAACGTCCCTTACAACATCCCTTACAAAGGATATCATGTGAAAGCATTATGATTGTTGGGAAGTGAATGGAAATGACAGAGAGAAACTTCAGAAAATCTCTTACAACAAGGCTTTCCACACATGTACTGCCCTTTATGCATCTAGTTTTCTCAGTCTGAACTTGGACTCGATGGCTGGCATTCCAGCAGTCATCTTGAGAGCATAAGATCAATAGTTATACCCTAGAGATGGTGGAACACAAAGCCAGAGGGATCCCAAGTCTTTGATGGTACTAGGGAGCTTCCTTACCAGGCTGAGTACCCTTCCCCAAATGTATTTTACAAGAGAAAAAAATAAACTCCTGATACCTTCAAGTCACTTCTGTGTTTCACTTTTTCATTTCTGTTACAAGCAACCAAACTGGATTCATAACTAGACAGTAGAAAAGCCAAAGTACTATAAATGAAGCTAAGATTAGGAGTATTTCCTATATAACAGGAAGTATTATTGGCCAGGAGTCTGCCCATGAAAGTGTGTTCAGGTGAGATTTCCTGACTTTTTTTATGTGTTTCCAGACCTGAAAATTTTGGAAAGTGTATATGAACAGTAAAGTACACGGGCTGTTATCCAAAGAGAATCATGTTATGTTTGCCCAGAACTATACAATGAGCAGTGTTAGATATGAGTTGTCAATGATTCTAGAAAGTTAACTGTTAAACCATTTTCAAGAGGGCTTGTTGTATATGAAAAGGCCATTTAGGGTCATTAACTTTGAGATCATTTTCAGACTTGCCATATGATTGTAACATTACATGCCACCCCTACCTACCACTTCTTTGCTTAGCCTTTGTATCAGTTCTCTTAAGCAATATGGACTAAAGAGCATGAAAGCACTGGGTCCCCATTAGGCCCCCTCTAAAGCCATGCCAAAGCACAGGAAGTGTGCATTGAACACATTTATATATGTGTCAGGTATAGAAAACAGCAAACTTAAACAGAGCATGTCTTTTGAAGTCCTGAAGTTGACTAATGAGCTGGGTGCAGAATAGCACTGAGAATATTTCCCTCTGGCTTTTGCAAGACAGAGGCAAACACCCAGGCTCAGGAAATCCACTCAGCAAGGCACTGTGCAAAAAAGGAGATCGATTGGGATCTTAGAGGCACTCAGACAAAGCCATCAGCAGACACGGTGGCAAACTGGAGTGCCAAGAGCATGGCCATTAAGTGCTAGAAGCAGCTGACCTCAGAGACTCTCAATAGAGACCCCAAATAGCAACCATCTTGTCCTGTGTGTTTCTCACCAGTTGGGACAAGTGATGCTGAGGGATGCATAGCAGACTGTGATTTACCTGGCAGCGTTCCTAATCCTGTAGGCAGGACAAGCTCTATACATACTTATAGACATCCAAAAAGCCCTATTAGTTAACCAAAGAAAGTGATGCTTAAGGAGGTTAAATCAGTTGGCCCACATCACATAGTTTATAAGTAAGTGATGGAGCCAGCGCTCAAATTTGAGGCTGTCTGCCTCCAAAACCCATATTTCTAACCCCCATGATATGTAGGCTCTCTGAGAAGAAGACCTCCCCCTGAAAGTTGGTGGCCAAAGGTCTCTACTGAGGAGTCATAGCTAAAAGAAGAGTCCTGCTGTCTTGATGAGAAGGTTGGTTTTAATCTTATAGGCAATGCTTAATTTTCTTGAGCTGGTTGAAATATTAAAAATAGTTCATGATTCTTACAAAGAATGTAAAGATTCCAATTTGGAAAACAAGGGACCTGGGGGGTGTGAGGACAGATGGGGTGAGAAGTCACTATCACAGAGACAAGCTTTAATGGTTTGACTGTGCCAAGTGATTTCTTTATTTTTCTAATTATGGTTCCCTCTATTCTCCAGAATCTGTGTTTCCCCATTTCCTGAGTCATAAAGTCTGAATTTCAGTATATAGTCACAACTGCCCTAAGAAAGCAATAAAATAGCTTTATATACCTTGGTTGGAGCCTAAGACTTGCAGGATATCTCGCCATAAACTATCCCCATGTACCTCAGGCATCAACCAGAAAACTCACTGGATAACTCAATCTTCCCAGAACATACTGGTCACACTGGTGTCCAGGACATTGCTACATTCCACTGCTTTGGATCACTTTCTACCATCACCTAAAATGACCTTCCCCTGTTCCCTACCTGGCAAAACAGTATCTGTTGTTTTTAAGATTTGTTTATTAATTCCTGAGAGAGAGAGAGAGAGAGAGAGTGAGAGAGGGAGAGATCATGGGGGCAGGAGAGGTAGAGGGAGAGGGAGAATCTTAAGCAGACTCCTCCCTGAGCGCAGAGCCCTATGCCACGCTTCATCCCACAACCCCAAGATTATGACCCAAGCCAAAATCAAGTCAGACGCCCAACCGACTGAGCCAAACAGGTGCCCTAAAACATTATCCGTTAAAGCCCCACTCAAATACCAACTCCTTCTGAAAGCTTTCCTCAAGCCAGATGTCTTTACCCCTTTATTGCCCAAACTCAACTGGCCCAAGAGAATTTATCATCCTCTGCACTTTATTTAGGTCTCTGTTTGACAACATTGTAATATTGTTTATTCATTTTGCTTATGTATGTCTATGAGCCAAGAACTGTAACTTATTCATATATGAACCTCCAGAATCTTACAAGTACCTGATACATAGTGGGCAGTCAAGACTGAATGCAGAGGTAAATTGTAGTGATGATCTCAATAGAAATCAAGTAAAAAAAAAAAAAATCAGATTTTAGCATATTCAGATGTTTTCCTGGATTTGTTAGACCTTCACAAAATAAAATATTTTGCAAAAGTCTAATGATAGAATTCTATTATAAATCAAAAGGGGATTAATTCTACATAATCCAAAAAAAGTTGCATTCATTTTCTTGCTCGCTCTTTTTCCAGTAGTTTCCTCTAAAAGTCTGCAATTCTGGGATGCCTGGATGGCTCAGCAGTTGAGCGCCTGCCTTTGGTTCAGGGTGTGGTCCCCGTCTGGGGATAGAGTCCCAGTTGGTGCTCCCCGCAGGGAGCTTGCTTCTCCCTCTGCCTTTGTCTCTACCTCTCTCTCTCTGTGTCTCTCATGAATAAATAAATAAAATATTTACAAAAATAAAATAAATAAAAAATAGAAGTCTGCAATTCCTGTGAAGTTTAGTGTCTTCGTTTATGAGAAACCGTCAGGAGCCACCATGGTAGGTTTTTGAAGGCCTAAGTCACCGATCCATTGTATCTAATATGGGACCATATGTGAACAAGAATTTTGGACAGATTTTCAGATTCCTGTCACACTCTAACATCTCTAATAACCAATATTCATTGAGTGCTCATGTGTGTTGATGCTTTTCTAAGCACTTGTCATGTAACTCACCTAAATATCTAGAGGCCAAGACAAGGTTCAACTCTAAGGGAGGGCATTACACAGAGTGAAGAGAAAGGAAGGAGATTATATGGGAATTTCAACTCAAGACACCTAAAGATTCACCAGTAATGTAAGATTATCCAAGTCATTTACTTAAGGCATCACTCTAGGTCATTGGCCAAGAAGTAGCAGAGCCAGGATTTGAAAATGACCTGGGTCTCCCTGGCATGCCTGTGAATGTACTGCTCACAAGCTCCCAGGCCTGCCCGGTTGGGGCAAAAACTATTTGTCCTCACAAAGGGTGAGATGTGAATCACAACCCAACAAAATGCTGACGTGAAAGCAGGGCCAGCACATTCAAATAAGACATGTTTGTCTGTCTGTAACTGAGTCCATTATTTAATGAGCTCACATGGAAAATATATCTAATGGGTGGCCCTCCCTGGTATACCAGGTCTGCTAGCTCCCATAATCATTTGGGATCCATCTGGGGGGAATGGTACTGGGCTGGGTCTCTCCCAGTGATTCTCAACTGGTTGCACAGTAGATTCACCTGAGGAGCTTTTAAAACTGGCCAGGCCCATTCCCCCATGAAATTCTGATATGTGGAGAATCACGGGCATTGAAGTAGCATGATGACCTGTGAAAACTGGGGTCACCAGGGGACTTGGGAACCCCCCAGAGATAGAGTCACCAGCCTCAGCAGAGAGCAGCTAGTTCTGCCCATTACCAAAGAAGCTTGGTTCACTGAGCCTCTTGTCCCCTCCCCAGAATGAAACCCTTGTGGGCTCGGGTGACCACAGATGATACATGTCACTTGGTATTGACTCCAACCAGGATGGCAGCATCGCTGCTCCTTGTTTCTTCCTCATCATTCTTTGGCTTCTCTATTTCCCCAGGGGCAGCCTTAGGACACAACCCTCATGGGCACAAGAAGGCAGCTGTGGCTCCCAGCATTGCAGGCCTCCTTAACATGCACCCCTCTCTAGGACTGGTCTTAGGTCTAGACAGCAGCCCCAATAACAGGGATCACATTGATGATACATAAAGTATCTTTCATGTAGCACCAAGGTAGACACTTTACCTCATTTCTAAAATAGATACTATCTTCACTCTGTAGATGGGGATATTAAAGCTCAAAAGGCTTACGCAACTTGACTCAACACATGTGGCTGAGATCCAAACCTATCAGGTTCTGTCTTTCTAGAGCATACTGTGGGTCTCTAGGTCTTGCCCCCTACAGAGTCCTCCTTCCTCTGCCCCTTACTCGTGAAATTAAATGAAGTCTAACCCATGAGAAAACAGCTCTAGGGAAGTAGAGAGGAATGGCAGAGAGAACAGGGACTAGTCAACCATTTCCACTCTAGTGCGGGTAAGTTTGGTAACCCCCACACTACTGCCAGTGGCAAGGAGGAAGGAACAGGAGTGGGGCAGAGGGATCAGCTGGGACACCGTGAGGGCCAGAAGCTCAAGGCACACGCCATCGGAGCAGGAAGGAGAGCGGGAAGAGGGGCAGGGGTGTCCCAAGAGGTCAGATAAGGCCAAGCTAAGTTAACATGTTTAAACTTTACTTTGTTTTTTCCCCCTTAGGACCTGCTCCTTCTTTTGCTCCTGCCAAGCAAAACTCATTTAAGTCTTATCAGATTTAACCAAATCATGGGCAAGTCAGTAAGTAAAAGGCAGTGAAGGGATTTCTGCTTTCAAATGAACGACATCAGAAACCTGGTCAGAATGTCTACGAGGAGGAGCAGGCAGGGAGGAGGAGGGGAGTGTGTCTGGGGGCCAGAGGTGTTTTAGGTAAAGAAAAAAAAAAAAAAAAAAAAAAGAAAGCAGAAGAAACAGAAGTTAAATTTTGCTCCGTGTTGGCCTACGTTACGTTCTTGGTGACCGTGGCTGGAGAAAAGGCCTTGGTCCCGTGACCGAGGGGAGGGCCAGCTCCTGTGGTTCAGGTTAAGCCATAAAGCGAAAAGTCTAACTTTGGGTTTGAGGATGTTCCTTCCTGAGATGGGGCCGGGTCCTGTCCTGCTCTCGTCCTCTTCTCCAGGCGAGGGAGGCTGGCCCCGAGCTGACAGAGGGCCTCCCTGGAGACCAGAGCTGCACACGGATTCTCAGGCTCCTCCTTGGGCCTAATCAGAAGCCAACTGCAGGAAGCCGGCGGTCAGCCGGACTTTCCCACAATACCCGGTTAGCACAACGTCAGGTCAGAGGGGTTCTCTGGGAGCCAGTACAAACAGAGCCAGGCACATTTTCCCGGGAGACCTGACATCCGGATCCCTTTCTCAGCCTGCCTGCGGCCCACACGTCCACGCTTGTGAGCCAGACCCTGGGGCTGGTTTTCAAGTCTTTTTTCAAGGTAATGACAAGCCTGTCTCAACAGGGACTTAGAATGAGGGCGATCTTGGGAATCAGGGCAGGGGACTCGCCTCCTTCATACACCCACCTGTCCCCTGCTCCTATAGCAGGAGGTGAACAATGCCCGAGGAAGGCCCACGGGAGGAAAAGAGGCTACAGTTGCTGCTAATGAGACGAGAGTCTGAGAGTTTTAAGAAATCAAAGTTCACTTCTCACAGGCTTGGAAATTCATTGTGACCAGCTCGGAGGGGCACTGAGTATGGCCTCAGCCCATGGGGCTGTCCATAAATTCAGGTGTAGAAAGACGGATAGAAGCAAAATAATCAAAACTGGTAACAACTGGCACCCTCTCTGGGCTACTACGTACCTACCATGCATCCTGATGGGCGATGTTCAATCATGATCTCGTTTAACCCCCCACGACCACCATTTAAGGGTGGTCTCATTGCTCCCATTTTACAGATGGGCATAGTGAGGCTTCGAGAGTTTCAGTCTGGCTCTCTGCCAGGCGCTGGTCGTACCTCACCTCTTTGATTTCAATGAGCTGGCGTTGTTTTCGGAGGCTAGTCAGCCAGGAAATGCTGAAAGGGCATGAGGAGCCCTGTGCCGAGGAAGGAGGAAGACCTGTGGAAGGAGGAAGCCAGTTTTGCTTCCTCTTCTGTTTTCCGTGCAAATCATGGTACTGGCGCACGGTTGTTGCCAATAGTTTTTTAAGAAAATGGAAGTGGTCGTCTTGGCTGCAGCTTCAAGGTGAATTGTCTTCCATGACTCGGAAACCAAGGAGCCTGGAAAACTCATGTCCAAGGATGGAATGCTTATGTAATGTCGTCAATTAAACATAATTAATTCTAAGAGATTAATAAATGTTTCGTAAGCGGATGAATGAATAAAGGAATTTCTCTCTCAAAAGTGCTTCAGAGTGAGGCTGGGCTATATCTTTATGTTCCTTCCTGCCGGATTCCCGAATGTGTTGCCCTGTCTCCATGCCTGTTTAGAAGCTCTTGGCTTGGAAGAATCAGGCCTGAAGACAAAGCTCAGCCACGCGAGATCAGCCACTGAGGACTTCTTGTTCAAGTCACAGTAATGATTTTTTTTTTTAATTCCATGATATATTTTACTCTCTCATCTCTATTTCCTCCAGTAACAAAAAAATTTAAACTAATGCAAGAAAGTTTCTGTGATTCTTTTTCCTCTCTGACAGGAAAGACGGTTCTCCAGACATACTTTCTTTAAAAATAAAGGGCATGTAGATTTCCACATTCAAGACTTAAAGAGTTTCCAACTCTGTGGAAGACGCTGGGGATAGATGCATGTTCCATGATCTCGGAGCTTTAGAACTGACGTGTCTGTCCAAGCTCACAGACCAGCCTTTTGTCAGCTTGCGGGGCATCTGCTGTCCGGGGCGGCCATGATGAACCGAGTGGGCAGAGGGAGGCCATGTTTGATCCCCACCCCCACCTGGTTATGCCTCACCGCTGGCTTCCATACCTGCCCTCAGCAATATGCGTTGGCATACTGCTCTGGCATGTGCAGGGCCAAGCACCCCCATCAATGGAGTCCATTGTTCCACAGCACGGCACCTGCGGAGCAAGCTTAAACAATGAGGCCACACCAAGAACCCCTCCTTTCTCCTCAGGGCACCCACTGTGAAAGAAAACTTGTTGAGGCCTGGAAGCCCACTTGCATCATAATTAGACTGCTTGGCCAAGAGTTAACCACCAACGTCTCCAGGTGAATACACGAGGATACTGTCGAGTCTCAGGTAGCTGTGGGCCAGGGCCGGGGCAGCGTGAGCGGCAGAGGCGCACTCCTGGCCTGCGGATGAACGTGAGGTGTAGAGGATGAAAAGCACTGCCGGCTGCTGGGATTCTGGGTGCCTTGGTTTTCACAAGGGCACAAGCACCCCGAGGCCATCCTCAGATCTCTCACATCACTGTGAGTGAGACCCGATAACCTACCTGGACCAGGTTTTAGCCAGAGCCACAAAATAATCCCACGCTTGCAGAAGGGCCTTCCCCGAGGAGGCGTTAGTACTCTTAGAACGATAAAAACGATTCCATTTAAAACTGGTTTACGCTTCTTAACACCTTTTATTTACCTGTTGGGTTATTCAAATTTAAAAGATATAACAAAAAGATAATTAATGATCATGGTGTTTGTCGTTGGGCCTACCTAGGGTTTAAGCTTGGGTCCCCCACATCAAAGCTGCGTGAATCAGGAGTAAATTGCTCAATCTCTGAATCTCTCTTTTTTCATCTGCAAAACGGGGATAATTATAGCCAGACTATTATTGAGAATTAAATTAAATGACGTACCTAAAACATTCAGCATGAACCCTGACCCTCACTCAGTAATGTGTTCTTGATTGAAGTGGCTACCGTTCCATGGGTTTTATTGATAAGCCTAATGGTAAATTAATAAAGAATTTGATGGGAGAATAACTGGTGCCATATTGAGTGTTGAATGTCCACCTTCCTCAAAACTTTATGAGGTTTATAATTTGGAAATTGAAACGGACTGTCAAACTACTAGACCTCTCACAAATCCTACAAAACAGAGAAGGTCAATGGTTGCTTCAACCTCGAGTTCAGCTCTGGGGTTCAGAGGATTCCAAAGTCTTCAAGTTCTGTACTATTCAAAAAAGATAACCCAGTGATTTAAGAGATATGAGAAGCAGCTCAGGGCCGAGGGTCAGATGCTGTTTAAACCCTACTATTTCCCACCATTTGTTGGAACGAGTCACATCATCCCTCGGCACCTGCATTCTCTCACAGGTAAAACAAGAAAGTTATTAGTACTTCCCTCTTGTGAATCTTCTGAGGACTAAACAAAGAGAACAGAAGTGTAATAGTTAGTCCAGGGCCTGACTTAGTCATCATTCAACAAATGTCAACGCTGTCCGCTCTTGTATTACCGCCACCAAAGGGGTCTCCCTCTTAATTGAGACCTTTCCTGCATTCATATCCCGTTTGGTAGCCCTGTCACTGTGATGGGAAAAATCGTGGTACTGGTGGCTTGGTGGGGATTTTTGACACGTGCTATCAATTTGACATTTCTCCACACAAACCTCCAGACTGGATGCAGAACATGCCCTGAGACTTCTCGCCGGAGGGGCAGCCTGCAGGAACGGTGCTCCAGAAACAGAAAACAAGGAGCAGAAAGTGCAGAGTCCGGGCAGCCCAGGCGGATTTCATCAGCACCAGGTGATGGGCTCAGACTTTAACACGTCCTCCCAGTGAGGACGTGAGCTAGAGCACAGCCCGGGTTTGATTCCAGGCTACCCAGGCGAGAGGTCAACGAGGAGGTCCATACGATCTCCTCCAACCCCATGGGTTTGTGTTCTCGAGGAGGTGAGACCATTCCACCACCTAGATTGCGCAGCGGACCTTTCATCGCCAGCCTTAAAAATAATCTGGGCCTTTTCTGCGTAAGGACTGCATTTATATGCAAAGCTTCATAAGGATGTAAAAAGCCAAGTGTAGTTAATATAGTTTATATAGTTTAACTGATCAATTAAAAAATAAGAGTAGAGAAAATCAGAATTTCTCTGAAACACTGAAGATCCATTTATGTTTTATGTTGTGTTTTTTGTTTGTTTTTTTCCAGAAAAAGTCATGGACGTTTAGGAGTCATTTCTTTCATCTCTGTTGTACTCCACCTACTCTAATTATAAACACTGTGTTTTTATGTCTTTTTTAAAGATTTTATTTATTTATTCATGAGAGCCACAGAGAGAGAGAGGCAGAGACACAGGCAGAGGGAGAAGCAGGCTCCATTCAGGGAGCCCGACATGGGACTTGATCCCAGTCTCCAGGATCATGCCCTGGGCCCAAGGCAGACACTCAACCACTGAGCCACCCAGGTGCTCCATAAAGACCAGTTATAATTCATTGATTATCATGGAGCTGGATCTATAATGTAAACTGATAGGTTTATAATAAACCTGTTTTTGTGGTCTTGATCTTTTCTTATGGCCTATGAGCAATATTTACATTTTGTATTCTTTGGTTTTTCCTAATTCGATATGATTCTTGCTTTTCCCAGGCCATGCCTCATACATTAAAATGTTTAAAATCATTAAAAGTAGTTGATCGCCTTCTGGTTTGTACATGTACTTTCTCCCAAATGAAATAAGCAAAGAAGGTGATTGTTTCCTGTCGTTATCCTTACTGTGTTCAAAAATAAAATATAAAGCAGCATTAATTAGGCTTAACCCTTGACTTCTTAATATGTGTGTTTTTCTCAAAACTTTATCTGCGATGGAAAAGTCTTTATATTTACAAGTAGGGCAGGATATTTTTTTATCTGGGTTACTATCATCTCACCTGGACACTAATTTGGAGCCGATGACTCGATCATGAATTAGCCTCAGCAATATTTCACAAATAAAAGTTCACAGCTAATGAGAAAACCAAAAGTGCGTATTCATTCCCCTTTACTGTGCATTCTTAAAAATCCAGTATACATTTAGTTTTGCATAAAATCTTCTTTACTAGGAATCAACCTTTTCTGGACTAGAAAAATCAATTACTCTTGATCCAGCCAGTGCCATCTATTTAATCAAGAATTTTAAAACTGTTAAGCAATGAGGATGTTTAAGTATTCTGGGTAATTTGGTGTCACAAACACTAGGTTGTTGACATGATTGTGTTTTCACAAATTAGACAAAGAACTGCAGTATAAGTGAATATTGGGCTGAAATTTTATTTGTAGGTATTATAATTTGGATTTCTTATCATGATAAAGCTCCATGCTGTCACTCCTCTTTTATGTGTCCCTAGATTAGGTATAAGGTCACTTAGGGTACCAACAAAGAGAATGTTGATTCCTGAACAGTCGGGAAAATGTGAGAAAGAGCAATGGACATGTGATCAGTACCAGTTGGATCTGACTCAACATTCTAAGTCTTTCTGAGAAGATTCTCTTACCCCTCAACCCCGCTGTAGGGCACTGGCCACTGGTGGCAGTGGTGGGTTGGGATCTGGTGCAGCCCCTAGCCATAAACAACGTGGTTTTCCCCCAGGTTCCTCCGTGGTCCTCCCAAGCGGGTGGGGGTGGTGGGGAGGGTGCATCTGCGGGACACAGATGTCCCCCCCAGGCCATCAACACCCCCCTGCCACCCGTTTGTTCACTCTTCTGGCTTAACCCTAACTTAGGCTCCCTTCCCTGCCCTGGGCTATAGCCATTTGTGTTTTTTGACCCTGGCAGTAAAAAACTGCACACCACAGAGGCTTCTGCACTTCATCTACCCCCAGAGGAATCATCTGTCTTAAAAATAACAGTGTCATAACTTCTTGGCCAATACAAGTTCCCCACCTCCACTCTGCCCTCCATCTATCATTCAGCCCTAATGTTGAATTCCTTGGGTCACATGGAAACCCAGCAGTCCAGACTGTGGAGGGGATGTTTTGTTGACATGGAGGACTGGACCTTTTTTGGAGCGAGAGATATTGTGAGCAGCCTCTGAGGTGCCAACCCTGAGTGGAAAGAACAATTTGGGGCAGCTTGGTGGCCAGGGTTGGAGGGGAGAATGCACAAGAGAGGATTTCAGAAAGGGGAGGGGGAGGAAAGAGCATTTTTGCTGCCTTTCCCATGGGAGCAGCTGGTGTGTCCCGTAAAGACTTTGTGGGCTCCTTTGCATGAAGTTTGGAAAGCAGCCCATCTCAGGCTTATCCAGCTTCTCTCAGTCCATCCCAGATCTCACATCCTCATCCAGTGCCCACCTTAAGAGCAAAGAATGCAGTGTTGTGTTGAGAGGCACAGGTGGCAACTGTCAGGTTGTCAGAGGGGGAAAGCGGTCAGTCGCCCCACTCTCGCCTTGGCCTTCCTCTTCACTCAACGTCCTCAGTTCAGTTCTCGAGACTTTCTGCTAC